>NC_133335.1:4776921-5509421 GCF_042186555.1 Aquarana catesbeiana
TGAAGGAGACTCTTTACCACGTGACCAGCCGTGTCCAATCCTTCTCCTGACAGGGGGGTCTGTGCTGATTATTTAGCAGCACAGCCCCCCCCCCAGGGGAGGCCACCACTGAGGACCACCAGATACGGCATCCCTGGTGGCAATGCGTGCCCACACATGATGCCAATCAGTGCCCACCAGCAATACCTGCCAGTGCCTTTTAATCAGTAGTGTCCATCAGTGCTGCCTTTCAGTGTCACCCATAAGTGCCCATCAGTGCTGCTTTTCATTGCCCATCATTGGTGCCACTTCATCCGCGCTCATCAGTGCCAATCAGTGAAGGAGAAAACGTACTTATTTACAAAATTTTATAACTGAAACAAAGAAAAATTTTTTTTTTTTCAAAATTATCGTTTCTTTTTTTAATTTGTTTATCAAAAAATTAAAACCGCAGAGGTGATCAAATACCACCAAAAGAAAGCTCTATTTGTGGGAACAAAATTATTACAGTGTAGCATGACCGCGTAATTGTCATTTAAACTGCAACAGCGCTGAAAGCTGAAAATTGGACTGGGCAGGAAGGGGTGAAGTGCCGGTATTGAAGTGGTTAAAATACGGACATTTACCTGTCCAGGGTGCCCGCAATATCCACTGTGACATCAGCTTTGGTTGGAGTGCCAGGGTTTCCCATACGTGGCTTGTCATGCTCATTATTGGGTCACGGAGGAGTTCAGACACAAAAGAACTGAAAGTACACCGAGCCTCCGAGGTGACATCTCATACGGTGCGGGGAAGAGGACAGTGGAGGTATTGTTCTCCGACCCGCCAGACTGGCCTCGTCTGCCACACAGAACAGACCGGTTCCTCCAGTTCCTGTATATTGTCCGGGTTATGTGTGATCCTCCCGCAGACACGCTGTGATTGGAAAGTAATGGGGGGTATCGTCTGATTTCATGGTCCTATTGAGCCTTTTCTGTGCAACGAGGAAATTAATAACCACACGTTCTGCCCTGTTACCTGATACACGGGACCCCACCATTCTGCCTGTGCTGGAGGCCCGCATACAGCACTGCCCCTTCAGGTAGAGCGGAATAATACAGAATTTTTGGCTGCTCCTCTTCCAGCATTCTGTATGTGTGTTGTCATTTACAGTGCCTTGAAAAAGTATTCACACCCCTTGAAATTTTACACATTTTGTCATGTTACAACAAATGAATTTTATTGAGATTTTATGTGATAGACCAACACAAAGTGGCCCATAATTGTGAAGTGGAAGGAAAATGATACAAATAAGTGAAAAGTGTGTGGGGGGGTGCATTTGTATGGCACCCCCCTGAGTCAATACTTTGTAGAACCCCCTTTCTCTGCAATTACATCTGCAAGTCTTTTTGGGGATGTCTCTACCAGCTTTACACATCTAGAGAGGGACATTTTTGCCCATTCTTTGCAAAATATCTCAAGCTCTGTCAGATTGGATGGAGAGCATCTGTGAAGAGCAATTTTCTTGCCACAGATTCTCAATGTGATTTAGGTCTGGACTGTGACTGGGCCATTCTAACACATGAATATGCTTTGATCTAAACCATTCCATTGTAGCTCTGGCTGTATGTTTAGGGTCGTTGTCCTGCTGGAAGGTGAACATCTGCCCCAGTCTCAAGTCGTTTGCAGACTCTAACAGGTTTTCTTCTAAGATTGTCCTATATTTGTCTCCATCCATCTTCCCATCAACTCTGACCAGCTTCCCTGTCCCTGCTGAAGAAAAGCATCCCCACCACATGATGCTGCCACCACCATGTTTCACGGTGGGGATGGTGTGTTCAGGGTAATGTGCAGTGTTAATTTTCCCCCACACATAGCGTTTTGCTTTTAGGTCAAAAAGTTGAATTTTGGTCTCATCTGACCAGAGCACCTTCTTCCACATGTTTGCTGTGTCCTCCACATGGCTTCTCACAGACTGCAAACAGGACTTCTTATGACTTTCTTTCACCAATGTCTTTCTTCTTGTCACTCTTCCATAAAGGGCAGATTTGTGGAGAACACGACTAATAGTTGTCCTGTGGACAGATTCTCCCACCTGAGCTGTGGATCTCTGCAGCTCCTCCAGAGTTACCATGGACCTCTTGGCTCTTCTCTGATGAATGCTCTCCTTGCCCGGCTGGTCAGTTTAGGTGGACGGCCATGTCTTGGTAGGTTTGCAGTTGTGCCATACTCTTTCCATTTTCGGATGATGGATTGAACAGAGCTCCGTGAGATGGTCAAAGCTTGGGAGATTTTTTTTTTATAACCTAACCCTGCTTTATACTTCTCCACAACTTTATCCCTGACCTGTCTGGTGTGTTCCTTGGCCTTCATGATGCTGTTTGTTCACTAAAGGTTCTCTAACAAACCTCTGAGGGCTTCACAGAACAGCTGTATTTATACTGAGATTAAATTACACACAGGTGGACTGGCTACTAATTAGGTGACTTCTGAAGGCAATTGGTTCCACTAGATTCTAGTTAGGGGTATCAGAGTAAATGGAGCTGAATACAAATGCCCACACACACACACTTTTCACAGATTTGCATCACTTATTTTCCTTCCACTCCACAATTATGTGCCACTTTGTGTTGGTCTATCACATAAAATCCCAATAAAATACATTTACGTTTTTGGTTGTAACATGACAAAATGTGGAAAATTTCAAGGGGTATACATTTTTCAAGGCACTGTCTCTATAGCTTGATAAAGGGTGACCTTGGAACACTGGTGAAGGGTGACCCTAAGAATGTTTGCTGGTAAAAGGTGACCCCAGAATGTCTGCTTTTAATGGGTGACCCCAGAATATTGGCTTGGTAAAGGTTGACCCCGGAATGTTGGCTTGGTAAAGGCTGAGCCCGGAATGTTGGCTTGGTAAAGGCTGACCCCGGAATGTTGGCTTGGTAAAGGCTGACCCCGGAATGTTGGCTTGGTAAAGGCTGACCCCGGAATGTTGGCTTGGTAAAGGCTGACCCCGGAATGTTGGCTTGGTAAAGGCTGACCCCGGAATGTTGGCTTGGCAAAGGCTGACCCCGGAATGTTGGCTTGGCAAAGGCTGGCCCCGGAATGTTGGCTTGGCAAAGGCTGGCCCCGGAATGTTGGCTTGGCAAAGGCTGGCCCCGGAATGTTGGCTTGGCAAAGGGTGACCCCAGAATGTTGGCTTGGTAAAGGCTGACCCCGGAATGTTGGCTTGGTAAAGGCTGACCCCGGAATGTTGGCTTGGTAAAGGCTGACCCCGGAATGTTGGCTTGGTAAAGGCTGACCCCGGAATGTTGGCTTGGTAAAGGCTGAGCCCGGAATGTTGGCTTGGTAAAGGCTGAGCCCGGAATGTTGGCTTGGTAAAGGCTGAGCCCGGAATGTTGGCTTGGTAAAGGCTGAGCCCGGAATGTTGGCTTGGTAAAGGCTGAGCCTGGAATGTTGGCTTGGTAAAGGCTGACCCCGGAATGTTGGCTTGGTAAAGGCTGACCCCGGAATGTTGGCTTGGTAAAGGCTGACCCCGGAATGTTGGCTTGGTAAAGGCTGACCCCCGAATGTTGGCTTGGTAAAGGCTGACCCCGGAATGTTGGCTTGGTAAAGGCTGACCCCGGAATGTTGGCTTGGCAAAGGCTGGCCCCGGAATGTTGGCTTGGCAAAGGCTGGCCCCGGAATGTTGACTTGGCAAAGGCTGGCCCCGGAATGTTGGCTTGGCAAAGGCTGACCCCGGAATGTTGGCTTGGCAAAGGGTGACCCCAGAATGTTGGCTTGGTAAAGGGTGACCCTAGAACATTGGTGAAGGCTGACCCCAGAATGTTGGCTTGCTAAAGGATGCCCTTAGAATTTTGCCTTGCTAAAGGGTGCCCCCAGAATGTTAGCTTGGTAAAGGGTGTCCCCTGAATATTGGGGAAAGCTGATCCCAGAATGTTGATTTGGTAAACATTGATTACGGGTGCCCTCTGAATAATGGCATGGTAAAGGTGCATATTGCAGCCAGTATCCTCAGAAGCAAGGTGAATGGTCACCACCTTTTGATGGAGCTGGAGAACCCCTTTAAAGTGCCTCTATAATGGAACATATTTGTTTTTACCATCAAGTCCCCCTCCCCCCAGATAGGCATTCCCCATGTTTATATTGTACTTGTCTTCTCCTTGGAATTAAGAAATCCTCTTCTTTGTTTATTGACGTGATCACGGGGCTGCAGGTGTTGAACTGGGGGGTGCCATGTGTTTAGCAGCTTCATTGGATACGTGTTCTGTGTAGATCTTTGGTGACAACACCGATATCCCTCCCTCCTCGAAGTGCTTGGAAACACAGCCCTGTTGTCCAAACAGCTGCTCAGGGTGACAACACTGCAATTAATTCACTGCAGGCTCTTTAGCGTTGTCACCCTGCAGGAGGCTGAGGTAAACAGGGGGACCCAATTGACAAGGTATAGTAATACTCGGAATCCATTGTGAACTATTTAAACTACATCCTTAAACAAAACTCTGTTTGTTAAAGGATGTAGTTTAATTTCCCCCCCCCCCCCCCCAGAAAACGTGGATTTGTGTGAAAACACCTGGCTGCCTTCCCCCTGGAGATCATGGGAGTTCTGCGTGTAGTTTCCGGGTCAGCGCCAGTCCCTGGAAGCGGGTCCAGCACAGACTGTGTGGCCCGGCTCTGCACATATTTATTGGAGTTTTTTATTTGGTGCTCCGGTCAGAACGGCTCGAGCTGGAGAGTCTACAGGAATGTTTGCCGGGAGATTACAGGGGATTTGCTTGCTAAAAAAAGAGGGTTTATCTTGGCGCTGGACCTGTTCAGAGGCTGGTGTGTGTTTTTGTGTTCCCGATTGGACGAACTTGGTGTGCCGGAGAATTAACACGAGACGGCGTGAGCCAACCGTGGCCCGTCTCAGATCTCCTGTATCCTGAACTGAACTCTGTTCCCGGATCCCTCTGCCTGGGCTCTGCTCCTGCGGCCACCCCGTACACGTTCTGTGTCCCCGACGGGACCGACATGGGGGGAGGGGTGTGGGGGCAGGTTATATGACCGAGGTCACGGCATGGATTGTGGAACGGTAACGCCCCCTCCTGCTTCAGGATTGGTTGCCGCTTGCTTAAACCTGAGCATCAGCCATTTTATTAACACCCGTTTTATGTATTTATTATTGTCTTTAAAAATGTATGTGCTCAAGTCTGTCTTGAAATCAGCCTGAGGACATAGAAAGAAAAAAAAAGAGGATGTGAACATGTTCATCAATGTGCTTCTGCTCCTTCATTGTCCAATTACAGGTTGTGCAGGTCATGGACTCAGGTTGTGGTGTCTGGCAGGCACGTCTGGATCACAAAACTGGCTGAACGCCAATCCTCCGGCAGGAAATCTCCTCTGTATTTTAACTGTGGAATTGCTGTTTGGCCCCAACTTTAAAGAGCACAATGTATTAATGTTAAGCCAAGTTATAGCTTTAACTCCCCCCTCCCCCCCCCCTCTCCATAAGGTGAAGGGCGGCAGCCCCCTCCGTAAGGTGAAGGGCGGCAGCCCCCTCCGTAAGGTGAAGGGCGGCAGCCCCCTCCGTAAGGTGAAGGGCGGCAGCCCCCTCCGTAAGGTGAAGGGCGGCAGCCCCCTCCGTAAGGTGAAGGGCGGCAGCCCCCTCCGTAAGGTGAAGGGCGGCAGCCCCCTCCGTAAGGTGAAGGGCGGCAGCCCCCTCCGTAAGGTGAAGGGCGGCAGCCCCCTCCGTAAGGTGAAGGGCGGCAGCCCCCTCCGTAAGGTGAAGGGCGGCAGCCCCCTCCGTAAGGTGAAGGGCGGCAGCCCCCTCCGTAAGGTGAAGGGCGGCAGCCCCCTCCGTAAGGTGAAGGGCGGCAGCCCCCTCCGTAAGGTGAAGGGCGGCAGCCCCCTCCGTAAGGTGAAGGGCGGCAGCCCCCTCCGTAAGGTGAAGGGCGGCAGCCCCCTCCGTAAGGTGAAGGGCGGCAGCCCCCTCCGTAAGGTGAAGGGCGGCAGCCCCCTCCGTAAGGTGAAGGGCGGCAGCCCCCTCCGTAAGGTGAAGGGCGGCAGCCCCCTCCGTAAGGTGAAGGGCGGCAGCCCCCCCCGTAAGGTGAAGGGCGGCAGCCCCCCCCGTAAGGTGAAGGGCGGCAGCCCCCCCCCCCGTAAGGTGAAGGGCGGCAGCCCCCCCCCCGTAAGGTGAAGGGCGGCAGCCCCCCCCCCTGTAAGGTGAAGGGCGGCAGCCCCCCCCCCCTGTAAGGTGAAGGGCGGCAGCCCCCCCCCCCCCTGTAAGGTGAAGGGCGGCAGCCCCCCCCCCCCTGTAAGGTGAAGGGCGGCAGCCCCCCCCCCCCTGTAAGGTGAAGGGCGGCAGCCCCCCCCCCCTGTAAGGTGAAGGGCGGCAGCCCCCCCCCCCCCTGTAAGGTGAAGGGCGGCAGCCCCCCCCCCCCTGTAAGGTGAAGGGCGGCAGCCCCCCCCCCCCTGTAAGGTGAAGGGCGGCAGCCCCCCCCCCCTGTAAGGTGAAGGGCGGCAGCCCCCCCCCCTGTAAGGTGAAGGGCGGCAGCCCCCCCCCCCTGTAAGGTGAAGGGCGGCAGCCCCCCCCCCCCTGTAAGGTGAAGGGCGGCAGCCCCCCCCCCTGTAAGGTGAAGGGCGGCAGCCCCCCCCCCCCCTGTAAGGTGAAGGGCGGCAGCCCCCCCCCCCCTGTAAGGTGAAGGGCGGCAGCCCCCCCCCCCTGTAAGGTGAAGGGCGGCAGCCCCCCCCCCCTGTAAGGTGAAGGGCGGCAGCCCCCCCCCCCTGTAAGGTGAAGGGCGGCAGCCCCCCCCCCCTGTAAGGTGAAGGGCGGCAGCCCCCCCCCCCCTGTAAGGTGAAGGGCGGCAGCCCCCCCCCCCTGTAAGGTGAAGGGCGGCAGCCCCCCCCCCCTGTAAGGTGAAGGGCGGCAGCCCCCCCCCCCTGTAAGGTGAAGGGCGGCAGCCCCCCCCCCCTGTAAGGTGAAGGGCAGCAGCTCTCCCCCCCCCCGGTAAGGTGAAGGTCAGCAGACCCCTCCCCTCCCCCGTAAGGTGAAGGGCAGCAGCCCCCTCCCCCCCTAAAACGTGATGGGCAGCCCCCCCCCCCCCGTAGCGTGAAGAGCAGCCTCCCCTAACCCCCTGTAATGTAATGTAATGTGAAGGAGCCAAATAGAAAATTGCCATCCGAACAGTGCCTTCATCCAATCAGATGCAGCCACTGTTTGGGTATTCAGGCAGCTACTGGTACTGTGGCTGTCTCCATACAATAACCGACACTACAGATTCGTCCATCCACGCACTGTTTATATGTGGATGGAGGTATCGAATGATCTTTCTTCTTCAGGCCCGAGGATGAGGTCTGCAGAATTAGTCTTTGGTAGTGGTATAGGCAGATGTGGTCAGGGTTGCAGGTTTGTGGAGGTCCTTAAACCGATGCCAATATGTAGTATCAGGCATTGTGTAATGTTCTCTATAATACTTTCCTTGTGGTGTTTCCTTCTCCTGGTGTCACTAAATGTAAGCAGTAACACAGTACAGTGGTGCCCATCTCCTCATTCTCTCTTCTCGTCTCCTCCTCAGGTACATCGGGAAGTCAGACTCCATCACCATCAGTGTATGGAACCATAAAAAGATCCACAAGAAGCAGGGCGCCGGGTTCCTGGGCTGCGTGCGGCTCCTCTCCAACGCCATCAACCGTCTCAAAGATACCGGCTGTGAGTAGACCGAGTGCTCTGTGGTGATCATGTGACTTCAGCTGTGCACCGATCATGTGATGTCAGGACTTGTCCTTTGGGGGCAGGGCTGTGAGTAGACGGTGTGCTGTGTGGTGATCGTGTGACTTCAGCTGTGCACTGATCATGTGATGTCAGGATTTGTAGTCCTTTGGGGGCTGGGCTGAGAGTACACGGTGTGCTGTGCAGTGATAATGTGATGTCAGGACTTGTACGAGGGCGGGGCTGTGAGTAGGAGTGCTGTGCTCATGTGACTTCAGCTCTGCCCCAATCATGTGATGTCAGATCTGTTAGTCCTTTGGGGGCGGGGCTGTGAGTAGGTGGTGTGCTGTGTGGTGATCGTGTGACTTCAGCTGTGCACCGATCATGTGATGTCAGGATTTGTAGTCCTTTGGGGGCTGGGCTGAGAGTACACGGTGTGCTGTGCAGTGATCATGTGATGTCAGGACTTGTACGAGGGCGGGGCTGTGAGTAGGAGTGCTGTGCTCATGTGACTTCAGTTCTGCCCAGATCATGTGATGTCAGGATTTGTAGTCCTTCGGGGGCGGGGCTGTGAGTAGGAGTGCTGTGATCATGTGACTTCAACTCTGCCCAGATCATGTGATGTCAGGATTTGTAGTCCTTCGGGGGCGGGGCTGTGAGTAGGAGTGCTGTGATCATGTGACTTCAGCTCTGCCCCAATCATGTGATGTCAGGACTTGTAGTCCTTCGGGGGTGGGGCTGTGGGATATTGTCTTACACTAAGGCTTAATAGTGGTCTTGGCTGAAGTCCATCCTTATGATCAATATCCAGTGATTGGCTCCTGCCCGGATGTGTCTGACTCTCTTCTCTCCTATAGATCAGCGGCTGGATTTATGCAAGCTCGGCCCTAATGACAATGACAACGTGCGGGGGCAGATAGTAGGTAAGTGCACACGAGCCATGACCATATACCTAGGTAGTCATTGTCCACACTGGTGTATTTGGAAGGTTGGATGGTGTAGCTATTGTCAGTTGTCTCTGACCCAGAACAAGGATGATCATTATGACTTCACTTGCTGGTTCAGGTCAGTGACTAGAAAGCACTGAAGTCAGGGGACTAGCATAGCAGCCAGGCACTTGATTGCACCTAATATTACACTTTGGATGGCTATTGGTGGCCAGATACGGAATTCATCCTCCATACCCCTCCTGGAGGGCTTTGTTCCCACCCCCTCAGAGCAGGTCTCTGCATCTTCATGGTTGGCTGTGATGACCTGCCTGCAGGTAGGGTGGAGTATGACTGGGAAGGAGGTAAAAGAAAAGCATCGAATAGGACATAATACATCCTCTATCTTCCAGTTTGGATAGTCATCTTGGTGGGCGGGGTCAGGAATACTTGATTCTAGGAGCTCGGTGATGGTCCCAGTTTATAGGCCACAATGATAGGGGGGGGGTCACAGAGACTGGGTGGGGTTTGTCAGGGGAGGAGTTGAAAAAAGAGCATATCTAAGAGATAAGAGAATATCTTCCTCTTTGCAGTGAGGATAGTCCTCTTGGTGGGCGGGTTTGGGGATAGTAGGAGCTCGGTGGTGTTCCCAGTTGCTTATGTGCCACAATGATATGAGAACAGGTGTGTCAGAGAATGGGTGGGATTGTTGGGGAGGAGGTAAAAAAAAAAGCAGAGCAGCGGGTTACGGAATATAAAATCTTGTCTTCCAGTGAGGATAATTTTTAGGCCACAATGATATGGGAAGGGGGTGGGGGTTGTTGGGTTAAGAGGTTAAAGAAAAGCAGAGCAGAGGGTTGTAGGACATAAAACATCGTCTTCTTTCCGGTGAGGATAGTCCTCTTGGTGGGCAGAGTTGGGAAAACCAGATACTAGGAGCTCATGGTGTTCCCAGTTTATGGGCCACAATGATCTGGGAAGGGGGTGGGGGTTTTCAGGGGAAAAGTGAAAGAAGAGCAGAAGGTTATGTTAAATAAAACATTGTCCTCCTCCAATTGAGGATGGTCATCTTGGTGGGCGGGGTTGGGAACTTGATACTAGGGGATTGGTGGTGGTCCCAGTTTATAGGTTACAATAATATGGGAAGGGATGTTGCAGAGACTGGGTGGGGGTTGTCAGGGGGTGGAGGTAAAGGAAAAGCAAAGCCAGAGGGTAATAGGACATAAAACATCGTCCTCCTTCCAGTAATTATAGTCATCTTGGTGGGCGTGGGCGGGAATACTTGATAGTAGGAGCTCAGTGGTGTTCCCAGCTTATAACCCACAATGATATGGGAAGGGGTGTCAGAGACTGGGTGGGGGTTGTCGAGAGGAGGTCTAAGAAAAGCAGAGCTGAGGGTTACAGGACATAAAATATTGTCCTCCTTTCAGTGAGGATAGTCCTCTTGGTGGGCGGTGTCTGGAATACTTGATTCTAGGGTCTCGGTGGTGTTCCCGGCTTATAGGTCACAATGATATATGAAGGAGGTGGGGGGGGGGGGCTTTTACTGTGCAGTAGGTTGGAAGTCCAAGGCGGACTGGAGTCCATGTCTGATGTCCAATCATTGACAGTCTGGGGATTGATTGGCTCCTCTGGGTAACATCCAGTTTGTCTCGGTTCTCTCTTGCAGTTAGTCTCCAGTCCAGGGACCGGATCGGCACCGGCGGGCAGGTGGTGGACTGCAGCCGTCTCTTCGACAATGACTTGCCTGATGGGTGAGAGAAGCGTGCTTTCATCTTCCTTCTATGTGTTCTAACCCGTAACATTGGACAGGAAGGTCACCGGTCAGAGCACAGGCAGCCAATGAAACATCTCCGCCCACCTACAGACCAATCAGAATTTACTCCCAATTCATCGCACCCTCAGTGCTGCACATGCAATATTTTTTGTGTGCCTTTATGATGTCTTCTCCGCTGCCTGTGCTTGCTGTGACCTCACTGACTGACTTATCTCTGTGGGCTTATTTGGGGGGGGTTGGTGTCTCTGTCAGGTTTTTATTATCTCTGAAGTTTTCTGCTGCCTTCCAATCCGCAGTGAAAACTAACAACCCACTCCATTAAAAAAGGGAATTTTTTTTTTTTTTTTTTGGGTGTATTTTGAATTTTAGTGGCCCGTTGGGTTATGCGGCTCCTCTGTCTCTATGGGAACCAACATGCTCTTAGTGGCCCTTTGATCTCTGGAGTACATTGGCTGATGTGGCTCCTCTCTATGGCAACCAAAGTGAAGGTTTTCTATCAGATGTGTTCGTCCTCGAAGGTGAAGATCCACGACAATGAATATATTGCAGATCCGGAGGAGCGTGAGCCACGTCCACATATGGAACAGTACAAGGGTGTACATAGGCAGCCAGCGAGTGTGGTGACCGCTGGCGTCTGATACAGAATTCTACATTTTGGGGCGCTTTCAGATGGGCGCCGACACCCGTCCTCCGCTCTGAGCCACTGGTTTCTGCCTGCCTGCGACTGCCTTGGAGCTGCATACAGGTAGCCCAAACAGGTAGATGTAGACAGCTTCACACACAATTTGACATGTGTGCAGGAGCGGGTGCGTGGATCCCCGAGCGTAGACAGAGTGTGCGTTTTGGATCCGTGCACCCGCTCCTGCACGCATGTCATATGTTGGCTTGTGCCTGTGTCTGTGCAGCTGTTGGGTCTGCATCCAAGGAAGACTCAGAAAACATCGGTTCAGCATTCAGGACAGGTGTCAAAGTCTGTCTGAATGAGCCCCTAAGGCTTGGTTCACTCTTGTGCGGGTGGTTCCCGCAGCGGGCCCCCCCACCTGATCCCGCTGCGGGCCCCCCCACCCGATCCCGCTGCGGGCCCCCCCACCCGATCCCGCTGCGGGCCCCCCCACCCGATCCCGCTGCGGGCCCCCCCACCCGATCCCGCAGCGGGCCCCCCCACCCGATCCCGCAGCGGGCCCCCCCACACCTGTTCCAGCTGCGGGGCCCCCCCACACCTGTTCCCGCTGCGGGGCCCCCCCCCACACCTGTTCCCGCTGCAGGGCCCCCCCACACCTGTTCCCGCTGCGGGGCCCCCCCCCCACACCTGTTCCCGCTGCGGGGCCCCCCCCACACCTGTTCCCGCTGCGGGCCCCCCCACACCTGTTCCCGCTGCGGGCCCCCCCACACCTGTTCCCGCTGCGGGCCCCCCCACACCTGTTCCCGCTGCGGGCCCCCCCCCACACCTGTTCCCGCTGCGGGCCCCCCCCCCACACCTGTTCCCGCTGCGGGCCCCCCCCCACACCTGTTCCCGCTGCGGGCCCCCCCCCCACACCTGTTCCGGCTGCGGGCCCCCCCCCCACACCTGTTCCGGCTGCGGGCCCCCCCCCACACCTGTTCCGGCTGCGGGCCCCCCCCACACCTGTTCCGGCTGCGGGCCCCCCCCCCCACCACCTGTTCCGGCTGCGGGCCCCCCCCCCACCTGTTCCGGCTGCGGGCCCCCCCCCACACCTGTTCCGGCTGCGAGCCCCCCCCCCCCCGATACCTGTTCCGGCTGCGGGCCCCCCCCCCCCGATACCTGTTCCGGCTGCGGGCCCCCCCCCATACCTGTTCCGGCTGCGGGCCCCCCCCATACCTGTTCCGGCTGCGGGCCCCCCCCATACCTGTTCCGGCTGCGGGCCCCCCCATACCTGTTCCGGCTGCGGGCCCCCCCCATACCTGTTCCGGCTGCGGGCCCCCCCCATACCTGTTCCGGCTGCGGGCCCCCCCCCATACCTGTTCCGGCTGCGGGCCCCCCCCCCATACCTGTTCCGGCTGCGGGCTCCCCCCCCCATACCTGTTCCGGCTGCGGGCCCCCCCCACACCTGTTCCGGCTGCGGGCCCCCCCCAACACCTGTTCCGGCTGCGGGCCCGCCCCCCCAGACCTGTTCCCGCTGCGGGCCCGCCCCCCCACACAGAAAAATGCAGGAGATGTGTACGGGTGCCATTAATCTTACTGGCACTCTCACACACTGGAAATCACAGCAGCTTTCCATACTGAGAACCGTGCAGCACTTGCAGTTTCCATGCGGACTGCGATTGAAGAAATGGAGCAGGGACCTTTACCCTGCGCTTTCAGGAGGGCACGGCAGCCTATTCAAATGAATGCACTGCTGTGCCCCACCCCCGCAAAATGTGGCTCCCAGAGCCGCACAAGTGTGGACCAGGCCTTAAGGAATCCATCAAAACAGAAGTGACAACATTTGAAATCTCCTAATTAATGTTCTGACACAGATCAGCATTTATTTGCCTGAAGTCTTGTGTCGGCTGCAAGCCGTGGGGGACAGGGTGGGCGGGGACGGGGGGTATCTGTGGGGACGGGGGGGGGGGCCACAAGTACCTGTCCTGCTGTATCTGATAGATTGATCTGCGGATGGGATTGACGCTTCTCTTGACTTGAAATAAATGAATTGTTTCCTCTTTTCTTGCTGTATTAACCTAATAGATGTGACCCCGGGGTGGTGTGTGACTCGCTGTGTGTGCCTATTGTCTGTTTAATCTGTCACATGACTTGTGTGCTGTTCTGAGCTTAGCCTTGCTGAAAGGCGGAGTCAGAGTGTGTTTACCTAATCCCCGCCCTAAAATGTCCTAAATTACAGCCAAATCTGATATTTCAGTGTTTGGGAGATGCTGGAGAATTAAACTCCATGACTGTCTCTTCTCTCTCTCGGGGATTCTGTATGTGAGATCTCTGTGCCAAGTTCCTGGGTTAGTACCCCATTCTATACACATGAGGGGTTCCCACCATCCCTGTGCTGAGTTCCCAGGTCTGTACACCCGCTGTGCCCATTATGAGGGGTTCCCACCATCCCTGTGCTGAGTTCCCAGGTCTGTACACCCGCTGTACCCATTATGAGGGGTTCCCACCATCCCTGTGCTGAGTTCCCAGGTCTGTACACCCGCTGTACCCATTATGAGGGGTTCCCACCATCCCTGTGCTGGGTTCCCAGGTCTGAACACCCGCTGTGCCCATTATGAGGGGTTCCCACCACCCCTGTGCTGAGTTCCCGGGTCTGAACACCCACTAAGCCCATTATGAGGGGTTCCCACCATCCCTGATGGATGGTTGACTTGTTACAATAGGATGATAGTAGCAGGATGGGTGGGAACTGGGGAAGGAACTGGTGATGTTCTCACACTGCAGGAGCCCCTTCTGTAGAAGTTAGCGGGTGGCCATCAGAATCCGCCTACGCCTGAAGTATCAGCTTTGGATGGGTTAACCCTTTAAACTGACACCACTCTAGAGATCAGAGGCTGTTTCCTTGGCAACCATTAAGGTTTCATTTCCTTTCTGCTGTTGGCCGACATCTGGGATTTGATTGGCTGATAGGGGTGAGTCCGATATTTCCTCTCCTGGTCAGGTCTGATCCGTGTTCAATAAACCTGGACAGGGTGACAGCTGTGGATGGAAGAAGCCCACTCTGACCTCCGACCCTTCAGCAAAGCCCGCCACCCGTTGCTAGCCTCATAATTCATATCACACCTGCTTATTTTCTCCCTTGTCTTGGCGGCCACACTATAAGGCCCGGCCTGGGTTTCCTGGAAATAGCACTCACTGCTTTATCTCTCCCGTGTCTGGATCGTAGCTGGGAGGAAAGACGGACCGCCTCGGGGCGCATCCAGTACTTAAACCACATCACCCGGACCACCCAGTGGGAGCGCCCAACCCGGTAAGTGCGGACCAGGTGGCACTGATATCGTGATATTCTGCTTGTGTTACCATCGTAGTATTTATCATTGTTCTATCGATTCTCCACCAGTGAATGTTTGGAGGAAGTCACATTAGATAGATACCTACGTTTTTGTTTTTGTTTTTTCTTTTTTTATAGCGGTTGACTGATCCCATTATAGCAGGGGGGGTCTCAAACTGGCGGCCCTCCAGCTGTTGCAAAACTACAAGTCCCATGGGGCATTGCAAGGTTGACAGTTACAAGCATGACTCCCACAGGCAGAGGCATGATGGGACTTGTAGTTCTGCAACAGCTGTAGGGCCGCCAGTTTGAGACCCCTGCTTAGAGTCTGTCCCTCATTTATGTTTATTATTAAAGCCGAATTCCAGGAACTCAGCTACTTTGTAAAAACTGCCGGCATACCTTGAATTAAATTTGTCACTTAACCCCCATCATAAAAAAAAAAAGATCAATAACTGGTATATTCCATGCTGTTCATACTCAGTTGCTATGAGATTATTTTTTTTTATTCTGCAAAAAAAACTGGTTGATCCTGCTTCTCTATCTCCCCCTTCTGTCAATGTCTACAATTCAGATAGGGAATTTGCAGAGCAGTGTTGGCAGCTCTGCACATGCTCAGTTGTCAGTGAGTTTCTATGCTAAGCATCTCTTCCCTATCACATCTGAGCAGCCCATGTGACTATAGAGTCACACATGTGGGCGTATACACAGTGGTATATGACAGCTCCATGCCCACTAACCAGCTAAACTCAATGGGGGTGGGATATTACATGTAGATTGATGGAGGCTTCACCTCCCTCTTATTCTAAGACACAGGCTTGGAGGGGCATGACACAGCCTGTGACTGGCAGAAATACGCCCACACCATGTTATTGTCAAAAAAAAATTAAAGATTTGATTTCTAATATATATTTGTATGAAAATTTTAAAACCATTTATTGATGTGAACTATTTATTTTTACTCTGTATTCCAAAGGCTTGTTTTTTGTTTATTTTGAACATGTGACCAGCAGCAGAGGACTAGAGGCTCCTCCTGCTTATGTTTCCCTGCAGACAGGCTGGGAGAGAGCTGGGTCATGTGACAGCTGTATATGGCAAAGAGCTGGGTCATGTGACAGCTGTATATCGATTAGGAAAAAGGTACTTAGATGTTTTTTGTTTTGTTTTTCATTAAAATTACAGCGCCGTCATCCACATACAAAAACAGAAGGGACAATGTAAATTAAACCGCATGTGTTCATTATCACTTTAAGTCTAAGGAGGTGCCTGCCGTCTTGTAGACTTATCTCTATTATTCACGTCTGACAGGTTTGTTGTGCTCCAGGAAGATCACTTCTCCAATGCTACTTGCTGTGGTCGCCCGCCCCTTCTTCTGCCCATTCACAGAAGCCCTTATATTATGTGAACTAATATAAAAAAAAAAAATACAAAGGCTTCTGTGAATGGGTATCAGAGGGGAGAAGTGGGCATTGCTGCTTTGTGCACTTCACTCCTCTCACATCTAGGGTGTGTCCATCAGGAGTGCAATAATCCTGTCTCATATATACAGTAAGGGAAAAAGTATTTGATCCCCTGCTGATATTGTACGTTTGCCCACTGACAAAGAAATGATCAGCTTTTAATATTATTGGTCGGTTTATTATAACAGTGAGAGACAGAATAACAACAAAAATAGAAAAAAGAAAACCGCATCTCAAAAAAGTTATAAATTGATTTGCATTTTAATGAGTTAAATAAGTATTTGTTCCCCATCAGTCAGCAAGATTTCTGGCTCCCCTGTGTCTTCTATACAGGTAACAAGCTGAGATTAGGAGCACTCCTAATCTCAGCTTGTTACCTGTATAAAAGACACCTGTCCACAGAAGCAATCAATCAGATTCCATTCTTTCCACCATGGCCAAGACCAAAGAGCTGTAAAAGGATGTCAGGGACCAGATTATAGACCTACACAAGGCTGGAATGGGCTACAAGACTATCACCAAGCAGCTTGGTGAGAGGGTGACATTAGTTGGTGCGATTATTTGCAAATGGAAGAAGCACAAAATAACTGTCAGTCTCCCTCGGTCTGGGGCTCCATACAAGATCTCACCTCGTGGAGTTTCAATGATCAGGAGAACGGTGAGGAATCAGCCCAGAACTACACGGGAGAATCTTGTCAATGATCTCAGCTGGGACCATAGTCACCAAGAAAACAATTGGTAACACACTACACCGTGAAGGAATGAAATTCTGCAGCACCTGCAAGGTCCCCCTACTCAAGAAATCACATGTACAGGACCGTCTGAAAATTGCTAATGAACATCTGAATGATTCAGAGGAGAGCTGCGTTAAAGTGTTGTGGTTAGATGAGACCAAAATCGAGCTCTTCGGCATCAACTCACCATGTTTGGAGGAGGAGGAATGTTGCCTATGACCCCAAGAACACCATCCCCCACCGTCATACATGGAGGTGGAAACATTATGCTTTGGGGGTGTTTTTCTGCTAAGGAGACAGGACAACTTCACTGCATCAAAGGAGCGATGTACTGTCAAATCTTGGGTGAGAACCTCCTTCCCTCAGCCAGGGTATTGAAAATGGGTTGTGGATGGGTATTCCAGCATGACAATGACCCAAAACACACGGCCAAGGGAACAAAGGAGTGGCTCAAGAAGAAGCACATTAAGGCCCTGCAGTTGCCTAGCCAGTCTCCAGAACTAAATCCCATAGAAAGCATGTGGAGGGAGCTGAAGGTTCGAGTTACCAAACATCAGCCTGGAAACCTTCATGACTTGGAGAGGATCTGCAAAGAGGACAAAATCCCTCCTGAGATGTGTGCAAACCTGGTGGCCAACTACAAGAAACGTCTGACCTCTGTGATCGCCAACAAGGGTTTCTCCACCAAGTTCTAAGTCATGTTTTCCGAAGGGGTCAAATACTTATTTTACTCATTTAAAATGCAAATCAATTTATAACTTTTTTGAAATGCGTTTTTCTGGATATTTTTGTTGTTATTCTGTCTATCACTGTTATAATAAACCGACTATTAAAATTATAGACTGATCATTTCTTTGTCAGTGGGCAAACCTACAAAATCAGCAGCCGATCAAATACCTTTTTCCCCTCACTGTAAGTAACAGAGATAAGTCCTGGAGGTGACATGCACCTAATTGGACTTAACTCATAGTGTGCCTTCATGTTTTTGCAAAGTTGCTGAATTCTTGGAATTCAGCTTTAATAATGAACATCTAAACCCAAGAACAAAAATGTAATGTATTGCATTTTACCAGTTTTAGATGTAGATGTGATTGCTGCATTTCATTTTCAGGATTTCATTTTGTTTATTTTCACCTGGTGATCCTGCTAATAACACTCTTCCTAACACAAGGGCCCTTTGCTGCCGTCATTAACACTGCCATAACGTGCCGTAAATTTTCCTAGCAGTAAATCTCAAAGCTGATGAAAACCGGGGGATTAAACACTGCCGATCACTCAGTTCTCAGAGCTCCCTAATCAGGGAGCTGTTAACTGTCAGTCTCCGCTGTTTGCTCTGCCCCCCCCCACTCGCTCACTGGAGCGCTGGGCTGTGGAGAAGGCAGGAGCGGCTCAGGTTCTCAGCGGTTTTCCTAGAGGCTGACTTGGGTGCCAGTCCAGGCATGTGGGCGGATCTCAACTTCATTGTCTTGATCTTGGCTGACCCTGGACCGGTTCTGAGATGTCAGCTGACAGCGGGCTTCAGCTGCTGAAAACGGGTCACAGGAGTGCAGAACGAACTGCACTCCTGTAATCCAGGAAAGTACAGCCAAAACGAGCTTTGGCTGTACTTCTCCTTCCAACCCTGAATAAGGAGTGTGTTTGTCCCTGAAACGCATTGGATTTATTCTGCCATAAATCAAATTTACCATTAAATTACCTTGGGCGTTTTTAATATTCAAAGCAAACTCCCCCATCCATCCATCCTTTATTTTGGTTAGAAACCTCTTTGAAAAATACCCCCCTAGCATTTCGGGCTGTGGCCAACTTGAGTAAGGGCAGATGATTCATGCAGAATTTACTTACTGCCCTTAACTCAGATATGCAGGTGGGGGGGCGTGTGCTTAGCTGAGAAAACCCCTCCTCTATTGAAGACTCATGGGGATGTATGACATCATTTGCCTAGGCAGGAAACCAGGAAGTAACTGAAGAAATGTAACAAAAAAAAGAAGTTTAAAGTGGATGTAAACCTGAAATTATTTTTAAAAAATTAAGGCTTGCACCTTGTACAGTATAAGATGTCATGTCTTCTGTGCACAGTCTTGCCATGAAGAGTTAATCCAGCTCTGAGCAATCCTCTTCTCTTTTTTCAGTGAGAAAAAAACAGATGTCTATTTCTCCCCCTTGCTGTGAGTAACAGGTGATTTACATATCTCATGCAGGAGTGTGAGAGAGACATTCTGTGTACTTCAGATCCCCTCCTCCTTTCTTCAGCTCTCCCAGGATTGGCTGCTCCACACCTCAGCCTGATTGGGCATGCTGAAGTCATGTGGTGACTTTCTTGGGTTTTGACTGGATGTTAGTGATCATAGGGCATAATCCACAAGACCAGCAGAAGTTCAGTGTAAGAAATATCAATGCCTGGCCAAGGGGAGTGTAGAGGTGGGCGGGGAGTCTACTGACATCATGACTCCACCCACCGTGCTCCGGACAACAGACCCGCCCACAGAATCTGCAGTTTTTCGGGTCTCATAACAGACAGAGGGGAGACATTTGACAGGTAAGGATACGTGCAGGAGGCATGTATATCCTTATAGATAACCACTATGGCAGGAGTTTAGAAAGACTGACATTGTGTTTACATCCACTTTAAACCAAGTAATTATGATCTACTTTCCTATTTACTAATGCTAGCAGCATGTAATCTCTCTGGTTGGTATCGCAGCATTTTGCTCATGTTCGTGCTCAGTCATCGTGATTCTATCAGCTCATCACAATGTTTATATCAGTTGATCAGAATGTTTATCTCTTCGCTGGTGTCACCCCCTCTTCCCCCAGGCCGGCATCGGAGTACTCCAGTCCTGGGAGGCCTCTGAGCTGCTTTGTAGATGAAAACACACCTATCACAGGGACCAATGGAGCCACCAGCGGCCAGACCTCGGACCCCCGCATCACGGAAAGGAGAGTGCGGTCACAGCGACACAGAAACTACATGAGCAGAACGCATCTACACACCCCGCCTGACCTGCCTGAGGGATATGGTGAGTCCCAGCACAGGCTGGAGGGGGGGGGGGGTATAATTTGTGGCGTTGGGTGGAGAATAGCCACTTTCAGCCCACCCGCAGTGTACTGTGGACGGATGGCCCATGCAGGCAAAATGACGTAATGGTGCGTCGCTGGCTGCTTCCGTGTTTAGGGCGCACTCGTGCATGCCCCCCTGGTGTAAACTGGCCCCGAAAATAGAAAATGGCAAGACTGTTGCTAAGTTAGTGGAGACTGCTAGAGATGGGTGCCATGCAATGCTGTATCCTGGCCTAGCCCGACAAGCACTTTGCAGGGGGGGCAGCACAGAAAGAGTCCCCACCGGCTTACGCTACACTGTTAGTGTAGTGCCAGTCTTATAGGGTGGACTGGGCTGAGAGGCATATTAGTCTAGCGCCCCCTTAAAGAGGCCGCGCTGTTTCGGGTATGCGGGGGCGGCCGACATTTGGGGGAGGGGGGGGGGGGGGGGCGTCGCTTCTAATTTTGACTGTCCTATCATCCTGGACCACAAACCTTCCTCGCTGTGCTATGTTATATCTTCTTAGTCCTCTCCATAAAATGATCAGAAATTTAAATTTAAAGTAGAACTATAGGCAACACATTTTTTTTTTTTTTGGATAGAGTAAGGGAGGGTTATAACCCCTGTCAATTTATTTTTTACCATGCTTGTCCCATTGCAGAGATTTCCCTTCACTTCCTGCCCCATAGCCAAACAGGAAGTGAGAGGAAATCTATGCAAATTAAGGAAATCGTGAGAGAGAGAGCTGTGCATGATGTCATAAGTCTAGACTAATGACCAGACAAGAAACAGGAAGTATAAGGGATTCACTGGCAGAAAAAAAAATGTTTTACTATCCAAAGTTAAAACAACAATAAGAGCAGAAGATTTAATAGATGGAAAGATGAAAAAAATGACTGAACGTCTGCTTTAAATTGGAACTATAAGCAAAACATTTTTTTTTCATTTTGGATAGAGTAAGGAAGTATTAAAACCCCTTTGATATATATCTATGTATATATGGATATATAGAATTTTTTTTATTGCCATATTTGTCCCATTGGGGAGATTTCCCCTCACTTCCTGTACCATAGCCAAAATAGGAAGTGAGGCAATCCCTGCAAATTAAGGTAATACCTTGGGGAACTAGTGTCCCCATTGGAAGATCTTTTTTCTCCGTTACGTTTCTGGGGACAACCCAAAATTTGGAATTCTCTTTTATGAAAAGAAAATATTAATCATAATAAAGAGGGGGAATCTCCCTGACGGGGGCACATACAGCAAAAAAAACCTGACGGGTTCTAATCCCTCTCTATCCAAAAATAAAAAATACATTTTGCCTTTAGTTATCCTTTTAAGAACAAGACCTTCCTCAAGCAGGCCCACAGCGGTTCTGTACTGCAGGTCATCCTGAGGCCCAGTTCATCTCTCTGCTTCCTGTTGATTCAAGAGATGGTTAGAGGCTACAATCAAGCAACACAAGACCGTCAAAGACGACCAACACGTAACGGGAGATGTTTAGAGACTAGGGGCAAGCAACAAGAGGTGGTCGAAGATTGCAGTGTAGATATGCTGCAGTAGATGATCAGAGATGGCAAACATGCTATTGAAATTGTTGGAGACTTGGGAATTGCCTCAAGAAACATAAACCAGCCACTCTCAACTAGGGCTCCATAAAACTTTAAGGTTCCTCCAGAGGTTGCCAGGGGTTGTTTGAGCTGTGGCTAAGTGACCTTCCAACCAGGATCAGTTTATTTGTGGTCATTAAACTTGACCATTCTTAACCAAGGTTCCGTGGAACCATAGGATTCCTCCAGAGGTTACTAGGGGTACTTCAAGCTATCGCTAGGTGACCTTGCAACCAGGATCAATGGTCAATGAACTTCATTATTCTCCACCAGGGTTCTCTGGAACCATAAGGTTCATTCAGAGGTTGCCAGGGATTCCTTGACCTGTGGCTAGTGGACCTTCCAACCAGGGTTAATGGATCAGTGGTCTATGAACTTTAACATTCTCCACCAGGGTTTGTAAAACCAAAGGGTTTCTCCATAGGTTACTAGGGGTTCTTTAAGCTGTTACTAGGTGACCTTCCAACCAGATTCAGTGGTCACTGAACTTGACCGTTTTCAACCAGGGTTCCCATAAAGAAAAGCATAGGGTTCCTCCAGGGGTTCCTTGACCTGTGGCTAGCAGACCTTTCAACCAGGGTCAATGGTCAATTAACTTGACCATTCTCCACCAGGGTTTTGTGAAACCATAGGGTTCCTCGAAAGTTTGCTAGGGGTTCTTTAAGCTGTCGCTATTTGAGCTTCATGCTCAATCAATGGCCATTGAACTTGACTGTTCCCCACCAGGGTTCCTCCTGAGAATGTTAAGGGTTCTTTAGGCTGTCACTAGGTGACATTACAACCAGGATCAATAGTCAATGAACTTGACCACTCTCAACCAGAATTCTTCTAGAGGTTGCTAGAAAATTTTAAGCTGTTAGGTGACCTTCCAACCATGATCAATTAATCAATGGTCAACGAACTTGACTGTTTTCCACCAGGGTTCCATGGAACCATAGGGTTCTTCCATAGGTTGCCAGGGTTTTGTTGAGCTGTGGCTAATTGAGCTGTGGCATGACGTAATATTTTTTTTTTGAGCTAATAGTGACATTCTGACCAATGTAGGATGTAGGGGACATTTTTGTAATTGACCCTGACAAATTGCTATTATAAGAGTTCCTCAAGGTGTGAAAATTATTTTCGTGGTTCTTCTGGGGCAAAAAGGTTGAGAGTGGCTGACATAGACTGCTAGAACTCACTGAATTATAGAGCAACAGGGAAACAAATTGCTATCTGCAGGGGCTTTGAGGGCCACAAACAGTGCCAGATAACTGTATTCAGTCCTTGAGGGCCCTAGTTGGGGCACCAGTATTTTGAACTCTTATTTGAGGAACCCCCATTTACATCTTCGAGTGTAGACTGCAGACGCTGACCTGTAAATTTCACTCCACAGACCAGCAGTTAAAAAAACTGAACCCTAAGAGAACCTGTCATGATTGTGTTTTAGCAGGAATGTGTACGAGCTCTGTTCTTTGATGATATGTGGCTTTCAGACGTTAATGTTTCCCATTCCTCCTTTTACAGAACAGAGGACTACACAGCAGGGCCAGGTGTACTTCCTACACACACAGACTGGTGTCAGCACGTGGCATGACCCCCGGGTGCCTAGGTAAGGTCACTGTCCAGCCAATCCTTCCTTAAATTGGGATCAGTTGGTGGCTGTTGGCATTTGTTTTCTTGTGTTTAGCATGGTTTGTGTTTTCCTTTAACCCTTTCGCTGCCAGGTGCATACGTCGTACGGACCTGACAATGGGGGGGGGGGGTTTGCACACATTCCCGGTGTCTGTGTGTAAATGTGACAAGCAGACCTCTTGCCTGTTGGGTGGAGGCATTTTTTTTTTTTTTTTACCTATGACAAAGCTTACCTGTGGGTAAAATGAATACCCCTAAAAGTGCACCGTATTCTAGCCTGCAGTAGCCGGTGACGTCACTGGTGCATGCGCTCTGTGCCGCAGCAGAGACATCATCCCCGCTCTGCCAATCAGATGGCTGGAGTCCCCGAATCTAGAAGGAAGATGGGGTGAAGAGGGAAACCTCTGCAGTGGTGACAGTGCGCTGCTGGTGGGCTTTGTTTTAAGGTATTTCATAATGCGCTAGTATGCGGTGCATACTTCATACTAGCGCATTGTGATATTGCCTTGCGGGCGGAAAAATTTTTTATTTTATTTCTTAGTTTACTACCGCTTTGAGTAAAAAAAAAAATATTAATTAAAAAAATAAGTTGCACATAAAATAACCCCCCAAGAATTTTGGAGGCACCCACCCCCACATATACCCACGTAAAAGCATCGTCTATGGAAAATATAGGGTACTGACTTTTGCCGCCTTGTCGCAAGTGCACGCAAATTTAATGTTTGACATGTTGGGTATCTATTTACTTGGTGCAACCTCATCTTTTATATTTGACCAGAAAATTGGCTACCGTATTTATCGGCGTATAACACGCACCGGCGTATAACACGCACCGGCGTATAACACGCACCCCAAGTTTAGGAGGGAATTTTAAGGAAAAAAAAAACTTACATTTAAATGCCCATCATTGCAGCCTTCTCAGTGCAGCCTTGCCCCAGTGCAGCCTTGCCCCAGTGCAGCCTTGCCCCAGTGCAGCCTTGCACCCAGTGCAGCCTTGCACCCAGTGCAGCCTTGCACCCAGTGCAGCCTTGCACCCAGTGCAGCCTTGCCCCAGTGCAGCCTTGCCCCAGTGCAGCCTTGCCCCAGTGCAGCCTTGCCCCAGTGCAGCCTTGCCCCAGTGCAGCCTTGAAACTCGCAGTTTGAAAATCCTGTGATCCCCTGCGATCCTGAGCTTCAAAATCGCTGACCGCGATTTGAAAATGGCGCCACCGGCGCCAAAATACACAGAGCCGGTTCTCGGCGGCTCTCGTTCACTTTCGGCTCCACTCGTAGTCCCGCCCGGGATGGGCATGACTCTGAGCGGAGCTATCCGAACCTAGCCGAGTAAACGGCTAGGTTCGGGCGGCTCTCGAGTGAAGCCGAAAGTGGCCGAGAAGAGCCGAGGACCGGCACTGTATTTCGGCGCCGGCGGCGCCATTTTCAAATCGCGGTCTGTGATTTTGAAGCTCGGGATCGCAGGGGATCGGCGTATAACACGCACCCGCGATTTTCCCCTGATTTTAAGGGGGAAAAAGTGCGTGTTATACGCCGATAAATACGGTAATTTATTGCATTTGTGTGCCATGAAATTAACCTTGATGTATTTGTTACTGAAATTTTGCATTTCCTAGACCTTTGCGGTAATGTCTTGTGACATAAAAACTTGGAACTGCCACTATTTTATTCTCCTTTATTTGTCCCTTGGGGGTACTATTCCCTCCACTAATACGAGAAATTATTCTGTCAACGGATAGCGACGATCTGGCACCATTTCTCTCACTAACGCCAACAATGGGGCACTATTCCGCCCAATGATACCAACGATGGGGCACTGTTCCTCCCAATGATACCAACGATGGGGCACTGTTCCTCCCAATGATACCAACGATGGGGCACTGTTCCTCCCAATGATACCAACGATGGGGCACTATTCCTCCCAATGATACCAACGATGGGGCACTATTCCTCCCCTAATACCAAATGTGGTGATGTTTACTCTTACCGATGGCGGAAAATTTTCCACTCCTGGCCACAGTCTGGTCCCCCTAAAGTCTGAAGGGCAATAAACTGGCCCTTTGTTTAGGACGTTTGGAGACCCCTGCTCTAGGGTGTCTGCTTTCAGAAAATATATAATGTTTTGCGGGGTTTGTGTAATCTTTAGGCCTAAAATAATTTAAGCGTGTGTGCAAAAAAATGCAAAAATGGCTCTGGCAGCGATTCGTTTAAGGCTGGGTTCACACATATGCAGATTGGATGAGGGTTTTCCTGCATCCAATTTGCATGACAGGAGACTGTGACCCGCTCTCAGTGGAGCCGGTTCACACAGCTCCGGGGCTGCCGCGGAGCGCACTGAAAAAAAGAGTCCCATGCGTCTTTGGCTCCGTTTCAGGTGCAAATTCAGCCAAAAAATATAGTCCTCATTCGCACCTGAAATGGTGTACAGGGACGCACCGGACCCCTGCTGGGAGCCGCGGCCGCATCTACTGTGAACCCGGCCTAAATGATACTGCCGCCCAGTTATAGGTGCGGTTAGAGCCAGTCTTCTGGGGCGATTGTTGAGCACATTTGGTGTCGATGGTTTTCTCAGAGCGATTAGGTGTCCGGGACAGTGGGAGATTCCTGACGAGTGTCTAGGGTTCCTGTGCGGTGTGATGAGGAGGTGGTGTGTTCTCTCTCTCTCTCATATTCTATCTGACCTCTGTTTGTTGTTTCAGGGATCTTAGCAACGTCAACTGCGAGGAGCTGGGCCCCCTCCCGCCAGGCTGGGAGATCCGGAACACAGCCACAGGCCGAGTCTACTTTGTAGATCACAACAACCGCACCACACAGTTCACAGACCCCAGGCTGTCTGCCAACCTACACATCGTTTTAAAGTGAGTGCCAATGTTATCACCCCCCCACACACACACCCCCTGAGCGCCTTGTGTCACCTCTTATGGTCACTGTACAGAGGAATTCTGCTGTCTAGGTGGACATCTGCCATCTACAATGCCAACCTCATTGGTCAGTTCTGTATAGTACCAGAATAAAATGAACCTGTTCTGAGACAAACCCTGCCTAGATAACTGCAGGCACCATAGCTCTGCCGAGTCTTTCCCCAGAGACCAAACTTTGTGACCATTACAGCACCTAACTGGAGCTTAGATACTTCCCCTTTAAATCCTCCAATGCCCTGCACCATCATAGTGACCTACTGAGAGGTATCTGAATTGCATTGTGGGTATTAATGGTCTAGACCAGCCTTTCTCAAAATGTTTAATCTGGAGGAACCCTTGAAATAACAAATTAGCAGGGGTTCCCCAAAGCCAAAAAAGTTATCTGAGAGGCAGAAATTGCTTATTGTTTAAGGAACCCCTAGCAACTTCTGGAGAAACCTTGGTCTAGGTCAGTGATGGCGAACTTTGGCACCCCAGATGTTTTGGAACTACATCTCCCATGATGCTTAACTACACTGCAGAGTGCATGAGCACCATGGGAAATGTAGTTCCAAAACATCTGGGGTGCCAAGATTCGCCATTACTTTTGTGCTCCCTGGGTTTTGTAGTATTGACTACCTCCACCTTATGGTCAGGCTGACTCGGTAACTGGTTACCTCTGTCTCTGAGTTGTAGTTGGCTCCATTGTCCTCCTAGGTCTCTGTCCTTGTTTTCAGTGCAGTAGGATAGTGGAGCATAGCCAGAGGCACTAGGCGACATTCAGCAGTATTTACCCATCAATGAAATAATTTGTGAGGATTTAACCTGTAAACATAATGCATCGTACTCGGCTCCTTCTAATCGATCAGTCATTATATTGGCTGGAATAGACCATCATTCCAGCCCAACTTTGGCAGGGGGGGGACTACCTTTTACTTTTCTTTGGTTGGAATTACAGGAGACTTCCATTTCTCTGGTCTGATTGTGCGTGGAGATTCTTGACACATCCAGCGTCCGTCTGTGTCACCGAGATTGTTCCCCCAGGATGCACCTCTTCTCCGTAAGGGGACAGAATTGCGCCATTTTCAAAGCGGCTCTAATTTGCAATTTTACATCTTTCCGTGTTTTTTTTATTTTTTTAATTTCCATCATTTTCATTAGCAGAGATGATAAATGAGGAAATGTTTTCAGTGCACTCTTTCTGTTACCCATCCATCTCCACATTCTCCATTGTACATTGGGTGACAGAGTGGCGTAGTCGGTGGATTTCTTTATGTGTTTATTAAAGTTGTTGATCTTTATGGAGGGAGATTGGTGCAATCACAGAAGACCCCCCCCCTCCCCCATTTCTTTCCCCATCCCCTTTGTAAACACAGCCTGTATGGCAGTTGGCTAACCGCTTGCCACCCATAGTACATTTACTGCAGGGGCCAGCTAGAAGCACCACAATGTTACAGTACAGCGAGACCTCTTTCCGGGTGCCCATGCACGCTTCCCCTGCTAACCTGTGCTGTGATAGCACAAGTTTTTCAGCAGGTTTCAGCCAATGATTTTGGCTCTGTACCTGCTGATCAGCTGTGGCCAATAACAGCACAGAGTTCTGTGTTTACCAACAAACAGAATTCTGCAAAGACTGAGATCTGGCTGTTTCTTCTTCCTGAAACCTACTCTTGAGTTCAGAGAGAAGCAGCAGCCAGATCTGTAAGTAAAAGCAACACACATTAACCCGTTGGCGCCGGCTGCACGCAAATATGTGGCTCTTCTGCGGGTACGCCTTGTTGCCCAAGCGCCCGCATATTTGCATTGAGTGTGAATACAGCTGTGCCAGGAGCTCACGTCCTGCGCGCTACCGGTACAGTTACCGACGGCTAGAGAAAAGCTCCCAATCATTACTTGGGAATGGGACCTTTCCAATCATGTGACTGCCGTGACAGCCAATTGCGACAGTCACATGATCATAAACCCTGACCCACCTCCCGGCATCTTAAACCCCTTAAAGTGACACTAAAGGTAATTTTTTTTTTTTTTAAATAACAAACATGTACCTCCACTGTGCAGCTCGTTTTGCACAGAGTGGTCCCGATCCTGGTCATCTGGGGTCCCTCGGCGGCTGTCTCGGCTCTTCCCCGCATCAGATAATACCCTGGGAGAACCGCCCTCCCGGGGGGTTACCTTGCGGGCGCGCTCCCAAGTCCAACATTTGGTGTCCATAGACGCCGAATTCAGGACTCGGCCCCGCCCCCCGGCGGCTGCGTCATTGGATTTGATTGACAGCAGCAGGAGCCAATGGCTGCGCTGCTATCAATCCAATCAACAGCTGAGAGAAGGCGCTTCCCCGTGGGACAAGTTTGAGGGTTCAGGTAAGTAAAATGGGGGGGGGTTGGGGGGCCGGTCACTGATAGGTGTTTTTTTCACCTTAATGCATAGGATGCATTAAGGTGAAAAAACACGAACCTTTACAACACCTTTAAAGGGTCGGGAGGCGACGGATCCAAGAGGTTAAACCAGGGATCCTCAAACTACGGCCCTCCAGCTGTTGCAGAACTACACGTCCCATGAGGCATTGTAAAGCTCTGACATTCACAGACATGACTAGACATGATGGGAATTGTAGTTCCTGAACAACTGGAGGGCCGTAGTTTGAAGACCCCTGGGTTAAACATTTAATCTCTTGATTGCCCCTAAATGTTAACCCCTTCCCAGCCAGTGTCATTAGTGCAGTGACAGTGTATAGTATTGTCACTGTATTAGACCTGATTCAAACAGGGGCGACTTGTCTGGCAACTTAACCGCCTGACAAGTCACACTCCATTCTGTACAAAGGAACCCCCCAAAAAAGGTTGCTGTACTACTTTGGGGCGACTTCAGAGCAGCTTGCATTAACTTCTGTACATAAGCCATTTTGCAAGCTGCGCTGAAGTCGCGCTTTACGGGGCGGCTTCAGAGTCAGGCGACTTTGAAGCCGCCCCTGTGTGAACCGGCTCCCAATGTCACTGGTGATCTCAGCCAGTTAAGTGTCCCTCCCAGCCATTATCTGTTAGCGACAGATTGCCAGCCACCCTTATCACAGTCACACTATAAGTTGCTGAATGGCAAAATAATGGCTTGGTCATGAAGGGGGTGAAACCTTCCGGAGGTCTATCGGTTAATGAATGCTTTTCTCTTCACAGCCGCCAGAACCAGCTAAAAGACCAACAACAGCAGCAGCAGCAGCAACCGCCGCCACCACCTCCGGTGGTATCCTTATGTCAGCTCCCCGATGACGTGGACTGTCTGACTGTCCCACGTTATAAGAGAGACCTGGTGCAGAAACTGAAGATCCTGAGACAGGAGCTGTCCCAGCAGCAGCCTCAAGCTGGACATTGCCGCATTGAGGTGTCCCGGGAGGAGATCTTCGAGGTACGTGTTTCTCTCTCTATTCATGGATATAAAGATTAGACGCAGGGCGTGACAGGTGACATGCATTTTGCCCCTACTTTGGCCAGATGCAGTCATTAATTGAAGAACTTGGGTCACATGGTTATGGTTAATTGGGGGGGGGGGGTCCCTCCTTTAGCATATTGGGCTCCATTCACAGAGCAGTATCTACTGCTCAGCATTTTTGCTTAATTTTTTGGGCATTCACAAAAAAAGCGACTAAAATACTGCATGCGGTATTTTAGTAGAGAAAGCTTGCAGTAATTTAACGCTGGCAGTGACTGGCAACTTAACTACCATTTGTAAATAGCTGGTTGTTAGGGAGTGGGCTTCCGATGCGTCCTTAATAACCGATGTGTCATCAGCGGGCTTCTCCGCTGAATGTAAATAAGATTTGCCAGCAATGAAAAATTGTGGGGAAAAAACAGCGGTATTGATTACGCTGTCTCGACCCTTAGGTCAGGACATCATGTGAATGAGTAGGGGTACATAGTACCCTTATTCACCAAAAAAGTGCTCAAAAAGGTAAATAAAGGCAGTTTTTGACAAGTTCTTAAACTAAACAAAAAAAATGCCCCCCGGTGTAGATCCATGATCAATCACAATGACTGCCACCATTGCTCAATAAACGAAGGGGCCCAGCCCCCTTGTGACATCACTGACCCAGCATGCCCTCGGTCGGTGACATCATAAGAGGGCGGAGAATACAAATCTGACAGGATGTTTTCGCCTCTGCTTACTGAATGGTTGTTTCACGTCTTGCAGGAGTCCTACAGGCAGGTGATGAAGATGAGGCCGAAGGACCTGTGGAAGAGACTTATGATCAAATTCCGTGGGGAGGAGGGCTTAGACTATGGTGGCGTGGCCAGGTGCGTAAAGATGGCAATGTATTAGTGTGCTTTGTATCCCTGATTTGTCCTGCAGTGGGGAGCCCCAGAATGTCTGGAGGAAGTGTCCTTAAAGGAGTTGTAAACCCTCACGGTTTGCATCCTATGCATTAAGTTGAAAAACCTTCTGTGCTGAGCTCCCCTTTTTCTTACCCGAGCCCAACCGTTTCAGCGACGGGGTTGAGCACAGCAGCTCCAGCCGCTGTCTGGTGTCCTCATTGGATAGATTGATAGCAGCAGGAGCCATTAGTGACACTAGTATAGTGATCAGTGCTAATAATTTGAACTGTCACTGTACTAATGACACTGGCTGGGAAGGGGTTAACAACAGGGGCGATCAGAGGGTTAACTCTGTGCCTAGCCAGTGTTTTTGCACAGTGGGAGGTGCAAGGGATGGATTATTGTCCCTGCTTTGCAGAGACACAGTATCCATGCCTTCCCTCCTGTCAGAACGGTGATCTGCCTTGTTTACATTTGCAGACCACTGTTCTACCTCTGTGCAGAATGATCGGTGGGTCCAGGCAGACATTGAGTCTGCTCCCACTGTGTGTAATCACAGCGGGAGCAAGCCTGCGGCGGCACACATGTGCGCCCCCCTACCTGGAAATGTCGGATCGCATGTGTGTATATACATGATCTGGTGCAGAGGGTGCTGCCCCTGTACCTCCAAAGGGAGTGAACCCCCACCGATCCATGGAAGCACCTAACATCGGCTAGGAATAACTTAAATTCTCACACTTTACCTTAGGAGAAGCTAAAGCAAGGAAATGGTCCCTGGTTTCCTTCTAGGTGTCTCGGCTCTCCAACCCCATTACACTGCTGTGCTCAGCATGGAGCAAGTACATCAAGGAGGACGCGGGGGGGGGGGGGGGGGTTGGGCTCTTCACACTATAGGAAATGGCAAACATCCTATCACTGCAGACAAGTTTTTTCCTGAACTCTGTGTGCTGCTCGATGACTATTGTGATTTAATTATTGTACAGATTTGGTTTTCTTCAGTTTCGGGTATTTGTTGTTTTGCAGAGAGTGGCTTTACCTGTTGTCTCACGAGATGTTGAACCCGTACTACGGCCTCTTCCAGTATTCCCGCGACGACATCTACACACTACAGATCAACCCAGATTCTGCGGTCAACCCGGTACGTGGCTCCACTCCTCCTCCTTCTTGTGTCTTCTGCTTGCACTGCCCTTCTCACACATGAAGTGAAGATTCCTCTCTGCCAATCCAATTCCTCCATTGCCTGCCACTCAACCAACAAATTCAAGATACTAACAACAACTTACAAAGCCACCCACAACTCCGCCCCCAGCTACATGACTAACCTGGTCTCAAAATACCAACCAGATCAGTCTCTTCATTCCTCCCAAGATCTCCTGCTTTCTAGCTCCCTTGTCACCCATCCCATACCTAGAACTTCTCCCGAGCCGCTCCCAACCCCTGGAATGCTCTACCCCAATTTGTCCGATTATCTCCAACTTTGTTAACTCTCAGACCAGTGGCGGCCCGTCCAATTAGGGGCGCCTGGGCACCGTCCCCTCTATCCACGGCACCCCCTATATGAATGATGAATAGATTCATGCATAGTATGGATCTTTCCACTCCCGCTGCGACCACCCCCTATTCATGCGTCCGGCCCGTTTCAGGACACCAGGCGTCTGAATTACAGCGCCGGGTTTTTTTTAAAACCACCTGATTAGAGCCATAGGCTTTGAAATAGGGTGGGCTCGGAGCGCATAGCATTGCGCCATGAGCACACCCAGGTGTTATAACACCACTGTTGCTGTTATAACACTGAACCTCAATGCGGCCATTCAGAAGCAGGTCTGAGACCCGTTTTCCGATTGTCTGTATCAGCACATCCCCCACAGTTATTACCTTTTTGTATCTCTTCAACCTCTCTCTTAGACTGTAAGCTCTAAGGAGCAGGACCCTCTGATTCCTCCTGTAGTAAAGTGTATTGTATTTGTAGTGTCTACCCTCAAGTTGTGAAGCGCTGCGTAAACTGTGACGCTATATAAATCCTGTATAATAATAATTTGTCACCTGTACTCAAGCCATGACCTATGACCACGCTATAGACGAATGGTGGCTACAGCGTGGTCGCCATTTCTGGGACGATGTCTATTGACATCCTCTCATGATCGCACTTCCCCCCACGCCCCCCTGTGGCGCACATTGGCAGTGATTGCTGCAGTGATCACCTTTTGTGGTGCGTATTGGCAGTGATATTGCGCAATCTCTTCATGACCGCGTTAATGCCGAATGACGGCTACAGCACTGTCTCACATTGCCAGGAGGGCGTCATATGGCTTCCCCCCGTGATTCTTGCGTGCCCCCTGCGACACGCATCGGTAGTGATCTGTGATTTCTGTGTTTTCTGGACACAGCTGATCACAGATCGGGGTAAAGAGCCAAACACTGTGGCACTTTACCATGTGACCAGCTGTGTTAAATTACAACTGATCAAAGTGTAAACAGGATTTGCCGGTTATCGGCAATCCTTTTCTCGCGCTGACAGTGCGGGAGGAGAGAAGAGCCGGTAAGCGGTAAACCACACAGGGAACAGCTACACTGTTAATCAGGGCACTGATCATGAGTATCCTCATGATCAGTGCAGCCTCATCGGTGCCGCCTCGTCGGGTCACATGGGTGCCGCCTCATCAGTGCAGGAGATAGATTACTTATTTACAAGATTTTATAATGGAAACGTAGAAACTTTATTTTTTCCAAATTTTCTGGTTTTTCCATTTATATAGCAAAAAAAATAAAAAAACTGTGGTGATTACATACCACCAAAAGAAAGCTCTATCTGTCTCAAAAAATGATAAAAAATTTTCTTTGGGGTCCAGCGTTACATGATCGCACAATTGTCATTCAAAGTGCAACAGCGCTGAAAATTGGCCTGGACAGGAAGGGGGTGAACGTGCCGGTCCGATTTATAGTCTTACTCTGACAGATGTCTCTCTCCATCTCCAGGAACATCTCTCCTATTTCCATTTTGTGGGGAGGATTATGGGCATGGCGGTATTTCACGGGCACTACATTGACGGAGGCTTCACGCTACCCTTTTATAAGCAGCTGCTTGGGAAATCAATCACGTTGGACGACATGGAGTCTGTGGACCCTGACCTGCACAACAGCCTGGTCTGGATTCTGTAAGTTTACCCCGACAGCTGCTTCCTGTGTGCCGATGGCACTCTCTCCGATTTCTGTGACAACGTTTGTCTTCTTTATCCAGAGAGAATGACATCACGGCGGTGTTGGATCACACGTTCTGCGTAGAACACAGCGCGTACGGTGAACTCATCCAACACGAGCTGAAACCAAACGGGAAGAGCATCCCAGTGACGGAAGAAACCAAAAAGGAATACGTCAGGTAGGTGGGACCTCAGCGGTTCCTAGTCATGTGACTTCTGTGTGCCCTATTGACTTCTATTTAGGTAAATTTGGGTTAAACTACCGCCTACAGGAGGTTGGGACACTGGCAAACAGAAAAAGTTGTAGACCAGACCTTCATGCTAATCCCGAGGTGTTAAGCAGTCAGTGCACTGGCTTGTTGTTTCCTCCTAGGACCTAAACAAATATATAGGTTAAAGAAACCCGGCAGATCGACTTCCACAATGAATGTTTATTAATCCATGTGTAGTAAAACAATACTCGGCTTGCGCGTGTATCCTTAAAGGGGTTGTAAACCCTTGTGTTTTTTTTTTTAAATAAATAACATGCTTATACATTCAGCCCCGATCCCCTTCTTTTGGGGCGCCCGCCGGCACTCCAGGCCCCTCTGCAAGCCACTTTCCCTGGGGGGCACCCATCCCTTCCTGTCCCAGAGTCCCGCTGCTGTGTCCATTGACACAGACAGCGGTACTTGGCCCTGTGTCACTGGATTTGATTGACAGTAGTGGGAACCAATGGCTTCTGCTATCATCAATCTGTCCAATGAGGAGAGAGGCAGCGGCTGGAGCTGCTGCGCTCATGCACATTGCTGGATCGGATTGGGCTAAGGTAAGAAAAACGGGGGGTCTGGGGGGAGCTGCAGCACAGAAGGTTTTTCACCTTAATGCATAGAATGCATTAAGGTGAAAAACCTTGAGGCTTTGTAACCACTTTAATCATAGCCATGCGCCGAAACGCGTAAGCCCTCTATTATTTTGTACTACACCTGGATTAATAAAACTCGTTCATTGCGGAAGATCGAGTTGCTGGCTTTCTTTCATCTATATAGAACTGTATAACCCTCTCCTCTACCCAGCATGTTTTTCTGCTAGTGTCCTATTTCTCTCACACACTTGGCACGCACCCCATCTGATTTTTAATCTTCCTAATCCTCTGCTGTTCTGATACTAGATTGTACGTGAACTGGAGGTTTCTGCGGGGGATCGAAGCGCAGTTCCTGGCTCTGCAGAAAGGATTTAATGAAGTTATCCCACAACACCTGCTGAAGTCGTTCGATGAAAAGGAGCTGGAGGTAAGTCCTGCATTGTAGGCTGTCTTTGGGTCACCAGCTAGAGAGAGCTCCACGCCATCACATGAGGTGCTGGGACTTGTAGTTCTACTAAAAACTTGGAAAAGATAGGAATAATCGGACTTGTAAGGGTGCTTAATGCAGACAATGATACTGTATTAAAAGTTCATCATTTATTAATTCATAATGTTAAAAACATTTCATAATAAAATCATACAGAATTTGTACATGGTCTTGTTATTTCCATAGTGGTATTGCAGTATAAACTCCCAACATGTTTCGCCCTTTGGGGCTTCTTCAGGGGACATAACCGCTAATGATCCGAAAGCTATATCAGAAAAACAAAATCTAAATAACGTATTAATGTGACACGTTCTATATTAGTATGTTATTTATATTCTGCTTTTCTGATATGGCTTTCAGATTATTAGTGGTTATCATTTCTCCTGAAGAAGCCCCAAAGGGCGAAAAATGTTGAGAGTTTATACTGCTATACCACTATGGAAATGAGAACAAGAGCCCATGCACAAATTGTGAAATAAGAGCTAATCTGAAAGCTACATCAGAAAAACATGTAAATGTAAATAACATACATATTTATATAACGCGTCTCATATTAACACGTTATTTAATTTGTTTTTTCTAATGTAGCTTTCAGATTATTAGTGGTTATCATTTCTCCTAAAGGGCGAAACATGCTGTGAGTTTATACTGCTATACCACTATGGAAATAAGAACAAGACCATGTGCAAATGTTTTTACCATTGTGAGTTAATAAATGATGAATTTAATAGAGTCTAGCATTGTCTGCATTAACCACTAAGCCACCGCCCACCGTCATATGACGGCTGGACGAGGCTTCTGTTATTCTGGGAGGACGTCATATGACGTCCTCGCCTTCCCGAGCCACTAGGGGGCGCGCGCGCCCGCCGTGTCACTCGGGACCCGGTGCGCGTGCCCGGCGGCCGCGATGTCCGCCGGGCACCCGCGATTGCCGGGTAACACAGCAGGAGCGTGGATCTGTGCATGTAAACACAGATCCACGTCCTGTCAGAGAGGAGAGGAGACCGATGGCGTGTCCCTTGTACATAGGGACAGCGATCGGTCACCTCCCCCAGTCAGTCCCCTCCCCCCACAGTTAGAATCACCTCCTTAGGTAATACATTAACCCCTCGAGCGCCCCCTAGTGTTAACCCCTTCCCTGCCAGTCACATTTACACAGTAATCAATGCAATTTTATAGCATTGATCGCTGTATAAATGTGAATGGTCCCAAAAATGTGTCAAAAGTGTCCGATGTGTCCGCCGCAATATCGCAGTCACAATAAAAATTGCAGATCGCCGCCATTACTAGTAAAAAATAAATAAATAATAAAAATGCTATAAATCTATCCCGTATTTTGTAGACACTATAACTTTTGCGCAAACCAATCAATTTTTTACCAAAAATATGTAGAAGAATACGTATCGGCCTAAACTGAGGAAAAAATTTGTTAAAAAAAAAAAAAAAATTGGATATTTATTATAGCAAAAAGTAAAAAATATTGTGTTTTTTCAAAATTGTCCCTCTTCTTTTGTTTATAGCGCAAGAAATAAAAACCGCAGAGGTGATCAAATACCACCAAAAGAAAGCTCTATTTGTGGGAAAAAAATGATAAAAATTTAATTAAGGTGCAGTGTAACACGACCGCGCAATTGTCATTCAAAGTGCGACAGCGCTGAAAACTGAAAAATGGCTTGGGCAGGAAGGGGGTGTAAGTGCCCTGTATTGAGGTGGTTAAGCACCTTTAAAAGTCCCATTAGTCCCCTCTTTTCCAACTTTTCTGTATGCTGGGATGTAGTGCTGATATCATTCATCTGCATTATAAACCAGCAGTTCTACTGAACCACATGTGGGCTGATGTTCTCCATCTCTTTGTTTTCAGCTAATCATTTGTGGGCTGGGGAAGATCGATGTGAATGATTGGAAAGCTAACACCCGGTTAAAACACTGCACGGCGGAGAGCAACATTGTGAAATGGTTCTGGAAGGCGGTGGAGTCGTTCGATGAGGAGAGGAGAGCGCGGCTACTGCAGTTTGTCACCGGATCGTCTCGAGTTCCTCTGCAAGGCTTTAAAGCATTACAAGGTAAGCGCTCACCTGCCTGGAAGGTCGGGGAGATATCAGACTGTTTTTCCAGACGAAGTCGCCGAACAGACGTGTGAAGCGAGGACTGTTCCTCTCACCCATTGCGGCCATTGTTCAGAAATGTTTTGAGATTTGTGGGCCTTTTCCGGGGCCCCTAACAGGACACAGGTTGGCGCAGACTGCCCCATAGTCCTGCTGTTTCATACTGGATTCTACTGTTCCTTGGGTGACGGGAAGGCACATGGCGGAGGAGACCCCGGGGCCGGGGATGTTTGGATATGATTAAAGTGCGACAAGGTTTTGTTAGGTTCCCCCCTCTGCCCTCTTTTGTAACATTTGTTTTCCCAATTCCAGGTGCAGCTGGCCCACGGCTCTTCACCATCCATCAGATTGATGCAAACACCAACAACCTGCCCAAGGCACATACATGGTGAGTGTCCTACACCAGTCGGGGGGCTCTGCTGGCTGGGACACTTCAGTTGGGTTGATAGCTCCATCCACTGGTGAAGCTTAGGGATGGATTAGACTTGAATAATATTGGGGGGGGGGGGGGGGGGTAGCAGAGAGTTGCACATACACAAGCTTGCACCACTCTTCTGAACATAAAAATGGAGCAGATGTTGCTCTTAATTAACCTCTTCATGACCTCGCTGTAGCCAAATGACGGCTACTGCGCTGCCTCACATTGCCAGGAGGGCGACATATGGCATCCTCCCGTGATTGTGATTCTGGCGTGCTCCCTGCGACACGCATCGGTGGTGATCTGTAATCGCTGTGTCCTCTGGACTCAGCTGATCACAGATCGGGGTAAAGAGACAATCACAGCGGCTCTTTACCATGTGACCAGCTGTGTCCAATCACAGCTGATCACCGTGTAAACAGGATTTGTCGGAGAGGAGAACCGTTAAGCGGAAATCCACACAGGGGACATCTACACCGATGATCAGTGAAACCCCAACAGTGCCACCTATCAGTGCCTCCTCAACAGTGCAGCCTCATCAGCGCCCATCAGGGCAGGAGAAATGTACTTATGTACAAAATTTGGAGATTAGGGGTGTACTGACTTTTGTTGCCAGCGGTTTAGTCATTAATGGCTGTGTGTTGAGTTATTTTGAGGGGACAGCAAATTTACACTGTTATACAAGCTGTACACTCACTACTTTACATTGTAGACAAGTGTCATTTCTTCAGTGTTGTCACATGAAAAGAGAGAAGAGAAGATTTTCAAAAATATGAGTGATGGGGGTGTACTTACTTTTGCAAGATACTCTATATCACAAAGTTTGGACTCTAACTTTCCTACAGACTAATATACACTGATTTGGATTATTTTCACCAAAGAATGGAGCAGAATACATTTGTGAAGAAAGTTAATTTATTTGCAAAATTTTATGACAGAAACTAAGATAAAAATGCATTTTGTTAAAAAAAAGTTTTGGTGTTTTTTTTGTTTATATAGCAAAAAACAAAAAAAAAATCCCCGTGGTAATTAAATACAACAAAAAGAAAGCTCTATTTGTGTTAAAAATGTTTATGCATTTTTATATTCCAAAGTGTGTGGACTCCTACAAATTAAATAATATACACTGATTTGAGTTATTTTCACCAAAGAAATGTAGCAGAATACATTTACAATTTATGAAAAAAGATGATTTGCTAAATTTTATAACAAACAAAGAAAACGTGTTTTTTTTTTTTTTTTTTTTTAAATTTCGGTCTTTTTTAATTTATTTTGTAAAAAAATAAAAACCACAGTGGTGATTAAATACCACCGAAAGAAGCTCTGTGTGAAAAAAAAAATAATAAAAATGTCATATTTGTAGCATGGCCGCGCAATCGTCATTCAAACTGTAAGAGCGCTGAAAATTGGCCTGGGCAGGAAGTGGGTGAGAGTGCCCGGTATTGAAGGGGTTTATGTTTGCTTTTTTTTTTTTTTTTTGTTTATATAAAATAAAACAAAAACTTTGCATATCTTTTATAACAAAAAATTTCTAAATTTGCGGTCTTTTTTTGTTTATATTACAAAAGATAAAATACCACAAAAAAGAAAGCCCTATTTGTAGGAAAAACAATTCTATACATTTTATTTGTGTACATCATTGCATGACTGTGCAATTTTCAGTTAAAGTAGCGCAGTGCTGAATAGCAAAAAATGGCCTGGTCATGAAATGGGTAAAACCTTCCAGTTAACTTGGAGAAGTTTTGTGGTGGAAACATTGATTAGTAATAATTTTTTTTTTTTTATCGCAGCTTCAACCGCATTGACATCCCGCCCTACGAGAACTACGAAAAGCTCTCCGAGAAGCTCCTCACAGCCATAGAAGAGACGTGCGGCTTCGCCGTGGAATGATTGCGCACCACCTGCGGACATTATTTATGAAGCGCTATCTCCCGGCCCCTCCCTCTGCATCAGAGGTGCTTTCAGAGTGGGGGGAGGGGCTTCCTTCCACGGGGCACTGTGAATGAGGAAAGAAACTGACGGTTTGGGATTATATAAATATATATATTTTTTTTCCATTATGAAAAAGTCGTACCGCGCTCACGACTTAGCTGCTATTTAAAAAAATCAAATATCTTGAACTTTAAAAGGACGCTGACTTTTTACGGGAAGGCAGCGCTCTGCATATAAAGACTACTATTTTTATATGAAAAAAAAAAGAGGGGGGTTATCGATTACATTCCCTCTTCCCGGATCGTGACATCGCGGGTGCCGAAGGGGAGAGAGGCCGAGCCGATCTGTACACAGGCCCGTTCAGGAAAAAAAAAAAAGTGGGGGTCCTCCGTGCCGCCTCATCCAGGATGGTCCCACCAGTCTCCGCCCTCAGGACCGCCGTCTTCTGTGATGTCATACAAGGTGCTGATTTGTGACTCGGAGAAGAGGGGGGGGTGCGTCCTGTGCTTGTCGGAGGACCCCACTACCCATTCCAGTGGATGCAATGATATGATACTGAACTAACATGATACCCTCACGGCCGTCGGTCTGTATCCCAGCTATTCACCACTTATTTTATTAATATAATTCCTAATGGAATAATTTAATACCCACCACTCCTGTATTTTATGTTCCTCCCCCTCCTCCTTGATGTCTTCATGCTTGTTGTGTATAAAGGTTTTTGTGTTTTTATAGTTTAAAGTGCACCTGTCCCTTGGGAGACGCCCTGTCAGCTTCAACCGATATTCCTTGGAGACGTTGACGTCACTGCTGCCATATTGTCTCCTGTTAGATGTATCATTGAGTAGTGGGTGGGCCTTGTGTAGGATAGACCTGGAGAATGTTTGTTAGGTTCTTGTTGCTATGGGCGATGGTTGGTTGTCCCTGTTTAGACCATGGTGCCTGCTGTGTGGCCATTTTGAACGTTCAATGTCACTAATATAGGCAGCCTATCCGAACGTGAAGGTCTAGTGACACCACAAGTCCCTCTGTGAGGTAATGGAAGATGGTACCTTGTAGACCCTGTATGATAGTATGGATGATGCCACCTTGTAGATCCTCTATGATGATATGGATGATGCCACCTTGAAGACCCTCTGATGGATGATGGCCCCTTGTAGATCCTCTATGATGATATGGATGATGCCACCTTGTAGACCCTCTATGATGGATGATGGCCCCTTGTAGAACCTCTATGATGATATGGATGATGGCCCTTTGTAGACCCTCGATGATGTAATGGATGATGGCCCTTTGTAGACCCTCGATGATGTAATGGATGATGGCCCTTTGTAGACCCTCGATGATGTAATGGATGATGGCCCCTTGTAGACCCTCTATGATGTAATGGATGATGGCCCCTTGTAGACCCTCTATGATGTAATGGATGATGGCCCCTTGTAGACCCTCTATGATGTAATGGATGATGGCCCCTTGTAGACCCTCTATGATGTAATGGATAATGGCCCCTTGTAGCCCACCTATGATATAATGGATGATGGCCCCTTGTAGACTGTCTATGATGTAATGGATGATGGCCCCTTGTAGCCCGATTATGACAGTGATGCGAACCTGGGCACCCCAGATGTTTTGGAACTACATTTCCCATGATGCTCAACTACACTGCAGAGTGTATGAGCATCATGGGAAATGTAGCTCCAAAACATCTGGGGTGCCAAGCTATGCCATCGCTGGTCTATGGTATAATGGATGATGCCACCTCGTAGACCCTCTATGATGTAATGGGTGATGGCCCCTCGTATACCCTCTATGATGTAATGAATGATGGCACCTTGTATAGACCATCTATGATGTAATGGATAATGGCACCTTGTAGACCAGGCTACGGTCTGGTCTACAAGGTGCCATCATCCATTACAATCATAGAGGTCTACAAGTTGCCATCATCCATTTTGCATAGAGGGTCTACAAGGGGCCATCATCCATTACATCATAGAGGGACTTGTGACTTTGCTGGATCTTCACGCTCGGAGCAGAAGCAGATGACGTTACTGGTGTAGCTATGGCGGTGTTGTGGAGGGACCCTGGATCATTCCCATGACGTGTTGCATTATTTGTTGAACACCATACATCGCCCCTCATTGACTTTCATGCATTGCACTGAATAGACATTAAAGGAAACCAATCAATATTTCCAAATCCATGTCCCTTGATGCTTAATAGCAGCAGCCATTACACCCATCTGATGTCTGAGGTCATTCAAGGCAGTGACATCACTCTGAACACACATGGAATATTGGTTTTCTGACAGGACGCCCCCCCACCCCACCCCATGACAGGTGCACTTTAGACGCTTTCTTCCTGTCCGTAACAACGCACCCTCATAAGTGTTCAGACATTCTTCGTGGCAATGAGATGTCAAACCACTGATTCCGCTTCTGTTTCTGCATCAGACGCAAGGTTTTGCGAACAGTGCGTTAATCGGGGGGTGTGTTTTATTTTTTAGAGAACGGTGGCGCAGGCGTAGCGCACGCCCGTCCCATCCAGCCACTGACGCATTCCGTCTGAGAGCTTTATCCGGTCCTCCTACCTCTGCTCTGTCTGATCCTGGTCTTCATATGTAAATAGATAGAAAAAAAAAAAGGGAATTTTCTGTGAAAATTCTGCGCTTATTTGTGTAGGCCGGGTCTCATTTCACCTTCCGCCAACCTCTTCGTGTTGCCTGTATATAAGAAACAGAGCATAAACGGCAAATCCGCTCACCCTGGCAGGGGGAGGGGCTCCCGATTCGCTGGCACGTCCGCCGTCACGGCGTGATGTTTTTATTTTTGTCACGTCTGGAGAGTCATTGACTAGTCTGATTTTTGTTTTTTTTACAGCCATTGGCTACTGGGGTTCCCCGTGCCACGGTACAAAATGGCCACCTGTACGTCAATTCATTTTTTTTTTTTGTGTTTCAGGTGTCATTCTTTTATCTTTTCCAGCAGAAAACGGAGCGGCTGCATTGATGTCCGATTAATCATGTGAGCGCGGCACCGGTGCGCCACTTTTTTAATGACCGCTCTGCTGTATAACTGTTACACTGAATCATGGGATAGTTGCTTTATCCCCCCCCCCCCCCTTTATTTTATTTTCCTGAACCCACTTTCTGCCAGAGCGGATTATTAGATTGAGACTCCACAATGAATTAACATTTTATCGTATAAATTAAATAAGCTTCTCCCCCTCCAGTCCATAGTTTGACCTCTGCCGGCGCCGTATGGGTTTCGTAACTTCTAGAGCCTGTATTGGAGGGGGTCACCTCCATCACCCTTGGGAGAGCGATAACTGGGCAGCCGTTACTTGATTTCTGTCCGTCTGCTGCCGAGGTCAGACGTGGAGTTGGCATTAATATCTTTTTTTTATTCACCATTTCTCCTCCACTAACCCGGTGACACCAGCATGATACCGAACATAATGTTAACTTGCTTCAATTTATAGCTGATGAATTAAAATGTATTTTCAAAGACTGGGGGTCTGTTTTCTCTTTATGGTGGAGACTGTCCTGTTTTTCTTCACAGGTTTCAATTTAAACTGATCAATTGTCGCTTTGTAGGTGGTCCTCTTAAAAGTGGAACTAAGCCCTCCTATCTTTTTCAGCCATAGAAGCGGCCATCTTGGCTTCTGTCTGATCTGCAGTGGCCATCTTGGCTTCTGTCTGATCTGCAGCGGCCATCTTGGCTTCTGTCTGATCTGCAGCGGCCATCTTGGCTTCTGTCTGATCTGCAGCGGCCATCTTGGCTTCTGTCTGATCTGCAGCGGCCATCTTGGCTTCTGTCTGATCTGCAGCGGCCATCTTGGCTTCTGTCTGATCTGCAGCGGCCATCTTGGCTTCTGTCTGATCTGCAGCGGCCATCTTGGCTTCTGTCTGATCTGCAGCGGCCATCTTGGCTTCTGTCTGATCTGCAGCGGCCATCTTGGCTTCTGTCTGATCTGCAGCGGCCATCTTGGCTTCTGTCTGATCTGCAGCGGCCATCTTGGCTTCTGTCTGGTCTGCAGCGGCCATCTTGGCTTCTGTCTGGTCTGCAGCGGCCATCTTGGCTTCTGTCTGGTCTGCAGCGGCCATCTTGGCTTCTGTCTGGTCTGCAGCGGCCATCTTGGCTTCTGTCTGGTCTGCAGCGGCCATCTTGGCTTCTGTCTGGTCTGCAGCGGCCATGATGGTGCACATGTGATCAGTTGTGACACCAGCCGTTTGATAGTTTGGTTGAGAGCACAAGCAAATGTGACAGTTCGCAATCCAGCATGCCAGAAATGTAATGTTAACCACTTGTCGACCATCTCGCATAGGAATATGGCGGCAGAGTGTCTCTTCTGCGCTGGATCACGCATCTTATACGTAATCCAGCTCTTGCGGGTAAAAGGCGTGCACATGCGCGTCCGATGTCCCAGCTGTGCTGTGATTAGTCACAGCACAAGCCGATCAGCGGGTCCCTGATTGGCAGAGGATTAAGCCTGGTACACACAACTTTTTTTTCGTTCAACCTAGCGGGCTGAACGAAAAGAAATAAAACCTGACAGCATAGGTTGGAGCCACCGTACTATGTAATGTTAGTACAGCGATCTCCCCCCCTGCTATTCCATTGTGTTCTAACAGGGGAGTGGCCCCCCTGCCAGAACACTCCGGTCAGCGTGCTCAGCCATTGGCTGAGTGCGCTGATAGGGAGCTGGTTGGCAGACCTTTTTCGGTCATGCCCCTTTGACAGAAGCCGGCCGAACCTCTGTTGGACCGGCTGCAGTACACTCGGGCCCGAATGTCGGCCGGTTTCTATTGAACCTGCTGATGCCACCCGACATTCGGCCCGTGTGTATTTGGCTTTTGGTCCCTTTCACATTGAGGAGTTTTTCAAGGGCTTTTGCATTAAAAAAAAAAAAAAAAAAAGCGCCTGCAAAGCTGAAGAAAAACGCTTGCTTTTAAAAATCAATGAATGTGTTCACACTGAGGCCCACCACTAAGGGTTTCCCCAAGACAGAAAACTAAGGCCCACCACTAAGGGTCTCCCTAATTCAGGAAATGACGGCCCACCACTAAGGGTCTCCCCCTAGACAGCAAATGACGGCCCACCACTAAGGGTCTCCCCCTAGACAGCAAATGACGGCCCACCGCTAAGGGTCTCCCCCTAGACAGGAAATGAAGGCCCACCACTAAGGGTCTCCCCATGACAGGAAAGGACGGCCCACCACTAAGTGTCTCCCCCTAGACAGGAAATGATGGCCCACCACTAAGGGTCTCCCCATGACAGGAAATGAAGGCCCCACCACTAAGGGTGTCCCTCTAGACAGGAAATGAAGGCCCACCGCTAAGGGTCTCCCCAAGACAGGAAATGAAGACCCCACCGCTAAGGGTCTCCCCAAGACAGGAAATGAAGGCCCCACCACTAAGGGTCTCCCCAAGACAGGAAATGAAGACCCCACTGCTAAGGGTCTCCCCACGACAGGAAATGAAGACCCCACCGCTAAGGGTCTTCCCTAGATAGGAAATGAAGGCCCACCGCTAAGGGTCTCCCCCTAGATAGGAAATGAAGGCCCACCGCTAAGGGTCTTCCCTAGATAGGAAATGAAGGCCCACCGCTAAGGGTCTCCCCCTAGATAGGAAATGAAGGCCCCACCGCTAAGGGTCTCCCCCTAGATAGGAAATGAAGGCCCAGCGCTAAGGGTCTCCCCTAGATAGGAAATGAAGGCCCACCGCTAAGGGTCTCCCCCTAGATAGGAAATGAAGGCCCACCGCTAAGGGTCTCCCCCTAGATAGGAAATGAAGGCCCACCGCTAAGGGTCTCCCCCTAGATAGGAAATAAAGGCCCACCGCTAAGGGTCTTCCCAAGACAGGAAATGAACGCATCTCTCCCCAGCAGACACTTCTGCAATAATACTTCTTTGCTTCCTGTTTGTGTTTTATGTTCAGAAAGCAAATTGCTTTAATGGAGACAATTGGGCAACTCTGTGGATGGTAAGTGTAACATGTAACTCACCTCTGTGTACCCTAATGTGAGATGCGGCCCTCTAAATCCTGGTCTCTCTCCGACTGTCTGCACCTTTCCTGTCCCTGCGCTGTTCTGCAAAGGTCTGTAGTCCAAAACAATGGTGATGGTTCCGCCTGAAATGCCCCTCAAGCCTGTCAGTCGGATCAGCATGTGACTTCAACAAATTGGTGGCCGTTTTGCACAAATGTGAATGAGATACCTGTACCTGTAGAAACCTGTAAGGAGCTCCTCTGACGCTTTTCGCCCTTTTTCGGGGCTTATTCATAGAAGTTGCCTTGTTGATTAAAGTAAAACTGTAGGCAAAACTTTTTTTTTTTTTACTTTGGATAAAGTAAGGGAGGGTTATAACCCCTGTCAGTTACCCTCCCCCCCCCCCCCCCATCTGTGTCCCATTACAAAGATTTCCTTTCAATTCCTGTCCCATAGCCAAAACAGGAAGTGAGCAAATACCTGTAAATTAAGGGAATCCCTTGGGGGGGCCCCAACTAGTGTCCCCTTTAGAAGATTTCCCTTGTATTACTTTTCTGGGGACAGCCCAAAATGTGGGATTTTCTTTCATTGTCAATGATAACGGCAAACAGGACAACTAGGGAGAGAGAATCTCCCCAACGGGGCACAGACAGCAATAAAAACTGGCAGGGGTTCCTGATTCATCTCCACTCTATCGAAAACTAAAAAAAAAAAAAAAAGAGAAAAAATTACATTTAGTTATAGCTTAAGCTCTTACTCACACTTGACTACATTTCTAACGCTTAACTAATGCTCCTGTAGTTTTAGTGTGGGCTTTAGACACGCATCAATGAGTTTTAGTATGTGCATTAGATTGGCGTGAACCAGCTTTGGTATGGGTGTTAGACTGGCATGAACGAGCTTTAGTAGGGATTTAGAGTGGCATCAACAAGCTTTAGTATGAGCTTTAGTCTGGCGTCAAGGAGCTTTAGTATGGGCATTAGATTGGCATCAACAAGCAGTATGGGCGTTAGACTGGCATCAACAAGCTTTAGTATGTGCATTAGATTGGTGTAAACGAGCTTTAGTATGGGATTTAGACTGGCATCAACGAGCTTTAGTATGGGCGTTAGATTGGCGTTTTACGAGTGTTAATGAGTTACAAACGCTCCCCAAACTCCCTATGCGCAGTTTTGAAGCATTTGATGAGCAATACGTTACGTTAAAACCGCTCCACAAACGCCTATTCCGTTAACCACTTACCTACCGGCCACTGTATATATACGTCATTACTTTGAAGATGGATATCTCGGTAACGGCAGCAGCTGCTGCCACAATCCGGTATCCATCTTTAGGGCCGGCGGTTCTGTACATGATAATGGTGGTCTCTGCGGTGGGTTCGCCGCAAGATCACCGTTATCGGAGGCAGGAGAGGTGCCACCCCCCCTTCTGCCGCATTCCCGCGCCCTCTGCCGCTTACCGAAGCCGTCGGTAGCGGCGGAGGCGATCGGGACCTGTCACTTCCTCAGTATGGAGACGAGTGAGGCTAAGATGGCCCCCACCCGTCTCCATACCATAGGACGGCTGAAGCGATGTCATTACGTCAGCTCCGCCCGCTTGTCTTAAAGGCACAATTTTTTTTGTGTCATTTTTTTTAAACTATTTTTTTTATTTTTTTTTGCATTAAAGTCTAAATATGAGATCTGAGGACTTTTTGACCCCAGATCTCATATTTAAGAGGACCTGTCATGCTTGTTTTTTTTTTTTTTTTTTTTTTTTTTAAATTTGGATGACTTTTATTCCTATTACAAGGAATGTAAACATCCCTTGTAATAGGAATAAAAGTCATCCAAATTTAAAAAAAAAAAAAAAAAAAAAAAACAGTGAAAAAAATAAATAAAATAAAGTAAAATAAATAAAATCAAGTAAAATAAATAAGAAAAAAGAAAATTTTTTTTAAAGCACCCTGTCCCGACGAGCTCGCGCGCAGAAGTGAACGCATACGTGAGTAGCGCCCGCATATGAAAACGGTTGTCAAACCACACATGTGAGGTATCGCTGCGACCAGTAGAGCGAGAGCAATAATTCTAGCCCTAAACCTCCTCTGTAATGCAAAACATGCAACCTGTAGATTTTTTTTTAAACGTCGCCTATGGAGATTTTTAAGGGTAAAAGTTTGATGCCATTCCACGAGCGGGCGCAATTTTGAAGCGTGACATGTTGGGTATCAATTTACTTGGCGTAACATTATATTTCACAATATAAAAAAAAATTGGGCTAACTTTACTGTTGTCTTATTTTTTTATTCAAAAAAGTGAATTTTTTCCCAAAAAAGTGCGCTTATAAGACCGCTGCGCAAATACGGTGCAAAAAAAATTATTGCAATGACTGCCATTTTATTCTCTAGGGTGTTAGAAAAAAAATATAATGTTTGGGGGTTCTAAGTAATTTTCTAGCAAAAAAAAACCTGTTTTAAACATGTAAACACCTAAAATCCAAAACGAGGCTGGTCTTTAAGGAAATGAATCTTAAGCCCTGCAACCGCGTCGCAAATGCCTGCCAGAGCGTTTGCAAAGCGTTATCACCCGCCTGATTTTAATGTCTGTGTGAACTTGGCCTAAGACCTGAAAAGGGTGAAATGTGTCAGATGAGTTCTCTGCTGGTGGAGACTAGGAGCCTGTAGCCATCTTATTCACATAGAGCCGGTGTTTCTTCAGATTTGGCGACCCATCAGATTGTGTAACGGCAGTGACGTTATGTCGCCGCCATCTTGCTACACCCTGCACTTGCCCACACTAAGGATAGAGTGGGAAGAGGACAAGCGGACATCTTGTTACACCCACCGTAGTTTTGCATTTTACACTTATTTTTTAACTGTAAACTAAGGTTATATAGTGAAATACAATACTTAGAGCCCTTTCACACTGGGGCGGTTTGCAGGCGCTATTGCGCTAATAATAGCGCCTGCAAACCGACCCGAAAGTGCCGCTGCTTTCATTCCAGTGTGAAAGCCCCGAGGGCTTTCACACTGGAGCGATGCGCTGGCAGGACGGTAAAAAAAGTCCTGCTAGCAGCATCTTCGGAGCGGTGAAGGAGCGGAGTGTATACCGCTCCTTTACCGCTCCTGCCCATTAAAATCAATGGGACGGCGCGGCTATACCGCCGGCAAAGCGCCTCTGCAGAGGCGCTTTGCGGTGGTATTTAACCCTTTCTCGGCCGCTAGCGGGGGGTAAAACCGCCCCGCTAGCGGCCGAATACCGACGGTAAAACGCCGCTAATAATAGCGGGGGTTTTACCGCTGACGCCGCCCCCGCCCCAGTGTGAAAGGGCGAACTCCCTCTGACTGGCTAGATGTTGAATTTTAAAAGCAGCGGCAAGCCTGCTGATCTCATAGGTTTGCTAATCTAACAGAAGTTCGCTGCTTTTAAAATTCGACATATAAACTGTCGGAGTTCTAAGTACTGCATTTCACTATATAACCTCGGTTTACAGTTAAAAATGTAAAATGCAAAACTCCGATGGGTGTAACAAGATGTCCGCTTTCCCCCTTCTCAGTGTATCCTTGCTGTGGGTGAGTGTTGGGTGTAGCAAGATGGGGGTGATGAAACGTTACTTCCGTTACACATTCTGACGGGTCACCAAACCTGATGAAACACCGGCGTCGGTCCGCAGATGGCCACCCTCTTATCGAAGTCTTCAAAGATCTGGTTACTTAGAAAATGCCCGGGTGTGGAATACTTTAAAATGGCACTGGGAACCTGGAGAGTTCTTATGAGCTCTCGGTTCTTGGTTCCCCTTATCTCATAGGGTTCTACATGGGGGTGAGTCCTATATGTTACTGTAACCTCCCACTAAGCTGCTTTATTCATCTTCCTGGAGTTGTCCTTTAAGGCCGCCATAAACATTAGAGAACTGAAGCTGACTTTTCCAGTGTCTACTTATCAGAAATACAATGGTTTGATGCAATTATTATTGCCCTTAGAAGGTTCAGCCAGTGTCTGCAAGTGCCTCATAGACATTAGATCCAGGGGTGGGCAACCTCTGAACTACAAATACCATCATGCCTGTGGCTGCCAGTCTTGCAGTTCCTTGCATTAGACTGTCCTCTTCTAGGACCACCACCCCCAACCATCCTGGAGGTCATAGGAGACCCCACCACTTGGCCAATCTTAGTTCTCCACATAGATTCCCCCTCCCCCAGGCATATATTATTACCCAACCTCAGTCTCTGTACTGCAGCTTCAGACGGGGCATTGAGTACAGCTGCTGCACAACTTTTCTGGCATTTAAGGTGTTGCACCTAATTTCAAGAAACATCTGCGACAGTTTTGGTTTAGAGGATCACTTGTGCCCCGAATTCTGCTAGTTCTAATTTGTGCCACTTCGCTCGTTTTTGCGCGATTTTCTGCTCAAATTAAAAATGTAAAAAATAAAATGGTAATATATGAATAAATAAATGTAAAATAAATACACAAATAACTTAAAATCATAACTAAGTAAAATTAATATGTAATAATACATTAATAAAAATCTCACTTTAAAAAATATTAAATACATTAATAATACTAATAAAACAAACACCCACACGTGAACAAAAAAAATACATTATTAATAATAATTTATTTTGTGTTAGGGTGTTTAGTTATTTTTTTTAAGGGTTAATTAACTTGTTACTTTAGTATTTATTAAATTTTTTAAATGATTTTTATTTGTGTATTTATTTTACATTTATTCATACTCATATAATAAAAATAAACAACCTTAACCTCAACTCCTAACTCTAACTTAACTCAAACTCCTTACCCTACTGAAAAAAACATTATAATAAATGAATAATAATAGTAAAAGAAGAAATAAAAGCTAATTGAAAAGCTGAAATACCTAGCAACAAATGATGCAACATCATAGGTTTCTCTATTGCCTAATAAAAAAAAGCCCAAAAATGCTGCATACAAACACGCAAAAAAAAAGCTCAAAGACGCTACACTCAGGTATGAATGTAGCCTAAGAGGGATGATTTACTAAAACTGGAGAGTGAAAAATCTGGTTCTGCTGTGCATGGGAGCCAATGGTAGCATGGTAACCTCCGCTTGTTCAATCAAGTGTTGACAATTGATTCCAACAACTGGGCATAATTTCTCCCGCTGACACCCACGATGGGGGACAATTGTTCCCAATAACACAAACGATGGGGGGAAACTGGTTCCCAGTGACACCAACGATGGGGGACAATTGTTCCCAATGAAACCAACGATGGGGGACAATTGTTCCCAGTGACACCAACGATGGGAGACAATTGTTCCCAGTGACACCAACGATGGGAGACAATTGTTCCCAGTGACACCAACGATGGGAGACAATTGTTCCCAGTGACACCAACGATGGGAGACAATTGTTCCCAGTGACACCAACGATGGGGGACAATTGTTCCCAGTGACACCAATGATGGGGGAAACTGATTCCCAGTGACACCAACGATGGGGGACAATTCCTCACAATAATGGGGCAAAATTTCTCCCAATGACACCAACAATGGAGCCCAATGACACCAATGATGGGACACAATTACTCCCGCTGAACAGGGCATTATTTTTCCCCATTGATGTCAGGACCTTTTGGACTCCTGCTGATCACTGTCCGGCCCTCGTAAAGTCTGAAGAACAGTAAACTGGTCCTTTGTTTAGAAAGTTTGGAGACCCTCTGCTTTAAATGGCTATCCTGCTTCCCAACACATAGACAATACAATTGATTCCATAGGTCCTTACAGATACATATGTGATGCTGAATTTCTCTGCTCCTCCACCTCTGTCTATGTGGGCGATATGAGGTGCTGGGTGAGGACAGCAATCCTCCATCTCCCAGCACAGGCCTGAGCAGCCGATGTCTGACGTCATTCTGGATGTGGGTCAGAAATGTCAGACTTGGTCTTGTCTTGGATAAAAGTGTTTTTATTTTTTTGATTGAAAAAAAAAAAAAAAAATACCAATAAGTTAAAGTTCTAATAAATATAAATCAGAATGTAAAATTCATTATAAAAAACAAAAAACAAAACATCATTCTGGGGATTTAAAGGGGAGGAAGAATTAAGGCACTCTGCAACCCAGGGAGGTGTTAGGATGATGGGGGGGTTTATATACAATGTGCCCCCCCCAGGACACCCCCAAGGGCCGCGTTGTATAAAGTTCACACAGTAATCTGAATGTTGTGGCACAGCAGCAATTTAACCTCCTGCATTCTCGGTCACTGCAAGGGTTAAAACACAACTCCAGTCCAAATTCTTTAATTTTTGATGAAGTCTGGGCGGTACAGAACCTCTGTCCAGGTTGTTCTTGTTGTCATCCCCCCCCCCACTTCTTGTCTCAGTGACACTAGAAAAGGGGTTCACAGCAATAAAGACCTGACAGTATTTCTGATCCCCCACAGTTTGCACCGGAGTTCTGGTTTCCAGGGCGATCCTCGTTGGATTTGGTCTCAGTATTAGTTTGTCGCCCTCTAGTGGTCGTTTCGCCTCATTACAGGCAGTGGCTCTTGCCGTATTGGAAGGAAGCCATCTGCAGCCTCCTCTTCAGCCGCTCTGCCTCCAGCTCTCGGAAGAAAACATCTTCATCAGCCCGTAAGATCATCTCCTGCAGATCCTGGATCTCCTTCTCCATCTTCAGCCGCAGTTCCTTCTTCATCTTCTGTAAATTCTGCAAAGAAAAAAAATAAACCCCAAGGGTGGCTGTGATTAAAGAGAACCTGTCACCAGAGCTGTGGAAGAAGACGGCATGGAACCACGGCAGGTAAGAACCGCACTCCTTTCACATTCAAGCTGTGGCAGTTCTGTGCCGGCCGATATTTTGCCATTACTGAGACACTAATCGGGCCATTCACAGCCGCTGCAATACCATAAAGAATGCTATTTATTCTGAATACATACACAATGTATTGCAGTGTGGTGAGAGAACATGGAATGGGTATAAAATAACCATTACTGCTTTGTCACCCATTTAAAAAAAAAGCTTGCAAAAATGGGAAGGAGAGCAGTGCACAGGTATGGCAGCAATTTGTATATGAAGGAGCAAATTGCAGAGGGTATGATAATGGCCGTTATGTACAGGAGAGGAGTGTGGGGGGTAAGACAGTGGGCACTATGTACAGGAGAGGAGTGTGGGGGGTAAGACAGTGGGAACTATGTACAGGAGAGGAGTGTGGAGGGTAAGACAGTGGGAACTATGTACAGGAGAGGATTGCAGGAGGTATGATGGTGTGCGGTATGTACAGGAGAGGAGTGTAGGGGGGTATGACAGTGGGAACTATGTACAGGAGAGGAGTGTGGGGGGTATGACAGTGGGAACTATGTACAGGAGAGGATTGCAGGAGGTATGATGGTGTGCGGTATGTACAGGAGAGGAGTGTGGGGGGGTATGACAGTGGGAACTATGTACAGGAGAGGAGTGTGGGGGGTATGACAGTGGGAACTATGTACAGGAGAGGAGTATGGGGGGTATGACAGTGGGAACTATGTACAGGAGAAGATTGCAGGAGGTATGAGTGTGTGCGGTATGTACAGGAGAGGAGTGTAGGGGGTATGACAGTGGGCACTATTTACAGAAGAGGAGTGTGGGGGGTATGATAGTGGGCACTATTTACAGAAGAGGAGTGTGGGGGGTATGACAGTGGGCACTATGTACAGGAGAGGAGTGTGGGGGGGGTATAAAAGGAGGCATTATAAACAATAGATGGTTATAGAGGGTTTGATAGCAGGCAGTATGTATAGGAGAGGAGTATGGAGGGTATTACAGCAGGCAGTACATAAAGGAAAGGAGTGGGCAGTATGTATAGGAGAAGAGTATGGAGGGTATGACAGTGGGGCAGTATGTATAGGGAAGGAGTGTGAGGGTATTAGAGGTGGCTATATATATATATATATATATATATATATATATATATATATATATGTGTGTGTGTGCTCCAAGAGCTTTGCCATGGCAGGATTGCCCCTCTACCTCCTGTATTGTCACGTCATGTTCCTCCTAGCCCATGTAAGAGAGGATTATGGGTAACGCAGTTCGCTCACCTTGGACTGAGCCTTCTCATGTATCTGCATTTCTTGCTTTTCCTGGGTCACGGCTTCAGCCAGCATGGAGAACTGCCAGGAACAGAGAGAAGAAGGGTCAGATGAGGACAGATATGACAGGATTACTCTTCTGTGATTGGCTGGATGGACTCACCTGATCCTTATAATAGTTCTCCATGGACTCCAGCTCGTCTCTGTGCCTCTTCCTCTGGTCCTCGCGCTGTTCCTTGGTGTATGAGCGCAGTTCTCGCAGTCGTTGCTTTTGGATCTCCAGTCCTTCCTCAAACAGATTCTTCATGATCTAGAGGAGGAGACAGAGTTCAGGAAGAGGTAATGGCAGTTGGGGACAGTTAGTGTCAAGCTTTCCCCAGCAGGTACATGATGGTTAGTGCCGTGCTGCCCCCAGTAGGTAAAGTATGGTTTATGTCACGCTTCCCCCCAGCAGGCAAAGGATGGTTGATGTCCAGATGGTGACATATGTTTGGGGACGTTGACACCATAGAATTCTTGTACCTCCACCACACAATACTTCCCCATTGGTGGAATAGATGACATTAGGATTGGTGTGCGGTTAGGGCATTCCTCTACATACCTTCTCCTCCCGTGTTCTGGCCCGCATCAGTTTGGCCCCGAGCTGCACATGATAGTCTTCGTAATATTTCTTGGCACGTGTCACCTGCTGCCGGTTCTCCTTCATCTTATTCTGAGCTGTTTTCTGCAGGCGGATTCTCTCCTTGAAGTCTTTCTGTGAAGAAAAGCGAGAGCTCGGTCACAGCAACTGCACAGCCATGTTGTATTTGAAGAACCGGCCCCATGGCAGCTTAGTGGTTAGGCGGTGTGGCTGTGCAGCACCGAGGTCATGAAGCCAAGTGGCAGCTTAGTGGTTAGCGGTGTGGCTGTGCAGCACCGAGGTCATGAAACCAAGTGGCAGCTTAGTGGTTAGCGGTGTGGCTGTGCAGCACCGAGGTCAAGAAGCCCAGTGGCAGCTTAGTGGTTAGCAGTGTGGCTGTGCAGCACCGAGGTCATGCAACCCTATGGCAGCTTAGTGGTTAGGCAGTGTGGCTGTGCGGCACTGAGGTCATGCAGCCCCATGGCAGCTTAGTTGTTAGCGGTGTGGTTAAGCAGCACCAAGGTCATGCAGCCCTATGGCAGCTTAGTGGTTAGCGGTGTGGCTGTGCAGCACCGAGGTCATGCAGCTTAGTAGTTAGTGGTTTGACTGTGCGGCACAGAGGTCATGCAGCTTAGTTGTTAGCGTTGTGGCTGTGTAGCACCGAGGTCATGCAGCTTAGTGGTTAGCATTGTGGCTGTGCAGCACCGAGGTTATGCAGCCCCATGGTGGCTTAGTAGTTAGCGGTGTGGCTGTGCAGCACCGAGGTCATGCAGATTAGTGGTTAGCGGTGTGGCTGTGCAGCACCGAGGTCATGCAGCTTAGTGGTTAGCGGTGTGGCTGTGTAGCACTGAGGTCATGCAGGTTAGCAGTGTGGCCGTGCAGCACCGAGGTCATGCAGATTAGTGGTTTGCGATGTGGCTGTGCAGCACCGAGGTCATGCAGCTTAGTGGTTAGTGGTGTGGCTGTGTAGCACTGAGGTCATGCAGGTTAGCGGTGTGGCTGTGCAGCACTGAGGTCATGCAGGTTAGCGGTGTGGCTGTGCAGCACTGAGGTCATGCAGGTTAGCGGTGTGGCTGTGCAGCACTGAGGTCATGCAGCTTAGTGGTTAGCGGTGTAGCACTGAGGTCATGCAGGTTAGCGGTGTGGCTGTGCAGCACTGAGGTCACGGGGTAAATTTCTATCACACTCATACTAAGACCAAAGACCTTCATGGTATGTTCCTTGGGTGGTTGAAGAAAACCTGCACATCCATGAAATAGTCCTGGAGGGAAGTGTACCCAAGACCCCAGTGCTAACCTCCCTGTATGGAATTATAATTCTGCACTTACCAGACGCTGGTTATGTCCTTGTTCCCTCCGGATAATCTCGGTGAGAAGGCCGTGTCTCTTGTGTGCCTCTTCCACCTGCAGAAGGCAGAAAGTTCAGAGGTGATAGTCAAACAGATCAAGCATTGGGCAGGAATGAGAAGTAATGAACACGGCCTTTAAGACCGATCGTTTCCCTCCCGGCCTCACCTCTCGCTGCAGCTTGCGCTCGCTCCTCTCGTCTTCCTGGGCAGACCTGGCGAGTTGCTCCACCTGGGCCAGTTGCCCCTTCCACATCGCATTGAAGGTGTGCGGTGAGATCTGCAGATGTGGGAATTCCTCCAGTAAGAGAGGAAGGAGGTCGTTTTCTTTAATCTTCACTGCGAACGACAAAAGGAGCGGAGTGTGAAAACAATGGAACCACCCGCGTAGAACTGAACGCTGGATGGAGAGAGATAGAGGGCGCCACTTACTGCGTCCTGCAGCCTTGTGACAGCTGGGGGTCCACTGGTGCGGCCTCGGCTGCTTCCCCGAATACACCTTCTCCGGGTGGGATCTTTTCTCCGGCTGTTTGAAGATATTCTCTTTGTACTCTTGGTCCTTAGTGAGGAAGGAAAAAAAGAGAAAGTGATCTGAGATCAGGGTGAGAGCAGATTGAAGCCTGTAAATGCTCAGGAGTCTCCGACTAAATGCTGGAGGCAGTGCCTAGGCCAAGGTCATCCAGCGCCCGGGGGGCAAAGATTGCAAATTTGCCCTCTCCCCACCCCCTCGTTTATGACATGCAAGCTTAGGTAATCTTACGCCCAGCAGTCACTCGCTTGTCAAAATCACTGCTGCTATCATACTCCTGTCAGCCTTGTAAGAGAAGGAAGGCGCCCCAATCCCTACAGTATACCATTGCGTACAGTGCAGCCGCCCCTCCTGCCCACCCCTTGTCCCAGCTCTGCACCTGACAAGCTGTGGGCATGCATGTGTATTGTTTCTGGTTGTAAAGCTGCACATACATGAAGCATAAAGGTTGGATCTGAAAAAAGAATGCAAGTCAATAGGCATGCTGTGATAACCCCCCCCCTCGTGCCTGGCTGCTCATGGGGAAGGGTCAATTGCATGGCTTCTATTCAACCCATCGGTTGTCTTGGCTTTAAAGACCAGTTGTAGTTCTTTGATCATCCTTCTACCAACTGGATCTTCAGTGCAGCAATTTCCTACACCCAGAGGCCTCCTTCTAAAATTTCTGGATGCCTGGTTGTGTCTGACTAGTATGTTTCAGTCACTGTGGGGTTCATTTACTAAGGCTGGAGAGTGCAAAACCTGGTGCCACTTTGCATAGAAACCAATTGGCTTCCAGGTTTTTTTTTTTTTGTCAAAATCTAATTGAAGAAGCAGCTGACAGCCATGGGAGGGAGAGGGGGAGAAGCAGCTGTCAGATAAGCTATACATGGGGAGGGGGGGTGGTGGAGGAGGACCAGGGGGCACAGAGGGGGACCCGGAAGAGAGAGAGAGGGAGGACACCAGAGAGAGGGGGCAGTTACAAGCACTGATTCCCCCTGTATAGCCTTTCAATAAAGCAGCTGACAGCCGCGGGAGGGAGAGGGGGAGAAGCGGCTGTCAGAAAAGCTATACGGGGGGGAAAATCGGTGCTTGTAACTGCCCCCACACCGATCACCTGTGAGTCTGCCCGACCCCCTGCTACACTGAGGATGTCCGGCCCGATACAACAGGTATCGGATTAACATTGGAGCATTTGTATGAGTACCGATACTCGTACAAATGCTTGGTATCAGCACCTATACTATCAGTATCAGTGCAACCCTACATGGCACCCTTCACTCACAGTATATTAAATGCCTCTCTCCATCCCCGAGGACCAAAGAGGAAGCGGTGTTTCATGGGACTGGCCAGAAGATGGTAAGTAATATAAAACATAATATACTGCTGGTGGGGGCCTCAAGAGAAAAGGGAGTGGGGGGGGGGGGTCTGGGGGAGCACCGAGCCCAGAGTTGGGCTTAAATTCTGCTAAGCGGACGAGCGGCGCTCAGGTTTTTCACCTTCTGACTTATTTTTTCTTGCAGCTTTGACAGTTTGACTTTCTCAGTCTTCTCAAAATCTTTCAGTTCCTCCTTGTAAGCCGCGTTCAGCATCTGCAGAGGAGAGCAGGAGACTGGTGAGGGAAATAAAAAGGAAGGCCTTGTACAGGCTGACCATACATTATACAATTTTCCTTTAGATTTACCAAATATATATATTAGGAGATCAAACCTAAACACTTTCACTTTGTATGCAATCACACCGGCCCTTGTGCTACATAGCTGAAGGTAAATCTAAAGGAAAATGAATTTAAGAAAATTGTATAATGTATGGCCAGCTTAAGACTCGGCCCTGCCTGAAACTTGATTGAAGCCGGCTGGCAGCTTGTTTAAAGTGAGAGTCCCTCTCCTTAAGAAAATGAAGGAAGCTTTAAAGTCTTCTACAAATTTGGGACATGTGGGCCCTGTTCACAGATGACTGACCCATACAGGTGATCGTTTCCTGGCGGGCTCACACATGTGGGTTCAGATCCTCGCCTAACCACTTGAAGACCAGGCCCTTTCCCAAAAATCAGTATTTGTTGCTAGGAAATTACTGCTTCAAATGCACATTTCATGACAATAAAACAAAAATTTAAAGAATAGTAGTGCACACAAACACAATATAATACCAATTTTTTTGGTATTATATTATGTTTATATTCCAGTTTAAAGTTTTTTTTTTTCACACACGCACAATACCAACAGTTTTTTTTTTGTTTTTTTTAAGGGACGAGAATCACATTAACCTTTTAATTTATTGTCTGGTAGGAGTTTTCCAAACTTTTCCTTTAATTTTATTTTTTTGGCTGAAAAACATCACAACCGATTATCGATAAGTGTCCATTTACTGGAAGAAAAACATACTGTCCAAATGACAGATTTTCAGACAATGTTCCGTCAGGTGTATGGGGTCCATTACAATAGATTTCCACCGATTTACATAATTGGAATTAGAATATTTTATTCTTTTTTTGATGGTGGGACTTTTTTCCTTTATTTTGGATAATGGGACTTGTAGAATACTTTTAAATGGTGAGACTTAGAAAGACTTTCCTCTATTTTGGATAGCAGGACTCGGAATATTTTTCCTCTTTTTTAAATGGCAGACTCAGAATATTTTTGAAGGGTGAGACTTAGAATATTCTACCATCCAAAATAGAGGAAAGATATTCTAAGTCTCACCCTTCAAAAACATTCTGAGTCCCGCCATCCAAAATAGAGGAAATATATTTAAGTCCTGCTATCCAAAATAGAATATTTTTCCTCTATTTTGAATAGCAGAACTCAGAATATTTTTGGAGGGTGAGACTTAGAATATTTTTCCTCCATTTTAAATGGCGGGACTTGGAACAACCAAAACCATCGGGGCAGCTGACTAAAACCTTTCTGCCCCCCTCCATCAAGGTGCTCAGATATTGATCCTGGTTTAGAAGAGGTGAAGTATCCTGCTCTGGGATTTGATCTCATGTCTGTTTTATTTTTTTTTGTTTCTTTAGACAGAGCTCTCATCCACTGAGCCACTGCCACCTCTCACCCTCAGGTTCTCTTCTCCTCCTACTTCTATTAAAATAGTATTTAAAAAAAAAAAGTATTTGAAGATTTTTTCCTCTGTCTTCACTGGTCGGGCTTAGAACATTTTTCTCCAATTCTGATAAAGGAACATAGAAATTTTTTTTGTATCTATTCAACTGGTGAGACCTGGAATATTTTATCATTGTTGTAGAGAATGGGACTTAGAATATTTTGGCTGGTGCCCAATGAAGAGGAATTCTGAGTATGAGATAAAAGCTGCTGGTAGCTCATCTTCCCTGATGGCTGAGGTAGTTGGTGCGCCTAGATTCAGCTGAAGGTTTGGAGATGTGTGATTGAATCCCAGGGCTGGTAGTTATTTCTCAACCTTGTTTTTTTTTTTGCAGAGCAGTTGATGTCTATATGAATCAAGCACCTCCGTGAGCCCGGTAGGTGGCTCTGAGGGTTAGTAGTTAGTCAGTGACCTGGCTTAGATTTTAGAGCCACAGGTTCAAGGCTTGGTGTCTCTTTATTTATTTGCAGCAGGTTCATACCTGAAGTAGGAGAAGGAACAGCTTGGTGTCTGAGTGCAGGTGATGGCTCAGAGAGTAAGGCCTCAGACTGGCCTGATGGAGACTTGAGTTCAAATCCCTGTGATGGTAGGTGATGTGTGTCTCAGGTGCTGTGCAGTACCTGAATCCCCTGTTGGTGAAACAGGGTGATGGGGAATGTTTCAAACCTGCTACCATGTCCTGCCAGTAGAGGGTTCAGGTACTGTGTAGTCCATATATTGAGGAATGGTTTTTAAAACGAAAATTTTTTTTTTTGTTAAGTATTGGTTTTTGGAATGGGCTGCCCCAGTAAGACAGCCCATTCTATTTATATATGTTGCAGTGATGTCACAGACCGTGGACGGAATAAGCAGGATGTCCACAACCTAATGTGATGCCCACACATGTTACAGGCCTGTGGGGACCTGGGACTGGAGCAGACTGGTGGGTTGTCCATGGCCTCCAAGCTTTCACTCAGGGATTTGAACATGGGTCTACGAGGCTTCACTGCTCTGTGTGAATTATTGCCGCCCAATTCACTCAGATTCAAGCTGTGGTCTGCGCCCTTCTGTCACCATAACCTCTGAGGTACTTCCATCCAAATCACTCAGGGGTCCCAGCTTGGGTTTATGCGCCCTTAGTTGCATTCTCATTCTCTGAGCCATCCAAGTCAGCCCTGTTCCCTCCTCAGAGATTTGAACTCAGGTCTACACCGCCCTGGTCACTGTTCTTATCCACTGAGCTACTCACCTCTGCTCATCTAACTACACCTTCCTTCTCTTATTTCAGGATGACAAAGAGAACACACATAAATAAAGCTATAACCCAAAACCTGCTGAGAGCTGACCAACCTGCTTGTGGCTCACGGCTTTGTTACACGACATGATCTCTGCATTGTTCTGGACACCTGGGTTCAAATCCCAGTGAAGGTTTGGTTTTAATTCAATAGTCTTGGGGTGTGTGTGGGTCTATCTCTATATTTTATTTATTTAGAAGCACCACAGGTCAGTAAATTCGCAAAAAAAAAAAAATTTAGGAGCACCCCAAAACTGGTACATGACCAAAACCAGCAGATGACACGGCTCCCCAAACCATTACAGACTGTGGAAAATTTTGCATTTGATTTGGAAATCGTGGTCCCAGAGTCTGGAGAGGCACAGAATCCAAGTTGCATGAAGTCCAGTGTGAAGTCTCCATACTCAGTGATGATTTGGGGAGTCGTGTCATCTGCTGGTGTTGGTCCGCTGTGTTTTATCAAGTCCAACGTCAGCACAGCCCTATCACGGAAAATTATAGAGCACTTCATGCTTCCCTCTGCTGACCAGCTTTATGGAAATTTCATTTTTTTTTTTTTTTCCCCAGCAGGACTTTGCACCTTCCACAGTGCCAAAACTACCGATACCTGGTCACATGATCATGGTATCACTGTGCTTGATTGGCCAGCAAAACTCGCCTGACCTAAACCCCATAGAGAATCTGTGGAAGATGAGAGACACCAGACCCAACAATGCCGATAAGATGAAGGCCACTATCAAAGCAACCTGGGTTTCCATAATACCTCAGCTGTGCCGCAGGCTGATCACCTCCATGCCACGCCACATTGATGCCGTAATTCATCCAAAAGGAGCCCCGACCAAGTATTGAGTGCCTCCTATACTGTACATGGACAGACTTCTCACTAAGACAACATTTCTGGATTATAAATCCTTTTTTTTTTTTTTTTATTGGTCTTATGTAATATTCTAACTTTCTAAGATACTAAAATTTTGGGTTGTCACTCGCTAAAACCATAATCATCAAAATTAAAAGAAATGCTTGAAATAAATCACTCTGTGTGTAACACATCTATATAAGATATACGGAGTTTCACTTTTTGCCTCGAATTACTGAAATAAACTTCTTGATGATATTCTAATTTTATCAGTTGCACCTATATATGTATTTTCATAGACGTGACAGGTTCACTTTACCACTCATAGTTTCCGTATTACCCTCCCCTCGGTGGTACTTATACCTGAGCTTTCAGCCTTTGCAGGTCCAGTTCCTTCTGCACCTCCCTCCGGATCTTCCCCAGCTCCCCTCTGGCCTCCTTGTGCAGAGCGTCCTCAAACTGCGCACACGGAAGCGGTCGCGGCGTCGGTATCGGTACAGGGGACGAGGAGAGGGAGCGGGGTCTGGTCAGCGGCTTTTTATGGTTTTGTGCGGCTGCAGGAGAAGATTTATATTGTAGAAAGGCAAAGGATGAGAGCGCTAACAACATGACACAATCTAAGCTCCAACCAATAGAACGGCTGAGAATTCCACTGCTGAGGAAAGTCTTCTGTTTCAACAGATCGAGTCTGTTGTATAATCCAGTGTTCCTGGAAACTCCCTCCAGATACATTCTGTCCCCTCTTTCTGCTATTCAGGGGTGCTCACTGGAGCACAGGTGTTCTTTAATGATCCCTTCAATACCGGATACTGTCACCCCCTTCCTGCCCAGGATAATTTTCAGCATGGTCACATTTTGAATAACAATTGCACGGTCATGCTACACTGTACCAAAACTAAATTTATTTATACACAGATAGAGCTTTCTTTTGGTGGTATTTAATCACCACTGGGGTTTTTATTTTTTGCTAAATAAACAGAAAGAAAGATTGAACATTTTGAAGGAAAAAAAAAATAAAGGTTTACTTAGTTTCTGTTATAAAATTTTGTAAATAAGTAATTTTTCTCCTTCACTGATGTGTGCTAATGAGGCGGCAATATTATTATGCAGCACTGATATGCATCACTGATGGGCATTGATGATCAGTGCAGATGTCCCCGCTGAGGCATGCCACTTAGTATCTCTGCTCACGCCCCGTCAGCAGAATGAGAAAAATGCAGATAACGTCATAGGCTTTATACTGTGACCGGTGATGCACAGTATCCTAAGGACACAACGCACCACCAATTGCCCTGCCGCATGCCAAAAATGGGAGGACATCATATGACATCCTCCCAGAATGAGAGTTCTCCGGCACGTCCATCATTTCACTATACAGCAGGCGGGAAGCAGTTAAAGTGATTGTAAAGTCTTGTTTTTGGCAAGCAAGCAGCTTGCCATGGGGTTACCCGAGCCGAATCACAGCTTCCCGTGTCCATTCAGACACGGAGAGGTGGCCCGGCCCCCTCTCTTCTGATTGGTGGACTGTCCGCAGCGGGAGCCAATGGCGCTGCTGCTGTGTCTCAGCCAATCAGGAGGGAGAGTCTCGGACGGCCGTGACACTCGAGGACATCACTAGACAGAGAGGGGGCTCAAGGAGGCTGCTACACATAAAAATCCTTCTATCTTAATGCATAGAATGCACCTTCTGCCTTTACAATCACTTATTGCTCATATTGATTGGTGTTGCTCTACAAATAGAACCGGTTCTTTGCCCATTGAAGAGGAAGTAACAACTTAATATTCGCTTTCCCTCTCTTGATTTCTCTGTTATTTGAGCTCCCCTGTTCCCCTAGTCACAGGCTTAAAGCTGTAACAAAGCAAAACACCTCCTGTACACGATTGTGATAGTCTGACCCCCAAGGCCTCCACCCCTTGATGGAAACCAGGGACGGGCCACACTTTGCCACCCACTCAGGGCTGGGGGTGCTCCAATATCGTGCTATAGGAAAGAGAGACAAGGCGCACCAGCCCAGCGCATTATCCCAATAGATTGTGAGTATATTTATTTTGTTTTTTTAATAAATAAACACTGTGATAAACAAAGCCATCAATAGTGTCAAGATCCATATTGCCCAAACCACTGCGTGTGCTCCTTATCATGGCAGGTCACTGGATCCTAGCTGGCTAAGCGTTTTGAGGGTAGTACCCCCTTCCCCAAAGCCAAACAAACAGTGTTGTTTGGCTCTGGGGAAGGGGGTACTACCCTCAAAACACATATTCAAGCTAGGATCCAGGTGGTGACCTCCCATAGGATCATGTGCAATATTTATCATGACGCTTACTCTGATGGGCTGCGTCTATCACAGTGTTTGTGAAAATATTTATTTTGGTTTTTCAAAAAATGATCTGTTGGGATAATGTGCTAGGCTGGTGTGTCCGCTTCACTATTTCTAAAACATTACACAGGCTGAGGACCCCCCCACCGCCACATAACCATGCTCAGGCCTGGAGACTGCCCCCTTGGGTACTATGAACTGCATTTCTGGAGGCAGAAGTACCAGTTTACTTTCATTTGTCCCTACAATGTATATGTATGAATGGGAGTTAGGGATCTTAAATTGTAAGCTCCTTGAGGGCAGGGACTGATGGGAATATATAATATATATGTAATGGGCTGTGTAAATTGATGACACTGTACAAGTTCCTGTAATAATAAATGTGTCCCTCCCTGCACTTAATAAAATATACAAGTGTCTCTTTAAGCACAGCTGCCCCCTTGTGGCTGTACTCAGAAGTGCCACTCACCCTGCAGCCTCTTCTTCCTGTGGAATTCCATGATGCTGTCGCTGTGCTGGGACAGTTTGTCCTCATCTTTAAGTTCGCTGCTCTGAACTCGCTCCCCCAATGCCTTCTTCAGCATCTGTTCAACCAGTACACAGTGAGAAACGTCCTCACAATACATAAACAGACACCCCTCACATCGCACACTACGCTCACCTGATCCAGCTCGTCCAGGCGCCGCGACAGCTTCTCAGACATCTCCTGCAGCTCCATCTCCGATAACTTGTTCCGGGCCCTCTGAACAGAGAGCGGCTCATCTGCTAAGGAAAGGTCTGATGTCCTGGAGCTGAAGAGAGAGAAGAACCTATCCTGAGCAGGTCCAAAAAGGAGGGGGGGGGGGGGGGGTGTCTGGGTCCAAAAACCAGCACAACCCATCTACCTGAACACAGATTGGTTATAGACGTCACAAGCTGGGGATTGTGGGAAGAGATTTATTTTCTCCCCTACTATACAGAAATAACAGTAGAATGAACAGGCTGTTTGCCTACTATGACTCACAGGAGGGGAGGACACTGCATCCATCACATGTAACTACAGTTTACTCTTCTCATATCATGTCATAGGAGGGTGTGTGGCCTGCAGATCCTATAGGTTATGTAATAATCAGAATCAATTCTTCCATCTGTAGGTTTAGAATCACACCCGGCAAATATATGATGTGTAGCTAACAACATCCTCCATGGTTCTACTCTCAGAGACAGTGATCACATGGTAGTTTGTAGTTCTCAGTACATGCTGGTCTCCTAAACACGACTTTGTAAACCCAGTAAACAAAAAGCAAGAGTAGAAAAGAAATAAGGAAAAAAGGACAAAAAAAAGCAAGAGAAGAAAAAAAAAAAAAAAAAAAGAAGGACGAAAAAAACAAGAGAAGAAAAAAGGGAAAGAAGAAAAAAATAAATAAATAAAAAAAAAAAAAAAAAAAAAAAAGGGATGAAAAAGGAAAGAGAAAAAGAAAAAGATAAGGAAAGAAGGAAAATGGATGAAAAAGCAAGAGAAGAAAAAAAAGGAAAAAAAAAGGAAGGAAGGAAGGAAGGAAGGAAGGAAGGAAGGAAGGAAGGAAGGAAGGAGAAAAAAAAAAAAAAAAAGGAAGGAAGGAAGGAAGGAAGGAAGGAAGGAAGGACAAAAAAGCAAAGAAGAAAATGGGAAAAAAAAAAAAAAAAAGAAGGAGGGGGGGAGGGAACACTTTCTACACTGCACGCCCCCCGGTGGTCACTCACTCCAGTAGAGAGAACCCCGAGTCCAGCGCGGGGGCGCGGTCGCTCTCTCCTCCATCACTAGGTGGCGTCCAGTCACTCTGGTCACTCTGGTCCCCCAGTGTCCTCTGAAGGGTCATGAAGCGGATGTCAGGCTGAGTCCGAAACGCAACTTTCTTTTGCGCCAATTGTGAGGGGACCTGAAGATGACAAATGGGAATCGGTGAGCACCTCATATACAACACCAGACCTGTGGGCCCTTTCTAAGAATGATACATCTAGGGATGTGAATATTAAAGCCACTGGATGAATAAGACAAGCAGACAACAAGCAGGAGAGAGGTTGGGAGAAGCGGCCTCCATATTTAATCATGTCTAATGGCATGCCAAGCTGTCTAGTACAGGGACAGTGATGGATGGAGATAAAACTAAAACACTGGCAGGGGGTGGGGCTAAAGCAGCTACAAAAAGTAATTTTTTACATATTTAGCCCCAAAAATGAAAGATGTCCTCTGTAACCCTCCTCCTTCCCAACAATGTGTTAGTTTGTCCCACCTGAACAGTATGATCTGCAATTACAAAGGAAAACATTTAACAGAAGGCAACAAAATAAATCACATTGTTCATGCGATATCCTATTCATGTATTGTTATCAGGATGTAATATTTTTCACAATAGTGATCCTTTAAAATACAAATCTTAGCACTTTATGTAGTGAAGACGGCCAGACAAAGAGGAACTAAACCCACCAAGTTCATGTTTTTACAAAACAATTACAGCGAGGCGTGTCTAGAATGATAGTTGCTCATGTTCATTCTCAACTGAACTGTCAAGCCATGAAATGTCCTGTGTGTCGGCTGATCACATGTGCATTACCATGGCAACTGCAGATCAAAGAGTCCAAGATGGCGGCTTCCTTGGCTGTAAAGATTTAATAACTCTGCTATGCTCACCTCAGTGGAAATGCCAGGACTCCTCCTCTCCAGAGATGATGGAGGGCTGGACTCCGGACTCCTCTCACTTGGAAGATCTGAACGATAGAAAGAACTTGTATTAGAATATCTGGTTTGTAGTGCGGAGAGCACCATACAGAAAGACATTTCTTACAATGTTTATTTGGTGACAGAAGACCTCTGGGTGTAAGCCCCGCCCCTAGGAAGATGGACATTCAGACTTGGCATAATCAATAGAAATGACATCATGCATCCAACTCCAACATTTGCGACCAAAAATATTCACCAACATATTGTTTGCTCTGTGCGTCCCCTGTGTGCTCAGGACGTGTGTGCACGGTGTGCTCCTTGTGCACTGCGTGCTCAGGACGTGTGTGTGTGCACTGTGTGCTCAGGACGTGTGTGTGCACCTAGTGCACTGTGTGCTCAGGACGTGTGTGTGTGCACTGTGTGCTCAGGACGTGTGTGTGTGCACTGTGTGCTCAGGACGTGTGTGTGTGTGTGCACTGTGTGCTCAGGACGTGTGTGTGCACCTAGTGCACTGTGTGCTCAGGACGTGTGTGTGTGCACTGTGTGCTCAGGACGTGTGTGTGCTCCTAGTGCACTGTGTGCTCAGGACGTGTGTGTGTGCACTGTGTGCTCAGGACGTGTGTGTGCTCCTAGTGCACTGTGTGCTCAGGACGTGTGTGTGTGCACTGTGTGCTCAGGACGTGTGTGTGCACCTAGTGCACTGTGTGCTCAGGACGTGTGTGTGTGCACTGTGTGCTCAGGACGTGTGTGCACCTAGTGCACTGTGTGCTCAGGACGTGTGTGTGTGCACTGTGTGCTCAGGACGTGTGTGTGTGCACTGTGTGCTCAGGACGTGTGTGCACCTAGTGCACTGTGTGCTCAGGACGTGTGTGTGTGCACTGTGTGCTCAGGACATGTGTGTGCTCCTAGTGCACTGTGTGCTCAGGACGTGTGTGTGCTCCTAGTGCACTGTGTGCTCAGGACGTGTGTGTGTGTGCACTGTGTGCTCAGGACGTGTGTGTGCACCTAGTGCACTGTGTGCTCAGGACGTGTGTGTGCTCCTAGTGCACTGTGTGCTCAGGACATGTGTGTGCTCCTAGTGCACTGTGTGCTCAGGACATGTGTGTGCTCCTAGTGCACTGTGTGCTCAGGACATGTGTGTGTGTGTGTGTGTGTGTGCACTGTGTGCTCAGGACATATGTGTGTGTGCACTGTGTGCTCAGGACGTGTGTGTGCGCACTGTGTGATCCTAGTGCACTGTGTGCTCAGGACATATGTGTGTGTGCACTGTGTGCTCAGGACGTGTGTGTGTGCACTGTGTGCTCCTAGTGCACTGTGTGCTCAGGACATGTGTGTGTGTGTGCACTGTGTGCTCCTAGTGCACTGTGTGCTCAGGACGTGTGTGTGTGTGTGCACTGTGTGCTCCTAGTGCACTGTGTGCTCAGGACGTGTGTGTGTGTGTGCACTGTGTGCTCCTAGTGCACTGTGTGCTCAGGACATGTGTGTGTGTGTGCACTGTGTGCTCCTAGTGCACTGTGTGCTCAGGACATGTGTGTGTGTGCACTGTGTGCTCAGAACATGTGTGTGTGTGCACTGTGTGCTCAGGACATGTGTGTGTGTGTGTGTGCTCCTAGTGCACTGTGTGCTCAGGACATGTGTGTGCACTGTGTGTGTGCACTGTGAGCTCCTAGCGCACTGTGTGCTCAGGACATGTGTGTGTGCACTGTGAGCTCCTAGTGCACTGTGTGCTCAGGACATGTGTGTGCTCTTAGTGCACTGCGTGCTCAGGACATGTGTGTGTGCACTGCATGCTCAGGACATGTGTGTGTGCACTGCATGCTCAGGACATGTGTGTGTGCACTGCGTGCTCAGGACATGTGTGTGTGCACTGCGTGCTCAGGACATGTGTGTGTGCACTGCGTGCTCAGGACATGTGTGTGTGCACTGTGTGCTCAGGACATGTGTGTGTGCACTGTGTGCTCAGGACATGTGTGTGTGTGCACTGTGTGCTCAGGACATGTGTCTGTGTGCACTGTGTGCTCAGGACATGTGTGTGTGTGCACTGTGTGCTCAGGACATGTGTGTGTGTGTGCACTGTGTGCTCCTAGTGCACTGTGTGCTCAGGACATGTGTGTGTGCACTGTGTGCTCCTAGTGCACTGTGTGCTCAGGACATGTGTGTGTGCACTGTGTGCTCCTAGTGCACTGTGTGCTCAGGACATGTGTGTGTGTGTGCACTGTGTGCTCCTAGTGCACTGTGTGCTCAGGACATGTGTGTGTGTGTGCACTGTGTGCTCCTAGTGCACTGTGTGCTCAGGACATGTGTGTGTGTGTGCACTGTGTGCTCCTAGTGCACTGTGTGCTCAGGACATGTGTGTGTGTGCACTGTGTGCTCCTAGCGCACTGTGTGCTCAGGACATGTGTGTGTGTGTGCACTGTGTGCTCCTAGTGCACTGTGTGCTCAGGACATGTGTGTGTGTGTGTGTGTGCACTGTGTGCTCCTAGTGCACTGTGTGCTCAGGACATGTGTGTGTGTGTGCACTGTGTGCTCCTAGTGCACGGTGTGCTCAGGACATGTGTGTGTGTGTGCACTGTGTGCTCCTAGTGCACGGTGTGCTCAGGACATGTGTGTGTGTGCACTGTGTGCTCCTAGTGCACTGTGTGCTCAGGACATGTGTGTGTGTGCACTGTGTGCTCCTAGTGCACTGTGTGCTCAGGACATGTGTGTGTGTGCTCCTAGTGCACTGTGTGCTCAGGACATGTGTGTGTGAGCTCCTAGTGCACTGTGTGCTCAGGACATGTGTGTGCTCTTAGTGCACTGTGTGCTCAGGACATGTGTGTGTGCACTGCATGCTCAGGACATGTGTGTGTGCACCTAGTGCACTGTGTGCTGTGTGCTCAGGACATGTATGTGCTCCTAGTGCACTGTGTGCTCAGGACATGTGTGTGCATTGTGTGCTCCTAGTGCACTGTGTGCTCAGGACATGTGTGTGCTCCTAGTGCACTGCGTGAGAAAGAGAGAGAGACACACACACACACACACACACACACACTCTGCCTTGATAGACTGGGGTGTAATCACTGTAGTTTAGGTCCCCCAGTGATGACACAGGAGAAGAGAAGCAGACACATGGAAGGAGGATGAGTTGGAAGAGTAGATTGCAGCACTGGGGAGTAGAGAAGACAGGGAGATGGAGTGTGCTTAACCTGTGCCAGACCAGTGGAGACCAGTGCTTCTCCTATCTCCTCCTCTCTTATATTATACAGAAGCTGGGCTGTCTACCTTCATGTAAGGCTGTAGTCCTCTCCGCAGTCCCTCTCGGTGTAGTTGTAGCTTCTCTGCTCCTCACGGGGCTCCCTGAAGCCCTATCGCTGCTTTCTGACCCCTGGATGTCCCGGCTGCTGGGCCCCGGGCGCCCGTCCTTGGGCTGATATGGGGGTCTCAGAAGAATGGCGGATGGCGTCTCCTCCTGATTCTGTTCATGTAGAGAGAATCCATTCATAGAGGGAAATCCTGTGTGGACAAGAAGACTGTGGTCAGACCGGACCTCCACCTTGTGCATGCCCAGAACATCCCCCAACTTCTCCTTTTATATTATATAGGAATGGAGCGGTCTACCTTCTGTTGAGGTTTTACTCTTCCTGGGGGCCCCTCTCACTGTAGTTGTAGGCTCCCCTCTCCTCAGTGGACTCTCTGCTGCTCTGTCGCTGCTTTCTGACCCCGGGATGTCTTGTATGGGCATAGGCCGGCTGTCCTTGGGCTGATACGGGGGTCTCAGGGGGATGGCAGATGGTGACACCTCCTGATTTTGGTCATGTACTGAGAATCCATTCATAGAAAGACCTCCTGTGCATACAAGAACATAATCAGATTATTGCCCCCTTGTGGACGCACAGAATATCTCACCACCACCACCCCCAGCACTGAAACCTACTTATCAACATACTAACAGTTATACATAAAAACGAGGACCTATGTGTGGCCACACCCTCTCCATGGTCTGTCATATGCAACCACGGCATTACGTATTTAGAAGGCGATCTGCAGTTGCCAGGCACTCAATGCCCGTTGGCACCCGCCGATCATCAAATAAGGATGTAAACAAAGCAAAGCAGAGTTCCGGGATGAATTCTGTTTCTGTAAAGGGACTCAAATCCATCTCTTCCCCTAGTGAAAGCGCCACACATAGGAAACACAAACACTGGCTAGGCATACATTTCATTTTTTTTGATCGCCTCCTGTTAACCCCTTCCCAGCCAGTGCCATTAGTACAGTGACAGTGCATAATTTTAGCACTGATCACGGCATTAGTGTCACTGGTTCAAGTGTCAAAAAAAAAAAAGTGTGAATTAGTGTCCCATTGTCCGCCGCAATATCGCAGTCCTGCTTATAAGTTGCTAATCGCCACCATTACTAGTATAAAAGAAATAAAATAACATTTATAAAAATTCTAGTATATATCCCATAGTTTGTAGATGCTATAACTTTCACACACCCCAATCAATATACATCATTCATCGGGATTTTTTTTTTTTTTAACCAAAAACATATAGCAGAATACATATTGGCCTTTCATTTCAAGAAGAAATTTGATGTTTTTTTTTTTTTTAATTATTGGAAATGTTTTATATGCGTTTGTGTGTGTGTGTATATATATATATAAAAACAAAAAAACACAGGGTACAGAGTCACATGACTGCGCAATTGGCAGTTAAAGTAACGCAGTGGCATATTTTAAAGCGGGGTTCCACCCAAATTTTGAACAATATCTGTATGTATTCTCTTCCTTGCCTAGATGCTGACATGCCGTTTAAAAAAATTTAAATCACCGTAATTACCTTTTATTTTTCTATTCTTCTTTGCACTTCCTGGTTCTCCTCCCGTGGGAGTAGGCGTGTTTCTAGCCTCTCCCAGACTCCTGGGAGCTAGTCTCAGGCTTCCCAGGATGCCACTGAGCATGTGCGGGAGCGAGCAGTGAATGCTGGGAGCACAGCATTCACCACATCCAGGAAATAAATGCTTGTGGGCTTCAAATGCCCACAATGAAGATGGAAACCGCCTGCAGTGAATAATATAAGTTATTCTTTCCGACGAAATCTGACACAGGCGGACATATTACACACAATATGTGAGTATGTAATGCTGAGAAGAAAAGTTTGTGAATGAACTCAAAAAAAAAAAAAAAAAAAAAAAACGATAGATAGGTGGACCCCCGCTTTAAAAAAAATGCACTGGTCATGCGGGGGGGGGGGGGGGTAAATCTTCTGTAGGGCATGTGGTTAATGTGACAGTTGGTTACATTAACTGATAGCAGCAGCTCCTCAGCCTAAAGTAATATCTTGTTTTCCCATTGGACAATGCTCCCTAGAAGGGTCCCTATGAACACTCCATTACATTGATCATGCGGTCTGATACTCACTGTGTGCGGGGCGCTCTGCCTCTGGGAGGAGGGCAGGAAACTGAGGAGGATGGGTGACTGGTTTCAAAGCACCAGTGTTGGCGCCAGCCTTAGAGCTGGCAGTCTGGTCCGTTCTCAGTCTCAATCCTTCTACAGTAAACCCTGCAAGTCAAGAGTGAAGAAATAATAATAAAAAAGTTAAAAAGGAAAGAAAATTAGCCCCACTATCCATCCAAAAATACCAGTTTTCTGACACACATGGATTCTATTTACATTTTTATCTCTAGTGATCTAGATTTGTGGCCGACACAATATCCTTGTTTAACATATGAAATGACGTGTGAGCACCACTCTATCCAGGGGTACTAGGGATGCAGGTCAGTGCGATTGTGTGCCCCCCCCCCTCCTAGGAGGCGGGTCCATGACAGCCTGGGATAAAAGGTCATTCAACTCAAAAGACTGAGGTCATCTAGTGGCAGAAAAGTAGTACTGCGGGGCTCCCGAGTTTTACTTCTTCTATCATTACTGTGCATCTTATTTTTGAAGTTCCATTTTTATTTGACAGAGCGAAGATTGATGACCTCCTTCTAAAAAGTACTACAATCCCTGGCATTAATACCTCCAGAGTCACTAACCCTGAACAAGCATCCTGCCAGTGAAGCCGGAACTCCTGAGCTGCAAGTCAGGAATTCAGAAAACGTGGATTCCACAGGAGACTCTACGATGGTCAGCAATGCCTTACTGCAGATTTCAGAATTTATTTATTTATTGGTGAAACTGTAAAATTACAATCCTCAATTCTATAGAACGTTTCTTTATACCGATACATAGAGATATATAAAGATTCATTGAACGCAATGTAAACTATTAATAATAATATTATTATTAACACCCACTCATATTTTTTTTTTTTTTTTATGTGCCAGGGGTTTAGACTACTAATACAATGAAAGCGCCCACACAGTACTGAGCACACCATTCTGTCATTGTCAGGACTACGGGGCCCCAATATATACACTATATTACCAAAAGTATTGGGACGCCTGCCTTAAAACAAACATGAACTTTAATACCCCCCCAGTCTAAGTCCGTAGGGTTCAATATTGAGTTGGCCCACCTTTTTGTAGCTATACCAGCTTAACCCTTTCTAGGAAGGCCGTCCACAAGGTTTAGGAGTGTGTCTACGGGAATGTTTGACCATTCTTCTAGAAGAGCATTTGTGATGTCAGGCACTGATGTTGGATGAGAAGGTCTGGCTCACAGTCTCCACTCCGATCGGGTTGAGGTCAGGACTCTGTGCAGGCCAGTCAAGCTCTTCCACCCCAAACTTACTCATCCATGTCTTTATGGACTTTGCTTTTTGCACTGGTGTGCAGTCATGTTTGGAACAGGAAGGGGCCGTCCCCAAACTGTTCCCATAAAGTTGGGGGCATGAAATTGTCCAAAATGTCTTGGTATGCCGACGCCTTAAGAGTTCCCTTTATTGGAACTAAGGGGGCCAAGCCCAACCCCTGAAAAACAACCCCACACCATAATCCCCCCTCCACCAAATGGTTTGGACCAGTGCACAAAGCAAGGTCCATTAAGACATGGATGAGGGGTGGAGGACCTTGACTGGCCTGCACAGAGTCCTGATCTCAACCAGATCTAATTCATCCCAAAAGGTGTTCTATCGGGTTGAGGTCAGGATCCTCTAATCCCTCCTGTATTGATTTGTATTGTAAGTGTACTGCCTGCCCTCATGTTGTAAAGCACTGCGCAAACTGTTGGCGCCATATAAATCCTGTATAATAATAATAGCACCCAGAATACACCGGGTGTCCCGGCAGGGCCAGCGGTGAAATAACGGGTCAGAACATCCAATCACAATGTATACCTCTCTGAAGGAAGGTGTGCGCCGTGTCCCCCAGCCGGATGAGCTCGCCGGTGGATTCCGAGCCGTCCACTTCCCAGGAGGGAGCGATGGGCTCCGAGGATCTGCACAGGAACAGAGATCACAATGAAGCAGCATGGAGAGTGTCAGGAATATTCAGGAAACCGTACAAAGGTCAAAGTGCATTCACTATGGCTACCAATCAGAGTCCATATTCTGACCTCTGATTGGCTGTTGTGGGGTTCTGCACTTTTCTCTGTATACTGAGGACTTTATCATTATTATGAATTTGCAGAATAAAGGGCATGTATAGTAAAGACAATTCCAACAAAGGATAAATGTTAAATTTTTGGGTTTATAAACACTTTTAGGCGCAGCATGTGAAATAATTGAAGCAGAGATCTGAAGAATCTCCAGAAATTTACCCCGGAGATGGGGGCGGCCTCAGCGGAGGCAACTCATCCTTCCGTCTGTCATACTGATCCCGCAGATCTCTGGAATCCGCATCATCTGCAGAACAAAAAAAAAAAAGAGAAGAGACGTGGGTGAGAAGAGACGTGGCTCAGAGGGAGCGTGGTGGTGGTGGTGGGAGAAGAGACGTGGCTCAGAGGGAGCGTGGTGGTGGTGGTGGGAGAAGAGACGTGGCTCAGAGGGAGCGTGGTGGTGGGAGAAGAGACGTGGCTCAGAGGGAGCGTGGTGGTGGGAGAAGAGACGTGGCTCAGAGGGAGCGTGGTGGTGGGAGAAGAGACGTGGCTCAGAGGGAGCGTGGTGGTGGTGGTGGGAGAAGAGACGTGGCTCAGAGGGAGCGTGGTGGTGGTGGTGGGAGAAGAGACGTGGCTCAGAGGGAGCGTGGTGGTGGTGGTGGGAGAAGAGACGTGGCTCAGAGGGAGCGTGGTGGTGGGAGAAGAGACGTGGCTCAGAGGGAGCGTGGTGGTGGTGGTGGGAGAAGAGACGTGGCTCAGAGGGAGCGTGGTGGTGGTGGGAGAAGAGACGTGGTTCAGAGGGAGCGTGGTGGTGGTGGTGGGAGAAGAGACGTGGCTCAGAGGGAGCGTGGTGGTGGTGGTGGGAGAAGAGACGTGGCTCAGAGGGAGCGTGGTGGTGGTGGTGGGAGAAGAGACGTGGCTCAGAGGGAGCGTGCTGGTGGTGGGAGAAGAGACGTGGCTCAGAGGGAGCGTGGTGGTGGGAGAAGAGACGTGGCTCAGAGGGAGCGTGGTGGTGGTGTTCATATATCTCTATCTGATGTTGTACATGGTGCTCCAGTGATTAGGGGTGTGACAGTATAGATAGGAAAGGTCACAGCTGGAAAATGATGCCACCAGAGTGCCACCTGCTGTGGCGGCTCCCTCACCTCCATTCTGCGAGGAAGCTTCGCTAATTTGCTCTGCCAGATACTCCAACAAGCCGTCAAATATCTCCAGGAGGTTGCGGATGGATTCTGGGTCTCCTCGCACAATATTCTCCCCTGCAGGATACAGAAGACGGGTGTCAGCCCCTCTGGGGGTCACATCACACCTCATACCACGGGGGACACTTCCACTGACAACACTCAGCAAAGAGGCCGCCATCCTGAAAATACCCTTTGTCTGTCCATTCTGACTCCTCCCCTTCACCCCATACTAGTTCCAGGTCTGATGCTGCCACACATTGCTGCTTTCCATTAGATGTGACGGCTGCATTCGTTTTTTTCTTTTTTAGCTCCCCCCCCTCCCCCAGCTGTTTTCACCTAGTGATCTGACCAGTAACACACTTCCTGTATTAGAATGCCCCCGCTCTGGATGAAGGAGCACAGGGGGCACAGCAGACAGCAGCATTGCCAGTCTGGGGGGGGGGTTGATGGACTAGCAGATTTAGATAAACTAACAAACTTAAAGTGGATGTAAAGCCACTCTCATCCTTTCTAATCTCCTGCCATAGGGGTCATCTATAAGGATATACACGTCCCCTGTACGTATCCTTACCTGTCAAATGTCTCCCCTCTGTCTGTTATGAGACCAGAAACACTGCAGATTCTGTGGGTGGGTCTGTTGTCTGGAGCTCGGTGGGTGGAGTCATGATGTCAGTAGACTCCCCGCCCACCTCTACACTCCCCTTGTCAACATGCATTTTCTCCTGTGTGTTTCTTACACTGAACTGATCACTAACATCCAGTCAAAACCCAGGAAAGTCACCACAGGACTTCAGAGCAACTTGCATTCACTTCTATTAGGCCTCTTTGACATTTGTGCGACTTGGGACTGCAAAGTCGCATGACAAGTCGTACAACACGATTTCCAATGAGTACCATTCGTATCTGTGCAACTTCAAGTCGCACAAACTTCAAAAGTAGTCCATTCACTATTTAGGTCTGACTTTGATGCGAGTATATATATATATTTTAATAATAATAATAATAATAATAATAATAATAATAATAATAATACAGCCGTCAGATCTAAGAAATGATAAGCTGTAATATAATAAAAGTTTGCTTTTGGGCTAAATACCGCTTAAAAAAATTTATATGAGGACAGTCAATAGAAGCTAGCATTTTCCTGAGTTCAGCAATGATTGGTTAATGCATTTTTTGCCTTTTATAAACCGCTTGCTGAAAAAAATTAAAAATAAATAAATAATTCAAGTTAGACTTACCGGTAAATTGTTTTCTAGGAGTCTTTCAGGACAGCACCTGAAAGAGTGGCTCCTGCCACTTGCCAACAGGAAACACATCTTCCACCGAACATTAAAAGGCCACGTCCTATTTTCAGGACTGATACCTTTACTCATGATTGATGTATATTGTATTACTCAATATGGAATGTTGATGTAATGCTTTTTTTACACGCTTTGTACGGATTCTCATGAAAAATTTAATAAAACTTAAACTTCAAAAAAAAGGAGGCTCTTTCCCACATGTTGGTAGTAGTAGAGTAGTAGTAGTAGTAGTAGCAGTAGAGAACCTCCGGGCCCAAGCTGGAACACATAATCATAATACGGTTAGTCACAGCATACAGTATACAATAGGGCGGGTTGTTGCTGTCCTGAAGGACTCCTGGAAAACAAGTTACCGGTAAAGTCCAACTTGAATTTTCCCTAAACTTCTTTCAGGACAGCACCTGAGAGGATAAAAGACTGAAAAAAGCCTGATCACCTGTTGACAGAAGATCCCCTCTGTAATGATGGACAAACGTGACCACGTAGGCGCCTTACAAATTTGATCTGGGGTGGCACCAGCTTTTTCTGCCCATGTATTGGCTTGAGCCCTTGTAGAGTGAGCTCCAAATCAAAGCAGGGGAGACGGACCCATCTGAAGAGTAGGTTACCAAAATAGCGGACTTAAGCCATCTAGCAATTGACCTCTTTGATACTTAGTGGCCTTTTTTGCTTTCAGAGGAAAGAACAAATAAAGAGTCCGAGGACCTGAAATCTTTCGTTACTTCCAACTAATGTAATAGGGTTCATCTCACAACCAGGTTGTGAAACTGACCTTCCTTTTCTCTTGAAGGGTTTGAGCAAAAAGTTTGGCAGGATGATCTCCTGCGACCGGTTCTGAAACGTCGCTGGATAAATGGACAAAAATAAAAATAAAAATAAAAATGAAGGTTCTTTAACTGATATTGCGTGCAGTTCACCGATTCTTCTTGCAGATGTGATTGCAACTAGAAATACAGTTTTGAAAGTCAAATTCTTTAGAGAGACAGCTTGTTGTGGTTCAAACAGTTCCCTTGTGAGGGCTTGCAGAACCACTGAGAGATCCCATTTGGGAAAATGCTTAGCCGGAGCTGGTCTGGATCTAGTAAGTGCCTTGAAAAAAATCTTGCAATCAAAGTTTCTGAAGAAATTGATCTCTCAAGGAAACCCCCCAATGTGGTCACTTGCACTTTAAGAGTGCTGACTGCAAGACCCTTGTCTGCACTCTTTTGTACGAATTCTAATATTGAGACAATGTCTTCCACAGCTCTATTTGCTGAAAGACACCAAGAAATGTAGACCTTCCACATCTTGGCATAATAGCTCTAGTCACTTTCTTCCTACTGGAAAGTAAAGTGGTTATTAAAAGGTTCTGACAAACCCTTGTTCTTTAGCATCTGCTCCTCAGATACCAGGCAGTGAGGCTTAACCTGACCACATCCGGGTGAAGCACTGGGCCTTGTAGAAGCAAATCCTGTCTGGAGAGGAAGCTGCCAAAATGGTTTGACTGCCATTTACAGAATGGTGGAAAACCAAGCTCTCTTTGGCCAGAATGGAGTAATCAGAATTAGCGACACTCTTTCCTTCTGTATTTTTCTCAATACTAATGGAATCAGCTGGAATGAGAGAAAGGCGTACCCCAGGTGAAAATTCCAAGGGTGCGCCAAGGCGTCTATACCCGAGAACAGTCGTCTCTGCGAAGGGAAAAGAATTGCGGGAGCTGTGCGTTTTGCTTTGATGCAAACAGGTCCACTTGTGGATGGCCCCAGGTCCTGGTGATCAATGCAAAAACCTCCACTCCGCCTCCTGAATTTTCTGCCTCCTGAAAAAATCTGCCACTTCGTTTAATGTGCCTTTGAGATGGATTGCAGATAAGGACAGTAAATGGTTTTCCGCCCACTCCAGAATTTCCTCTGACAGCAACTAAAGAGTTTTGCTTCTCGTGCCTCCCTGCTTGTTCAGGTAGGCTACGGTAGTGGCATTATCCGATAGGATTCCGTGTCCAGATTCTAGGTGGTTTGTAGAGAAGGCAGCCAACGCTAAGGTGACTGCTTTTAGCTCCCTCCAATTTGAGGATTTTTCTGCTTCGGTCTGGGACCATGCTCCCTGTGCCAAATCCTGATCCAAGTGGGTCCCCCATCCCCACATACTGGCATCTGTCGTCACAATTTTTTCGATCAGGAAGGACCAGAGTAGGCCTTTTTTCAACACTGGCTGATTTCTCCACCACCAAAGTGTTCGTTTGACGCTGGTGGGGATCTTTACCCTTGTATCTAGAGTCTCTGTCCTGTGGTTCCATACCTTTAGAAGGAACCTCTGGAGTGGCCTGAAATGTAGCCTTGCCCATTGGATGTCTGGCATAGTCGAGGTTAAAGTTCCCAAGGTTAACATAACCTGACTGACATCTCCCGATTCGTTTGTAGCATAGTTACTACATTCTGGACCTTGATTTTTTTTCTCTTCCTGAAGAAAAATTCTCTGATCCACTGAATTTATTTGGTACCCCAGAAATTGTACTTGCTGAGCCGGATTGAAGTTCGATTTCAGAATGTTCATTATCCAACCCAGGGATTCCAAATGACTGCGGTCTTGCCCAGATCTTCTTGCAGTTTCTCCCTGGACAGGGCAAAGAAGAGGAGGTCGTCCAGATACGGGATTACCGCAAATCCCCTGAAGGCAAAGAGGGATGAGGGCTTCCGCCATAACCTTTGTAAAGACTCACGGAGCAGATGTAAGGCCGAAAGGAGGGGCCTCGAATTGCAGATGTAGCACCTCCTTCCCCATATTGACTGCCAACCTCAGGAATTTTTGGGACTGAGGGGGCTATAGGAATATGTAGGTAAGCATCTCTCAAGTCGATCAATGCCAAAAAGCATTCCTTGGTCAGCAGATTCCTGACCGTGAAGATCGAGTCCATACAAAACTTCTTGTATAGCACTGACTTGTTCAATGGTTTCAAGTTGACAATCAAATAGAAACTTCTGGATGGCTTTTTTATATCAGGAATATGTGAGAATAGAATCCCGATAACGTTCCTCTGGAGATACACGAGTCACAACCCTTTGATGCATCAGATACTTTAAAAGGGTCTTCATAGCTAGGGCCTTTGTTGTTTCCCTTGGTAGGTTTCTTACAAAGTATCTTTCTGGAGGAAGATCCGAAAACTCAAATTTTGTAACCTTGGGACAGCATGCTCAGATTATATTGGTTTTCTGTCACGCTAGCCCAATGAGGGAGGAAATTCTGAAGCCTTCCTCCCACTGGCAGGACATTTCCTTTGCCCTTTCCCTTCTGCGATGACCAATTTCTTCTCTTCTCCTGGGTTTGGTACTTTGTTCTTGAGCCCTTTGAGACCGAAAAAAAACCAAACACTTAACTGGTTGGTTTTTCTTTTTAACGGGGAATGACTTCTTTTTATCTGCTGTCCCATCTAGGACCGAATCTAAGTCAGGTCCAAATAGTAAATCACCCAAGAATGACGGCACCTCACAAAGCTTATATTTGGATGCCGCATCCCTCGGCCAGGTCTTTAGCCACAGCGCTCTCCTGGCAGAGTTAGTTAGAGCTGAAGATCTTGCTGTCATTCTAATAGACTGCTGAAGTGTCTGAAATAAAAGGCTACAGCAGCTGACAAAGTCCAGAAAGAATCCAGAATTTCCTGCTTTGGTGAGTCTGCTATATTATGGGCTTTGAGCTGATTCACCCAATATTCCATATTTCTGGAGACACAAGTAGTCGCCATGGCTGGTTTGAGATGGCCCATGATGGGATTGTCAAGCCCTTTAAAGTGTTTGATCCATCCTTTTATCCATGGGATCTCTTAACACACCCATATCCTCAAATGTCAGGTCAGTTGATCTTGAAACCTGGGAAAAGGCTGCATCGAGTTTTGGGGACTTTATTCCAAAGTGCCGCTGGGTCTTCGTCAAATGGAAAGGGCCTTTTAACCACTTGCCGACCGCCGCACGACTATATACGTCGACAGAGCGGCACGGGCAGGCAAAAGGACGTATATGTACGTCCTTGCCTGCCCGCGGGTGGGGGGTCCGATCGGACCCCCCCCCGGTGCCTGCGGCGGTCGGCAAATCTCCCCCGGCGATCGGAGGTGAGGGGGAGGCCATCCATTCGTGGCCCCCCCCTCGCGATCGCTCTCAGCCAATGGGATCATTTCCCTGCCTCTGTATTGTACACAGAGGCAGAGGAAATGATGTCATCTCTCCTCGGCTCGGTATTTTCCGTTCCGGGCCGAGGAGAGAAGACTGCAATGTAAGTGCACCAACACACTACACACAGTAGAACATGCCAGGCACACAAAACACCCCGATCCCCCCCCCGATCGCCCCCCGATCCCCCCCCAATCACCCCCCCCCCCCTGTCACAAACTGACACCAGCAGGTTTTTTTTTTTTTTTTTTTTTTTTTCTGATTACTGTATTGGTGTCAGTTTGTGACATTTACAGTGTTAGGACAGTTAGTATTAGCCCCCTGTAGGTCTAGGGTACCCCCCTAACCCCCCCTAATAAAGTTTTAACCCCTTGATCACCCCCCGTCACCAGTGTCGCTAAGCGATCATTTTTCTGATCGCTGTATTAGTGTCGCTGGTGACGCTAGTTAGTGAGGTAAATATTTAGGTTCGCCGTCAGCGTTTTATAGCGACAGGGACCCCCATATACTACCTAATAAATGTTTTAACCCCTTGATTGCCCCCTAGTTAACCCTTTCACCACTGATCACTGTATAACTGTTACGGGTGACGCTGGTTAGTTTGTTTATTTTTTATAGTGTCAGGGCACCCGCCGAATAAAGATTTAGCCCCCTGATCGCCCGGCGGTGATATGCGTCGCCCCAGGCAGCGTCAGATTAGCGCCAGTACCGCTAACACCCACGCACGCAGCATACGCCTCCCTTAGTGGTATAGTATCTGTACGGATCAATATCTGATCTGATCAGATCTATACTAGCGTCCCCAGCAGTTTAGGGTTCCCAAAAACACAGTGTTAGCAGGATCAGCCCAGATACCTGCTAGCACCTGCGTTTTGCCCCTCCGCCCGGCTCGGCCCAGCCCACCCAAGTGCAGTATCGATCGATCACTGTCACTTACAAAACACTAAACGCATAACTGCAGCGTTCGCAGAGTCAAGCCTGATCCCTGTGATCGCTAACAGTTTTTTTGGTAGCGTTTTGGTGAAATGGCAAGCACCAGCCCCAGGCAGCGTCAGGTTAGTGCCAGTAGCGCTAACACCCACGCACGCACCGTACACCTCCCTTAGTGGTATAGTATCTGAACGCATCAATATCTGATCCGATCAGATCTATACTAGCGTCCCCAACAGTTTAGGATTCCCAAAAACGCAGTGTTAGCGGGATCAGCCCAGATACCTGCTAGCACCTGCGTTTTGCCCCTCCGCCCGGCCCAGCCCAGCCCACCCAAGTGCAGTATCGATCGATCACTGTCACTTACAAAACACTAAACGCATAACTGCAGCGTTCGCAGAGTCAGGCCTGATCCCTGCGATCGCTAACAGTTTTTTTGGTAGCGTTTTGGTGAACTGGCAAGCACCAGCCCCAGGCAGCGTCAGGTTAGTGCCAGTAGCGCTAACACCCACGCACGCACCGTACACCTCCCTTAGTGGTATAGTATCTGAACTGATCAATATCTGATCCGATCAGATCTATACTAGCATCCCCAGCAGTTTAGGGTTCCCAAAAACGCAGTGTTAGTGGGATCAGCCCAGATACCTGCTAGCACCTGCGTTTTGCCCCTCCGCCCGGCCCAGCCCAGCCCACCCAAGTGCAGTATCGATCGATCACTGTCACTTACAAAACACTAAACGCATAACTGCAGCGTTCGCAGAGTCAGGCCTGATCCCTGCGATCGCTAACAGTTTTTTTGGTAGCGTTTTGGTGAACTGGCAAGCGCCAGCGGCCTAGTACACCCCGGTCGTAGTCAAACCAGCACTGCAGTAACACTTGGTGACGTGGCGAGTCCCATAAGTGCAGTTCAAGCTGGTGAGGTGGCAAGCACAAGTAGTGTCCCGCTGCCACAAAGAAGACAAACACAGGCCCGTCGTGCCCATAATGCCCTTCTTGCTGCATTCGCCAATCCTAATTGGGAACCCACCGCTTCTGCAGCGCCCGTACTTCCCCCATTCACATCCCCAACCAAATGCAGTCGGCTGCATGAGAGGCATTTTCTTTATGTCCTCCCCCTAGTACCCCTACCCAACGAACCCTCCCAAAAAAGATGTCGTGTCTGCAGTAAGCACGGATATAGGCGTGACACCCGCTATTATTGTCCCTCCTGTCCTGACAATCCTGGTCTTTGCATTGGTGAATGTTTTGAATGCTACCATTCACTAGCTGAGTATTAGCGTAGGGTACAGCATTGCACAGACTAGGACACACTTTCACAGGGTCTCCCAAGATGCCATCGCATTTTGAGAGACCCGAACCTGGAACCGGTTACAGTTATAAAAGTTACAGTTACAAAAAAAGTGTAAAAAAAAAAAAAAAAAAACACAAACAAAAATATAAAATAAAAAGTAATAGTTGTCGTTTTATTGTTCTCTCTCTATTCTCTCTCTCTCTATTCTCTCTATTGTTCTGCTCTTTTTTACTGTATTCTATTCTGCAATGTTTTATTGTTATTATGTTTTATCATGTTTGCTTTTCAGGTATGCAATTTTTTATACTTTACCATTTACTGTGCTTTATTGTTAGCCATATTTTTGTCTTCAGGTACAGCATTCACGACTTTGAGTGGTTATACCAAAATGATGCTTGCAGGTTTAGGTATCATCTTGGTATCATTCTTTTCAGCCAGCGGTCGGCTTTCATGTAAAAGCAATCCTAGCGGCTAATTAGCCTCTAGACTGCTTTTACAAGCAGTGGGAGAGAATGCCCCCCCCCCCCCATCGTCTTCCGTGTTTTTCTCTGGCTCTCCTGTCTCAACAGGGAACCTGAGAATGCAGCCGGTGATTCAGCCAGCTGACCATAGAGCTGATCAGAGACCAGAGTGGCTCCAAACATCTCTATGGCCTAAGAAACCGGAAGCTACGAGTATTTCATGACTTAGATTTCGCCGGATGTAAATAGCGCCATTGGGAAATTGGGGAAGCATTTTATCACACCGATCTTGGTGTGGTCAGATGCTTTGAGGGCAGAGGAGAAATCTAGGGTCTAATAGACCCCAATTTTTTCAAAAAAGAGTACCTGTCACTACCTATTGCTATCATAGGGGATATTTACATTCCCTGAGATAACAGTAAAAATGATTAAAAAAAAAAAAAAATGAAAGGAACAGTTTTAAAATAAGATAAAAAAGCAAAAAAATAATAAAGAAAAAAAAAAAAAAAAAAAAAAAAAGCACCCCTGTCCCCCCTGCTCTCGCGCTAAGGCGAACGCAAGCGTCGGTCTGGCGTCAAATGTAAACAGCAATTGCACCATGCATGTGAGGTATCACCGCGACGGTTAGATCGAGGGCAGTAATTTTAGCAGTAGACCTCCTCTGTAAATCTAAAGTGGTAACCTGTAAAGGCTTTTAAAGGCTTTTAAAAATGTATTTATTTTGTTGCCACTGCACGTTTGTGCGCAATTGTAAAGCATGTCATGTTTGGTATCCATGTACTCGGCCTAAGATCATCTTTTTTATTTCATCAAACATTTGGGCAATATAGTGTGTTTTAGTGCATTAAAATGTAAAAAAGTGTGTTTTTTCCCCAAAAAATGCGTTTGAAAAATCGCTGCGCAAATACTGTGTGAAAAAAAAAAATTAAACACCCACCATTTTAATCTGTAGGGCATTTGCTTTAAAAAAATATATAATGTGTGGGGGTTCAAAGTAATTTTCTTGCAAAAAAAAATAATTTTTTCATGTAATCAAAAAGTGTCAGAAAGGGCATTGTCTTCAAGTGGTTAGAAGAGTGGGTGATGTGTGACATAAGCTTCTAAATGTTGTGCATAAAATGCCAGGACAGTTCAAACCCCCCCCAAATGACCCCATTTTGGAAAGTAGACACCCCAAGCTATTTGCTGAGAGGCATGTCGAGTCCATGGAATATTTTATATTGTGACACAAGTTGCGGGAAAGAGACAAATTTTTTTTTTTTTTTTTTTTTTTTGCACAAAGTTGTCACTAAATTATATATTGCTCAAACATGCCATGGGAATATGTGAAATTACACCCCAAAATACATTCTGCTGCTTCTCCTGAGTACGGGGATACCACATGTGTGAGACTTTTTGGGAGCCTAGCCGCGTATGGGACCCCGAAAACCAAGCACCGCCTTCAGGCTTTCTAAGGGCGTAAATTTTTGATTTCACTCTTCACTGCCTATCACAGTCTCGGAGGCCATGGAATGCCCAGGTGGCACAAACCCCCCCCAAATGACCCCATTTTGGAAAGTAGACACCCAAAGCTATTTGCTGAGCGGTATAGTGAGTATTTTGCAGACCTCACTTTTTGTCACAAAGTTTTGAAAATTAAAAAAAGAAAAAAAAAATTTTTTTTTTTGTCTTTCTTCATTTTCAAAAACAAATGAGAGCTGCAAAATACTCACCATGCCTCTCAGCAAATAGCTTGGGGTGTCTACTTTCCAAAATGGGGTCATTTGGGGGGGGTTTGTGCCACCTGGGCATTCCATGACCTCCGAAACTGTGATAGGCAGTGAAGAGTGAAATCAAAAATGTACACCCTTAGAAATCCTGAAGGCGGTGATTGGTTTTCGGGGTCCCGTACGCGGCTAGGCTCCTAAAAAGTCCCACACATGTGGTATCCCCGTACTCAGGAGAAGCAGCAGAATGTATTTTGGGGTGCAATTCCACATATGCCCATGACCTGTGTGAGCAATATATCATTTAGTGACAACTTTGTGCAAAAAAAAAAAAAAAAAAAAAAAAATTGTCACTTTCCCGCAACTTGTGTCAAAATATAAAATATTCCATGGACTCAACATGCCTCTCAGCAAATAGCTTGGGGTGTCTACTTTCCAAAATGGGGTCATTTGGGGGGGGTTTGTGCCATCTGGGCATTTTATGGCCTTCAAAACTGTGATAGGTAGTGAGGAGTAAAATCAAAAATGTACGCCCTTAGAAATCCTGAAGGCGGTGATTGGTTTTCGGGGCCCCGTATGCGGCTAGGCTCCCAAAAAGTCCCACACATGTGGTATCCCCATACTCAGGAGAAGCAGCTAAATGTATTTTGGGGTGCAATTCCACATATGCCCATGGCCTGTGTGAGCAATATATCATTTAGTGACAACTTTTTGTAATTTTTTTTTTTTTTTTTTTTTTTTGTCATTATTCAATCACTTGGGACAAAAAAAATGAATATTCAATGGGCTCAACATGCCTATCAGCAATTTCCTTGGGGTGTCTACTTTCCAAAATGGGGTCATTTGTGGGGGTTTTGTACTGCCCTGCCATTTTAGCACCTCAAGAAACGACATAGGCAGTCATAAATTAAAGGCTGTGTAAATTCCAGAAAATGTACCCTAGATTGTAGGCGCTATAACTTTTGCGCAAACCAATAAATATACACTTATTGACATTTTTTTTACCAAAGACATGTGGCCAAATACATTTTGGCCTAAATGTATGACTAAAATTGAGTTTATTGGATTTTTTTTAGAACAAAAAGTAGAAAATATCATTTTTTTTCAAAATTTTCGGTCTTTTTCCGTGTATAGCGCAAAAAATAAAAACGGCAGAGGTGATCAAATACCATCAAAAGAAAGCTCTATTTGTGGGAAGAAAAGGACGCAAATTTCGTTTGGTTACAGCATTGCATGACCGCGCAATTAGCAGTTAAAGCGACGCAGTGCCAATTTGTAAAAAGTGCTCTGGTCAGGAAGGGGGTAAATCCTTCCGGGGCTGAAGTGGTTAAGGGCCTTAGGGGAAAAAAAAGGCTTTCTTTCTGGTTCTGCCAATTCCTTCTTAATAGCCTCAGAAATGACTGAGTGCACAAGAAAAGTATGATTTTTAGGCTGAGACCTGCATACATCCAATCATGCAGAGACAATTCTTTTCTCTCCTCTTCTAGGCCCAGAGTAGTATAAATTGCTTTTAAACAGGCCATCTACCTGTTCTAAAGACAGCTTGTACTGTATTTAGAAGGTGTTCTCCATTCCTTCCTCCTCCTCCTCATCCAATTCTTCCTTAGAATGAGAGGGGGAAATGTCCCTCTTGGGTAAAAGAACCTGCTTCAGCCTCCATTGCCGGGACTAATAGTGAGTCCTGAAAGGATTGTGAGGTAGCTGGCTGACTTAGGGATGGATTTGCTAGTAAAGAGCAAAACAATTGAATGATGGCATCTAGTTCTTTAACTGATGCAATCAAATCGCTGCATGCGGAAGAAGCTTCCTCTTTAACTAGAGAGTCAATACATATTTGACATAAGGTCTTCTTCCAGCCTTCAAGTATCTTTGCATGAAGGACACTTCCTGTTAGCCACCAGATCAGAGCTCTTGGCCTGCCGTGACACAAAAAAGGGACACAAGAAAAAAAAAAAAAAAAAAACCATCCCGGTGAGACAACCTGACCTTTTAACATGGCTCACCACAGATGTACAACAGTCGCCTCATGTGCCCAGACAGGCCACTGGGGGGGGGGGGGGGGGGGGAGAGAAAGAGGAAAGAAAAAAGGAGAGAAAGAGAAAAAAGAAAAGAGAAAAAAAAAAGAAAAAAAAGAGAGAGAAACAAAGAGAGAAAGAGAAAAAAGAAAGAAAGAGAGAAAGAGAAAAAAGAAAAAGAGAAAAAAAGGAGAGAGAGAAAGAAAAAAAAAAAAAAAAAAAAAGAGAAAAAGAGATAAAAAAGAGAAAGAGAGAGAGAGACCCCATAGTAAAAATAGGGCAGTATCACATCTGCCCCTTACCTGGGCCTTGCTGGTGCCTGTCCCACTCGCCCCCATCGAGTCCATCATGGTGCGCTGTGTGTGGCTAGGATGCCGGTTCTGGACTGCAATAGTGCTGCTGTGCCAGAATCGGCAAATATGCACCAGCCCCGTTACTCCCTTTCCCCCCCCCTGCGCCTTTTGGCGGAATTGACGCCGTCCCCTTCCGGCGGATGCAGTCACTGACTGCCATTCCCAAGATGGCGGCTGCGTTTTTAGAGAGGCAGGCGGTTGCAAGGAAAATTAAAAAAAAAATGAAAAAATGATGTTTGCTTCAACCTCAGCGCCGCCCAGGAGTGGCACCCGCAGCAGTACCGGCTCTCCCCGAGCACTTTAAAGAGGGAGAAGCAGCCCATCCAGCGGCGCTCTGTGGAATGGGAGGAACAAGCTCTCTGGAGGTAAAACAAAAAAACGGTGGAGCCGGAAGCCTGGCCTCTCAGGACGGCACCTAATGCCCCGTACACACGATAGGATTTTCTGACAACAAATGTTGGATGTGAGCTTGTTGTCGGAAAGTCGGACCGTGTGTGTGCTCCATCGAATATTTGTTGTCGGAATTTCTGCCAACAAATGCTTGAGAGCTGGTTCTCAAATTTTACGACAACAAAACTTGTCGGAAATTCCGATTGTGTGTACACAATTCCGACGCAAAGTGCCATGCATGCTCAGAATCAAGCAGAAGAGCCGCACTGGCTATTGAACTTCATTTTTCTCGGCTCGTCGTATGTGTTGTGCGTCACCGCGTTCTTGATGTTCGGAATTTCCCACAACATTTGTGTGACCGTGTGTACGCAAGCCAAGTTTGAGCCAACATCCGTCTGAAAAAAATCCACAGTTTTGTTGTCGGAAAATCCGATTGTGTGTACATAGGCTAAGAGTTCCCGACTTCCCGCTAAGCGTTCCCTGCCGGAGGAAACACAAAAAAATGGCAACATGTGGGAAGGAGCCTCCTTTTAAAGTTCGTTGGAAGATGCGTTTTCTGTTGGTGAGTGGGAGGAGTCACCTTCTCAGGTGCTGTCCTGAAAGATGTTTAAGGAAAAAAAAAAGTCTTTTAAGCGGAGTTCCACCCAAAACATTGAACTTTTCGGAATTCTTCCTCCCCTCCGTTGTCACATTTGGCACCTTTCAGGGGGAAGCAGAGACCGGTCTAATCCAGGTATTTGCTCCCACTTCCGGGCATAGATAGCCACAGTATCCGCGGATATCTGGTACCGCCTCCGTCCCCTCCCCCGCTGTCTTCTGGGAGACACACAGGTCCCAGAAGACAGCAGGGACCAGTGGAATCGCGCAGCGCGAGTCGCTCACGCACAGTGGGGAACCAGGAAGTGAAGCCTTGTGGATTCCCTTACCGAAGATGGCGGCGCCTCCACCCGAGGGACAGATCGGCTTCAGGTGCCGACATCGCAGGTGCCCTGGACAGGTGAGTGTCCATATTTTAAAAGTCAGCAGCTGCAGTATTTGTAGCTGCTGACTTTAAAAAAAAAAAAAAAAGTAATAAATTAGGCGGAACTCCACTTTAAGTGACCCTGTCACTACAATAAAAATAAATTAAAGTGGGTTGCATACCTCTGCCCATTATTCAACCCATAGGCAGAGCGCCATCTAGTGTAAGAACGAACCCCAGGCTCCCAAGACGCGGGTTGCATACTGCTGCCCATTATTCAGCCCGTAGATGGAGCGCCATCTGGTGGAAGAATGTACTTCCCGTGGAGGGTACAGCTCCAGACTGAAGGTGAGCTTTGCAGCAATGAGAAATTCTATATGTTTTTTTTTTTTTTTTATCTGTGGCGAGCAATGTCATAATTTCTGTCCTGATCCCTCGACCAGCACTGGATGAATGAAAGTGAGAAGCGGGTTGCTATGGGCAACACAGACAGTTCAACTTCTAGATCCCGATACACCCTCAAGAATGTCCATTGCGCAGCCCAGCAATAGGTAGTCCGGAATGTCGCTGAGCGCTGTCAGCAATTTCCCAGCATGCACCACAGACGCCAGACCACCATCCCCTCCCCCACCATTTGTGTGCCATACCTGTTATATGAGACAGGCTGACCTGCAGGTAGTCCAGGGCCAGCGAGTCGATCACAGACTGCATGTTGTGGGCGTCGTCCTCCTGACTGCTGGGTTTGGCGATGAAATCTGCGAAGAGAAAATTGTCGTTTACGTCACTGGCGCCCCAAAAAACTTGAAATGGGGTCGTTCTGTGCCCGTCACTCACCCGGAACCTTCTCCCCCAATATGGCCTCGTACAGCGACACGAAGATGTCGGCATCGCACTGCGACAGATCTCCGACTTGCCGGTTGATGTGACATCGGCTGAGAAGGTTGTTGGCCACGGCGATCCAGTCTGAGCGGAGAGAGAGAGAGAGAGGACAGGCGATAAAGAGGAACTCCACACTCTCACTTCCTGTTGTGTCTACACAACAGGAAGTGATAGGAAATCCAAAACTCTAGGTGGTCACCAGACAGGGGAAATCATCTAATGGGGACACCTACTTGCAGGGGACTTTTCCTTACTTCGAGGAGATTTTCCCTCACTTCCTGTTGTGTCTACACAACAGGAAGTGATAGAAAATCCAAAATTGTAAGTTGTCACAAAAGCAGCAATAAAAGGGGGAAATCTTCTAATGGGGACACCTACTTGCAGGGGACTTCCCCTTACTTCAGAGAGATGGTCTCTCGCTTCCTGTTGTGTCTACACAACAGGAAGTGAAGGGAAATCTCCCCATTGGGAAAAAGATGGGAAGAAAACCTGATAGGGGGTTGAAAGCCTTACTCCATCCGAATGAAAATAAAAGCTTTGGAGAGCTGAAGTTTACTCGTCTAATCATTCAAAGTGGATGTAACTCTCAGACATGAAATCTGAACAAAGCACATCCCCCTCTATACTGTGTACTTGTCTCAGTCCAGAGCACTGAGTGTCACTTCTGTCTGCTGCCTCCTTCCTCTGCTATCTGCACAAGTCACTTCTGACAAGCAAAAAATAGTGACAGGAGAGGAAGCTCCAGCACACAGCCTGTGATTGACAGCCTCAGCTCTGTTCCTGTGTGAAAGGGGGGGGGGGGTGGGCTGTCCCTTCCCTCCAATCAGCTCTCACTGAGCTATGCAGAGTCTAACTTCAGCCCCCCACTTTCTGAAATCTCTTACAAGCTGAATAGAACCTTGTGTCACCCTGCTGGTAGTGGATCCCTCTTCCCTGCACTGTCACCCTAAATGTGAGGAACACAAATCACCTTCCACCAACATCGTCTAGGAGGATCTCTGGATCTTCTGTGAGAAAGAACATCTGACACCACAGGACAACTGTCCGCACCCGGGAGTCATCATCCTATGTGATCACTATATACACTAATCTTACAACTCCCATCTATATCACCCTCCATTACAGCAACACAGCCCGGCTCTCTGTACAACGCTGCGGTATATGTCAGAGATATATAAATGTATAATAATAATAATAATAGTGTGTGACTGTGGGGGGACATTAGAGTGTAAGCTCCTCTGGTACAGAGACTGATGTGACGGGCTCAGTGATCTCTGTACAGCGCTGCGGTATATGTCAGAGCTATATAAATGTATTATAATAATAATAATACTAATAAGTGACTGTGGGGGAGGGGACATTAGAGTGTAAGCTCCTCTGGTACAGAGACTGATGTGACGGGCTCAGTGATCTCTGTACAGCACTGCTGTATATGTCAGAGCTATATAAATGTATAATAATAATAGTAAGTGTGTGACTCTGCTTGACTGTGGGGGAGGGGACATTAGAGTGTAAGCTCCTCTGTACAGAGACTGATGTGACTGTGGGGGGAGGGGACATTAGAGTGTAAGCTCCTCTGGTACAGAGACTGATGTGATTGGCTCAGTGATCTCTGTACAGCACTGCTGTACATGTCAGAGCTATATAAATGTAGAATAATAATAATAAGTGTGTGACTCTGCTTGACTGTGGGGGAGGGGACATTAGAGTGTAAGCTCCTCTGGTACAGAGACTTACCCATAGTAATTCAGACTCCAGTAGTCAGTGGTATTTGGGGTGCCAGGTTCCAGTTGGCCCAGTCACAGAGGTAGGTGGCTCCAGTTGCCCCAGTCACAGAGGTAGGTGGCTCCAGTTGCCCCAGTCACAGGGGTAGGTGGCTCCAGTTGCCCCAGTCACAGGGGTAGGTGGCTCGTTGCCTTGGTTACAGTGGTAGGTGGCTCCAGTTGCCCCAGTCACAGGGGTAGGTGGCTCCAGTCACAGGGGTAGGTGGCTCCAGTCACAGGGGTAGGTGGCTCCAGTTGCCCCAGTCACAGGGGTAGGTGGCTCCAGTCACAGGGGTAGGTGGCTCCAGTTGCCCCAGTCACAGGAGTAGGTGGCTTGTTGCCTTGGTTACGGGGGGTAGGTGGTTCCAGTTGCCCCAGTCACAGGGGTAGGTGGCTCGTTGCCTTGGTTACGGGGGGTAGGTGGCTCCAGACACACTCAGCTCTCAGGGGCCCCGTTGTCAGGCAGCCTTGGGGACATTTAAACGGCCGAGTTTTCTGATTGGTCGTCCGCAAAGCCGCTGTTACTTCCGGATATGACGTCACCCCCCCCCGGTAAAACCGGACTATTTCAAACCCGCCGCTCCTCTCCCGAGCCTCTATCCTCTCAGTTTCTCCACCGCCGGCTCCTCGTTCTAGTTTGAACCGGGAACACCGAGACCGGTTCCCTCACGCCGAGCCAGGGTATCCCTCCGCCGCAGGGTAGTCCCGGCCTGACGTCACCGCACGAGGCAGGCCTGGGCGGGGCTGGAACCTCTCCGGTGATGTAATGGGGGAGGGGCAAACCGTCTCTGCTGTTGCTATGGTGACTAGCGGGCTAAGCGGTGCTCAATGTGTCCTTCCGCCATTGTTGTGTCTGTGATGGGGGGAGGGGAAGGTTCACGGCCAGCCAATGAGGGCCAGGCAGGGGGAGACCAATTCCCACCCCCACAGAAATACAAGAATCAATAAAACCCACAGAATGGGAGCATTTCCGGCTGTCCACAGGAAGTGAGATGTTTCCACAGTCAGGGAATTCCCTTCTGGGTGTCCCCACTGGAAAATTTCACCTCACTTCCTGTTCTGAACAAACCAACAGGAAGCTTCCCCTTCACTTCCTGTCCTATGACCTCTGGACAGGAAATAGGATGTGGGTGTCACCAGTAATAGAATCAGTGGAGTCACCACATCACTTCCTGTTCTACAACCCCTGGACAGGAAATGGGGTGTCAGAGCCGAACCTAGGGGGGTGCTGGGATGGGCTCTGCCCCCCCCCCCCCAAACTTTAGTTGTGCTTCCCCCGGACTCTGAGAGTGATGCACTGACATCAAGTAAGGGGGCACTCTAATGTAAGGGGGCACTCTGATGGGGGACACCTGATGTAAGGGGCACTCTAATAGGGACACCTGATGTAAGGGGGCTATTTTGATGGGGACACCTGATGTAAGGGAGCTCTCTTGATGGGGACACCTGATGTAAAGGGGCTGTCTTGATGGGGACACCTGATGTAAGGGGGCTCTCTTGATGGGGGACACCTGATGTAAGGGGGCTCTCTTGATGAGGACACCTGATGTAAGGGGGCTCTCTTGATGAGGACACCTGATGCAAGGGGCACTCTTGATGAGGACACCTGATGTAAAGGGGCACTTTAATGGGGACACCTGATGTAAGGGGGCACTCTGAAGGGGACACCTGATGTAAGGGGGCTCTCTTGATGGGGACACCTGATGTAAGGGGGCTCTCTTGATGAGGACACCTGATGTAAGGGGGCTCTCTTGATGGGGACACCTGATGCAAGGGGCACTCTTGATGAGGACACCTGATGTAAAGGGGCACTTTAATGGGGACACCTGATGTAAGGGGGCACTCTGAAGGGGACACCTGATGTAAGGGGGCTCTCTTGATGGGGACACCTGATGTAAGGGGCCTCTCTTGATGGGGACACCTGATGTAAGGGGCTTCTCTTGATGGGGACACCTGATGTAAGGGGGCTCTCTTGGTGGGGACACCTGATGTAAGGGGGCTCTCTTGATGGGGACACCTGATGTAAGGGGGCTCTCTTGATGGGGACACCTGATGTAAGGGGGCTCTTTTGATGGGGACACCTGATGTAAGGGGGCTCTTTTGATGGGGACACCTGATGTAAGGGAGCTCTCTTGATGGGGACACCTGATGTAAAGGGGCTGTCTTGATGGGGACACCTGATGTAAGGGGGCTCTCTTGATGGGGGACACCTGATGTAAGGGGGCTCTCTTGATGAGGACACCTGATGTAAGGGGGCTCTCTTGATGGGGACACCTGATGCAAGGGGCACTCTTGATGAGGACACTTGATGTAAAGTGGCACTTTAATGGGGACACCTGATGTAAGGGGGCTCTCTTGATGGGGACACCTGATGTAAGGGGGCTCTCTTGATGGGGACACCTGATGTAAGGGGCTCTCTTGATGGGGACACCTGATGTAAGGGGGCTCTCTTGATGGGGACACCTGATGTAAGGGGGCTCTCTGGATGGGGACACCTGATGTAAGGGGGCTCTTTTGATGGGGACACCTGATGTAAGGGAGCTCTCTTGATGGGGACACCTGATGTAAAGGGGCTGTCTTGATGGGGACACCTGATGTAAGGGGGCTCTCTTGATGGGGGACACCTGATGTAAGGGGGCTCTCTTGATGAGGACACCTGATGTAAAGGGGCTCTCTTGATGGGGACACCTGATGCAAGGGGCACTCTTGATGAGGACACCTGATGTAAAGTGGCACTTTAATGGGGACACCTGATGTAAGGGGGCTCTCTTGATGGGGACACCTGATGTAAGGGGGCTCTCTTGATGGGGACACCTGATGCAAGGGGCACTCTTGATGAGGACACCTGATGTAAAGGGGCACTTTAATGGGGACACCTGATGTAAGGGGGCTCTCTTGATGGGGACACCTGATGTAAGGGGTACTCTGAAGGGGACACCCAATGTAAAGGGGCTCTTTTGATGGGGACACCTGATGTAAGGGGGCACTCTGAAGGGGACACCTGATGTAAGGGGGCTCTCTTGATGGGGACACCTGATGTAAGGGGCCTCTCTTGATGGGGACACCTGATGTAAGGGGCCTCTCTTGATGGGGACACCTGATGTAAGGGGCTCTCTTGATGGGGACACCTGATGTAAGGGGGCTCTCTTGATGGGGACACCTGATGTAAGGGGGCTCTCTTGATGGGGACACCTGATGTAAGGGGGCTCTCTTGATGAGGACACCTGATGTAAGGGGCACTCTTGATGAGGACACCTGATGTAAAGGGGCACTTTAATGGGGACACCTGATGTAAGGGGGCTCTCTTGATGGGGACACCTGATGTAAGGGGTACTCTGAAGGGGACACCCAATGTAAAGGGGCTCTTTTGATGGGGACACCTGATGTAAGGGGGCACTCTGAAGGGGACACTTGATGTAACGTGCACTCTAATGGGGACTCCTGATGTAAGGGTGCATCATTAATGGGGAAACATTGATGTAAAAGGGGCTCTTTTGATGGGGACACCTGATGTAAGGGGCCACTCTTGATGGGGACACTTGATGTAAGGGGCACTCTAATGGGGACACATTGATGTAAAAGGGGCTCTTTTGATGGGGACACCTGATGTAAGGGGCACTCTAATGGGGACACATTAATGTAAAAGGGGCTCTTTTGATGGGGACACCTGATGTAAGGGGCCTCTCTTGATGGGGACTCCTGATGTAAGGGTGCACTCTAATGGGGACTCCTGATGTAAAGGGGCTCGTTGGATGAGGACAACTGATGTAAGGGGCCCCTCTTGATGGGGACACCTGATGTAAGGGGCACTCTAATGGGGACACCTTGATGTAAAGGGGCTCTTTTGATGGGGACACATTGATGTAAAGGGGCTCTTTTGATGGGGACACCTGATGTAAGGGGCACTCTAATGGGGACACATTGATGTAAAGGGGCTCTTTTGATGGGGACACCTGATGTAAGGGGCACTCTAATGGGGACACATTGATGTAAAGGGGCTCTTTTGATGGGGACACCTGATGCAAGGGGCCTCTCTTGATGAGGACACCTGATGTAAGGGGCTCTCTTGATGGAGACACCTGATATAAGGGGCACTCTGAAGGGGACACCTGATGTAAAGGGGCTCTTTTGATGGGGACACCTGATGTAAGGAGACTCTTTTGATGGGGACACCTGATGTAAGGGGGCACTCTAATGGGGACACCTGATGTAAGAGGCACTCTGATTGGGAACACCTGATGTAAGAGGCACTCTGATTGGGGACACCTGATGTAAGAGGCACTCTGATGGGGACACCTGATGTAAGGGGGCTCTCTTGATGTGGACACCTGATGTAAGAGGCACTCTAATGAGAACACCTGATGTAAGAGGCACTCTAATGAGAACACCTGATGTAAGGGGGCACTCTGATTGGGGACACCTGATGTAAGAGGCACTCTGATTGGGGACACCTGATGTAAGAGGCACTCTGATTGGGGACACCTGAAGGAGACACTGATCAGTGATCATGATGTAAAGGGGGGCTTTGAGAGGGACATCTGATATAAGGGGGGCACAAGTTCTGTTTATTAGTGTTTCCCAAGTCATGACACTGTGTGATAGACTGTCAGTGACCCCCCCACACACACTGTTGACATTATGACCCCTGACTTTTTTACTGCACCCCCAGATAGACTTGAGCCGCACCTGGAAGCAGTGGGGTCACCTCTTCCCTGGCTGCCACCCCATCACTTCCTGTCCTACAACACCTGCACAGGAAATGGGTGTGTGGGCATAGCTCCCAAATGTCCTTGATTTGGAGGGACTGTCCCTGATTTGGAACAATGTCCCTCTTTCCTCCTCATTTGTCCTTCATGTTGGTCTGATCCATACAGTTATATATAAAATAAACTTTTTATCTTTCAAAAAGTGCTTCCCGGTGCTAAACCTTTCAGCCCATTTTGAAATTGCTGCATTTGTAAATTTCAAAATCCAGTATGAAGGAATAGTAATGGTAAAAAGGCACTTGTGGGTTTAACTTAGAATTTTAATTTTATGTAAGGTTCTCCTTTTAGGTGTGTTCTATGGCCAGAAACATTTGCCAATAGGTGTCTCTCGTTCTCAACTCAAAAAGTTGGGGAAGGTATGGGTATCACCAGCAACAGAATCAGTAGGGATCACCTCTTCCCTGCCACCACATCACTTCCTGTTCTACAACACCTGCACAGGAAATGGGGTGTTGGTTTCACCAGGGGAATTAATCTGGAAGTGCAGAATCTCTTTGCTGGGTAATGGATCTCCACCAACCAGAAGGTGATATCTCACCCTGTAGACAACATGACAAGCTCTTGTTGGAAGACCACTCACTACCCCATCTGGGGTTCCTGCATGTACATACCGTAGAAAGACCAACTCCCAGAGATCGACATGCTCTGTGTTCTTTGGAAAAGCCGGTTTGATTAGGGATTCACAAGTTTTTACTTATACGACGTATCGAATACCACCAATGATACATTATCTAGGAGGTGCTACACAGATACTTGATTACTCTCTATACACAGTTGCCATAGAAAGACTATCGGTTCTGATTTTAGATTATAACATGGACATTGATCTTCTGTAATATACCACGAGTATTGTGCTGTAGTGGTAGCTGTACACACACCACTTATGTTCAGAAGAAGTTTTTAAACATATTAACCTATTTGCGATGTTTGTCGGGTCTTCCCCCCTCACTGGGATACCAGATGGACCCCCCATCTGTGCCTGAGGCCATCATCACCGAGCCATAAGGTGATGGTAAAACAAGTCTAGTCTACACTGGTTACTAGCACAGGAATAGAGTGGAACCTTCCAGCAGAGGCTACTATTGCAATGCATGACAACTATCTATAAATTATGTACTTAAGAGATATTTCTTTGCTTACTGTTGTGTCAGTGGGGCAGAAACTGAAAGGAAATCTCCCCAGTGCCCACAAGACAAAACCCTTCCACACCATACAAAAAGAAATGCTTTGTTTCTATACACCAAGGGTCTCCCTCAAGACAGAAAACTAAGGCCCACGACTAAGGGTCTCCCCCAAGAAAGGAAATGAAGATCCACCACTAAGGGTCTCCCCCAAGGAAGCAAACTAAGGCTCGCCACAAGAAATTAAGGCCCACCACTAAGGGTCTCCCCTAAACAAGAAATTAAGGCCCACCACTAAGGGTCTCCCTTAGACATGAAACTAAGGCCCACTACCAGGGGTCTCCCCCCAAGACAGGAAATGAAGGCCCACCACTAAGGGTGTCCCCCCAAGACAGGAAATGAAGGCCCACCACTAAGGGTCTCCCCCAAGACAGGAAATGAAGGCCCACCACTAAGGGTCTCCCCCAAGACAGGAAATGAAGGCCCACCACTAAGGGTCTCCCCCAAGACAGGAAATGAAGGCCCACCACTAAGGGTCTCCCCCAAGACAGGAAATGAAGGCCCACCACTAAGGGTCTCCCACAAGACAGGAAATGAAGGCCCACCACTAAGGGTCTCCCCCCAGATAGGAAAAAAATACCCACCACTAAGGGTCTCCCCCCTAGATAGGAAACTAGGGCCCAAGCTAAGGGTCCCCCCCATGGCAGGAGATTAAGGCCCACCACTAAGGGTCTCTCCCAAGACAGGAAATTAAGACCCACCATTAAGAGTCTCCCCCAAGACAGGAAACTAAGGCCCACCGCTAAGGGTCTCCCCTAGACAGGAAACAAAGGCCCACCGCTAAGGATCTCCCCCTAGACAGCAAACGAAGTCCCACCGCTAAGGGTCTCCCCCTAGACAGCAAACGAAGGCCCACCACTAAGGGTCTCCCCCTAGACAGGAAACGAAGACCCACCACTAAGGGTCTCCCCCTAGACAGGAAATGAAGACCCACCACTAAGGGTCTCCCCCTAGACAGGAAATGAAGACCCACCACTAAGGGTCTCCCCCTAGACAGGAAATAAAGACCCACCACTAAGGGTCTCCCCCAAGACAGGAAATGAAGACCCACCACTAAGGGTCTCCCCCAAGACAGGAAATGAAGACCCACCACTAAGGGTCTCCCCCAAGACAGGAATTTAAAGCCCACCACTAAGTGTCTCCTCCTAGACCCACCACTAAGGGTCTCCCCCAAGACAGAAATTTAAGGCCCACCACTAAGGGTCTCCCTCAAAACAGGAACTGAAGACCCACCGCTAGGGGTCTCCCCCTAGACAGGAAACTAAGGCCCACCACTAAGGTTTTCCCCCTAGATAGGAAACCAAGACCCACCACTAAGGGTCCCCCCCTAGACAAAAAACAAAGACCCACCACTAAGGGTCTCCCCAAGACAGGAGATTAAGGCCCACCACTAAGTGTCTCCCCCTAGACAGCAGATTAAGACTCACCACTAAACGTCTCCCCTAGATAGGAAACTAAGCCCCACCACTAAGGATCTCCCCCTAGATATGAAATAAATACCCACCACCAAGGGTCTCCCCCAAGTTAGGAAACTAAGGCCAACCACTAAGGGTCTCCCCCCAGATAAGAAATAAATACCCACCACTAAGGGTCTCCCCCTAGACAGGAAATTAAGATCCACCACAAAGTGTCTCCCCCTACACAGGAAATGAAGGCACGCCACTAAGCGTCTCCCCCCAGATAGGAAACTAAGCCCCACCACTAAGGGTCTCCCCCTAGATATGAAATAAATACCCACCACTAAGGGTCTCCCCCAAGACAGGAAACTAAGGCCCACCACAAAGGGTCTCCCCCCTAGACAGGTAATGAATACCCACCACATGAAATTAAGGCCCACCACTAAGGGTCTCCCCCTAGACAGCAGATTAAGGCCCACCACTAGGGGTCTCCCCCAAGACAGGAAACTAAGCCCCACCACTAAGGGTTTCCCCCAAGATGGGAAACTAAGGGTCTCCCCCTAGACAAAAAAACAAAGACCCACCACTAAGGGTCTCCCCCAAGACAAGAAACTAAGGCCCACCACTAAGGGTCTCCCCAAGACAGGAGATTAAGGCCCACCACTAAGGGTCTCCTAAAGACAGGCAAATAAAGGCATATCTTCCCAGCAGAAACCTCTGCAATAAGAACCCTCCATGTCAACCTTTCCCCACTCTGCAAACCACTCCAATAATAACAAAGTAATAATGTTTAAACAGATGCAGATAAGACATCACACCAAGGTTTAATTGTACTCCATTTTATTTGTAAATCAAAACCAGAAATACAAACAGTAACAAGTATTTGAGTTGTTGATGTCCGTATAGAAAGTGTCCACAGGGGGCAGGGGGTGATATTCGGGTGAGGTTCTTCCTTTTGTCATTATAAATACTATGTAAAAGAAGACCCTCTCCTCAGTGTAATAGGGCCCATAATCTCCCTCTATCCGCCCCAATACTTCCTACAATGCAGCCAATTATCATAACAGAAGACAGATAATGTTTACAGTGACTGGACAGAGCAACCCTTCTGTTTACAGAACACAAATGTCAAATCATCTTACCAAAACCTTCTGTGGAAAGTGAAAAACCCAACAAAACTCAGGGGGATGGGTTTTCTTATTATGTCCGACTAGAGGCAATTCTCTCACATCCTGTCTAGGCGACACCTAGAACATTGCTTGAGATTAACCCAACCATTTCCATCTCTGGGTATCACTATATACAGTCACCAAACTCTGCTTGAAGAAGTTCTCCACTCTGGAAAACGTAAAAGTCAGCAGCTTCACCGGCTTCTGTCAGAGGGACATCAGTCCCTCACACAGAGAGCCGCGGCTGCCTCATCTGTGCCCATCAGTACCCACCAGTACCACCTATCAATGCCTCATCATCAGTGTTGTCTATCAGTGTCACCTACCAGTGCCACCCATCATTGATCATCAGTGCCCTTCATGCCACCTATTAGTGTTACCCATTAGTGCCAACCATCAACGCCACCTCAGTGCAGCCCCATCAGCGCCACCTCTCAGCGCAGCCCCATCAGCGCACATCAGTAAAGGAGAAAAATTACCTGTTTTCAAAATGTTATAACAAACTATGAAACTTTTTTTTTTGTTTTTCAAAATATTCGGTATTTTTTAGCAAAAAATAAAAAACCCAGCAGTCATTAAATACCACCAAAAGAAATCTCTATTTGTGTGAAAATAAATGATAAAAAAAAAAAAAAAAAATCATGAGTACAGTATTACATGACCGCGCAATTGTAATTCAAAGTGTGACAGCGCTGAAAGCTGTAAACTGGACAGGAAGGGGGGGTGAAAGCACCCGGTAGTGAAGTGTTAAACATTTAAAGCAACCCCCCCCCCCCCCCCATGTCTCCATGTTTCACATTGATGAGAAATCACTTTGAAAAGTACCCCTCTAGCATTTCTAGCTGCAGCCATCTTGAATAAGGGCAGAAGATTTACAGAGTATTTACTTCCTGGACTCCATCTGCCCTTAGGCTGGATTCACATCTATGCATGTTGCTTTTGAGTGTTTCTGCAGTGCTTTTTGCTGTTTTTTTTTCTTTTTTTTTAGCAATGTTACCATTATTTGCAGTTTTATGGGGTTTTTTTTTGTTTTTTTTAAATCTGTTGGACAAATTTAAAAATGCAACTCTCAGTAAAAACGCACTACATGCTTTTCTGCTGTATCCCCATTGAAGTCTATTGAAGAAAAACAAAAAAAACAAAAAAAAAAAAAAAGCAGTTTTGCATTTAACCACTTTAAGACCGGCCTCCGCAGTTGTACTGCGAATCACCGCTATTATACATCGGGCACGTACACGGCGATCTGTGGGCACGTGCGTGTGCCCATTCGCTAGCGGGGGAGCCAATCAGAATGGGGGATCTGCCAGCGTAAACAAACAGGTCCCTGTTCTGACAGGGGAGTACAGTGCGATCGTCTGTTCCTAGTGATCAGGAACAGCGATCTCTCTCTGCTCCGAGTCGGTCCCCCCCCCTTCAGTTAGAAACACCCCCTAGGGAACACACGTAACCCCTTGATCGCCCCCCCCCCCCCCCCCATAGTGTTAACCCCTTCCCTGCCAGTGACATTTATACAGTAATCAGTGCATTTTTATAGCACTGATCGTTGCATAGACGTCACTGGTCCCAAAAAAAAAAAAAAAAAGTGTCCAATCTGTCCACTGCAATGTCGCAGTCCCGCTAAAAATTGCAGATCACTGCCATTACTAGTAAAAAAAAAAAAAAAAAAAAAATATATTAATAATAATGAATATGCCATAAATCTATCCCCTATTTTGTAGACGCAATAACTTTTGCGCAAACCAATCAATATACACATATTGCGTTTTTTTATACCAAAAATATGTAGAAGAATACATATCGGCCTAAATTGAGGAAAAAAATTCGTTTTTTTACTTTTTTGGGGGGGATATTTATTATAGTAAAAAAATATTGCTTTTTTTAAAAAATTGTCGCTCTTTTTTTGTTTATAGCGCAAAAAATAAAAACTGCAGAGGAAAAAGAAAAAAAAGAAAGCTCTATTTGTGGGGAAAGAAAGATGTCAATTTTGTTTGGGTATACACGTTGCACGACCGCAGAAGGTCTGTCAGAAAGCCGCTACCCATCAGAAAATGCAACGGAAGTGACGTTCCGTTGCGGCCATCTTGGTACACCCCACACTCACCCCCAGCAAGCCTACAGTCAGAAGGCGGCAAGCGGACATCTTTTTACACCCACCAGGATCTTGCAACTTATTTTTACCACTAAACTGAGCTTATAATTGTGAAATACAGGATTTTGACACTGTTTTGATGTTGAATTTTAAAAGCAGCGGCAAGCCTCCTGATCTCACAGGTTTGCTGATCTGACAGAAGACCGCCGATTTTAAAATTCAACATCAAATCAGTGTCACGGATTTCAAAATCCTGTATTTCACAATATAAGCTCGGTTTAGTGGTAAAAAGAAGTGTGAAACGCAAGGCTCCGGTGGGTGTAAAAAGATGTCCGCTTGGCAACTTCAGACTGTAGGCTTAGTGTGGCCGGGTGCGGGGTGTACCAAGATGGCCGTGACAGAACGTCACTTCCGTTGCACTTTCTGATGGGTAGCAAAAAACCATGAAAAAAACGCATTGGTGTGATTGGAGCATTAGCTCACCAGATCAGGCATGCAAGCAGGAGGCTGTGCTCAGCTGAGAACGCCCCTCCTCCCATGAAGACTCTTGGGAAGGATGACATCATTTTGACCTAGGCCAGAAACCAGGAAGTAACTGAATGTAAAAGAATAAAATAAAAATGTGTAACACATGTAATTATGATCTAACTTCCTATTTACTAAGACTAGCAGTATAAGGATTACAAATAGCCAATGTTAAGAGAGTGAAGTTCCACTTAATTTCTCAAAATGAGGCCGGGTTCACACATGTGCGGCCGCAGGTTCGTGCCCGGGGTCCGGTGCGTCCCGGTTCACGTGCGAATCAGGTCAGTTTTCTTTTACTGAATTTGCAACCAAAGACGCACAGGACCCCTTTTTGAATGCGGATCGCCCCAGACCTGTGTGAACCCACTCCATTGAGAGACGGTCACACTCCCCGCTCATGTGAATTGCATGCGGGGAAAACCTCATCCAATCCGCATGTGTGTGAACCCGGCCTGAAAGTCTATGCTGCCATATGAACCATTAGACATGCCAGAGGATGGGCAGCACAGTGGCTAAGTGGTTAGCACTTCCGCCTGGCAGCTTTGGGGCTGCCTGTTCAAGTTCCAACCACAGCGCCACCTGCCTGGAGTTTGCAAGTTCTCCCTGTGTGGGTTTCCTCCGGGTACTCCGGTTTCCTCCCACACACGCTGGGAAGTTAATTGGCTCCTGTCTATATTGGCCCCAGTATTTGTATGAATGTGAGTTAGGGACCTTAGATTGTAAGCTCCTTGGGGGCAGGGACTGATGTGAAAGTATAATATATCAGTGGCAGCCCGTCCATTAGGGGGCACCTCCCCCCCCAATCCATGCGCCCGGCCCCTAATCTACATGCAGGGAGCCAGACACATGGATTCCAATGAGGTTTTTTTTTTTTTTTTTTTTTTTTTTTTTTAAGCACGATTGGAGCCTGAGGCTCCAATTGGCTTGTAAAAGTGGGGGGGGGGGGGGGGGGGGAGCGGGGAGCAGAGCACCGCATCCCGGACCCACCCAGTTGTGTGACAATAGCAAATTATTATTCGCTGTTGCCTTCCTGCTTCTCCTCCCAGCCAATCAGGAAGCGGGTCCTGAGACCCGTCATCAGATTGGCCGAGAGGGGAAGTGATCCTATTGGCCGCCTAGGAGTAGACGCAGGGGAAGTTGCCGCCCGGAGGAATCGCTGGCTGCGACCTAGATGGGGCAATTAATATTAGCTATGGTCTTCCTGCTTCTCCTCCCAGCCAATCAGGAAGCAGGTCCTGGGACCCGATTGGCTGAGAGGAGAAGCGACCGTATTGGCCGGACAAGGGCAGAGTATGTGCAGGGAGATCCGGAAGATGGCCACCATGAGTGATCTCTCAGAGCCAACACAGAGCCCGACCACATGAGTACCACCCACGTGGGGGGCTTTTTGTTTGGTCATTGCTCCAACACAGAGCCCCGACCGTGGGGGGGAGGGAAGATGGGGTGGTTTGTCTGCCTCCCCCCCGCTGTTGCACCAGCCACCACTCATATATATGTAAATTGATGACACTATAGAAGTATCTGTGATAAATAGATGTCTGGTTATCAAATGAGGCCTGAACCAATCAATGGAGCCCTGTATTCTATAGGGGAATGGTGATGGAAGCAGACGTTAAAGCAGTAATTAAACCCAAAAGCAAACATATTACAGCTAACCAATTCTGAGATGCGGTGGCTGCGTTAGTTTTCTTTTTTCTTTCTATTGTCACTTGGTGATCCGGCCAGTAGATGTTTTTCAACAGAACAAGCTCTTCCTGCAGACGTAACAGAATAAATGAGAGAAACCATTTATCACTGACAAAGGGGGCTTACAGTAATCTGCTTTTTATTTTTAGAAGATCTAGAAGATGCCCCAAAAGGAAAAAACAGTTACTGTTTATAAAGTGTGATCCAGAGTTTGGCTTCAATGTGTTGGTGTATCCAAATCTGCTAGTCCCTCTAACACCCCCCCCCCCCCCCAAGACTGACAATGATGCTGTCCAAAGGTGCCCCCCTGTGCTCCTTCATCCAGAGTGGAGGGGCGCTCTAATACAGGAGGTGTGTTACTGGCCAGATCACCAGATTCATTATAGGAGACACATACTAGCACATTATGCCTTTATCGTGCAGGTTTTTCTTTTCCCCAAAGCAGGTTTACAACCGCTTTAAGAAAACGAATGCGGCCGCCACATCTAATGATTGGTAAGCTGCAAAATTATAAAATTCACGTTTTGGGTGTAATACCGCTTTAAAAGTTCCTTAGTCAGGTGGAAGATGGTCTGAAAAACATCACAGAACCCCACCAATCCAAACTATGGTGGGAAGTTTTGGAATTGGATACAAGCAGAGCAAAATTAGACCAACCTGTAGAGTCTCCACCAAATCAGACAGGTAGGTGGCAGTGTGGGTGACACAGGTGGAGGGGCACTGTGGAACACCTGAAATGTATAAATAAATGAGGTGAGCCGAGCATCAGAGACCAACCCGACCCACCAAGAGCTGGTCTGAAAAACATCACAGAACCCCCCAACCCAAACTCTGGTGGGATGTTCTGGATTGGATACAAGAAGAGCAAAATTAGACCAACCTGTAGAGTCTCCACCAAATAAGACAGGTAGGTGGTAGTGTAGGCGACACAGGTGGAGGAGCACTGGAACACCTAAAATGTATAAAGAAATGAGGCGAGCCAAGCATCAGAGACCAGCCCCGACCCAACCAGAGGACCAGCCCCGACATCGGGACAAGACACACCCAGGTGGGAGATCATTAAACACACACAGTACAAGGAATTAAGGTGAGCGGACATTAAAGTGATGGTAATCCCTGTTTCTTTAACACTACAGATTTAAATTGGTAGTAAACTAAATTAAAAAAAAAAAAAAAAAAAAAAGATCCCCTGCAAGGCAAATGTCAATGTTATACATTGCATATGATATTCACTGTACCTACAGGTAGGCCTTATTATAGGCTTACCTGTAGGGATAAATGGTGTAAGAGTTTAGACCTGGTTTTGACAGGTACCTGCTCCCACTCCCAGCTGACTGAAGTTAGCCAGAGGTTCAGGCCCCCCTCCTCAAAGCAGTGTGCTCCGTGCATGCGCAGTAGGGAACCAGCTGTAAAGCCGCAAGGCTTCAATGACAGTTTCCCTTAGCCGAGGCGGCAGCACCTGAGAGCCGACTGAAAAATTAGCTGGGGTGAAGACACAGCTGGATTCCAGGAAAAATTGGCTGGGGTGAAGACACCGCTGGATTCAATGCCTTAATATTAAAAGTCAGCAGCTACAGTATTTTTCTCTGAGGGAGCCTGGAGCTCCGCTTTGCGCAAAATTACCAGTTACACTTACTGCTAATAGTGTTTCTGGGAAATCCTCCAGGATGGCAGACCTACTTCCCATGTTGGACGCCCTGTCCTGTAAGGACCACGAAACGCAGGAACCTCTGATGTTCCGGAGAGATGGGAACATGGAGGTACGCGCCCTTCAGGTCTAGCGTGACCATAAAGACCCCACTCGGGAGGTACTTCCTGACACTATAGATGGTCGCCATATCAAATTTTTTGTACTGCAGGTACTTGTTTCCCTTCCGTAAATTAATTATTAAACGGAATTTGCCTGAGGGGTTTAGAACCACAAAGATATGTGAATAAAACCCAAAATCGGGACAATAACCTCCTGTTCCACCAGATCCTGGATGCTCCCTAGAAGGCCTCTTGCTTTCTGCAGATCTCTGGGTAGGTGGATTAGGACAAAGCTTGGAGGAGGGGTGGGCAGTTCCAACCTGTAGCCCCCTCTTAGAAGCTATAAAATGTACAGTCTCTGGTGGATCTTTTCCCATTGGGGAAGAAACCACTAGAGCCTTCCCCCTACCCCGAAGTTGGCGTCACTTGGATTCTGCATGGAGAGCATCTACAATGTCAGGAAGAATTCTGGAGAGATGGGAAAATGGAGGTACGCGTCCTTCAAGTCTAGCGTGACCATGAAGACCCCATTCAGGAACTGTTTCCTGACACTGCAGGTGCTCTCCATGTGGAATCCACATCACACTTTTTTGCACACCTGCCTCTAGGGCCGGGTCTTTTGGCTGGGAGCAGATGAATTTTTTTTTTTCTGGCCAAAAGGCCAGACATTGTATTGCACAATGGCACTTTCCCCTCTTTTATTTGTGTGTTAGTCACTTTTGTATGTTTTTGGCATGGTACACTCTATTTCACATTTGATTAGTAGGGCGTACGTCCTCTGACCTGCCCTGAAGGTCTTGGCAGGGGGGTGTGGATATGGCCTTCTGGCTTAGTTTGCCCTCTCATTGAGTCTCCCTTCAGGGGAGCCCCACCAAGTACTTGGGGGTTAGTCTGTTTCGGCAGACCTTCCAGAGAACGGGGTCTGCCTGACTTCGGCCAGGTGGCCCACTGTAGTCCCCCGTCAGAAATCTTGCACCCTGGGGGTGGGGGGGGTTGGGGACCAGTGTAAGGGTCTCCTTTCTCACCACGTATACACCCTGTGCATTGTATGCAACGGGTGGAGTCCGAGTGTGTTTCAAACTACCGTCTTTTAAAAAAAACCTTCCATGAAACACCTAACCCAACCTTTTCAAAATAGGAGGAACAGTTCTCCAGTCTCAGTAAACCCTTTGCTAAAAAGTTAGAAATCTACAACTCATGAAACATTGGTGCAGTGTTTCTCAACTCCAGTCTTCAAGGCACCCCAACAGGTCATGTTTTCAGGCTCTCCATTATTTTGCACAGCTGATTTGATCAGTTTCACTGCCTTAGTAATTACCACAGCCGTGTCATATGAGGGAAATCCTGAAAACATGACCTGTTGGCGCGCCTTGAGGACTGGAGTTGAGAAATACTGCATTAGTGTGATGGTTAGTGTGATGGTCAGTGGGAAGAATGGTCCTTACACTTGTGGTCAGTGGGAGGAATTACCTCCTTACAAACATCTAAAAAAAGGATAAATGGGAACTTATCTGAGAGGCAGAAATTGTCCAGTGCTGAAGGAGCCCCTAGCAACCTCGGCAGGAACCCTGTTTCAATCGTTTATAACAAGAAAAAAACAAATAAAAAGATTTAGTGGAGCAGCGAACCATCCTCATTCGCTCAAAGCATACAAATGTAAGGCTTGGCAAAAACTGGTGAGAACCACAGCATAGAGGCAAGGTCTGCTTCAGGGCCCTCCAACATCTTTGGAGGAACCCTGGTAGAGAATCACTGACTTAGTGTTAGAAGCTCTTCATAGACCACCTAGACAACAAAGGCCCTCAATAGATCACCCAGTGAGCGATCAGACACCCCCCCCCTCTGACAACTTGGGAGAGTGCCAAGCGCCTCCACTGGACCATCTGAACAGTAATGGAAGATCTGAACAATATTATTGCTCTTCATAGACCACACGGAAAGCGATAGGAGCTTCTCAGATAATCTGCGGAGAAGTAGGCCTCTTTGCCGTTGGAAGGGGCTCCTCTCATACAACTTCTGACCAAGAGGGCCCCAGAAGGTGTGGAAGAACAGCAGGAACATAGCAGTCAGTGGGATCAGAATCGCCTTTATACTCACAGGCCAGAAACCTGGCCTAGTATATCTGATCAACTCATCATTTCCACCGTGACCCGCCTGTAGCGCCATCTCCACACACAAGGTCCCCGGTGGGGACTCATCGGAGGAGTCCTATCATCTCCCCACCACCGGCAGCCATAATGGGGGGGATCAAATAAGATCAATGTGTAAAAGTGGATTGGAAGAGCCGTCCACACACTCACCCAGACACCACAGAGGAGGCCAGGCCCGGGGCTGCAAGACCCACATTATATATCTTACTAATTAAGATAAACGAAAAAAAATCTTATGTCCCCAGCCTATAAACCCACTCTCCCCATGACACCCCCGAGCCGACCATTCCCCGCCACACACAATCCTCATTCTGACACGACTCTCCAACCTCTGAAACCAGCCACCACTTCCCCTTATATACGCCCGGCATTTTCTAACCCGCCCCACCACATGACAGCCTCCGCCTCTATCTCCCCCCCTTCTTCCGCCATCTTTGTTATGGTCAGCTCTCCCACGCAGCCCCCTTCCGACCCCGCACCTCCTTCAGAAATGTCTTTGTCTTTTCCCCTCCCCTCCTTATTGTCTCTCAGAGAACTCCCAAAACGGGGACTTCGCGTTTTTTTGGCGGGGAAGCGGCGCACGATGCCCTCAGTCAAGATGGCCGCCCTCCGATCCGGCGAGTGGGGGGATCTAGTGACGTCTGGTTTTGTCATATTAGTCACGCCCCCTTACATAATTTTCCCGCCCACCACGTGATGGCCGCTGCCTCTCCCCCGCCATGTTTGTTGTGGTCATCTCCCCCGCGTACCCCTTTTCCTAAGCTCATATCCCCCTCAGAATTACTCCCGTGTCCCCCTCATCTCCACGTCGCCTCTCAGAGAGCGCTCTATCACACTTTCTACGCTTATTTTACGCTCTATGGTGGTGGGCGGTGCCCTCACTAAAGATGGCGGCCATGTAGATCCGGCAGGGCGGAGGGATCTGGTGACGTCACGCGCCGCGCCCTCATCAGGCGGGGGTGAGCCGGCTCTGTTCTCTCTATATAACCGGCCGGCGAGCTGCACACATCTCCTCCGTCCGCTCCGAACACCGAGAACCGCAACAAGGAATAAGAATACAGCGCAGACATGCCAGGATTCAACGACCGAGGCCGCGGGTGAGTCTCCCCGATACTCCATTCCCCCCGAACAATTCCCGCCATTCACTATTTATAGATTTTTATTATTTTATGTTTTATTATTAGAGGTGATCCGGGAGGGGCCCGGGTGTGAGGCCTGGTGGTGGGGTGATATTCGGGTGTACACCCGGAGGGGGGGCGGGGAGGAGGACGGAGATTCTCTTCACCATGAGGCGATCACACAAGATGGCGGCTCTTTGTCTTCTCACAAGATGGCGGCCGGCTTCTTCCCGGGGTGGGGGCCCCGAACTCCTCTATGGGGCCCCCGGACTTCTCTATAGGGCCCCGGACATCCTCTCCTCCACCTAATGGGGGCTCCTAGGGGCCCCGGGCCGGATATACCGGGAACGTTCCGTATATTTGTACTTCATGCGTCACAAATCTTCTATATATTGTACCGGATGTTATATTCATCGTCTGAGGGGGAGAATGATCGGCGTGAGCGGACACTATGGAGGGGGTCAGATCTGTCATATATATATATATATATATATATATTGGGGTGTGTGTAGGGTGATCTCCCCGGATCTTCATTGTACTGTCCGTTACCATGGAAACAGTGATACCCCTCCCCCCCCATTACTTCCGGTGATGATGGAACTTCTATTGTCCCCATGTGGAGAGGAAAACCCTTTGTCTGTATCAATGCAATGTGTACATTAGTGGGAGGTGTAGATCGCCCCCTGACACCGGTGTAAGTTATCACCTCTAGTGGTATACAATGATCTCTACATTGGGGGATGGGAGGTGTAGATCGCCCCCTGACACCGGTGTAAGTTATCACCTCTAGTGGTATACAATGATCTCTACATTGGTGGGGGATGGGAAGTGTAGATCGCCCCCTGACACCGGTGTAAGATGTCCCTCCACCCCCCCCCAGGGAATACATAGATGACTCTGGATGGGATGTGTGGAGCTGATGTCCCTTCTAGTACTATAGGTCAGGATTGGAAGTGTAGATCGCCCCTGACACCGGTGTAAGTTATCACCTCTAGTAGTATACAATGATCTCTACATTAGTGGGGGATGGGAAGTGTAGATCGCCCCTGACACCGGTGTAAGATGAACAGATTACACACTACCAAAGGAAACTTACACCAGTGTCAGGGGGCGATCTGATTCTTCTATCCCCCATTGATCACTGTATACAGGGGGTGTATATGGATGGAGACGACTTCCACCGGTGTCAGGGGATCTACTTTTATAGGGGGATGGGGAGGTCACATGAAGTCTGTATGGAGATCTCCCCGGAGGAGGCGACTTACGGGGGGGGGGGTGTTTTGGATCCACAGGAAGTCCTGAGAAATCTCTTCCAGTGTCTGTCTGAGGGGATATCAGACGGGACCAGCTGTGTGTGAACCAATCAGCTTCTAGCTTTCACTTTCAAATCTTAATTTGGAAGTTCTCAGCATCCGAGCCCCACCAACCAACATGAGTTCATTTTGTATCTGCAAACTTCTCCATTCCTCTGTCTCCAGGATTTATTTTTGATGAGAAATTACTAAAACGCCCCCCCCCCCCCCCAGCACTTTAGTTGCAGCCATCTTGGGTAAGGGCAGTGAATGAAGCATTTACTTTCTGGAATCCATTTGCCCTTAGCTCAGGCAGCAGTGCTCAGCTGAGAGCCCCTCCTCCTTTCCAGAACATTCCGGAGATGTGATGACAATCCGGCCTGAACAGGAAGTCCTCAAAGAAATAGAATATTGTCCTTCCTGTGTATTTCCTCCTACACCTTGGGGGGGATGGGAAGTTCCACTTTACTAAGCTATAGATAAAAGCTGATGGGAATGTATTGGAGTATCCTTTCCTCCAGGTGTAGATGAGATCCTCGGGGGGTACAATGTATGGTTTCCTCCAGGTGTAGATGAGATCCTCGGGGGGTACAATGTATGGTTTCCTCCAGGTGTAGATGAGATCCTCGGGGTGGACAATGTATCCTTTCCTCCAGGTGTAGATGAGATCCTCGGGGTGGACAATGTATGGTTTCCTCCAGGTGTAGATGAGATCCTCGGGGTGGACAATGTATCCTTTCCTCCAGGTGTAGATGAGATCCTCGGGGTGGACAATGTATCCTTTCCTCCAGGTGTAGATGAGATCCTCGGGGTGGACAATGTATGGTTTCCTCCAGGTGTAGATGAGATCCTCGGGGTGGACAATGTATGGTTTCCTCCAGGTGTAGATGAGATCCTCGGGGGGTACAATGTATGGTTTCCTCCAGGTGTAGATGAGATCCTCGGGGTGGACAATGTATGGTTTCCTCCAGGTGTAGATGAGATCCTCGGGGTGGACAATGTATGGTTTCCTCCAGGTGTAGATGAGATCCTCGGGGTGGACAATGTATGGTTTCCTCCAGGTGTAGATGAGATCCTCGGGGTGGACAATGTATCCTTTCCTCCAGGTGTAGATGAGATCCTCGGGGTGGACAATGTATCCTTTCCTCCAGGTGTAGATGAGATCCTCGGGGTGGACAATGTATCCTTTCCTCCAGGTGTAGATGAGATCCTCGGGGTGGACAATGTATGGTTTCCTCCAGGTGTAGATGAGATCCTCGGGGGGTACAATGTATCCTTTCCTCCAGGTGTAGATGAGATCCTCGGGGGGTACAATGTATGGTTTCCTCCAGGTGTAGATGAGATCCTCGGGGTGGACAATGTATCCTTTCCTCCAGGTGTAGATGAGATCCTCGGGGTGGACAATGTATCCTTTCCTCCAGGTGTAGATGAGATCCTCGGGGTGGACAATGTATCCTTTCCTCCAGGTGTAGATGAGATCCTCGGGGTGGACAATGTATCCTTTCCTCCAGGTGTAGATGAGATCCTCGGGGTGGACAATGTATGGTTTCCTCCAGGTGTAGATGAGATCCTCGGGGTGGACAATGTATGGTTTCCTCCAGGTGTAGATGAGATCCTCGGGGTGGACAATGTATCCTTTCCTCCAGGTGTAGATGAGATCCTCGGGGTGGACAATGTATCCTTTCCTCCAGGTGTAGATGAGATCCTCGGGGTGGACAATGTATCCTTTCCTCCAGGTGTAGATGAGATCCTCGGGGTGGACAATGTATGGTTTCCTCCAGGTGTAGATGAGATCCTCGGGGTGGACAATGTATCCTTTCCTCCAGGTGTAGATGAGATCCTCGGGGGGTACAATGTATGGTTTCCTCCAGGTGTAGATGAGATCCTCGGGGTGGACAATGTATCCTTTCCTCCAGGTGTAGATGAGATCCTCGGGGTGGACAATGTATCCTTTCCTCCAGGTGTAGATGAGATCCTCGGGGTGGACAATGTATCCTTTCCTCCAGGTGTAGATGAGATCCTCGGGGTGGACAATGTATCCTTTCCTCCAGGTGTAGATGAGATCCTCGGGGTGGACAATGTATGGTTTCCTCCAGGTGTAGATGAGATCCTCGGGGTGGACAATGTATGGTTTCCTCCAGGTGTAGATGAGATCCTCGGGGTGGACAATGTATCCTTTCCTCCAGGTGTAGATGAGATCCTCGGGGTGGACAATGTATGGTTTCCTCCAGGTGTAGATGAGATCCTCGGGGTGGACAATGTATCCTTTCCTCCAGGTGTAGATGAGATCCTCGGGGTGGACAATGTATCCTTTCCTCCAGGTGTAGATGAGATCCTCGGGGTGGACAATGTATCCTTTCCTCCAGGTGTAGATGTACAATGTATCGGTGCGATCCTGGGGGATGGGTCTCTGGTAGCACTGTGTATTGGGGGGAGGGTTGTTGTGTATCAGGTGATGAGATGTCTTGTACAGAAGACGATTGGGCCGTACCATGTGATCACATCCCGGCCCTGGTCTGTGATATCCGGGTGTCATAGAGATCCTGTGGAGGATCCGTGTACATGTTATACCTGTGATATGTATTATGTCATGTATGATGTGACTCACCACCTGCTGGGAATTTACAGTCCTGTATAACGGGAGGAGTCTCTGTTCTCTTGCGGCATCCTGTGAGTCATTGTCTCCTCTGTGATAGGATGTGGTGTGATCTGTCTGTAGGGTGGATGAGAAGGCAGAACAATGTGCAGTGCGTGTGCTGGGGATGGTAGAATTAGAACACCCGGTGTGTTCAGATGTAGGGGGGGGGGGGGTAGGAGTATTGTTAAAATAAAATTGGTCAGTGATAGAATAGTGACCCCCCCCTCCTGTATGGTCTCTTCCTTGTACTCCCGGTACATTCTATGACCCCCCCCCCTCCTGTATGGTCTCTTCCTTGTACTCCCGGTACATTCTATGACCCCCCCTCCTGTATGGTCTCTTCCTTGTACTCCTGGTACATTCTATGACCCCCCTCCTGTATGGTCTCTTCCTTGTACTCCCGGTACATTCTATGACCCCCCCTCCTGTATGGTCTCTTCCTTGTACTCCCGGTACATTCTGACACCCCCCCTCCTGTATGGTCTCTTCCTTGTACTCCCGGTACATTCTATGACCCCCCCCTCCTGTATGGTCTCTTCCTTGTACTCCCGGTACATTCTATGACCCCCCCCTCTATGGTTTCTTCCCTGTACATTCTATGACCCCCCCCCCCTCCTGTATGGTCTCTTGTACTCCTGGTACATTCTATGACCCCCCCCCCCTCTATGGTTTCTTCCCTGTACATTCTATGACCCCCCCCCTCCTGTATGGTCTCTTGTACTCCTGGTACATTCTATGACCCCCCCCCCCTCCTGTATGGTCTCTTCCTTGTACTCCTGGTACATTCTATGACCCCCCCCCCCTCCTGTATGGTCTCTTCCCTGTACATTCTATGACCCCCCCCCTCCTGTATGGTCTCTTGTACTCCTGGTACATTCTATGACCCCCCCCCCTCCTGTATGGTCTCTTCCCTGTACATTCTGACCCCCCCCTCCTGTATGGTCTCTTCCTTGTAGTCGGGGACATTGTGTTCTTTGTGTAGACGTCATTCTTGGAAAGGGTTGGTCTGTATGAGAAGCCGTCCTCCATGACGTCACCACACATTTCATCATGACATTCACTTCTACATCTCCCGACTCTGAGTACCGCTGTCTGTCACAAGGGGGGGGGGGGGGCCTCTCATAGATTTTTATCTACTTTACCGCTTATTGTCTGTATTGGGGGTTTAATTACTGAGTTTCCGAAATGCAGTGAGATTGAACGGAGCTTCTATACAGCAGAGATAAAAGCGGGGGGGGGGGGGGGGGGGGGGGTCTGGTGGGTGGAGCTCTGGTTGATTTTTTAGGTGCTTTTTCCCGACAACCAGGAAATGTTATAAATATGCTGGGGGGGGGGGTGGGGAGAGACTTAACTGTTATGAGGATTTTCTCATGGAGTTCTGCTCATTATGTTGGATTTATCTGTCAGTGATGGCGGCTATAAACAGAACCAGTTATCTCAGTGATGGTAATGGAGGATACAGCAATATCTTTCTAATCTCCAGTCCTCAGGTACCCCTAACAGGTCAGGTTTTCAGGCTTTCCGTTTTGCACAGGTGATTTGATCAGTTTCACTGCCTTAGTAATTATCACAGCCGTCTCATCGGAGGGAATCTGAGAACATGACCTGTTGGGGTCACTTGAAACATTGGAATGCAGCACTCGCTTGTGGGAACAGCGTCCTCTGGTGGATAGAGGTTGGTGTACAGTGTGCCTGACATTCTAAATGAAAGATTCCTATAGTCTGATCTGGTGCCTTTTCCTTACCGCCAGTGAGTGGGCGGGGGATCATCAGTGCAGCTACAACATTACTTATTTGCAGAATGTTATAAGACATTATTTTTCACTTATTTTGCCTCAGACATGAGCAATTCCTATTACCTGACAGCCCAGGTGGCAACAGCTGACTTTAAAAAAAACTGGTTCCTTTTTAAGCTGGATTCAAAGCACATCTGTGCAGCCCTGATATACAGGATTGGAGAGCGGAGGGCATGTTTCCTGACCTCTGCCTGGTGTCCATGGTTCAGTTCCCCTCAGTGAATGTGTGGGGGTCTTGTGCCCCCTGGAGGCGGTGTGTATTCTGACAGTGGTCTTTATGTCTTTATTTTAGATTTGGAGGAGCACCCAGATTTGGAGGAAACAGAAATGGGTCATCTGGAAAGTATGGAAATCCGGGTGAGCGGCTCGTCAAGAAGAAATGGAATTTGGATACATTACCAAAATTTGAGAAGAACTTCTATCAAGAACACCCTGACTTAGCCCGACGCACACCGGTAAGACCGCTGGGTGTGAGGGGACCTCACATATCACTGCTTGGAGCAGAACACCTCACCTGAAATGTTTTCACTCAGTCTTATAGAGGAACATCACCCAGAAGGGAAATGTGCCCTTGTTGGCATCCCCCCTCCGCTACCACATTTGGCATTTTTGGGGGGAGGGGGTGCAGGTATCTGGGCTTAACAGGCATCCACTCCCAGTCAGATGTCTCAATATTTTGAGCTGGAGGTTCAGGGGGCCCCCCTCCTTCCCCTGCAGTATTCTGGGGCCACATCAGTTCTCAGTCTATGGGGCCCTTCATAAGGCACGGCTGGCATTGGCCTATTTGGAAACGGGCTGTGAAGCGGTAAGTCTTCACAGCACGTTTCCCTTACCGAAGATGCCAGAACCTGATGTTAGATTAGGTGAGCACATCACTGGATCCCTGCTGACTTTTAATATTAAGGGGGAGCCTGAAGTTGTCACATTTGGTTCAGACAAGTGGCTGTAGCAGTGGAAAGACTCAGACCAGCAGGGTAAATAGACAGGCAGATCCTCCCCCCCCCCCCCCCCAGCAGATGAGGGGTGTAAGCACTAATTCATTTTCTGATGGTGGGGGATTGGTGTCACTGCCTGTTAGTGCCAAGTTGTGGTCCTCTGGGTCTCCCCACCAGGAGGTGATAAACCTTGGGGGGGTGAATAGCAGGTATGTATCGAGCAGAAGGATAGTTTTGGGGTAAACAAGCCGAAAAGGCCATTTATTAAAGATGGCAGTGGGAGTTTGGCTGGAGAACAGTCTGGTTAACATGAAGCACAGAGACATGGCTTAAGCTCATGGGAGGAGTGAAGCGTTCACAAGGTACCCCAGAAATAAGATGGGTGGAGTAAATTTACCCCTATGAATTGGGAAGACAGCTGACTATCTAAGGTGGTTAAGCAAGAGCTACCAGAGGTCCTGGGTTCAGGTCCTGACAGTTGTCTATCAACACCTTGACCACCAAGCTCTGCCTGGCACCGAAGTGTGAATAGTAGTGTTGCTTCTGTACAATGTGGCCGGGGTGGAGTCCAACTGAATCTATAGCTACTTATAGTTCTGGCAGCTTTGTGGATTTCTAATATATTTCTCTTAATCCTGCAGCAAGAAATACAAGAATTCAGAAGAAGTAAAGAGATCACCGTCAGAGGCTTACACTGCCCCAAGCCTGTGTTTGCTTTCCATGAAGCAAGTTTCCCTGGTAAGGACTTTGTAGACTGCCCTGTGTGTATATATTCTCAGGCTCTCCCCACTGATGTGTATACTAATCTTATCGCTTATTGATCCTCTACAGACAACCTCATGGGAGTGATCAGGCACCAGAATTTCACCGACCCCACACCTATCCAGAGCCAGGGCTGGCCGGTTGCTCTGAGCGGACTGGACATGGTTGGTGTCGCCATGACTGGATCTGGAAAAACACTTTCTGTAAGTTTCCAATTTTATCATTGTGCATCTTGGACTAAGTCCCGGTGGGCTGTCTGTTCATGATTGCTGTTCTGTTTTGTGGGTTATGTTCTATACATAGTCACTGCTTTGATAAGTGCAATTGGCACCCTGCTGAACAGGTTACAGAATATTTCCTCATAACATTGTATCCACTGTTTATACTTTGAGCTTCATGTATATGTAGTAAATTTTTTTTTTTTTTTTTTTTTTTTTTTTTTTTTTTTCCAGTACCTACTTCCTGGAATCGTCCACATCAATCACCAACCATTCCTACAGAGAGGAGATGGGCCAATTGTAAGTACCTAGATCTTCAATCCTGGCAATGGTTTCTGCTGTTGAAAGGAGTGACAAATCTTCAAAGCTAGATGGTTATAAGTCACTGTGGCATATGCCAATCGCATAACCCTCATCTGGTCAGCCTGGGGGGGGGGGGTTATAGCCTAAGGGGTTAAATCTTCTGCATTATGTAAAGGTAGTTTGATCTTCTTTAATCCTCCCCCCTTCCACTGTTCCCAATTCCATCTCCTGATAGTACTGTTCCTTGGTGAATTCTGCACATGCTCAGTTTGGTGTATATGGATAGATTTTTTTTTTTGGGGGGTGGGGGTTTGCACACGGTGCATGTGATCAGAACAGTGCCAACCAGCACTGTTGGGTTTCCTGCAGCCTCATAGGACAGGAGACTTTATCCAGACACTGATGGAAGTCACACGACTGCTATACACTGCTGAGGAGGTGTTTAGCAGTTTATATTTACTAAAAAAAAAATTGCATTTCCATGTACTGTGGGAGATCAGATCTGGTGGGTGCAGGCTCCTGGGTTTAGGGGGTGTGGTGGGTGCAGGCTCCTGGGTTTAGGGGGTGTGGTGGGTGCAGGCTCCTGGGTTTAGGGGGTGTGGTGGGTGCAGGCTCCTGGGTTTAGGGACACTTTAATGTCTTTACACATAGTGAGATCTCCCCTTATTACAACTGGCACCCAAACTGATATTGCCCTCCAATCTTTAGTGATAGGTCAATGATTGGTGTAAAGCTCTGGTAACATCTTTAAAAATGTCTAAAGTCTGAATTTCTTTCTTCCACAGCTCCTGGTGCTGGCACCTACCCGAGAGCTGGCACAACAAGTGCAGCAAGTTGCAGCTGAGTATGGCAGGGCTTGCCGTTTAAGATCTACCTGTATTTATGGAGGAGCACCCAAAGGACCACAGCTTCGTGACTTAGAAAGAGGTGAGGTGGGGGGTTTTGGTAATAAGAATACACCAACTGCCTCTCATTGGCTTGCATGGCTTGACACTGACCCTGTCCTCCTCCAACAGGTGTTGAAATTTGCATTGCAACTCCGGGCAGACTAATCGACTTCCTGGAAGCTGGGAAGACCAACCTGGACAGATGCACATACCTGGTACTTGATGAAGCAGACAGAATGCTGGATATGGGTTTTGAGCCCCAAATCAGGAAGATTGTGGAGCAGATCAGGGTAAGTATTGGAACCTCTGTTTGCTGTCACATTTTATTTGGCTTTAGTCCTTCTCTAATCATCACTTTCTCCTCCAGCCTGACAGACAGACCCTGATGTGGAGTGCCACTTGGCCTAGAGAAGTCAGGCAGCTTGCAGAAGACTTCTTAAAGGACTATGTGCACATTAATATCGGTGCGCTGGAACTGAGTGCTAACCACAACATCCTGCAGATTGTTGATGTCTGCAACGATGGAGAAAAGGATGACAAGTATGTACTGCCTTCTGCCACTAAAACATATTCCCGTGCCCCCCCCCCCCCCATGCCATCCTAATTTTCCTTGCTTGTTTTTAACCTGGGGATGCTACAAATTGCCTGGTCTGAATTTCTCTAAGTCATGCTTGTCTTTGAATCTGTAGGCTTGTCCGTCTGATGGAGGAGATCATGAGTGAGAAGGAAAACAAAACCATTGTGTTCGTAGAGACAAAGAGGCGCTGTGATGACCTCACAAGGAGATTACGTAGAGATGGGTACGTGCGGCTTATCTCTAATCTATTACCTGGTGGTGGAAATGTTGGCTCCACAGGACAGTTTGGGAGGTTTCTGGGGGAACTGTTTATGGAGGATATGTGCTGATCTGTCTTATCTTACTGCAGGTGGCCTGCAATGGGGATACATGGTGACAAAAGCCAGCAGGAGAGAGACTGGGTATTAAATGGTAAGTAGGTTCTGCCACAATTGGATTTCACTTGCTGTGTAACAAATGTTGCTGGTTTTTAATGCAGGGGCACCCTTTTCTCTTCGGCAGATCAGCAATCTTGTATACATACCACCTGCTCTACACAACCCCTCCCCCCCCCCAAATCTCAATCCTCAGGATTGTACTACCTTCCTCTTAGGCCCTACAGAGAGCAAAATTATTGCCTGCAAAGAAATTTGCTAACTTCCTCCCCAGCAGCAGACTTGCAGGAATCCCTCCTTCCAGACCATGGTGTTCTCCTGGGGTGGGAAACTGTCTCCACCAGAAGGCAGGAGTAGACGGTGGTTATTGCAAGCGGCTGCCATAGCATAAGTGGCAGGCTGGTTTTTCTTTCAGCCTGCCTACTAATGGTTTGAATCTCAGCTGGTTCCTGCTGAACTATGACCAACCATAGATGTGATTCCTTCCATCTTAGCCTCTCCCTTTGTGTACAGGCAGGTCCCAACAGAATTGATAATGGTCTAACAGAACTGTTTAAAATATATCCACAGAAAAAAAGAATTTAAGATGCAAGTTAATCCCTTTATGGCAGGGGCCCGCAGGCTACTAAATCTCTGGCCCGTCAGTTCTTGTGATTCATGGGCACCTGGTCTGTGGATAAGTGGTTGTCTGGTTTAGCAATCTGCATAAGTGTCATATAATAAAAATGCAGCTTATATACCTCATTAAGAGCGCTGCTCAAATGACTCGCTGCCTCCCTATTGAGAAGTTCAACTTTACAGAATTTGCTTTACCTGCAGGAACCTGGGAAAGCTTTGCACCCCTGATCAGTGGATCTGGGGTGTAATGTCAGACTTCTGCAGACAAGCCCTGCAGCTTTCAGCCCCATGGCTTCAAACGGCTGTCTTGGCTGAAAGCTGCAAGGCTTGTGAATTTATGACCAGTGCTAATCGGCACCCTCCGTTTATCCAGAACTACAAGCCATCAGCTGCAGTGGTTGGCAGTACTTGTAGTTTATTCTTTCACTGGAAACTGACATGGTTTGGTGGGTGGATTTCAGTACAGCCTCACAAACTGACAACAGCGGGTGTCCTGAGGGGGATCAAGGGAGCTGAAGTGATCTTGACCTTTAACAATACTGAGGAACGGGTTTAAGTATAGCCAGGTTCATTAAATCATTAGTAGGTTCATTAAATTAAATGTGATTTTCTGTAGATCCTGACAATGTCCTTTTTTTCTATTTCAGAGTTCAAGCATGGCAAGTCACCCATCCTCATTGCCACAGATGTGGCGTCCCGTGGTCTAGGTCAGTATGAACCTCCACGTGTCTGCATTGCACCATATTTTTTTATTTTCAATTTAAAGAAAGTTTGTTGCTTTCTTTAACCTCTGCAATTTTCTTAGTTTTTTTTTCACAAAGGTGCGGTCTTTGAGGCCTGGCCTAGGCATGACATTTGGAGGACTCGAGGGGGACGGAGGACTAGTGGAAATCGGCTGGTCTGCCAGTCGGGTGGAGAGGTGGAAAGCTGAGTTTTCGTGTGCCAGTAGTCTTCAAAAGGCAGAGACTTATATTTTTCTTTTTTAGACTCTACTCTAAAAACGAGAAGTGATTTTTCATCCCTTGCTCTGGGCTCCCATGCATTGCATGCCACTCACTGTACAGCACTGTCACTCTTGACGCACAAGGAGAGTTTCAGTGAGGACCTGTCTGGGGAGAGTGGCATTATTTTTTTTTCTTTAAGCCTTTTGTAGTTGAAATGATTGGTGGGTGAGTACTGGCACATGACTATAGAGTGGGCAAGTGGAGCAGCTCTTTCTCGCCTCTGCAATATCTTTCACGATCCTCCCTCACCTGTACCGTAGTCGTCATGTCGAGACCAGCCCGAGGGGGACACACGTTGGCTTCTTGGAATCTCTTGCCTAGATGACATGTTTCATATAATAACCTGCTGACAACCGGTGAGTTCCCCGTGCTTAGAGATGGGGAGACGGTGGTTGTAAGGGGGTCTTGGCAAGACTAAACAAAGCAGTGGTTCGCCAGTGTGAGCTTCTAATGAGTGTGTGAGGACCGCGGGCAATTCTCAGGACGGTCCTCGTCTGGTGCACATGAGGAGGCTGGAGCCTTACTGCGGAGAAGCTAAAGATGTCATAGAGTAGGGGAGACGGTGGGGACTGCGTCCCGGTAAGCTGGTTTGGGTGCAGACTAGTCCATATATAACTGTTTTTTTTTTTTTTTATATGTGGTGCTTCTAACGTCTCTTCTTTCAGGCCTTGCCCTCATGACTGGGCTCCCCTCTCTAACTTGTCTTTCTGGTCTGGTTGTGGTGGTGTGCAAATCTTTATCTGCCTCTCCTGCTTGCCACGCTACAACACTTTACAGATGTGGAGGACGTTAAATTTGTCATCAACTACGACTATCCAAACTCCTCTGAGGATTACATCCACCGTATCGGCCGCACGGCCCGCAGCACCAACACGGGCACCGCCTACACCTTCTTCACACCCAACAACGCCAAACAAGTCAACGACTTGATCTCTGTGCTGAGGGAGGCCAACCAGACAATCAATCCCAAACTTCTCCAGATGATTGAAGACAGAGGAGGTAAGAAAGATCATGACCTTGCCTTTAAAAACTTCAGCCCCAGAATTTACCCCTTCATGATAGGCCACTGCAACATTTCTGCAGACAAATCTAACACTTTTTTTGGGACCATTGACATACACTGAAGCTGACTGTAAATGTCACTGGCAGGGAAGGGGTTGAAGACTAGGGGCAATCAAGGGGTTTAATGTGTTCCCTGGGAAGTGTTTCTAACTGGGTGGGAGGGGATTGACTGTAGGAGATTGCTTTTCTCCCCTGTCAGAACGGGGATCTCTGTTTACATTGACAGATCCCCATTCTTTGGAGTTATAGTGGGTGGCACCGGCAGACATCGCAGCCACACACATCAGCTCTGGCATCACGGGCAAACTCCTCTTAAAGCAGCCAACTTGCACCTATGGCGGTTTCTGCAGCCATGCCAACCTGCCACCTTATAACAGCAGCTGGTTGGCAACTTAAACTATGTAGAGGGCTCCAAACTTCCCTTCAGTTCTACAGCCTCCATTCTGTGCTGGAATTACTGATGGCTTCCCCTGTATACATACCAGCTTCAGTAAGCTGGAGCCCACCTCACTTGTTGGATGTCTGACATCTAGCCCTCAGCTGTTTAATTATGTCCCATGAAGTATTGCAAGACGTGAGGCATTGTAGGATTGACAGTTACTGTGGTTCCGTAAGGCAATGCCGGACTCGACAGTCACTAAGCATGGCTTGCAGACATGATTGGACTTTAGGCTCAGCAAGAGATCTAGCTTAGTAGTGGGCAAACTGCAGCTCTCCAGCTGAGCCTAGAAGTCCCATCATGCCTCTGCATTCCATGTGTAACTGTCAAGTCTTGCAATGCCTCACAGGGACCCAGGTAACCAGGACTGAGGAACCTGACACAGGGGCAAGGGACAGTTTGCCCACCCTGATCTAGACCTTCTCAGCCAAACTGACCCTTTCCTGTCCAGCTCTTTCAGTAATGGAGACTTGGCATCTTATTTGGTAGTCCTAGGGTGGTTTCCATATGAATGTCTGCTTAGAAATGCCCACTAAACTCTGCCCATCAAAGTACTCCCAAGAGCCACCCCTTGTATGAGGGCTGAGGGCTCGGAGTATGGAGGGCAGGGTATTGTCTGGAAGTGATGTACCGCCTCCTGCTGGCATTCTCAGAACTATCTGCCTGCCTTGTATATAGGGAAGCCATGATGAGGATACATTTTTAAATGGCCATTAGCTTATTGAGCAGAGAGAGGCTTAATCGGCTTTAAAAGCCTGAGCAGGACACCTCTTCTAAAAAGCACTTGTTGTGTCGGTTTAGTGGCACTTTGAGTTGTCGAGGAAGAGGAGATAAATGCACTGCTTTTGGGTGAAGAGTTGGCAACATGTGCCATACGACTTCAATCGGTGGTGTGACATTTTCTAGGCCAGTATTTAAATAAAATGAATCTGTGGCAGTTTAGTTGTAGACTTGCAGTTACAATATTAGATTTTTTACATTGGGGGGCCTAACTTTATATTTCAGAGGGCTTGCAGAGTATTTGTGTGTGTGTGTGTATAATGGAGTAGAAGCCCAATGGCGGTGCCTAGTCTTTGCCACTAGAGGGCAGATGGGCACGGCAATAACTGTTAGCACTAAAACCATTTCCTGCTCTGTGGGTTTATAATAGGAAGTTGGTTATGTAGAAAGATCTTCAATGTACTGTCTTTTTATACTTTTTTTTTTTTTTTTTTTTTTTTTTTTTTTTATTAATGTTGCTGTAACACTAAACCTTTTTTTAATCCGGCACGCAGGGCGCTTCAGAGGCCGTGGAGGAATGAACGACCGTCGTGACAGGTTCTCTTCAGGCAAGCGGGGCGGGTGGGACCGGGATAACAGAGGGTTTGGTGCTAAGAGAGACTTTGGAAACAAGCCCCAGAACGGATTTGGTGGGGAAACTATGGAAACGGTAACTCCTACAGCAACGGCTACGGAATGCAAGGCAACCAAGGAGGGTATCGGGGAGGCGCACAGAACGGGCTCCTACCAGAACTACAATGCCGGACAGCAATACTCCACAGCCATACCCAACAGTATGGCACCACAGGCATACACAGCATACCCAATTGCCACTGCCGCCACAACAACTCCTGCCCTGATAGGTTATCCTATGCCGGCAGCCTACACACAATAAAAAAACGCACAGTTTAGTGTCTTTAATTTTATTTTTCCCATGTTTGCTCTTTATATTGTGTTTAAAATGGAACAGGATAGCTATTTAAGAAGTCTCTACAGGAGAGAGTTAATGTCCGCTGCATGGCAGCGACTGTAGTGCACTTTTTTCACTATTTAAGTTTGACTGTTTTTTTTTTTCTCGACATTCCGGAAGATGTTTTTTAGTTCTTTTTTTGTACTAGAAATGCAGCCAGTGTTTCAAAAGTCTATTGTACAGTGATTTCCAGTACTGTAATGGGGGCAGTGCATGGCCTTCAATAAAGATCATTTAACTCATTCTGAGCCTTGTACATGTCTCATTTGGGGGAGCACACAACAAATTAGCAATTCTAATTAAGCTCATTTAATCCCTTCAAAACCAGGCACTGGCCCAGGCCAGTTCATCTTTCAGTGCCGTCACACTTTAGCAATTGCGCGGTTGTGCAGCGCTGTAACCATATGACGTCTTTCTCAAGTTGTCTTCCAGGGATGCACCCGTGTCAGATGATTCACTGGAAGACATCCCTAAAAAGGAGTTACTGGGTACCACACACAGCTTTATTTTGGCAATATTTAATCACCACCATTGGGGGTTTTAGTTTTATCTAAATATCAGCAAAACTTTAAATAAAAAAGAATGTTACCCTAAGTCTTCAATTTTCCTTCATAATTTTTTGCCCAGAATGTATTCTGCTACATTTCTTTGAAAATACCCCAAGTCTGTTAGTGTATATAGGAAAGTAGAGTCCACAAGCTGGTGTGTAGATGGATGTACTGACAGCTGATCTCATTTTACACCCCCAATACAAAAGTAGATGGTGACTCATGTAGTAGGAAGCACGGTGAGTTATTGAGGTTGATCATTAAATTTTTCCCAAAAATTTTAAATACTTAATTTTTTTTTTTTTTTTGGTTTACATATTGTCGCCATAGAACTTGTGGTGATCAGGGGCAGAGACTGGTGACAGTATGTACAATTTTTTTTTTTTTTCTCCATATGACAAACACTACTCCAGGGAGGTGATTAGACATTATTTTTACAGCTTAGAACAGTGAATATCATAGTTCTAAACTTTTTACAAAAAAGGATTCAGTTTGGCCACAGCCCATCACGTGGTACAGATGGGCTGTGGTTGTTCACAAATTGTACCAGCAGCAGGCTAATACATGTATCGGGAGGGCATGGTGTAAAAAGGGCTGAGGTGTTGGGAGAGCATGGTAATGGGTAGTTTGCGATTGGGTAGGGGGGTTACCTACCTGTGATAGAGGATGGGATAAATAACGCTCAATCTGTTTGCCAGTACAAAGCGGGGCGATCTCTTCACAGCAGCATGTGGAAACCTTACAAAACATCAATATAATAAAGGGGCAGGCAATATGACTGCAGTGTGATGGACTTCATCGGTTCCCGGCAGTGTCAGAAAGCGTATTCTGAGGAAACTTTACAAATTGCAATTGGTAGATGCCTGGTGAATCCTTCACGCAGGGGAAAAAATTATACTTTTTTTTTTTTTTTTTCAACCCACATCAAGTGTACACTCGAATAGATTTATTTTTGGTTCCACATTATTTATGTTCCTCAGTACGGGATGTTTCCATTGGAAATATAACGTGGTCAGATCATACCCTGGTGGCTCGGCTGGCTCCCCGGAGTGGCACTGGTGTCTTCATGAGAGTTTGCTACAAAATCCTGAAATTTGGGATGATGTGGCAAAAGAACTTACAGCATACTTTCAGATAAACGACATGCCGGGGAGCAGGCATGGTATGGGAGGCACATAAGGCGGTAATACGGGGGATTTTGATCAAACATGGTTCCCGTTTGAAGAGAACTACAGATAACAAAATTACTGGGAGATATACAGGTCCTTGAATTACAACATAAGAGAACACAGGAGCCCTCTGTGGGAAATGATCTGGCTCATTTGAGGCGACAAATAAAAGATCTCCTACATTTTAAAGCTAAAGCAGCGATAGTCTGGTAGGAAGGTGACATATGAACTGGGAGATAAATGCAGTAAATTGTTGGTGGGGAAGCTTAAGGAGAGGAGTTTGATAACATATATACATCACATAAAAGGAAGGAACGGTCAACTAATTGCGCTGCCAAGAGATAGTGCTAAGACGTTTGGAGAATTCTATTTGTCTTTATATACACCACCATCCTCTTCTGTTCTGGAAGAATACCTTTCCTCATATCTTGCTCGACTTCCCTCTCCGGTACGTAGTAGCTCAGAAGCCCCTATTACTATAGAGGAGTTGATGATGGTGATAAAACCGGTCAAATCTGGGAAGGCACCAGGCCCAGATGGATTTACCTTACAGTACTATAAAAAAAACTATCTTTCTGTGCGCACATGATAAAGATGTTTAATGCGCTGGGCCAGACGACCGCACTGCCCCCAGATGCACTTCTGGCGTATATTTCCGTTATTCCAAAGGAGGGGAAAGATCCGTCAGAATGTGGAAGTTACCATCCAATTTCGCTATTAAATGTAGATTTAAAGCTTTTTACTAAATTACTAGCCTCCCGTATTCAACCTCTGCTTACTCAACCCATCTAGATCAAGTAGGGTTTATCCCCTCTCATGAAGCAAGAGACAATACTATCAAGGTACTTAATTTGATCCATCACGCTAATAAGACTTATACCCCGTGCGTCTTTCTGAGCACCGATGCAGAAAAAGCGTTCGATAGAGTAAACTGGAATTTTATGTTTTCGGTCCTGAGGCACATGGGACTAGGAGACCGTATGCTGCAATGGATTGTTAAGATCTATACTGCTCCACAGGCATCGGTTAAAATAAATGGAGTATTCTCAAAACCTTTTAGGATCTCAAATGGAACACGGCAGGGATGCCCTCTCGCCCCTGTTGTTTGTGCTTTCACTGGAGCCATTGTTGAACAAAATTCGGCAAAATCCAGATATCTGGGGGCTACAGATAGGAGATCACAATTACAAAGTCTCAGCCTATGCAGACGATCCTTTGTTCTCTATGTCTAATCCACACATTTCATTGCCTAATCTTATGAAGGAGTTTGAAGGCTATGGAGCTCTCTCAAATTTAAAATAAATTTTACTAAATCGGAAGCTATGGGTGTGGCACTTCCTCAATTAGAGCGCGGTATTATACAACCTAATTTTAAATTCAAATGGGTGACTTCAGCGCTAAGGTACTTGGGTGCATATATACCATCAATCCTGGGCAATACTTTTACGGCAAATTTTCCACCATTATACAACGCAGTACGATCTTTATTGGATAAATGGAATCAGGGGCTACACTCGTGGTTTGGCCGATGTAATATTATCAAAATGAGTATCATGCCAAAATTCTTGTACCTTTTTCAGGCATTACCTTATCGTTATACCGGCAGTTTTCTTTCGTCAAATTCGCACTCTTTTTACTAAATTTATATGGGCGAATAAACGCCCCAGTATTAGTAGATGTCTTTTGACGTTACCCAAGTGCTTTGGTGGTGTAGCTGCCCCAGACGCATTGAAATATTATCAAGCAGCCCATCTGGGCAGGATGATCGATTGGAGCAGACATAAGGAATTCAAACTTTGGATAGACATAGAACGACAATCTAGCCCGATACCTTTGGGTAGAGCACCTTGGTGCTATGCAGCCCTACCCGTCCCTCTTAAAACACATCCTATTATAGGCCCTACACTGAGAATGGGATCTGGGCTCTGTCGGAACCCTAATTTTTCCACGACACAATCACCCTTGTTCCCAATATTGGGAAACCCTAGTTTCCCCCCAGGTATGGAATTAGGGGCGTTTAAGAATTTAATAGAGAGGGGCTGTTTTGAGGCATCGCACTTTCTGAATCACGAGAATTGGCCCACGGTGGCCACATTGACGCACCCGGGGGGCCGGTACGAAATAAATCTTTGGCAGGCGTTGCACCTACGTAATTTCCTTAGGTCTCTGGGACCACCGATAAATTATCAGCGTCAATTAACTTTATTTGAGTCATATTGCGATGGAAAGGAACCCCTCCCTCGGACGATTTCAAAGATATATGCCTTGCTTAGCATGCCCTCAGAAGATTTTGTGATAAATGGGAGAGAGATCTGGATAGGACCTTTAGCCCAGCCCAACGACAGAATATTATCTATCTTTCGTTGAACTCATCAATATGCACACGGATTCAGGAATCTAATTATAAATTACTGACACGATGGTACTACACCCCGGCAAGGCTAAGTAAATTTTCTCCAGAGGCCTCAGACCGTTGTTGGAGATGTAGAGAGGGGTCGGGGGACACTATTTCACATATTTTGGTCCTGTCCTAAGATTAGACAATACTGGCTGGAGGTTCAGAGGATATCTCAAAAGTTTACAGTTTTCCAAATATCAGACGACCTCGCATTTTTTCTGCTTTATTGTTCACAAATCCCCCGGCAGGCATATAAAAAATCTGTTATGTCACATGGTCAACGCAGCTAAAGCCTGTATTACTCTTAGCTGGAGGGATCCCAAATCTCCTTCCATTGCTCAGTGGCTAAATAGGGTAAGGAACATCGGGATTATGGAGGATCTTGTAATGTCAGCACAAGACAGAAAAAAGCAGCACACTAGAACATGGGCAGACTGGGATCAATTCGTATACTCAGAAGAGGGGAGGAGACTAATGGGGGGTGCGTCTGGGGAATGATGGGCCCTATGTTGGTGTGTTTTCACTTTGTATGCCCGTCTCCTCGGGGAGCGGAGGATGACCCCTTCCCCCCTTTTCTTCCTTCCTTTTTTTTTTTTAGTTTTTGATTTGTTTTTTGGGTTTGTGGGTTTACTGATTTATTTACTTTTGTAGGTTTTTGTTTTTGGTAAAATATAAAAAGAAAGGGAGGATTCCTTTTTTCTTTTGAGTGGATATACACATATAAGTATAAGTATATGAAGACGTATATATACTGTACATGCTTATATAATTATGGATTATTAAGTTGGTACAAAATGTATGGCAGTTAAAAGCAAATGTGTATATGGAAAGTGATATGATATTGGATTACCTGCCTCCTTTCGAATAAATAAAGAATATTAAAAAAAAAAAAGAGGATGCCCCCCCCCCCCACCTTACATCAGAGTCCCGCCCCCCACCTCCTCTTGCATCTCGGTGCACACCCCCCTTACTTTGCTCTGCTACCAGGAAGGAGCTGGTAAGCAGAAAGTGCAGAGTCTGGAGAAGGGCCCTGTGGAGATGATGGTGTGCTGCACATAGAGTATCTCACAAAAGTGAGTACACCCCTCAGTCACATTTTTTGTAAATTATTTTATATCTTCATGTGACAACACTGAAGACAGGGCAGGATTAACATGTGGCTATCGGAGCTGTAGCTCCAAGCCTCTACCTTTAAACTAGGCCCAGCACAGTGTGTGTGTACATATGATTAATATTTAAATCGTAGGTGGCATTTATATGTAAATTATGAGGCGCCACATTCCTACTAAAGCTACCCAGAAGCACGCTCTGTAACCCCCCACACCTGCCCTTGCCTTCCTCCTATTTCCTTTTTTTTTTATAATTTTTGTTAAATTCATTAATTTTATTTATTCCCAAAAATATCCCACCAAAATCTTCAGCACCAGGCCCGTGATGCTCTTAATCCAGCCCCGATTGAAGAAATGACTCTTTGCTACAATGTAAAGTAGTGAGTGTACAGCTTGTATAACAGTGTAAATTTGCTGTCCCCTCAAAATAACTCAACACACAGCCATTAATGTCTAAACCGCTGGCAACAAAAGTCAGTACACCCCTAAGTGAAAATGTCCAAATTGGGCCCAATTAGCCATTTTCTCTCCCTGGGGTCATGTGACTTGTTAGTGTTACAAGGTCTCAGGGGTGAATGTGGAGCAGGTGTGTTAAATTTGGTGTTATCGCTCTCACTCTCTCATACTGGTCACTGGAAGTTCAACATGGCAAAGAACTCTGAGGATCTGAAAAAAAGAATTGTTGCTCTACATAAAGATGGTCTAGGCCAGTGATGGTGAACTTTGGCACCCCAGATATTTTGGAACTAAATTTCCCATGATGCTCTTGCACTCTATAGTGTAGTTCCAAAACATCTGGAGTGCCAAGGTTTGCCATCACTGGCCTAGGCTATAAGAAGATTGCCAAGACCCTGAAACTGAGCTGCAGCACGGTGGCCAAGACCATACAGCGGTATAACAGGACAGGTTCCACTCAGAACAGGCCTCGCCATGGTCCACCAAAGGAGTTGAGGTCACGTGCTCAGCGTCATATCCAGAGGTTGTCTTTGGGAAATAGACGTATGAGTGCTGCCAGCATTGCTGCAGAGGTTGTAGGGGTGGGGGGTCAGCCTGTCAGTGCTCAGACCATACGCCGCACACTGCATCAAATTGGTCTGCATGGCTGTCATCCCAGAAGGAAGCCTCTTCTAAAGATGATGCACAAGAAAGTCCACAAACAGTTTACTGAAGACAAGCAGATTAAGGGCATGGATTACTAGAACCATGTCCTGTGGTCTGATGAGATAAATTTATTTGGTTCAGATGGTGACAAGCGTGTGTGGCGGCAACCAGGTGAGGAGGACAAAGACAAGTGTGTCTTGTCTACAGTCCAGCATGGTGGTGGGAGTGTCATGGTCTGGGGCTGCATGAGTGCTGCCGCCACTGGGGGGCTACAGATCATTGAGGGAACCATGAATGCCAACATGTACTGTGATATACTGAAGCAGAGCATGATCCCCTCCCTTCAGAGACTGGACCGCAGGGCAGTATTCCAACATGATAACCACCCCAAACACACCTCCAAGACCACCACTGCCTTGCTAAAGAAGCTGAGGGTAAAGGTGATGGACTGGCCAAGCATGTCTCCAGACCTAAACCCTATTGATCATCTGTGGGACATCCTCAAACGGAAGGTGGAGGAGCGCAAGGTCTCTAACATCCACCAGCTCCGTGATGTCATCATGGAGGAGGGGAAGAGGACTTCAGTGACAACCTGTGAAGCTCTGGTGACCTCCATGCCCAAGAGGGTTAAGGCAGTGCTGGAAAATAATGGTGGCCACACAAAATATTGACACTTTGGGCCCATTTTGGAGATTTTCACTTAGGGGTGTACTGACTTTTGTTGCCAGCGGTTTAGACATTAATGGCTGTGTGTTGAGTTATTTTGAGGGGACAGCAAATTTACACTGTTATACAAGCTGTACACTCACTACTTTACATTGTAGCAAAGTGTCATTTCTTCAGTGTTGTCACATGAAAAGATAGAAGAAAATATTTACACAAATGTGAGGGGTGTACTTACTTTTGTGAGATACTGTAGGTGCAGGATCTGATGGAGGAGTTCTGTCCTCCCTGCTGCTGAGACGAGGTGGGGGTGAGCAGGAGAGGTCTAACAGGCATTTCTACTCTTAGAGAAAATGGGTTAATCGGTGTAATCCTGGGAAGTGGTAAGCCTAGATCACCATTCCAGAATAATGGGCTGTGAGTAGAATGGTAACAGGTATGTGGATAATAGTAAGTTGCTCTGGCATCTCCATGAAGATGGTGACTTGAATACAGCTTGGGACATCACCAGATTCTGCAGTGATGAAATCATAATAATATTACTGTAAGTACTGCCTGGAATTGCCAGTTGACCCTGATTCATGATCAGGCCTGACTTCTATGTATTGCTCACTCAGGTCAGGTACATAGAGTGGGGCTGGGAGGTAATGACTGCCTACAGATCACTGGAATGACGCTGATAACCCTCCCTGCCTACAAGAAATGGATCTCTTCCCGTTGTGGTAATTGGTTAGCACAAGTTGGTGGTAACCTTGGCTTTTTTTTTGCTAAAGAAACCAAAACAAACCATAAATTTTGAAAAAAAATAAAATTTTTCATAGTTTGTTATAAAATTTAGCAAACAGGTAAGTTTTCTCCTTCACTGATGAGACTGCACTGATTGTCAGCACTGATGGGCACTGACAGCTGCTCGTGTGGTAAAGGGCCACTGTGATTGACCCTTTTACCCCGATCTGTGATCAGCCGAGTCCGAAGGACCCGACGATCACAGAGCGCGCCGCCCGCGTGCCATTACGGGAGGACGTCTAGTGACGCCCTCAGGCACTGGAAGCCCGCGCTGTAGCCATCTTTTGGCTCTAGCACAGGCGGAAAGTGGTTAAAGCATGATATACAGCATAGTGCTTGTACTGTCATTTGTCCTTCTCTATGCTATAATATAATATGTGTGAAAGGGGACATCTACACTGATCATCAATGCAGCCTCGTCTGCAGTCATATCTGTGTTGCCCATCAGTGCCCCCTCATCTGTGCAGCCTATCAGTGCCGCCTCATCTGAGCAGCCTATCAGTGCCGCCTCATCTGTGCAGCCTATCAGTGCCGCCTCATCTGTGCAGCCTATCAGTGCCGCCTCATCTGTGCTTCCCATCAGTGCCGCCTCATCTGTGCCGCCCATCAGTGCCCACTCATCTGTGCCGCCCATCAGTGCCCACTCATCTGTGCCGCCCATCAGTGCCGCCTCATCTGTGCTACCCATCAGTGCCGCCTCATCTGTGTAGCCTATCAGTGCCGCCTCATCTGTGTAGCCTATCAGTGTCGCCTCATCTGTGCAGCCTATCAGTTCCGCCTCATCTGTGCAGCCTATCAGTGCCGCCTCATCTGTGCAGGCTATCAGTGCCGCCTCATCTGTGCTGCCCATCAGTGCTGCCTCATCTGTGCCACCCATCAGTGCCCCCTCATCTGTGCCTCCCATCAGTGCCGCCTCATCTGTGCTACCCATCAGTGCCGCCTATCAGTGCCGCCTCATCTGTGTAGCCTATCAGTGCCGCCTCATCTGTGTAGCCTATCAGTGCCGCCTCATCTGAGCAGCCTATCAGTGTCGCCTCATCTGTGCAGCCTATCAGTGCCGCCTCATCTGTGCAGCCTATCAGTGCCGCCTCATCTGTGCAGCCTATCAGTGCCGCCTCATCTGTGCAGCCTATCAGTGCCACCTCATCTGTGCTTCCCATCAGTGCCGCCTCATCTGTGCCGCCCATCAGTGCCTCCCATCAGTGCCGCCTCATCTGTGCTACCCATCAGTGCCGCCTCATCTGTGTAGCCTATCAGTGCCGCCTCATCTGTGTAGCCTATCAGTGCCGCCTCATCTGTGCAGCCTATCAGTGTCGCCTCATCTGTGCAGCCTATCAGTTCCGCCTCATCTGTGCAGCCTATCAGTGTCGCCTCATCTGTGCAGCCTATCAGTTCCGCCTCATCTGTGCAGCCTATCAGTGCCGCCTCATCTGTGCAGCCTATCAGTGCCGCCTCATCTGTGCAGGCTATCAGTGCCGCCTCATCTGTGCAGGCTATCAGTGTCGCCTCATCTGTGCAGGCTATCAGTGCCGCCTCATCTGTGTAGCCTATCAGTGCCGCCTCATCTGTGCAGGCTATCAGTGTCGCCTCATCTGTGCAGGCTATCAGTGCCGCCTCATCTGTGTAGCTTATCAGTTCCGCCTCATCTGTGCAGCCTATCAGTGCCGCCTCATCTGTGCAGGCTATTTGTGCCGCCTCATCTGTGCAGGCTATCAGTGCCGCCTCATCTGTGCAGGCTATCAGTGCAGCCTCATCAGAACAGAAACGAAGAACAAATGTTTTTTAAATATATATGATTAAATACCACCAAAAGAAAGTTCTATTTCTGTGAACATTTTTTTAATAAAAATGTCACATGTGTACAATGTTACATGACCGTGTAATTGTCATTCAAAATGAGAGAGCTGAAAGCTGAAAATTGTCCTGGGCAGGAAGGAGGGGGGGAATGCCCGGTATGAATGCGGTTTGGGTAATACTGTTTTGGGGGGTATGAAGAAAACCTGGGCTGTGCTTGGGGTACGACTAACACACACGGCCGTCCACAGCCTGTGCAAGGATTCCTGGTTGCCACAGCCGCCCGTGGACGTGCCGATGTGTGCTGGGCTGTCTGAGGCTCCTCTATACTTCTAATGCCGGCAGTGTGCTCTTGTCATGTCAGTGCCCGGGGGCCATGCAAAGCCCGGCCATACAAATGCAGGCAGCAACCTGGGCACATTGTCAGGACGGGGTCCCCATCAGACACTATGTGCCCTCCTGAGACACAGACATGTCCCCTTCCCCCATCCAGGACATATACCGCTCTCCACCTTTATCTGACATCTCACTTTACATGGTCTGGCCCTTCTCTATAGGAAGGAACATTGTGTACAGTACTAGAGATAGGACAAAGAACGTCCAGAGTTCTGTGTACACCACATCTCCCCCTTCACTAGGCGTACACAGACCATTCAGAACATCAGGGACACCCCAATCCCCCAAATACAGCCACAGCAGACAGGAGTCACCACTACCGGAAGTGTACAACTCAGAGCAAGGTGTGAGACACAGAATGTTCACAAAGAGGCTTGGAGCGCAAGGCACGCCCCCCAGACCGAGCTTTGGAGCGCAAGGCGCGCTTGTACACTGGGCAGCGAGGTGTGAGACGCAAGGCACGCCCCCCCATGCCTGTGAAACACGGACCACGCCCTCAGAAGAGACAGTTAAGCGTAAGCCACGCCCCTTTCCCTGAACGCAAAACACCACCCCCTCTAGACTAGACAGCAAGGCACGCCCCCATCCCTGTTAGGCATTGGAAAAAAAAGAAGGTGGGACACGCCCTAGATGGGGCAGAGAGGCCTGAACCGCATGGCCCGCCCTCCCTACCGAGGTCACTCACGCAGGACACGCCCCCCCAGTGGGCAGGGAAGGAGGCGGGCGCCCTCTAGCGTGCTGTACGAGGAGGTGGCACGTGGAGGAAGTACTTTGCTGTAGGTTAGTGATACAGTCTGTGTGTGTTCTATGTCACCTCCCTATACCGTCTCCATGTACAATCTGATCATATATACATTGTATCAGTGTGTATGTCACTTCCCTATACCGTCTCCATGTACAATCTGATCATATATACATTGTATGTCACCTCCCTATACCGTCTCCATGTACAATCTGATCATATATACATTGTATGTCACCTCCCTATACCGTCTCCATGTACAATCTGATCATATATACATTGTATGAGTGTGTATGTCACCTCCCTATACCGTTTCCATGTACAATCTGATCTTATATACATTGTATCAGTGTGTATGTCAGCTCCTTATACCGTCTCCATGTACAATCTGATCATATATATTCATTGTATGAGTGTGTATGTCACTTCCCTATACCGTCTCCATGTACGATCTGATCATATATACATTGTATGTCACCTCCCTATACCGTCTCCATGTACAATCTGATCTTATATACATTGTATTAGTGTATGTCACCTCCCTATACCACCTCCATGTACAATCTGATCTTATATACATTGTACATGGAGACAGTATAGGGAGGTGACATACACACTCATACAATGTATATAAGATCAGATTGTACATGGAGGTGGTATAGGGAGGTGACATACACTAATACAATGTATATAAGATCAGATTGTACATGGAGACGGTATAGGGAGGTGACATACAATGTATATAAGATCAGATTGTACATGGAGACAGTATAGGGAGGTGACATACACACTCATACAATCTGATCTTATATACATTGTATTAGTGTATGTCACCTCCCTATACCATCTCCATGTACAATCTGATCTTATATACATTGTATGAGTGTGTATGTCACTTCCCTATACCGTCTCCATGTACAATCTGATCTTATATACATTGTATGTCACCTCCCTATACCGTCTCCATGTACAATCTGATCATATATACATTGTATGTCACCTCCCTATACCGTCTCCATGTACAATCTGATCATATATACATTGTATGAGTGTGTATGTCACCTCCCTATACCGTTTCCATGTACAATCTGATCTTATATACATTGTATCAGTGTGTATGTCAGCTCCTTATACCGTCTCCATGTACAATCTGATCATATATACATTGTATGTCACCTCCCTATACCGTCTCCATGTACAATCTGATCATATATACATTGTATGAGTGTGTATGTCACCTCCCTATACTGGCTCCATGTACAATCTTCCTGTCCCCATCATATCCCTTACTTCCAACCATGGCAATAGTACTGCCTTCCTTAAATCTCCCACACCCCCCGCTCCTGTAATCTTCCTGTATAATGGGGATGTTTCCTGGAATGTGGCATCCCCGGCGTTGTCTTTAGATTTAGTGCACTGACAGCGCCTCCTATGAGGACACGGGCTCCTGATTGACACTCCTTTTTAATGATTTCTGCATGTGTGAATGGCTTACCTCTGTATCTACAGAACAGGTGCAGGCCAGAAGTGTAGAGCTCACCTGGCAGAGTTTTTCTTTTCCTGACTGCTGATTGGCTGTCATAATATATACAACAAATAATTCTTCGCTACCCAAACAGCAAGCAGCTAACACAGCCAACAGGATATAAGCAGAAACCAAAAAAAACAAAAATAGTGTAGCGCTAATATAAAAAACAACCATGTAATATATAACATGAACAATGGATTCCTCCTATACACCTTTCACAGAGAAGGACATAAAGGGTGTATAAAAAGCGTAAAAGTCCTAATAATCCTCAAGGGATATGTCTGGTGAAAATGATGTCCAAGGAGACGAAACGCGTCGGGTAGGACCACACTGCCGCCATTTTTTATCTATACAGCGCTGGTTTTATATATTTACATGTGAGTGTAATCCCGTATAAAAAATGACAAATTTATTATAAAAGAATTACACTATGTGGCCTCTCTTTGTTTTTCCCCTTTCAATATAACCATTTTTACTGAGGATATCACCCCGGAGGCTCATACGGTTCCACATATCACCTTTGGATCTTTTTCCATCTTCCATCGAAGTTCAGCAGCCGTTGATGACCAAAGCTTGTTTGACCCAATGAAACGTAGGTTTCATTGGGTCCAAAGGTTCCGGTAAGCCTTCTTATTGTTGGTGGGGGTGTACCTTTGAATCATCCTTTTCTTTGCCTATGGATGTGTGCAATATGAAGTCACATATATATTGAAGACTAACATCATTTTGCCAGACATATCCCTTGAGGACTATTAGGACTTTTCTGCTTTTTATACACCCTTTATGTCCTTCTCTGTGAAAGGTGTATAGGAGGAATCCATTGTTCATGTTATATAATACATGGTTGTTTTTTATATTAGCGCTACACTATTTTTGTTTATTTTTGATTGGCTGCCATAGACAATGTCATTCTCACAGTATCTTTCTGCATCCTTCCCATATAGGAGAGAGCTATGTACCATCCCCCGGCAGGGGCCATATTGTGTCAGGTGACCGTGATCCGCCATGTCTTGGTGTGCGGTGGGACTGGCCCGGGTCGGGGGGACAAGGAGGATGTTTCCGGCTCCTCTATTACTGCAGTGCAGGAGGCTGGCGACCGGAGGGCGGACGAGCGATGATATTCTGGAGTTGTGCCGACGAAGGTGCTTCCTGTTAGGGGAGAAGATGACTCCGGCCTCTGTTCTAGGAGGACGTCACAGCCTGGGGCCCCTGGGAGCCCAAATGAAAAGGAACTTGATAAAGGAATGGTGGGATGCCATGGTGCTGCACCGGGAGCAGGTTCTGCCTATTGACTCTTTGTGTCGCCTACCGGGAATGTCCAACCCTTCACCCGGACCACCACCGAAGACCCTCTCCAAGGCCTGTCTGGAACGCCTCCAAAACCAAAGTCCAACCCAGGAGGAGCTGGAAAAGATGGCCGATCTTCGCCAAGATCTCCTAAATGGTAACAATGACACAAATAGAGATGGGCCGATCAAACACCCCTTCCCCCCCCACTCCGTTCGGTTCGCAGCAGAACTCCCGAACAGGGGAGAAGTTCTGCCCCGAACCACAAACACAAAAATGTTTTTAAAAAAGATAGTTTTTACAGGAGCAGTGATTTTACTGATGCTTAAAGTGAAAAATAAAAATGAAAAATTCCTTTAAATATAGTGCGGGGTGTCCCCTTAGTATGCCTGTAAAGTGGTGCATCTGTATTGTGTATAGAACCTGCTGCAGCAAAACTGACACTTCTAAAGAAAAAAAGTCAAGTCACATTTAAATTGTGTCATGGTTGCAATTGCCGGCACCCGTCTATTAAAAAAAAAAAAAAAATCATTAAAAAAAAATTACGTGGGGTCCCCCCTCAAAATCAATACCAGGCCCTTATCTGAGCATGCAGCCTTGCAGGTCAGGAAGGGGGGGTGGGGTGGACAAGCGAGCCTCACTCCAAAGCACCTTGTCCCCATGTTTGATGGTAGCAAGGGCCTCCTACCCACAACCCTGGTTTGTGATTGTGGGGGTCTGCGGGCGGGGGGCTTATCGGAATTTGGAAGCCCTGTTTAACAAGGGGGGCCCCCAGATCCCCCACCCCATGCGTGTGAATGAGATGTAGTAGTTTTTTGGCAATTCCTTTATTAAAAAAACAATATCCCTTGATGTAAATCCATCGTCCATCACGATGCTGGACCCAAAAAAAAAAAACTTTGCGCCCGCCGCGAAGGTAAACCACCGAGTTACTGGCATGTCGTTCAACAGTTCTGATATAGGATATAGCTAAGGGCGGGGCCACCTGGCGATGTCCCCTAGTGGCACCGCCCCCGTAACATCACCAACCCAACATGAAACGGTTGGTGACGTCACAAGGGGGGGGCCCGGTGCCACCAGGTGACGTCGCCAGGTGGCCCCGCCCTTACCTATATAAGAATTGTCAAATGGCAACCAGGCATTCAACAGTTTGCCTTCACGGTGGGCGGAGCTTTTTTAGGTCCAGCGGTTAGCGTCGACGTTTGTGATGGGTCATCATCAATTATTAAAAATAAAAAAACGGACTCATCAAAAACCTGTCTACTGTTTTTATTTGTTTTGACACTTTTTTGGTGAATGAGTAGGGGACCCCTACTCATTCACATGAGGGGGGGCTGGGATCTCGGGGGCCCCTTTGTTAAAAGGGGCTTCCAGATTCCGATAACTGATCGGAACAGATTCTGAAGCCCGCAGACCCCCACAACCACAGACCAGGGTTGTGGGGAAGAGGCCCTTGTCCCCATCCACATGGGGAAAGGCATAGCCTCCCCCCCCCCCATGTTGAGGGCATGGGGCCTGGTATGTTTTCGAGGGGGGGGGGGGGTGCTCGCTTATCCCCCCTCCCCCCTTTCCTGACCTGCCGGGCTGCATGCTCGGATAAGGGTCTGGTATGGATTTTCGGGGTGACCCCATGCCTTTTTTTTTTAACTGGCAAATGTCTTTTTCTTTTTCATTCAGTTGTCAGTGAGGAAGCCCATTCACAGCTGATGTTAAGGACGCCGGGGCTGGCTTCCCGCCCCGCTCCTTAAACAACCAGATTTTACTGCGCCAAAGCTTTGCCCAATCAGGGCTTAGAATGTACTGTGCAGCGCAGAACATTTGGCAGGGCGAACACCCGCCCAACGCCTGCAAATTCGGGTGTTCGCCGAACAGGGAGAACAGCCAATGTTCGGCCCAAACTCATACTCGGGCCGAACCGTTCTTCCAACACTAGACACAAACTACCGCTGGGACATCTCTCCTTTGTGGGAGGGGCAGAGACACAAACTAGTGCAGGGAAATCTCCCCATTGTGGGAGGGGCAGAGACACAAACTACTGCAGGGAAATCTCACCATTGTGGGCGGGGCAGAGACACAAACTAGTGCAGGGAAATCTCACCATTGTGGGAGGGGCAGAGACACAAACTAGTGCAGGAAAATCTCACCATTGTGGGAGGGGCAGAGACACAAACTACTGCATGAAATATCACCATTGTGGGAGGGGCAGAGACACAAACTACTGCAGGAAATCTCCCCATTGTGGGAGGGGCAGAGACACAAACTACCGCAGGAAATCTCATCATTGTGGGAGGGGCAGGGAAATCTCACCATTGTGGGAGGGACAGAGACACAAACTACTGCAGGAAATCTCATCATTGTGGGAGGGGCAGGGAAATCTCATCATTGTGGGAGGGGCAGAGACACAAACTACTGCGGGAAATCTCACCATTGTGGGAAGGGCAGAGACATAAACTACTGCGGGAAATCTCACCATTGTGGGAGGGGCAGAGACACAAACTACCGCTGGGACATCTCTCCTTTGTGGGAGGGGCAGAGACACAAACTAGTGCAGGGAAATCTCACCATTGTGGGAGGGGCAGAGACACAAACTAGTGCAGAGAAATCTCCCCATTGTGGGAGGGGCAGAGACACAAACTACTGCAGGGAAATCTCACCATTGTGGGCGGGGCAGAGACACAAACTAGTGCAGGGAAATCTCACCATTGTGGGAGGGGCAGAGACACAAACTAGTGCAGGGAAATCTCACCATTGTGGGAGGGGCAGAGACACAAACTAGTGCAGGAAAATCTCACCATTGTGGGAGGGGCAGAGACACAAACTACTGCATGAAATATCACCATTGTGGGAGGGGCAGAGACACAAACTACTGCAGGAAATCTCCCCATTGTGGGAGGGGCAGAGACACAAACTACCGCAGGAAATCTCATCATTGTGGGAGGGGCAGGGAAATCTCACCATTGTGGGAGGGACAGAGACACAAACTACTGCAGGAAATCTCATCATTGTGGGAGGGGCAGGGAAATCTCATCATTGTGGGAGGGGCAGAGACACAAACTACTGCGGGAAATCTCACCATTGTGGGAAGGGCAGAGACATAAACTACTGCGGGAAATCTCACCATTGTGGGAGGGGCAGAGACACAAACTACTGCGGGAAATCTCACCATTGTGGGAGGGGCAGAGACACAAACTACTGCAGGAAATCTCACCATTGTGGGAGGGGCAGAGACACAAACTACTGAAGGAAATCTCCCCATTGTGTCAGGGGCAGAGACACAAACTACTGCAGGGAAATCTCACCATTGTGGGAGGGGCAGAGACACAAACTACTGCAGGAAATCTCCCCATTGTGGGAGGGGCAGAGACACAAACTACTGCAGGAAATCTCCCCATTGTGGGAGGGGCAGAGACACAAACTACTGCAGGAAATCTCTCCATTGTGGGAGGGGCAGAGACACAAACTACTGGGGGAAATCTTACCATTGTGGGAGGGTCCTAAAATGTTGACTTTTTAAAATCTTTTTCTAATTTTTAGGTGCCTTGTATTATTACCCCTCCTGTTTGGAGCTGCTGAACAGGAAGTTGCCCTTTGGTATTGCAGAGGTGGGGAGATGTTTTCACCCAATCTCAGACAATGAGGACCCCGACACCTGCAGGTCAGCCATATTGTAAAGTGCCTAGTAATATGGGGGGGGGGGTCGGTTCCTCACATAGTGTACAGAATACAATGTATTCCTCATTTGTCTTTTTCCACAATGCAGTTTGCTGGTAACTCTCAGGCATGCGCACTCTGATTAATACTGGGGCAGGAAATTGGAAGTCACATGGGTTTACAGGCCACCGATTTAATCAACTGGTGCAAAATCCAAAAAGCTATGATAGAATCCCACTGACAGCAATCAATTTTGGCAGACAGAAGAGGGCGGGGGTGGGGTAAAAGAGAGGATAAAGTCCAGGAATAGGATTATATTGATGAGGCTGTTACTTCCTGTAAATTGATTAATTTTATTTTCATGTTGTAGGGTGGGGGAGAGGACGGCGGCTTCTCTGGTCTGGTTCAGCTCAGCCAAGACTTGCGCTCAGTGGCGGGACTACTGGCTGCGGCAGCGGCTGCTGTGGTGGAGGAAGGTGAGTGACGCTGCGACCGCTCAGAAGCCACCCTATGATTTGCCAAAACCTCTATGGGGGTTATTTATAAGAGATGACCTATTAGTATTTGCTCCCCAAGCAAAACATAACTTAGTAGTTGGTGGAGAAACCCTTGTTGGCGATCACAGAGGTCAGACGTTTCTTGTAGATGATGGTCAGGTTTGCACACATCTCAGGAGGGATTTTGCTCCACTCTTCTTTACAGATCTTCTCTAAATCCTTTAAGGTTTCTTGGATGTCTCTTGGCAACTCAAAGTTTCAGCTCCCTCCATACATTTTCTATAGGATTAAGGTCTGGAGACTGGCTAGGCCACTCTATGACCTTAATGGGCTTCTTCTTGAGCCACTCCTTTGTTGCCTTGGCGGTATGTTTTGGGTCATTGTCATGCTGGAAGACCCATCCATGACCCATCTTCAGTTTTCTTGTTGAGCGAAGAAGGTTCTCATCCAAGATTTTACAATACATGGCCCCGTCCATTGGCCCCGCAATGCGGCAAAGTCGGCCTTTAGCAGAGAAACAGACCCAAAGCATCATGTTTCCACCTCTGTGCTTGTTCTTAGGGTCATAATCAGCATTTTTCTTCCTCCAAACATGGCAAGTCGAGTTAATGCCAAAGAGCTCAATTGTGGTCTCATCTGACCACAGCACTTTCTCCCAATCCTTCTCTGAATCATTTAGATGTTCATTGGCATGACTGTACATGTGCCTTCCTGAGGAGAGGGACTCACTGTGTTTGGAGGAAGAAAAATGCTGACTATGACCCTGAGAACACCATCCCTACAGTCAAGCACAGAGGTGGAAACATGATGCTTTGGGGCTGTTTCTCTGCTAAAGGTACAGGCCAACTTTGGCACACTGAGGGGACGGGGCCATGTATTGTATAATCTTGCATGAGAACCTTCTTCTCTCAGCCAGAACACTGGAGATGGGTCTTCCAGGATGTAAATGACCCAAAACATACTGCCAAGGCAACAAAGGAGTGGCTCAAGAAGAAGCACATTAAGGTCATGGAGTGGCCCAGCCAGTCTCCAGACCTTAATCCTATAGACAATTTATGGAGGGAGCTGAAACTTCGAGTTGCCAAGAGACAGCCAAGAAACCTTAAGGATTTAGCGAAGATCTGTAAAGAAAAGTGGACCAAAATCCCTCACTGGAGATGGGTCGTGGATGGGTCTTCCAGCATGCCAATGACCCAAAACATACCACCAAGGCAACAAAGGATTAGCTCAAGAAGGTCTACAAGACCATCAGCAAGAAACTTGGTGAGAAGGAGACAACTGTTGGATCGATTATTTGCTAATGGAAGAAATACAAAATAACCATCAATCGCCCTCGGTCTGGAGCTCCATGCAGGATTTCACCTCATGGGGTGAGGATGATCATGAGAAAAGTGAGGGATCAGCCCAGAACTACACGGGAGGAACTTGTGAATGATCTCAAGGCAGTTGGGACCACAGTCACCAAACAAATCATTGGTAACACAATACCACCATGGATTGAAATCCTGCAGCACCCACAAGGTCCCCCTCCTCAAGAAGGCACATGTACAGGCCAGTCTGAAGTTTCCCAATGAACATCTAAATGATTCAGAGAAGGATTCGGAGAAAGTGCTGTGGTCAGGTGAGACTAAAATTGAGCTCTTTGGCATTAACTCGACTCGCTGTGTTTGAGTAAGAAAAATGCTGACTATGACCCTAAGAACACCATCCCTACAGTCACACACGGAGGTGGAAACATGATGCTTTGGGGCTGTTTCTCTGCTAAAGGTACAGACCGACTTTACCGCATTGAGGGACCAATGGATGGGGCCATGTATTGTAAAATCTTAGATGAGAACCTTCTTCCCTCAACAAGAACACTGAAGATGGGTCGTGGATGGGTCTTCAAACATGACAATGACCCAAAATATACCGCCAAAGCAACAAAGGAGTGGCTCAAGAAAAAGCACATTAAGGTCATGGAGTGGCCTAGCCAGTTTCCAGACCTTAATCCTATAGAAAATTTATGGAGGGAGCTGAAACTTCGAGTTGCCAAGCGACAGCCAAGAAACCTTAAGGATTTAGAGAAGATCTGTAAAGAAGAGTGGACCAAAAACCCTCCTGAGACGTGTGCAAACCTGATCACCACCTACAAGAAACGTCTGACCTCTGTGATCGCCAACAAGGGTTTCTCCACCAAGTACTAAGTCATGTTTTGCTTGGGGATCAAATACTTATTTTACTCACTGAACCGCAACTCAATTTATAACATTTGTATTGTGTGTTTTTTCTGGATTTTTGGTTGATATTCTGTCTCTATCATATAAAATACACCGATGATAAAAATTATAGACCCTTCATTTCTTTGTAAGTGGTCTGCAGGGGATCAAATCATTATGTTCCCCTCTGTATATATATCAAATTTATTTTTACTGATAAGACTAAACACTGAGATAGCACGCCCGGACAGGGCCGTTTTCTCACCCCTCCCCCCCAATCTGTGTCCAGTTTGCTCAGGTGCCGTCCAGATTCAGCAGCGGTGACCACCCTGACGAAGACGGAATGAAAACGTCCCTCATACAGTACGACTTCCCCTGGGGCAAGGAGCCAATCGAACGCCTCGGCATCCTGGATGACTCCGCCCTCACCCAGATGCACCATGGGCCCATCGCTCATCTTCACGTATGTCACACATAGAATCGTTCAACGTCATTTCCAATCCTTTTAAACTTCCAGTAATCATTAAAGGGTAACTCCCTTTAGCAAATTTAAAAAAAAACCTAATAATATATACAATTGCTACACAAGTCATATTGTAATTGAATGTTATTAAAAATGACCTTTCCTTTTCAATCTGCAGCCGCTGTAATTTTCTGTAATATGCAATATGGCCACTTGGAGGCGCTCTGTACACAGATGGCATACAGAACCCCCCCCCCACCCCCAGAAATGTAATTTCCTGCTTGTGTGATTGGCTCACTGATGTTCCCAGAAGTCTGCACTAAGATACAAGTCAGATTTTTGGCATCCTCTGCAACAAGAATGGCATTTTTGGTGAGATACTCCCAAAGGGAAATCACAGCTAAAGAGATGCAGACCCTGCCACTTTCCTCATTAGAGCCCTGCAGGTGCAGCAGCTGATTGATAATGATCAAGTCACTCTCATTCACATTCACTCTGTACATGGACACAGAGAAACTAACAGATATTTCTTCAGAATAACTAAAGGGAGGAATCTGCTACAAAGTTTGTTATGTTTGTTACAATCCCTGCAATGTAATGAGATCACCCGGGGGGGGTTCTTCTCAATAAAAGTGGAGTTACTCTTAAAAATATTCCCTGGTGATCCTGCCACAAAAGTCACTTCCTGTTATAGGGTGACAACACTCTGTCCCTGCCCCCCAGTTGTCATACAACCTTAGTATGGCTTTTTCAACACAAAGTCCGGTGCTGTCACCATCAGGGAAACCGATGCCAGGCAGCCATCACGGGAGTGTGTATAGACGTGAAGTGGCTGCATGAGATCAGCAGCACATAGGTAAAAAATGGAATATTATCCAAAACATGCCAATAATTTACAATACGGAGTCCATCGAGCAAACTGAAGAACAGCGCTGAGATCCGGACAGCCCAGTGGCTGAGCGGTTAGCACTTCTGCCTTGCAGCACTGGTATCCTCGGTTCAAACCCTGTCCAGGACAATGCAAACGAAATGTCATCCACTGTCATGCACCCACTGGAAGTCTGTAATACTTTGTGTCTGTACATTATCGTATCATATATAGGCAGTCCTGATTCTCTCCATGTTACCACAAGGTGGCGCTAATCTTACATTTTTGGCCATATTGGAGTTTGCAACTGCTAAGCGCAAAGATCGGTTTTGCTTTCTAATAGATGAGATTTCTGATGCAGGAAGTCTTTCTTCGGGGAGATGGGTATTCATGGGGACTACACATAAAGATCCGCATCCTTACTAGTTTGCTGCACTTTAACCTTCCTGACAAATTCCACTCTACCTCCTGTCCCTCCAATATATAATGGTTTAACCTGGAAAAAAATCCCATAAACTGCAGAGATGGGGCCAGCAGAGCAGGAAGTTTATTGATAATGTTACTTCCTGTGCACGTGCGTGTTTATTGTAAATTGTGTCCTTTTAGTGTGCAAGCATGGCCACTGAGTCCCCCTAGTGTGCATGTGTGGCTATTGCACCATTCTAGTGTTCTTGCACAGTTATTGTGTCCCTCTGGTGCGCATGTTCAGTTATTGTGTTCCTCTAGTATGCATGTATGGTTGTTGTTGTCCCTATAGTGTGGATAAGGGAGTGCTGTGTCCCTCAAATGTGCTTGTGTGGTTATTGTGCCCCTTTAGTGTGCTTGCATGATTGTGTCCCTCTAGCATGCATGCCTGATTATTGTGTCCCTCTGGTGCGCATGTGCGGCTATTGTGTCCCTCTGGTGCGCATGTGCGGCTATTGTGTCCCTCTAGTGCCCATGTGTGGTTATTGTGTCCCTCTAGTGCCCATGTGTGGTTATTGTGTCCCTCTAGTGCCCATGTGCGGTTATTATGTCCCTCTGGTGCCTATGTGCAGTAATTGTGTCCCTCTGGTGCCCATGTGCAGTTGTATCCCTCTAATGCTCATGTGCGGTTATTGTGTCCCTCTATTGCCCATGTGCGGTTATTGTGCCCGGCTAGTGCCCATGTGCAGTTATGTTCCTCGAGTGCCCATGCATGGTTATTATGTCCCTCTAGTGCCGCCCATGTGCAGTTATTTTGTCCCTCTAGTGCCCATGTGTGGTTGTATCCCTCTAGTGCGCATGTGTAGTTATTATGTCCCTCCGGTGCCCATGTGCAGTTATATCCCTCTAGTGCACGTGTGGTTGTTATGTCCTCTCTGGTGCCCATGTGCGGTTATTGTGTCCCTTTATGCCCATCTGCAGTTATTATGTCCCTCAGGTGCCCATGCACGGTTATTATGTCCCTCTGGTGCCCATGTGCGGTTATTATGTCCCTCTAGTGCCCATGTGTGATTATTATATCCCTCTGATGCCCATGTGCAGTTATTATGTTCCTCTGGTGCCCATGTTCTGTTGTATCCCTCTAGTGCGCATGCGTGGTTGTTATGTCCCCTCTGGTGCCTGTGTGCGGTTATTGTGTCCCTCCTGGTGCCCATGTGTGGTTATTATGTCCCTCCTGGTGCGCATGTGTGGTTATTGTGTGCCTCTAGTGCCCATGTGCAGTTGTATCCCTCTGGTGCACATGTGTGATTAATATGTCCTCTCTGGTGCCCATGTGCGGTTACTGTGTCTCTCTAGCGCTCATGTGCAGTTGTTGTGCCCCTCTAGTACACATTTTTGGTTTTGGGGGCGGGGTTTCCATGTTGCCCTTCGATGACTCCTCACATCCCCCGATATCTGTCCGCAGGGCCGGGACGGCAGGAAGTCGGCCATTCCCCACGTGGTCTGGATGAGCAGCGATGTAGAAGGAGGTCTGCTGGCCTATCTATGTGACGCTCTGCAGGTGATGAAGAACGCGGCGCCCCGGGGGAAGGAGCAGCGGCGGGCGGTGAGGAATTCCGGGGACCATGTCATAAACATTGTATCTTTTTTTTTTGTCTTGTTTTAATGGAATTCCGCCCTTCTTGTCTTTTAGGTGCTGAAGATTCACCCGTCGCTCGCCCCGGTGATATTGGCCGTAGACTTGGGGAAAGGCCCGGCCGCCGACCTGCGACTGGTCTGTATTACTAGATTTGGGGGAGATGGTTTATAGATCGGGCTCATTATGAGGATGTTCTGCTGATGGTGATTGGCTGTAGCGTAGCGTGTGACCTCTGACCCCGGTCTCTCTCTCCTAGGTGTGCCAGGGTCTGTGTACCGAGCTGCGGGGGAGGGGGATCGCCGTCTGGCCGGGATACCTGGAAACATTACACACTCCTATGGAGCAGCTGTTCACCAGGTGAGTGATGGGTGACCGCGCGGCAAACGCCACCTTGGGCAGGGTTGCAGGCACATCTGTTGGGTGGGAGTATCTAATGCAGGCTCCACCCCTTTACCCATCAATGGAGTTTCTTATGGGCAGCACAGTGCTTAGTGAGCGGTTAGCCCTTTGGCCTTGCAGCACTGAGGTCCTTGGTTGGACACTATCTCCATGGAGTTTGCATGTTCCTTCTGTGCCTACATGGGTTTCCTCCAACACGCCAAAGACCCGCTGGGAGGCATATTGGCTCCTGTCTAAACTGGCCCTAAGATGTATAAATGTGAGTTTGGGACCTTAAAGGGGAAGTCCACCTTAACACTAAAATCCCTACATCTACTGACAACCACGATCTAAGACTAACCTATCTAGCCCTGTAAAGAAGAAATCCCTGTACAATACCTCCGGTCCGATCTCCAGCGGCGGAAGCTCTGCAGAGGACCCGGCCGACAAAGTCTGTGAAATGAATGGGGAGTGACGTCACCCATAGAGTTACTATGGAAGCTTCCGTTGTCGGCTACGTCCTCTGCACCCGCCTCCACAGAGAAGGGACCTGACCGCATCGGCTTCAGAAAAGGTATGTATAGCGATTTCTTCTTTACAGGGTTAGATAGGTGAGTGTTAGATCGTGAATGCCTTTAGATGTAGAGATTTTTAGTGTTGGGGTGGACTTTCCCTTTAACTACCAATTCTAACATTTCTCTCTTACATGTAAAAATCCTCAGAACCCCCAAAACGTTATATATTTTTAAAGGAGAGACCCTCGAGAATAAAATGGTGGGTGTTGCAATTTTTTAATGTCACATGGTATTTGCGCAGCAATTTTTTTAAACACAATTTTTTTGGGGAAAAAAACACTCTAATGATAATTAATGCAAAAAAAATATATATATATAATACCAAATTTTTTGTTAAAATATAAAAGATGATGTTAGGCCGAGTAAATAGATAACCAACACGTCATGCTTTAAAATTGCGTCCACTCGGGGAAATCTCCGTAGGGGGACGCATTACATTTTTTTTTACAGGTTACCAGTTTAGAGTTACAGAGGAGAGCTAGAATCATTGCTCTCGCTCGCGGCAATATCTCACGTGTGTGAACGCCGTTTACATATGCAGTTGCAACCTACATATAATGAAGAAGAAGAGAATCGCGCTAAATGAGTGTGCAATGTTGCATACGTAAAGCAATGCAAAATACATACAGTATATGTGAAAAAACGAATAAATACACGTCAACTACATATAATCCAAAAATGTGTCACATCAACTAAAAATAAAAAGTGACTAAGGATCACCCATAAATCATTAAGCAAAAAGTCCAAGTGATTAATAATAATTCATCTGTGAGAACCAGAGAAGATCCACCACCAGGAATAGAAGGGGTCACTCCTTACCGGATGGCCACGATCCCCCACTACAGAGGATCATAGCTAGCAGGTACACTTTAAAACTGGCTGTGGGAACTCGTGTCAGCATCCGCTAGGGGTCATCACACCATCAATATCAACAGCAAGCTCGTGGCAGAGATGCACCATAAAACGAAAGATGGAACTCACATAGTGTAAAACCATAAAAATGTATTTTCTTTAGCATACATAAAATGGACACTTACAATAATCCAGAGAATAGATAGCCTTAAGTCCGGTTCGTGGCCAGATGAACTCGGACAAACCCGTCCTACTGGAGTACAGCACAGCTTGGAGGTGACGTCAGCGCGTCGTCTAGCTCCGCCCTACGCGTTTCGTGACATCATCACGTCTTCCAGGGGCACAGGCGGCGCACTACGTCACCTCCTTAAATAATATCAGAACTAACCAGGCCTCGTTATGGATCCCGGTACATACTGAGGATTACCCATGACGTGCCAAAGGACTCAACATCCGGATACACTTCTCAGCATGAATGGTCAGCAGTAAAACCACCACATTATCACCACTGTGTATAAACCGCTTCACATAAGTGGAACGGACCATATTGTACATGCAGAGATCATCTTAAACATATATAAAGCCAATGGAAAGTTAAAAAAGAATTTAAAAAACTAGTTTAAAAAACAATATAATTCTTGGGTTGTACTGAATGACCATAAGTCAAAGAAATTCCTCACTGGTCAAGGTTAAATGTTACCAAAAACCTATTTGAAAAGCAAAAAAGAAATAAGAAATAAAATTTAATTTATTTTCCTCTGTTTGTCTCCATCCGAACGATACAGGTACCGGAAATGGAGTAATTGATAGGCTGTAGTCCCCACCAGAATGTCACCATAAAAAATCAGCAGCGCCATCTAGTGGATAAACCTAAAAAACAGCCGAAAAAAACACCTATTGCAAAATGTACCACTAAGATGTCGCTGTCAGCATTAAAAGCGGCATCTAGTGGATAACTTTGAGAATGCAAAACTGTCAATGCCAAAATGATAAATCTAAAGAAACCCTTCACATAAAATTATATCTAAAAAAATACAAAATAAAAGTAAAAAATAAATAAAAATTGAAAAATGAATAAATAAAAAAAGGGGAAAAGTTGACTCTGATTAAACAAAGCCCCTAAAAATTGCTTAATCCAAATAAACAAGGCCCAATAAACCTTATGTGGCACTCTAAGAATAACAGCTAAATAACCCCTATTAGCAAAAAAACAAAATTATGGATACATAGACATATAATCAGCAAATGGTCTTACAATTTATATGTAGGTAAGTAGATACAGAGTGTACAGACAGTGTATTGCATTCAGATTTATTGATAAATGCATTTACATCTGTATCTACATTTAACCCAAAAGGGGCATAAGTTCTTAACCTATAGATCCAAGACATTTCGCACTTGTAGATCTCCCTTACCAATGAACTCCCTCTCCAGTGGGGTCTGTACTTATCAATCCCCACATACAGGGTATTGGAGGGGTCCCTACTGTGTACTTCATCGAAATGTCTCGAAACAGGGTGCTTATCAAAACCCCTGCGGATGTTATTTATGTGTTCGGTCAATCTGACCTTGGGAGCCCTTTTGGTCCTCCCTACGTATTGCAGTCCGCAGGGGCATTGTATAAGATAAACAACCCCCTCGGACGTGCAAGTTATAAACCTCATAGACCCGTGAGGTACTGGTGGAAGTGAACCGACAGATCTTTCTTTCCCTACATCGGTTAAGGGAGGAAACTTGACAGCCCCTACACCTATAATACCCTGTAATGTCATGAAAGAAAGATCTATTAAAAGTAGGTGGATCCTGAACTGTGGGAGCAATTCTATTGCCCAGAGTAGATGCTCCTCTGAACACGATACGGGGATTCTTAGGTAAAACCGTATTAAGGACTGGGTCAGTAGTCAAGATATGCCAATGTTTTTAATCTGGCGATGCTGAGTAGAGAATGTGGTTATGTTGTGGTAAGTTGAAATTACCATTAACAGCCTGACGCTGGCTTGTTCCCAACAACGATGATCTATCTCTACCCTTTACTGTCTCAAGTGATCTCGACAATACATCTTGGTCATATCCTTTCTCCATGGACCTCTCAGTTAAAATAGCTGCCTGATCGTCAAAAGTCTCGATTTCGGTACAGTTATGCTGAAGGCGTGTATATTGTCCTAAAGGAACCGCTCTCAACCAGGGTTCATAGTGACAGCTATCACTGGTTTCAAAGCTTAGCTTGATGCCCCTGTCATTCTCATTAAGGAAAGCCTTGAAGCATACAAGCTCAGCCTCGCTACCGTCCCACAGGAGGAGGACGTTGTCAATGTATCTAGCCCACAAGACCACCTGTGGTCTTTCCTGGGCCTTGACGACGTCCTCCTCCCACTTGGCCATAAATAAATTGGCCAAGCTGGGGGCATGTTTCCCCCCTATAGCCACACCCTTATCTTGGCGAAAAAATTGATGGTCGAACCAAAAATAATTGTGGCCAACGGCATAATTAAGCAATTCCATAATGAAGTTTCTTTGAGATGGAACAAGACCAGAGTCCCTAGCTAGGTACATACCAACTGCCTCCAATCCCAAGTCGTAGGGTATGATAGTATAGAGTGAGGTCACGTCAACCTACATATGCGTTAGTTTCTGCACGCGAGCATATGGGGACGTTATTTTATTCTTTTACATCTGTTCCTTTTTTATTTTATTTTTTTTATCACTTTATTTCCTATCACAAGAAATGTCAACATCCCTTGTGATAGAAATAAGGCATGACAGGTCCTCTTTATGGAGAGATCTGGTGTCTTTAAGACCCCAAATCTCTCCTCAGATGCCTATAAGACCCTAGATCCCTCCTCTACCCTCAGATGTCTATAAGACCTCAGATCTCTCCTCTACCCTCAGATGTCTATAAGACCTCAGATCTCTCCTCTACCCTCAGATGTCTATAAAACCCTAGATCTCTCTTCTACCCTCGGATGTCTATAAGACCCTAGATCCCTCCTCTACCCTCAGATGTCTATAAGACCTCAGATCTCTCCTCTACCCTCAGATGTCTATAAGACCTCAGATCTCTCCTCTACACTCAGATGTCTATAAGACCTCAGATCTCTCCTCTACCCTCAGATGTCTATAAAACCCTAGATCTCTCCTCTACCCTCAGATGTCTATAAGACCTCAGATCTCTCCTCTACCCTCAGATGTCTATAAGACCCTAGATCTCTCTTCTACCCTCGGATGTCTATAAGACCCTAGATCTCTCCTCTACCCTCAGATGTCTATAAGACCCTAGATCTCTCCTCTACCCTCAGATGTCTATAGGACCCTAGATCCCTCCTCTACCCTCAGATGTCTATAAGACCCTCAGATGTCTATAAGACCCTCAGATCTCTCCTCTACCCTCAGATGTCTATAAGACCCTCAGATCTCTCCTCTACCCTCAGATGTCTATAAGACCTCAGATCTCTCTACCCTCAGATGTCTATAAGACCTCAGATCTCTCCTCTACCCTCAGATGTCTATAAAACCCTAGATCTCTCCTCTACCCTCAGATGTCTATAAGACCTCAGATCTCTCTACCCTCAGATGTCTATAAGACCTCAGATCTCTCCTCTACCCTCAGATGTCTATAAAACCCTAGATCTCTCCTCTACCCTCAGATGTCTATAAGACCTCAGATCTCTCCTCTACCCGCAGATGTCTATAAGACCCTAGATCTCTCTTCTACCCTTGGATGTCTATAAGACCCTAGATCTCTCCTCTACCCTCAGATGTCTATAGGACCCTAGATCTCTCCTCTACCCTCAGATGTCTATAGGACCCTAGATCCCTCCTCTACCCTCAGATGTCTATAAGACCCTCAGATCTCTCCTCTACGCTCAGATGTCTATAAGACCTCAGATCTCTCCTCTACCCTCAGATGTCTATAAGACTCTCAGATGTCTATAAGACCTCAGACCTCTCCTCTACCCTCAGATGTCTATAAAACCCTAGATCTCTCCTTTACCCTCAGATGTCTTTAGGACCCTAGATCTCTCCTCTACCCTCAGATGTCTATAAGACCCTAGATCTCTCCTCTACCCTCAGATGTCTATAGGACCCTAGATCTCTCCTCTACCCTCAGATGTCTATAGGACCCTAGATCCCTCCTCTACCCTCAGATGTCTATAAGATCCTCAGATCTCTCCTCTACCCTCAGATGTCTATAAGACCCTAGATCCCTCCTCTACCCTTAGATGTCTATAAGACTTTAGATCTCTTCTCTACCCTCAGATGTCTGTAAGACCCTAGATCTCTCCTCTACCCTGGAAAGCATCAGATCAGTAGAAAAAAATTGATCTCTGCTTTCCAGAGAAAAAAAATGGTGGTGCTTACATCTGACAAAACTGGAAGTGACATTATTACATCACTTCCGGCCTCACGGGAGCATAGAAATTGCCAGGGACCATCTAGTCCACGGCCGGCTCTGGATTAACCTGGCGGAAGCATCAGATCCCAGGCTCTCTGATCACACAGAAAAGCCTAGAGAGGCGGTGGGGGTGGAGTCCCCTCCCGATGCCTGTAGGAGCAAATCAGGCCCTAGTAAGACTTTTATTAAAAAAAGGGAATCGGTGGCTGAAAGAAAAGATATTGGGATGATGCCTGTAGCTGCATCCATCATCCCGGTATAACCTCAGGACGCTATATAAATGCCTGTAATTCAAGGGGTCTGTTTATAAAAAACAATCGTTACACAAATGTCAGAAGCATTCGTTCAGGAGGAATGAAAATGTCACCCATATTTTAGCTAATAGATTAATGCCTGTATCGTCAGCTCCATCTAGTGGTCACAATGTGGTAAAGTTTTCTGAAATACCTCAATGAGAAAATTATACTGCATTTTGGCCATTAGGTGGAGCTGATGAAGCAGGCATGCACCCCAACCCCACCAGACTTGCACACCATTCCTGGGGTGTCCTCCGGCCTTTATAATGTGACTTAAAGGAATCATCCAGCGCACGCTTGCGGACATTTTTTTATTTACCCCTTACCTGACACGTCTGAGTCCCTGTATTTCTATGACTTAATTTCATATATAGATATAGATGATATGATTGGTCGTCTGTACATGAATCAGGACAAGTAGCAGCACCAATGACTGCTGAGATAAAATCAATTAGAGGGAGTAGTGCTTTCATTGAACAGCAGGGGTCAGTCTCCGGGTATGGGATAGTGGAGGTTGTAGTCCCAGTGTTTGCTCTGAGTCTCCCGTGTTCCCCTCTCCTTCCAGGTACGATGAGATGGGCGTCCTGTTCACCGCGCTGGTCAGTGACGTCACGCTGGAGAGCGGCCTGCTTCAGCTGCGCAGCCGAGACACCACCATCAAAGAGACCGTCCACGTCTCCAAGCTCAGCGCCTTCCTGACGCAGCACATGGCCGCCGCCACTAAACTCTGACCCAATAAAACGTTTCTTTGTTTTTTTTTTCTTTGTGGTCACTTGGTGAATTATTGGGTAGAATGAAGTGTGGGGTGGTTGGGGCCCCCCAATATCCACTCTGCTAATACACAATGTCTGACAGAGGGGGGCCCCCAATATCTGTCCACTCTGCTAATACACAATGTCTGACTGAGGGGGGCCCCCAATATCTGTCCACTCTGCTAATACACAATGTCTGACTAAGGGGTACCCCAATATCTGTCCACTCTGTTAATACACAATGTCTGACCGAGGGGTCCCCCAATTTCCATCCCATCTTCTAATACACAATGTGTGACTGAGGGGTCCCCCAATTTGTGTGCTAATATACAATCTCTGAATGAGGAGGGCCCTCAATATCTGTCCACTCTGCTTATACACAATGTCTGACTGAGGGGGTTCCCCAATATCTGTCCACTCTGCTCATACACAATGTCTGACAGGTCCCCAATTTCCATCTCATCTTCTAATACACAATGTCTGACTGAGGGGTCCCCCAATATCTATCCACTCTGTTAATACACAATGTCTGACCGAGGGGTCCCCCAATTTCCATCCCATCTTCTAATACACAATGTCTGACTGAGGGGTCCCCCAATTTGTGTGCTAATATACAATCTCTGACTGAGGAGGGCCCCCAATATCTGTCCACTCTGCTTATACACAATGTCTGACTGAGGGGGTCCCCCAATATCTGTCCACTCTGCTGATACACAATGTCTGACAGGTCCCCCAATTTCCATCTCATCTTCTAATACACAATGTCTGACTGAGGGGGGGCCCCAAATTTGCAATTTGTATGCTAATATACAATCTCTGACTGAGGAGGGCCTCCAATTTCCACCCACTCTGCTAATACAGAATGTCCAACTGAAGGGGCCCCCAATTATTTGTATACACTGCTAATGCACAATATCTGACTGAGGAGGCCCCCAATATCTGTCCGCTATGCTAATACACAATGTCCAACTGCGGAGGGGCCCCCAAATCTCCGTCTACTCTGCTAACGCATGACATCCAACTGAGGGCCCCCCAATATCCATCCACTTTGCTATTACACAATGTCTGACGGGGGGGTCAGAGATTGTGCTAATATATAATAATTTGCTGAGGGGGGCCCTCAGTATTCATCCAACTAGCTAATACACAATGTCTGACTGGGGGAACCCCAATATCTGTCCACTCTGCTAATACACTGACTGAGGGGGCTCCCCAAAATCTATCCAGTCTGCTAATACACAATGTCTTACCGAGGGGAACCCCAATATCTGTCCCCTCTGCTAATACACTGACTGAGGGGGCTCCCCAAAATCCATCCAGTCTGCTAATACACAATGTCTGACCGAGGGGGGGCCCGATATCTGTCCACTTAGCTAATACACAATATTTTGCTGGGGGAGGGGGGCCCAGTATCCACCCACTCTGCTAATAGACAATGTCTGACTGAGGGGACCCCCAATATCTTTTCACTTGGCTAATACAGAACCTCCAATCAAAGGGACCCCCCCCCCAATGTCTGTCCTTCCTGCTAATACACAAGAGAGATTTACTAAAACTGGAGCACTCAGAATCTGGTGCAGCTGTGCCTGGTAGCCAATCCACTTCTATCTTCAACTTGTTCAATGAAGCTTTGACAATAAAACCTGGAAGCTGATTGGTTTCTAAGCAGAGCTGCATCAGATTCTGGCCTCTCACGTTTTAGTAAGTTTCCCCAATGTCTGACTGATGGGGGGGCCCCCAATATCCATCCATTCTAATAATGCACACAGATAGCAGTAAAAGCAACTGGCAGTCTAATATTTGGTCTGGGAGAACTCATGCCATATACCGAGCAGGTCTATCTGCTCCAACCCCCCCAGGGAGGCAGAGCTCTGAGCAAACCTACTTTATGGATGTTCATCCAAAACTGCCCTCCCATCTCAGGGTTGGTGGTAACATGAAAACCTGAATCATGCTCAGGTGGGGGTTTGGAATCTGTAAGAATGGCCAAAAAAAAAGCGTCGGTTTCAATTAGTTTATATCCAGTAACTTAGTAACATTTAAAAAAAAAAATTGCTTAAATAATCCTTGTCCGAGGGAGACATTTTTCGGTGCACAGTTGTCTTCCTGTCCAGTCCAGATCCTCACTGGCCGTTATGGCTGCTGTTGAACCTAGAAGCAACCAATGAAAAGCTGAGTTATTACCAAGGCTCCCTCAGACAATGCCCAGCGTCCCCGCCCCCGAGGAGTTTCAGCACTTCAGGATAGAGATGAGCAGGACTGGCTGCCCTGTCCTCAGTATGACACAGAGAGTGACACCCATTCATGGTGGTATCTTAGTGATGGTGGTACGCTCTGCCATCACTGACCTCCTTCTGCAAATGCCATGTGCCTAGCTGTCTACGATTTTTGCTTGTACTGAGTCAGTGACAAAGAATGAATGCCAGAGGATCAACAAGACAGCCAAGCCCTGAGCTTCTTTAGAAGAAGAGGTCCACATTGGAAGCCTCCATATTTCTTGGTATCCAGAGAGAACAGATATTAGAATAAAGGCATCCCTACAATTCTTCGGTTCTGGGAGTCAGGGAACATGGTCCTGTGGCCTTCAGCAGCTGTGTATGCTGGGCACTGATGCCAGGGTCCAGGTGCAGGTGCCTCAGCCAACTATGGTTGCTATATGGTACCTAATGCCTCCATGATGGGGACTCTGTGTAAATCTATCCTCAGCATTACACAAAGTTAAGCCAATAGATTAATGGACTGATAGGGGTGAACATGTGACAGAAGGATGACAGTGATTGGCTGATAGCTTCATCACAGCATACAGAACCAATTCAGACCTGATCCGCTCCTTTTACCCAGCCCCCAATCAGTGCCTGTCATGTGACCTTTAGCAGGGCAAAGATGGCCAGTGAGTGGGTGGACAGGCTTGAGTCCGATCTGCCTTTTAACAAGTCATGTGACTAAATTCCAGGAGGATTCTGGGACTGCAATGCATAGGGGGATGGGTGCTCTAAAACAAGGTTTCAAGAGAAAGACAGGTCCACGTCCTCTCTATGTGATGACAGGTCAATTTATTGCCCCCCCATGTGATGACAGGTCCACTTCATTGCCCCCTCTATGAAATGACAGGTCCTCTTTATCACCCCCTCTATATGAAGACAGGTCTACTTTATTGTCCCCTCTTTTTAAGGACTCTGAAACTCGTCGGATTAATTTAGGCAAACAATATATGTATATGACAATCCAAGTGATTTTGGTCTATATTGTGGTATGTCAATCCATCTTTGTTAAAAATAGAAATTTTTTATGCTACAAGAAACCTTTTCATTCTTTTTTTGATACTCAATAAATATTGAATTTTAAAATTTCATATGGTTGCACATTTTTTGAGCCTAAAAAGTCCCTTTTCTAGTAGGGGGTACATTTTATCTCCTCTCTGTGATGACAAGTTCACTTTATGGCCACCTCTGTATGATGACAGGTCCTCTTTATCACCCCCTCTATGTGATGACAGGTCCTCTTTATTGCCCCCTGTATGGGATGACAGATCCTCTTTATCGCCCCCTGTATGGGATGACAGGTCCTCTTTATCGCCACCTTTATGGTATGAGAGATCCTCTTTATCGACCCCTCTATGTGATGACAGGTCCTCTTTATTGCCCCCTGTATGGGGTGACAGATCATCCTTTGCGCCCCCTGTATAGGATGACAGGTCCTCTTTATCGCCCCCTCTATGGGATGACAGGTCCTCTTTATCGCCCCCTCTATGTGATGACAGGTCCTCTTTATCCCCCCTCTATATGATGACAGGTCCTCTTTATCAACCCCTCTATATGATGACAGGTCCTCTTTATCGCCGCTCCTATGGGATGACAGGTCCTCTTTATCGCCCCCTCTATGGGAGGACATGACCTCTTTATCGCCCCCTATATGTGATGACAGGTCCTCTTTATCGCCCCCTCTATGTCATGACAGGTCCTCTCTATCGCCCCCTACATGGGATGACAGATCGTCTTTATCGCCCCCTGTATAGGATGACAAGTCCTCTTTATCGCCCCCTCTATGGGATGACAGGTCCTCTTTATCGCCCCCTCTATGTGATGACAGGTGCTCTTTATCGTCCCCTCTATGTGATGACAGGTCCTCTTTATCGACCCCTCTATATGATGACAGGTCCTCTTTATCGCCCCCTCTATGGGATGACAGGTCTTCTTTATCGCCCCCTTTATGGGATGACAGGTCCTCTTCATCGCCCCTTCTATGTGATGACAGGTCCTCTTTTCCACCCCCTGTATGGAATTAAAGGTCCTATTTATCGCCCCCTGTATGGGATGACAGGTCCCCTTTATCGTCCCCTCTATGTGATGACAGGTCCTCTTTATCGACCCCTCTATATGATGACAGGTCCTCTTTACCACCCCCTCTATGGGATGACAGGTCTTCTTTATCGCCCCCTTTGTGGGATGACAGGTCCTCTTTATCGCCCCCTCTATGTGATGACAGGTCCTCTTTATCGCCCCCTCTATTTAAAGACAGATCCTCTTTATCGCCCCCTCTATTTAAAGACAGATCCTCTTTATTGACCCCTCTATATAACAGATCCTCTTTATCTCCCCCTCTATGTGATGACAGGTCCTCTTTTCCGCCCCCTGTATGGAATTAAAGGTCCTATTTATCGCCCCCTGTATGGGATGACAGGTCCTCTTTATCGTCCCCTCTATGTGATGACAGGTCCTCTTTATTGACCCCTGTATATGATGATAGTTCCTCTTTATCGCCCCCTCTATGTGACGACGGGTCCTCTTTTTATTGACCCCTCTATATGATAATAGGTCCTCTTTATCGCCCCCTCTATGTGATGACAGGTCCTCTTTATCGACCCCTCTATGTGATGACAGGTCCTCTTTATCGCTCCCTCTATATGATGACAGGTCCTCTTTATCGCCCCCTCTATGGGATGACAGGTCTTCTTTATCACCCCCTTTATGGGATGACAGGTCCTCTTTATCGCCCCCTCTATGTGATGACAGGTCCTCTTTATCGCCCCCTCTATGTGATGACAGGTCCTCTTTATCGCCCCCTCTATTTAAAGACAGATCCTCTTTATCGCCCCCTCTATTTAAAGACAGATCCTCTTTATTGACCCCTCTATATAACAGATCCTCTTTATCTCCCCCTCTATGTGATGGCAGGTCCTCTTTTCCGCCCCCTGTATGGAATTAAAGGTCCTATTTATCGCCCCCTATATCGGATGACAGGACCCCTTTATCGTCCCCTCTATGTGATGACAGGTCCTCTTTATTGACCCCTGTATATGATGACAGGTCCTCTTTATCGCCCCCTCTATGTGACGACGGGTCCTCTTTTTATCGACCCCTCTATATGATAATAGGTCCTCTTTATCGCCCCCTCTATGTGATGACAGGTCCTCTTTATCGACCCCTCTATGTGATGACAGGTCCTCTTTATCGCTCCCTCTATATGATGACAGGTCCTCTTTATCGCCCCCTCTATGCGATGACAGGTCCTCTTTATCGCCCCCTATATATAAGACAGGTCCTCTTTATCGCCCCCCTCTATGTGATGACAGGTGCTCTTTATCACCCCCTCTATGCGATGACAGGTCCTTTTTATCGCCCCCTCTATGTGATGACAGTTTCTCTTTATCGCCCCCTCTATGCGATGACAGGTCCTCTTTATCGCCCCCTCTATGGGATGACAGGTCCTCTTTATCGCCCCCTCTATGGGATGACAGGTCCTCTTTATCGCCCCCTCTATGGGATGACAGGTCCTCTTTATCGCCCCCTCTATGTGATGACAGGTCGTCTTTATCGTCCCCTCTATGTGATGACAGGTCGTCTTTATCGTCCCCTCTATGTGATGACAGGTCGTCTTTATCGTCCCCTCTATGTGATGACAGGTCCTCTTTATCACCCCCTCTATGTGATGACAGGTCCTCTTTATCGACCCCTCTATGCGATGACAGGTCCTCTTTATCGCTCCCTCTATATGATGACAGGTCCTCTTTATCGCCCCCTCTATGGAATGACAGGTCTTCTTTATCGCCCCCTCTATGTGATGACAGGTCCTCTTTATCGCCCCCTCTATTTAAAGACAGATCCTCTTTATCGCCCCCTCTATTTAAAGACAGATCCTCTTTATTGACCCCTCTATATAACAGATCCTCTTTATCTCCCACTCTATGTGATGGCAGGTCCTCTTTTCCGCCCCCTGTATGGAATTAAAGGTCCTATTTATCGCCCCCTGTATGGGATGACAGGTCCCCTTTATCGTCCCCTCTATGTGATGACAGGTCCTCTTTATTGACCCCTGTATATGATGACAGGTCCTCTTTATCGCCCCCTCTATGTGACGACGGGTCCTCTTTTTATCGACCCCTCTATATGATAACAGGTCCTTTTTATCGCCCCCTCTATGTGATGACAGTTTCTCTTTATCGCCCCCTCTATTCGATGACAGGTCCTCTTTATCGCCCCCTCTATGCGATGACAGGTCCTCTTTATCGCCCCCTCTATGCGATGACAGGTCCTCTTTATCACCCCCTCTATGGGATGACGGGTCCTCTTTATTGACCCCTGTATATGATGACAGGTCCTCTTTATCGCCCCCTCTATGGGATAACAGGTCCTCTTTATCGCCCCCTCTATGTGATGACGGGTCCTCTTTATTGACCCCTGTATATGATGACAGGTCCTCTTTATCGCCCCCTCTATGTGATGACAGGTCCTCTTTATCGCCCCCTCTATATGATGACAGGTCCTCTTTATCGCCCCCCCTCTATGCGATGATAGGTCCTCTTTATCGCCCCCTCTATGCGATGACAGGTCTTTTTAATCACCCCCTCTATGCAATGACAGGTCCTCTTTATCGCCCCCTCTATGGGATGACAGGTCCTCTTTATCGCCCCCTCTATGTGATGACAGGTCGTCTTTATCGTCCCCTCTATGTGATGACAGGTCCTCTTTATCGACCCCTCTATATGATGACAGGTCCTCTTTATCACCCCCTCTATGGGATGACAGGTCTTCTTTATCGCCCCCTTTATGGGATGACAGGTCCTCTTTATCGCCCCCTCTATGCGATGACAGGTCCTCTTTATCGCCCCCTCTATTTAAAGACAGATCCTCTTTATCGCCCCCTCTATTTAAAGACAGATCCTCTTTATTGACCCCTCTATATAACAGATCCTCTTTATCTCCCACTCTATGTGATGACAGGTCCTCTTTTCCGCCCCCTGTATGGAATTAAAGGTCCTATTTATCGCCCCCTGTATGGGATGACAGGTCCTCTTTATCGCTCCCTCTATATGATGACAGGTCCTCTTTATCGCCCCCTCTATGGGATGACAGGTCTTCTTTATCACCCCCTTTATGGGATGACAGGTCCTCTTTATCGCCCCCTCTATGTGATGACAGGTCCTCTTTATCGCCCCTTCTATTTAAAGACAGATCCTCTTTATCGCCCCCTCTATTTAAAGACAGATCCTCTTTATTGACCCCTCTATATAACAGATCCTCTTTATCTCCCACTCTATGTGATGGCAGGTCCTCTTTTCCGCCCCCTGTATGGAATTAAAGGTCCTATTTATCGCCCCCTGTATGGGATGACAGGTCCCCTTTATCGTCCCCTCTATGTGATGACAGGTCCTCTTTATTGACCCCTGTATATGATGACAGGTCCTCTTTATCGCCCCCTCTATGTGACGACGGGTCCTCTTTTTATCGACCCCTCTATATGATAATAGGTCCTCTTTATCGCCCCCTCTATGTGATGACAGGTCCTCTTTATCGACCCCTCTATGTGATGACAGGTCCTCTTTATCGCCCCCTCTATGCGATGACAGGTCCTCTTTATCGCCCCCTATGTATAAGACAGGTCCTCTTTATCGCCCCCTCTATGTGATGACAGGTGCTCTTTATCACCCCCTCTATGTGATGACAGGTCCTTTTTATCGCCCCCTCTATGTGATGACAGTTTCTCTTTATCGCCCCCTCTATGTGATGACAGGTCCTCTTTATCGCCCCCTCTATGCGATGACAGGTCCTCTTTATCACCCCCTCTATGCGATAAAAGGTCCTCTTTATCGCCCCCTCTATGCGATGACAGGTCCTCTTTATCGCCCCCTCTATGCGATGACAGGTCCTCTTTATCACCCCCTCTATGCGATAAAAGGTCCTCTTTATCGCCCCCTCTATGTGATGACGGGTCCTCTTTATTGACCCCTGTATATGATGACAGGTCCTCTTTATCGCCCCCTCTATGTGATGACAGGTCCTTTTTATCGCCCCCTCTATGTGATGACAGTTTCTCTTTATCGCCCCCTCTATGCGATGACAGGTCCTCTTTATTGCCCCCTCTATGCGATGACAGGTCCTCTTTATCACCCCCTCTATGCGATGACAGGTCCTCTTTATCACCCCCTCTATGCGATAAAAGGTCCTCTTTATCACCCCCTCTATGCGATGACAGGTCCTCTTTATCACCCCCTCTATGCGATAAAAGGTCCTCTTTATCGCCCCCTCTATGCGATGACAGGTCCTCTTTATCACCCCCTCTATGGGATGACAGGTCCTCTTTATCGCCCCCTCTATGTGATGACGGGTCCTCTTTATCGCCCCCTCTATTTAAAGACAGATCCTCTTTATCGCCCCCTCTATTTAAAGACAGATCCTCTTTATTGACCCCTCTATATAACAGATCCTCTTTATCTCCCACTCTATGTGATGACAGGTCCTCTTTTCCGCCCCCTGTATGGAATCAAAGGTCCTATTTATCGCCCCCTGTATGGGATGACAGGTCCCCTTTATCGTCCCCTCTATGTGACGACGGGTCCTCTTTTTATCGACCCCTCTATATGATAATAGGTCCTCTTTATCGCCCCCTCTATGTGATGACAGGTCCTCTTTATCGACCCCTCTATGTGATGACAGGTCCTCTTTATCGCCCCCTCTATGCGATGACAGGTCCTCTTTATCGCCCCCTATGTATAAGACAGGTCCTCTTTATCGCCCCCTCTATGTGATGAAAGGTGCTCTTTATCACCCCCTCTATGTGATGACAGGTCCTTTTTATCGCCCCCTCTATGTGATGACAGTTTCTCTTTATCGCCCCCTCTATGCGATGACAGGTCCTCTTTATCGCCCCCTCTATGCGATGACAGCTCCTTTTTATCGCCCCCTCTATGTGATGACAGTTTCTCTTTTTCGCCCCCTCTATGTGATGACAGGTCCTCTTTATCGCCCCCTCTATGCGATGACAGGTCCTCTTTATCGCCCCCTCTATGCGATGACAGGTCCTCTTTATCGCCCCCTCTATGCGATGACAGGTCCTCTTTATCGCCCCCTCTATGCGATGACAGGTCCTCTTTATCACCCCCTCTATGGGATGACAGGTCCTCTTTATCGCCCCCTCTATGTGATGACGGGTCCTCTTTATTGACCCCTGTATATGATGACAGGTCCTCTTTATCGCCCCCTCTATGTGATGACAGGTCCTCTTTATCGCCCCCTCTATATGATGACAGGTCCTCTTTATCGCCCCCCCTCTATGCGATGATAGGTCCTCTTTATCGCCCCCTCTATGCGATGACAGGTCCTCTTTATCGCCCCCTATGTATAAGACAGGTCCTCTTTATCGCCCCCTCTATGTGATGACAGGTCCTCTTTATCGCCCCCTCTATGCGATGACAGGTCCTTTTTATCGCCCCCTCTATGTGATGACAGTTTCTCTTTATCGCCCCCTCTATATGCGATGACAGGTCCTCTTTATCGCCCCCTCTATGCGATGACAGGTCCTCTTTATCGCCCCCTCTATGCGATGACAGGTCCTTTTTATCGCCCCCTCTATGTGATGACAGTTTCTCTTTATCGCCCCCCCTCTATGCGATGACAGGTCCTCTTTATCGCCCCCTCTATGCGATGACAGGTCCTCTTTATCGCCCCCTCTATGCGATGACAGGTCCTCTTTATCGCCCCCTCTATGCGATGACAGGTCCTCTTTATCGCCCCCTCTATGGGATGACAGGTCCTCTTTATCGCCCCCTCTATGTGATGACGGGTCCTCTTTATTGACCCCTGTATATGATGACAGGTCCTCTTTATCGCCCCCTCTATGTGATGACAGGTCCTCTTTATCGCCCCCTCTATATGATGACAGGTCCTCTTTATCGCCCCCTCTATGCGATGACAGGTCCTCTTTATCGCCCCCTCTATGGGATGACGGGTCCTCTTTATTGACCCCTGTATATGATGACAGGTCCTCTTTATCGCCCCCTCTATGCGATGACAGGTCCTCTTTATCGCCCCCTCTATGGGATGACAGGTCCTCTTTATCGTCCCCTCTATGTGATGACAGGTCCTCTTTATTGACCCCTCTATGTGATGACAGGTCCTCTTTATCGCTCCCTCTATATGATGACAGGTCCTCTTTATCGCCCCCTCTATGTGATGACAGGTCCTCTTTATCGCCCCCTCTATATGATGACAGGTCCTCTTTATCGCCCCCTCTATATGATGACAGGTCCTCTTTATTGACCCCTCTATGTGATGACAGGTCCTCTTTATCGCTCCCTCTATATGATGACAGGTCCTCTTCATCGCCCCTTCTATATGATGACAGGTCCTCATTTCCGCCCCCTTTATGGAATTAAAGGTCCTATTTATCGCACCCTGTATGGGATGACAGGTCCCCTTTATCGTCCCCTCTATGTGATGACAGGTCCTCTTTATCGCCCCCCCTCTATGTGATGACAGGTCCTCTTTTTCGACCCCTCTATGTGATGACAGGTCCTCTTTATCGCCCCCTCTATATGATGACAGGTCCTCTTTATCGACCCCTCTATGTGATGACAGGTCCTCTTTATCGCCCCCTCTATATGATGACAGGTCCTCTTTATCGACCCCTCTATGTGATGACAGGTCCTCTTTATCGCCCCCTCTATATGATGACAGGTCCTCTTTATCGCCCCCTCTATGTGATGACAGGTCCTCTTTATCGCCCCCTCTATGGGATGACAGGTCCTCTTTTCCGCCCCCTCTATATGATGACAGGTCCTCTTTATCGACCCCTCTATGTGATGACAGGTCCTCTTTATCGCCCCCTCTATGTGATGACAGGTCCTCTTTATCGCCCCCTCTATTTAAAGACAGATCCTCTTTATCGCCCCCTCTATTTAAAGACAGATCCTCTTTATTGACCCCTCTATATAACAGATCCTCTTTATCTCCCACTCTATGTGATGACAGGTCCTCTTTTCCGCCCCCTGTATGGAATTAAAGGTCCTATTTATCGCCCCCTGTATGGGATGACAGGTCCCCTTTATCATCCCCTCTATGTGATGACAGGTCCCCTTTATCATCCCCTCTATATGATGACAGGTCCTCTTTATCGCCCCCTCTATGTGATGACGGGTCCTCTTTATCGCACCCTCCATGTGATGACGGGTCCTCTTTATCGCCCCCTCTATGTGATGACAGGTCCTCTTTATCGCCCCCTCTATATGATGACAGGTCCTCTTTATCGCCCCCTCTATGTGATGACAGGTCCCCTTTATCGTCCCCTCTATGTGATGACAGGTCCTCTTTATCGCACCCTCTATGTGATGTTGGGTCCTCTTTATCACCCCCTCTATGTGATGACAGGTTCTCTTTATCACCCCCTCTATGTGATGACAGGTCCTCTTTATCGCCCCCTCTATGTGATGACAGGTTCTCTTTATCACCCCCTCTATGTGATGACAGGTCCTCTCTATCACCCCCTCTATGTGATGACAGGTCCTCTTTATGTGATCTGACAATGTAGCCGGTGCAGAATTGATACTTTGTATTCCATTGTATATTGGAGCACAGCGGACATAAGAGGACCTGTCACCAGGGAATGTAGTTCAGTGACTCACCTTTGGCCGGGTCCGTGTGACCACCGAGTATTCTGCCGTCGGCTCGGCACAGGTCACATCTATGGTATAAGAGAAACAATTAGGAGGACAGTCCTGGTATCTGATGTCCCAATCCCCACAACAGGACTGGCCATCAGCGGCGAGGAACTAAAATTATCAGCATGCCCAGTGACATTTGCTGAGTTCTTCACTGACTGACTCCAGTCTAATCATGGCTGAACTACAAGTCCCAGCATTCTCTGCACCAGGGACTTACCTCTGTTACCTTTTTTCTGGATCACTGTGCTGTAGTGCACTTCCTCCTCCTGCTGTGTCTCTGAAAAGAAGGACCAGGATGTTAGATTTTGCCATCTGTACACGGATCCTGATCACACCTAATGTCTGCCAATAACACGCACCAATCCTCATGTATGTAACGCAGAGTGCAGGGGACAGTAGTATGTAATGCAGAGGGAGGGGTCAATAGTATGTAATGCAGAGAGCAGGGGTCAGTAGTATGTAGCGCAGAGTGCATGGGGTCAGTAGTATGTAATGCAGAGGGAGGGGTCAGTAGTATATAACACAGAGAGAGGGGTCAGTAGTATGTAACATAGAATGCAGGGGTTAGCAGTATGTAATGGAGTATGCAGGGGTCAGCAGTATGTAATGCAGAGTGCAGGGGTCAGCAGTATGTAATGCAGAGAGAGGGGTCGGTAGTATGTAATACAGAGTGCAGGGATCAGTAATATGTAACACAGAGTGCAGGGGTCAGTAGTATGTAACGCAGAGTGCAGGGGTCAGTAGTATGTAATGCATTGTGCAGGGGTCTGTAGTATGTAATACAGAGTGCAGGGTCAGTAGTATGTAACGCAGAGTGCAGGGATCGGTAGCATGTGACGCAGGGATCAGTAGTATTAACACAGAGTGCAGGAGTCGGTAGTATGTAACACAGACTGCAGGAGTCGGTAGTATGTAACACAGACTGCAGGGGTCTGTAGTATGTAATACAGAGTGCAGGGGTCAGTAGTATGTAACGCAGAGAGCAGGGGTCAGTAGTATGTAACGCAGAGAGCAGGGGTCAGTAGTATGTAACACATAGTGATGGGTCAGTAGTATGTAACGTAGAGTGCAGAGGTCAGTAGTATATAATGCAGAGGAAGGGGTCAGTAGTATGTAACACAGAGTGAAGGGTCAGTAGTAACGCGGGGGTCAGTAGTGTGTAACATAGAGTACCGGGGTTAGTAGTATGTAACGCAGAGGGAGGGGTCAGTAGAATGTAATGCAGAGGGATGGGTCAGTAGAATGTAACGCAGAGGGAGGGGGCAGTAGAATGTAATGCAGAGGGAGGGGTCAGTACTATGTAACGCAGAGTGCAGGGGTCGTTAGTATGTAACGCAGAGGGAGGGGTCAGTAGTATGTAATGCAGAGGGGGGTTAGTAATATGTAAAGCAGAGGTAGGGGTCAGTAGTATGTAATGCAGAGTGCAGGGGTTAGTAGTAAGTAACGCAGAGTGCAGGTGTCAGTAGTATGTAGCGCAGAGGGAGGGGTCAGTAGTGTGTAACACAGGGGTTCGTAGTATGTAACACAGAGTGCAGGCGTCAGTAGTATGTAACGCAGAGGGAGGAGTCAGTAGAATGTAAAGCAGAGGGAGGCGTCAGTAATATGTAAAGCAGAGTGCAGGAGTCAGAAGTATATAACGCAGAGTGCAGAAGTCAGTAGTATGTAACATAGAGTGCAGGGGTCAGTAGTAATTCAGAGTACAGGGGTCAGTAGTATGTAATGCAGAGTGCAGAGGTCAATAGTATGTAACGCAGAGGGAGGGGTCAGTAGTATGTAACACAGAGTGAAGGGTCAGTAGTAACGCAGGGGTCAGTAGTGTGTAAGATAGAGTACCAGGGTCAGTAGTATGTAACGCAGAGGGAAGGGTCAGTAGAATGTAAAGCAGAGGGAGGGGTCAGTAGAATGTAACGCAGAGGGAGGGGTCAGTAGAATGTAACGCAGAGGGAGGGGTCAGTAGAATGTAACGCAGAGGGAGGGGTCAGTAGTATGTAACGCAGAGTGCAGGGGTCTGTAGTATGTAACATAGAGTGCAGTGGTCAGTAGTATGTAATGCAGAGTGCAGGGTCAGTAGTATGTAATGCAGAGGAAGGGGTCAGTAGCATGTAACGCAGAGTGCAGGGGTCGTTAGTATGTAACGCAGAGGGAGGGGTCAGTAGTATGTAATGCAGAGGGGTGGTCAGTAGTATGTAATGCAGAGGGGGGGGGTCAGTAGTATGTAAAGCAGAGGTAGGGGTCAGTAGTATGTAACGCAGAGTGCAGGGGTTAGTAGTAAGTAACAGAGAGTGCAGGGGTCAGTAGTATGTAACGCAGAGGGAGGAGTCAGTATTAGATAACACAAATTGAAGGGTCAGTAGTATGTAACACAGGGGTTCGTAGTATGTAACACAGAATGCAGGCGTCAGTAGTATGTAACGCAGAGGGAAGAGTCAGTAGAATGTAATGCAGAGGGAGGTGTCAGTAATATGTAAAGCAGAGTGCAGGAGTCAGAAGTATGTAACGCAGAGTGCAGGGGTCAGTAGTATGTAAAGCAGAGTACAGGGGTCAGTAGTATGTAAAGCAGAGTGAAGGGTAAGTAGTAATGCAGGGGTCAGTACAGTGTGTAACATAGAGTACTGTGGTCATTAGTATGTAACGCAGAGGGAGGGGTCAGTAGAATGTAACGTAGAGGGAGGGGTCAATAGTATGTAACGCAGAGTGCAGGGGTCAGTAGTATGTAACGGAGAGTGCAGGGTCAATAGTATATAACACAGAGTGCAGTGGTCAGTAGTATGTAAAGCAGAGTGCAGGGATCAGTAGTATGTAACGCAGAATGCAGGGATCAGTAGTATGTAATGCAGAGTGCAGGGGTCTGTAGTATGTAATGCAGAGTGCAGGGGTCTGTAGTATGTAACATAGAGTGCAGTGGTCAGTAATATGTAATGCAGAGTGCAGGGGTCTGTAGTATGTAATGCACAGTGCAGGGTCAGTAGTATGTAATGCAGAGGAAGGGGTCAGTAGTATGTAACGCAGAGTGCAGGGGTCGGTAGTATGTAATACAGAGGGAGGGGGTCAGTAGTATGTAACGCAGAGGGGGGGTCAGTAATATGTAACGAAGAGGGGGGGTCGGTAGTATGTAGCGCAGAGGGAGGGGTCAGTAGTGTGTAACACAGGGGTTCGTAGTATGTAACACAGAGTGCAGGCATCAGTAGTATGTAACGCAGAGGGAGGAGTCAGTAGAATGTAAAGCAGAGGGAGGCGTCAGTAATATGTAAAGCAGAGTGCAGGAGTCAGAAGTATATAACGCAGAGTGCAGAAATCAGTAGTATGTAACATAGAGTGCAGGGGTCAGTGGTAATGCAGAGTACAGGGGTCAGTGGTAATGCAGAGTACAGAGGTCAGTAGTATATAATGCAGAGTGCAGGGGTCAGTAGTATGTAACGCAGAGTGCAGAGGTCAATAGTATGTAACGCAGAGGGAGGGGTCAGTAGTATGTAACACAGAGTGAAGGGTCAGTAGTAACGCAGGGGTCAGTAGTGTGTAACATAGAGTACTAGGGTCAATAGTATGTAACACAGAGGGAAGGGTCAGTAGAATGTAACGCAGAGGGAGGGGTCAGTAGAATGTAATGCAGAGGGAGGGGTCAGTAGAATGTAACGCAGAGGGAGGGGTCAGTAGAATGTAATGCAGAGGGAGGGGTCAGTAGTATGTAACGCAGAGTGCAGGGGTCTGTAGTATGTAACATAGAGTGCAGTGGTCAGTAATATGTAATGTAGAGTGTAGGGGTCTGTAGTATGTAATGCAGAGTGCAGGGTCAGTAGTATGTAATGCAGAGGAAGGGGTCAGTAGCATGTAACGCAGAGTGCAGGGGTCGTTAGTATGTAACGCAGAGGGAGGGGTCAGTAGTATGTAATGCAGAGGGGTGGTCAGTAGTATGTAATGCAGAGGGGGGTTAGTAGTATGTAAAGCAAAGGTAGGGGTCAGTAGTATGTAACGCAGAGTGCAGGGGTTAGTAGTAAGTAACAGAGAGTGCAGGGGTCAGTAGTATGTAACGCAGAGGGAAGAGTCAGAAGTAGATAACACAAAGTGAAGGGTCAGTAGTATGTAACACAGGGGTTCGTAGTATGCAACACAGAATGCAGGCGTCAGTAGTATGTAACGCAGAGGGAAGAGTCAGTAGAATGTAATGCAGAGGGAGGTGTCAGTAATATGTAAAGCAGAGAGTCAGAAGTATGTAACGCAGAGTGCAGGGGTCAGTAGTATGTAAAGCAGAGTACAGGGGTCAGTAGTAATGCAGAGGGAGGGGTCAGTAGTATGTAAAGCAGAGTGAAGGGTAAGTAGTAATGCAGGGGTAAGTAGTGTGTAACATAGAGTACTGTGGTCATTAGTATGTAACGCAGAGGGAGGGGTCAGTAGAATGTAACGTAGAGGGAGGGGTCAATAGTATGTAACGCAGAGTGCAGGGGTCAGTAGTATGTAAAGCAGAGTGCAGGGATCAGTAGTATGTAAGGCAGAATGCAGGGGTCTGTAGTATGTAATGCACAGTGCAGGGTCAGTAGTATGTAATGCAGAGGAAGGGGTCAGTAGTATGTAATGCAGAGTGCAGGGGTCGGTAGTATGTAATGCAGAGGGAGGGGGTCAGTAGTATGTAACGCAGAGGGGGGGTCAGTAGTATGTAACGAAGAGGGGGGGTCAGTAGTATGTAACGAAGAGGGGGGGGTCAGTAATACGTAAAGCAGAGGTAGGGGTCAGTAGTATGTAACACAGAGTGCAGGGGTTAGTATGTAACGCAGAGGGAGTGGTCAGTAGTAGATAACACAAAGTGAAGGGTCAGTAGTATGTAACACAGGGGTTCGTAGTATGTAACACAGAGTGCAGGGGTCAGTAGTATGTAACGCAGAGGGAGGAGTCAGTAGAATGTAATGCAGAGGGAGGCGTCAGTAATATGTAAAGCAGAGTGCAGGAGTCAGAAGTATGTAACGCAGAGTGCAGGGGTCAGTAGTATGTAACGCAGAGGGAGGGGTCAGTAGTATGTAACGCAGAGTGAAGGGTCAGTAGTAATGCAGGGGTCAGTAGTGTGTAACATAGAGTACCGGGGGTCAGTATTATGTAAAACAGAGGGAAGGGTCAGTATAATGTAACGCAGAGGGAGGGGTCAGTAGTATGTAACGCAGAGTGCAGGGGTCTGTAGTATGTAACGCAGAGTGCAGGGTCACTAGTATATAACGCAGAGTGCAGTGATCAGTAGTATGTAATGCAGAGTGCAGGGGTCTGTGGTATGTAATGCAGAGTGCAGGGGTCTGTAGTATGTAACACAGAGGGAGGGGTCAGTAGTATGTAACGCAGGGGGGGGGGGGGTCAGTAATATGTAAAGCAGAGGTAGGGGTCAGTAGTATGTAACGCAGAGTGCAGGAGTTAGTAGTAAGTAACGCAGAGTGCAGGGGTCAGTAGTATGTAATGCAGAGGGAGGGGTCAGTAGTAGATAACACAAAGTGAAGGGTCAGTAGTATGTAACACAGGGGTCCGTAGTATGTAACACAGAGTGCAGGGGTCAGTAGTATGTAACGCAGAGGGAGGCATCCGTAATATGTAAAGCAGAGTGCAGGAGTCAGAAGTATGTAACACAGAGTGCAGGGGTCAGTAGTATGTAAAGCAGAGTGAAGGGGGTCAGTAGTATGTAAAGCAGAGTGCAGGGGTCAGTAGTATGTAAAGCAGATTGAAGGGGTCAGTAGTATGTAACGCAGAGGGAGGGGTCAGTGGCATGTAAAGCAGAAGGAGGGGTCTGAAGTACGTAACGCAGAAGGAGGGGTCAGTGGCATGTAAAGCAGAGGGAGGGGTCTGTAGTATGTAATGCAGAGGGAGGGGTCAGTAGTATGTAACGCAGAGGGAGGGGTCAGTGGCATGTAAAGCAGAGGGAGGGGTCAGTAGTATGTAACGCAGAGGGAGGGGTCAGTGGCATGTAAAGCAGAGGGAGGGGTCAGTAGTATGTAATGCAGAGGGAGGAGTCAGTGGCATGTAAAGCAGAGGGAGGAGTCAGTAGTATGTAACGCAGAGGGAGGGGTCAGTAGTATGTAACGCAGAGGGAGGGGTCAGTGGCATGTAAAGCAGAGGGAGGGGTCAGTAGTATGTAATGCAGAGGGAGGGGTCAGTAGTATGTAACGCAGAGTGCAGGGGTCAGTGGCATGTAAAGCAGAGGGAGGGGTCAGTAGTATGTAACACAGAGAGAGGGGTCAGTAGTATGTAACACAGAATGACTAGAAGAACATTACTGGTACCTGGTTCCTTCTCTCTCACATACTCATAGGTATTGTCCTCCTGGATTGCCTCTTGTCCTGTTACAGAAAAATTGTTATTAACACAAATCTACTAAAATCCAAAAATACCGAAAATGACTTCATCCATGTTCCTGGCAATAGGACACGCCGCTCCTGACACCCTAAATCAGTGGTTGTCAACTTATGAGTTAAAGGGGGCCTCAAATGTGGCCCCTGACATCAAAGAGCTGCACATAATGATCAGTCTATATAATGCTGGAGAGGAGTGTCAGAGACTGCAGACCTAATAGAGGAAATGAGGGTCAGAGAGTGAGGACAGGATACATTGTTGGTGGTCAGAGAGTGAGGACAGGATACATTGTTGGTGGTCAGAGAGTGAGGACAGGATACATTGTTGGCGGTCAGAGAGTGAGGACAGGATACATTGTTGGCGGTCAGAGAGTGAGGACAGGATACATTGTTGGCGGTCAGAGAGTGAGGACAGGATGCATTGTTGGTGATCAGAGAGTGAGGACAGGATACATTGTTGGTGGTCAGAGAGTGAGGACAGGATACATTGTTGGTGGTCAGTGAGTGAAGAGAGGATACATTGTTGGTGGGGAGGGATTGAGGACAGGATACATTGTTGGTGGGGAGAGAGTGAGGACAGGATACATTGTTGGTGGTCAGAGAGTGAGGACAGGATACATTGTTGGTGGTCAGAGAGTGAGGACAGGATACATTGTTGGAGGTCAGAGAGTGAGGACAAGATACATTGTTGGTGGTCAGAGAGTGAGGACAGGATACATTGTTGGAGGTCAGAGAGTGAGGACAGGATACATTGTTGGTGGTCAGAATGTGAGGACAGGATACATTGTTGGTGGTCAGAGAGTGAGGACAGGATACATTGTTGGAGGTCAGAGAGTGAGAACAGGATACATTGTTGGTGGTCAGAGAGTGAGGACAGGATACATTGTTGGTGGTCAGAGAGTGAGGACAGGATACATTGTTGGTGGGGAGAGAGTGAGGACGGGATACATTGTTGGTGGTCAGAAAGTGAGGACAGGATACATTGTTGGTGGGGAGAGAGTGAGGACAGGATACATTGTTGGTGGTCAGAGAGTGAGGACAGGATACATTGTTGGTGGTCAGAGAGTGAGGACAGGATACATTGTTGGAGGTCAGAGAGTGAGGACAAGATACATTGTTGGTGGTCAGAGAGTGAGGACAGGATACATTGTTGGAGGTCAGAGAGTGAGGACAGGATACATTGTTGGTGGTCAGAGAGTGAGGACAGGATACATTGTTGGAGGTCAGAGAGTGAGGACAGGATACATTGTTGGTGGTCAGAGAGTGAGGACAGGATACATTGTTGGTGGTCAGAGAGTGAGGACAGGATACATTGTTGGAGGTCAGAGAGTGAGGACAAGATACATTGTTGGTGGTCAGAGAGTGAGGACAGGATACATTGTTGGTGGGGAGAGAGTGAGGACAGGATACATTGTTGGTGGTCAGAGAGTGAGGACAGGATACATTGTTGGTGGTCAGAATGTGAGGACAGGATACATTGTTGGTGGTCAGAGAGTGAGGACAGGATACATTGTTGGAGGTCAGAGAGTGAGGACAGGATACATTGTTGGTGGTCAGAGAGTGAGGACAGGATACATTGTTGGTGGTCAGAGAGTGAGGACAGGATACATTGTTGGTGGGGAGAGAGTGAGGACAGGATACATTGTTGGTGGTCAGAGAGTGAGGACAGGATACATTGTTGGTGGTCAGAGAGTGAGGACAGGATACATTGTTGGTGGTCAGAGAGTGAGGACAGGATACATTGTTGGTGGTCAGAGAGTGAGGACAGGATACATTGTTGGTGGGGAGATGCTGCAGAAGACAATACCAGACTGGGAAGATGAGGGTGGAAGAGATCAATGCTATCACCCTAATTAATGTTCTCACCACAGACTGCTGAGTGCCGAGGGGCCACACTTCATATACCAAAGGGCTGCATGTGGCCTTGGTGCCGTGGGTTGGACACCGGGGATCTAAGAGAAAACTACTCTCACTTTGTAGAGATATTTTATCCTTGTATATACTTTAGGCTGAACTTGAGATGCACATCATATACCAAAGAGCCACAGGGCGAGCACCAGTGTCCTAAATGATGATGTCTGTGTTGGCATACATGTTGGCACAGAATAGGAGGAATGCCTGTTACATTATGGCAACTGAGAGTTTTTTCTAACTCAGAGCAGGATAGAGCAGCGGGGTCACCCTGTGGGGAGGCCGCTGCTCCTCCTCTATCCTTAGATATAAACATGTATTCTCTGGTGAATGAACTGTACATGTTTATTTAAAAACAAATATAAACAGTATATTTTTCTATCCAGCTTGTGCTGACGTGTCTGTCTGCCCTCGACTGCCTGCGGCCGAATGTACTCACTTGTATCAGATGTGGAGATCGTCCAGAACACAAAGATTGCTGTTAATATAACCAGGACCAGGAGCGGAATGATCCAAGCCAAGTGCACCCATCCTCCGCCTGTCTCACCTGGTCATAAAGGTGACAAAGACAACAAGCATTACCTTAAGGGGAGGGGGGCAGGAGGGGCACCTGCCCCAGGCACAGTTTTCTTATATCAAGGGGGTGCTGAATGACAGCACTGATGCAGGGGCATTATTTAATCTTTCCAGTGACACTACTGACAGAGGGAGACTTTATTCCTTCCAGTGACACCACCAATTCCGGGGCAATTCTTATTTTGTTAGTGTTAGCCCCACATTTTACCATGGAAAGAATTTGCACCAATATTTAGCACATTTCAGAGGTTCTCATAAGAAATGCCACCATTAAACCAGCCCTCTACTCCACGCAGAGGAAGGTGCAATTTGGCATTTTCACCCTGGGGGGCACTGAATCACCCTGTCCCATCGCTGGCTACAGTCCTCTAAACTTCAACTACAAAGTAAAGTGCCCCTGTGCCCACGTTATAAACATTCAAGTATTTACATATTACAAAAAAATAACAGTAAAAACATTTTGAAAACAAACCCTCCTTCATCTCTGTAGCTTTAGGCACTGTGGAGAAATGAATCTTCAAAGTTCACAAAAGGGGCAATGAAATCTCAGCTCTTTTCCTATTGCTCTCTATTTACTGGAATCTCTAATACAGGGGTCTCCAAACTTTCTAAACAAAGGGCCAGTTTACTGTCCTTCAAACTTGTGGCCAATGAGAGAAGAAAATTTCCTGGTGTCAGTGGGAGTAAACAATGCCCCATCTTTGGTATTGGAAAGAGGTGGAAATAATGCCCCATTGTTGGTATCAATGAGAGGAATAGTGACCCATCATTGGTGTCAGTGGGAGGAATAGTGCCCCATCATTGGTTTCAGTGGGAGGAATAGTGCCCCATCATTGGTGTCAGTGGGAGGAATAGTGCCCCATCATTGGTGTCAGTGGGAGGAATAGTGCCCCATCATTGGTATCAGTGGAGGAATAGTGCCCCATCATTGGTATCAGTGGAGGAATAGTGCCCCATAATTGGTATCAGTGAGAAGAATAGTGCCCCATCATTGGTGTTAGTGGGAAGAATAGTGCCCCATCATTGGTATCAATGGGAAGAATAGTGTGCCATCATTGGTATCAATGGGAAGAATAGTGCCCCATCATTGGTGTCAGCGGGAAGATTAGTGCCCCATTATTGGTGTCAGTGGGAAGAATAGTGCCCCATCATTGGTGTCAGCGGGAAGAATAGTGCCCCATTATTGATGTCAGTGGGAAGAATAGTGCCCCATCATTGGTAGCATTGGGAAGAATAGTGCCCCATCATTGGTGTCAGTGGGAAGAATAGTTCCCCATCATTGGTGTCAGTGGGAAGAATAGTGCCCCATCATTGGTATCAATAGGAGGAATAATGCCCCATCATTGGTATCAGTGGGAAGAATAGTGCCCCATCATTGGTATCAATGGGAAGAATAGTGCCCCATCATTGGTGTCAGTGGGAAGAATAGTGCCCCATCATTGGTGTCAGTGGGAAGAATAGTGCCCCATCATTGGTGTCAGTGGGAAGAATAGTGCCCCATCATTGGTGTCAGTGGGAAGAATAGTGCCCCATCATTGGTCTCAGTGGGAAGAATAGTGCCTCATTATTGGTGTCAGTGGGAAGAATAGTGTCCCATCATTGGTGTCAGTGGAACAATAGTGCCCCATCATTGGTATCAGTGGGAGGAATAGTGCCTCATCATTGGTATCAGTGGGAAGAATAGTGCCCCATCATTGGTATCAGTGGGAAGAATAGTGCCCCATCTTTGGTATCAGTGGGAAGAATAGTGCCCCATCATTGGTATCAGTGGGAAGAATAGTGCCCCATCATTGGTATCAGTGGGAAGAATAGTGCCCCATCATTGGTATCAGTGGGAAGAATAGTGCCCCACTGTTGCTGACAGTGGGAGAATATTGGCCCAAGGTTCGAATAAAGGCAATGCCCCCGGGCCGCAGTTTGGGGACTGCTGCTCTAATGTAAAAACACAGCAGATGTGCCAATTTTAGAGTCTTTAATGAGAACTTTGAAGATGAATTATTCCAGAGCGCCTGTAGCTGGAGGGGTCAGGAATGGCTTGTTTTAAAGCATTTTTTCTTGCTGAGTCCAGGTGAACGTTATGAAGAACAAATTACAGTGATATTATAAAATATGACTTTGCACTAACCTGTGGGTCCCGGTCCATGGGGTGGATGCTCTGCGGAGACAGAGAAGCGCTTATATCACACCATGATAAATACAAACACCCCCTCCAAATCTCTACCACACCATCACCCTGAGAACATTCCATCTCCATGTTCCTCACCTTGCAGTGTAAAATAGAAATCCTTGCTGTACAGCCCAGTGTTGGCGCTATTGTTGGCTTTACATTTGTAAGGCCCGAGACTGGTGTGATTGTGGATGGTGAGGTTGAATGTGGCTTCCGCCTTCTCCGACATCATCACTCGTCCTTTAGTTGATGTATTTTGAAATAGCATGAAAGTGACGGGAAGCGATGCATTTTCACAGCGGCAATAGATGGTCACTGTGCTTCCTCTCGTCACACTGGGGGATCCAGTAAACAGCAGCGGGTTTCTCAATGTTTCTGAAATGAAAATTAAATGGAATGGAAGATCTTGCAGTAGTTTGTGTCTCTGCCCCTCCCACAATGGTGAGATTTCCCTCCAGTTGTTTGTGTCTCTGCCCCTCCCACAATGGTGAGCTTTCCTGCAAAAGTTTGTGTCTCTGCCCCTCCCACAATGGTGAGCTTTCCTGCAAAAGTTTGTGTCTCTTAATCATTTAAATGCTGGTGCCTGAGCAGTTCTTGGCTGTGGTCACAACCCTGCTGCAGCCTCTCACCTTGAGTTACAAAATTACAATGTACAGTCTAATCCATAGGGGAGACTGAGGAAATGATTCCTCCTGCCTGCAGCAGACTGATGACATCATCTCAGCCCAGGCAAAGTCACTGGGGGAGTCTGAGACTGAGGAAATGCTTCCTGACTGATGACATCATCTCAGCTTAGGCAAAGTCACTGGGGGAAGGGAGACTGAGGAAATGTTTAATCCTGCCTGCAGCAAACTAATGGCATCATCTCAGCCTATAGGCAAAGTCACTGGGGGAGGGGAGACTGAGGAAATGCTTCCTCCTGCCTGCAGCAGAGTGATGACATCATCTCAGCCCAGGCAAATTCACTGGGGGAGGGTGAGACTGAGGAAGTGCTTCCTCCTGCCTGCAGCAGAGTGATGACATCATCTCAGCCTAGGCAAAGTCACTGACTTCCACACTTACTGACAGTTCCACTTTAAAAAGTCCATATGAAAAGGCAACTTACTTGAGATATTGTGGTCACCTCTGATTCTTGGAACTGTGGAGAAGAATCGATAAAAGACGTTAGAATCTGTGACTGTCAATTTTTTCTGTACTTTACGTGTCTAACCCTGGCATCCCAGAGATTATTGGGGTCATGGAGAGGCTCCAGGCAGCTGATGGAAATTGTTAGATTTTGGTAAATGTTGGAAGATCTCCCTACAAGCTGGACGGAACCTTCACTTCTATAGAGGAGAAGAATCCAAAAACACTCATCCAACCCACTAAAAGTGATGGTGAGAATGGTGGTGAGGCCAAGGGGATATTTTCCTGCCCATCATTCCTTTGGAGATACCTTTCTATGGGCAGCCTAAGCTGGATCTTCTCCTGGTGTCCAGCCTCCTCCAGATCCAGATATAAATTCCTCCATACGGTACGGACTTACCCGCTACGTTCAGGAGACAGAATGCGGCCAACCATAAAACCTCCATTCGTAGTCTTCTCTGACACTGAACACAGAAAGAGGAAGAAGTTGGTCAGATACAGGAAGCTCCAAGTTTTACTTTAAACTTCTGCAGAAACGATCTCCAGATAAAAAGCTTCTCGTGTGACCAGCATGGGGGCTGCTAAAATTCCATCAAAGACGTCATCCTGACTGTGCCGCGTCGGGTCTTCACGGGGTGAAAGGTTTCCAATAAGCTTTGACATAAATCACAATTTTGTTCAATGTTCTGCTTCTTTGTATCAACCCGACTCCCGGTTCTGTCCACGTTATGTTGATCCCTGTTTACAGAGGGAGGTGATTTTGAGGGACTTTAAATGAACACATGGTATGTAAGATCATGTATTCCATCCCTTGGGACTTAATTGAAATGATGGCCCGGTAAGGTCATACATTTCTATCCCTGTGGTCGATCAAAAGGGTCAAAGCAGGGGACTGGGACTTTGAGTGAAGCGCGTGGTTAGCAAAAAAAATAAATAGATGAACATGGTTGAATATTATTGGTTAAATGCATTCCATATAATACAAATAATATTATCAATTAAAAATACATGAATTAAGAAAATGGTAATACAGTGCAAAGATAATACTTGGATATCAAAAACATTGGCAGACAAAAAGTTGAAAGTTGACCAAGGAGCAAGTTTGTAATAGAATCATAAAAAATGATAGAACTTGCAGAGCCTATAGCCTCATTGATCCTGGAATGGGTATTAACGATGGACTTGAGTATGTATGTAGGTATAGATGAAAATTTAACAGGCAGCTCTACGCGTTTCGTGGTGGATCAAAGGGCTAACATAGGGTCAAGCACATTGCAAAGAGGAGATAATAAGGCTAATATGTTAGAGCAAAAATCACGCACTTCCATCCCTATAACTTAGTTTACAGAGGGAGGTGATTTTGAGGGACTTTAAATGAAGATTACACACAGGATTGCCTCCGGTCTCATGCCCGTCCTGGTGGATGCCTGTGGGGCGCCCCCGCCTAGATGTCCGCCGCGGCTCCCGGTTGCGCGCACTTTCAGATGGTGTGTTTTTCCGGACACTACATCACCTCTATATGAATCACAGTGAGTCACCCTGCACTGGTTGGGGGGTTTGTACTTCCACCTCTGTTCATAATTGTTCCTATCATCTTATCTAAGTAAATATTCCTATTTATAGATCCATCATGTTGCTTGCTCCTGATGAGTGGCGCTCCAGCCACGAAACGCGTAAAGATGCCTGTTGTTAAATTTTCATCTATACCTACATACATACTCAAGTCCATCGTTAATACCCATTCCAGGATCAATGAGGCTATAGGCTCTGCAAGTTCTATCATTTTTTAAGATTCTATTACAAACTTGCTCCTTGGTGAACTTTCAACTTTTTGTCTGCCATAGTTTTTGATATCCAAGTATTAATGTTGCATTGTATTACCATTTTCTTAATTCATGTTATTCATATTATTATTTGTATTATATGGCATGCATTTAACCAATACATTTCAAACATGTTCATCTATTTATTTTTTTGCTAACCACGCGCTTCACTCAAAGTCCCACTCTCCTGCTTTTCCCCTTTTTATGTTGGTCCCTCTCGATGATGTGAAAGTGCTACTTCCCCTGGTTGTCCTGCTGATCCTGACTCAGAGTAAAGTTGTTCCAGACTCAAAACGTTTTCAAGCCAGTCAGTCAGCATTTTCATGTCAGCTCTTTGGTATCTGGAGTAGAAGGGAGAGATTAGAATCATTTATATGTGGTCAGACATACCGGAATTGTAATGTTAAATAGAAAAACCCCAAAGGCACATCATGGAAAAAAAATTTCTAGCTAATCTAAATGTGGTTTGTGATTGTGAACAAATTATGTGAAACACTATCGGGGGGGGGGGGGGGGGGGGTATTTTTAAAAACTGATGCAGATCGAATCTGCAGCAGTTGTGCAGAGTAACCAATCAGCTTCCAAAAGTGTCAAACGCCTTTGACGCCTGTCAAAGGTCTGATCGGCGTCCCACACCATATAGTTTGAGACTCCTGGATAAGTGAAATGACGCCAGCTCCCAGCTTCTGAACGCCGCTATGGGGACCTTCAGGCCTCAGCATGGAGTCCTTTCATAATCACAATCCGCTTCCGACTGCAGCTTGTTCAGTTAGGCTTTGAAAAATAAAGCTAAAAGTTTTCTATTTTTCCTGACGATCACATGGAAACATGGCATCGCATTAGTATGCTAATGAGGAAAATTAAGGTAAGTCATGGTGAGCAGTTTTCTATTTTCCTGACTATCTCATGTAAGCCTAGGGTCTCATTAGTATACCACCATGGAGATAGGTATGCAAAAGAAAATTAAGTAATTGTATGCAATTCTCCTAACCATCCTATGACAAGGTAGGATCACTTTAGAATACTGACATGGAGATCAGGAAACGAAAATTAAGGTAAGTCATTTTGATCAGTTTTCCTTTTTCCTTATCATCCCATGGAAGCATAGGATCTCATTAGTATGCCACCAAGGAGATAGGTCAGGAAATTAAAATTAAGGTAAGTATTAGTAACATTTTTCATATTCTAATTTCTGTGAAATTTAACTGCACTGGAAGATGCAGCTCCAACTGCTCCCCTGTCATTAGAATAGGGAAGGAACATAACATACAGTGGGGACGGAAAGTATTCGGACCCCCTTAAATGTTTCACTCTTTGTTATATTGCAGCCATTTGCCGAAATCATTTAAGTTGATTATTTTTCCTCATTAATGTACACACAGCACCCCATATTGTACACACAGCACCCCATATTGTACACACAGCACCCCATATTGTACACACAGCACTCCATATTGTACACACAGCACCCCATATTGTACACACAGCACCTCATATTTACACACAGCACCCCATATTGTACACACCGCACCTCATATTGTACACACGGCACCCCATATTGTACACACAGCCCCCCATATTGTACACACAGCACCCCATATTGTACACACAGCACCTCATATTGTACACACAGCACCCCATATTGTACACACCGCACCTCATATTGTACACACCGCACCTCATATTGTACACACGGCACCCCATATTGTACACACAGCACCCCATATTGTACACACAGCACCTCATATTGTACACACAGCACCCCATATTGTACACACCGCACCTCATATTGTACACACGGCACCCCATATTGTACACACAGCACCCCATATTGTACACACAGCACCCCATATTGTACACACCGCACCTCATATTGTACACACGGCACCCCATATTGTACACACAGCACCCCATATTGTACACACAGCACCCCATATTGTACACACAGCACCCCATATTGTACACACCGCACCTCATATTGTACACACGGCACCCCATATTGTACACACAGCACCCCATATTGTACACACAGCACCCCATATTGTACACACAGCACCTCATATTGTACACACAGCACCCCATATTGTACACACCGCACCTCATATTGTACACACGGCACCCCATATTGTACACACAGCCCCCCATATTGTACACACGGCACCCCATATTGTACACACAGCACCTCATATTGTACACACAGCACCCCATATTGTACACACAGCACCCCATATTGTACACACAGCACCCCATATTGTACACACCGCACCTCATATTGTACACACGGCACCCCATATTGTACACACAGCACCTCATATTGTACACACAGCACCTCATATTGTACACACAGCCCCCCATATTGTACACACAGCACCTCATATTGACAGAAAAACACAGAATTGTTGACATTTTTGCAGATTTATTAAAAAAGAAAAACTGAACTATCACATGGTCCTAAGTATTCAGACCCTTTGCTGTGACACTCATATATTTAACTCAGGTGCTGTCCATTTCTTCTGATCATCCTTGAGATGGTTCTACACCTTCATTTGAGTCCAGCTGTGTTTGATTATACTGATTGGACTTGATTAGGAAAGCCACACACCTGTCTATATAAGACCTTACAGCTCACAGTGCATGTCAGAGCAAATGAGAATCATGAGGTCAAAGAAACTGCCTGAAGAGCTCAGAGACAGAATTGTGGCAAGGCACAGATCTGGCCAAGGTTACAAAAAAATTTCTCCTGCACTTAAGGTTCCTAAGAGCACAGTGGCCTCCATAATCCTTAAATGGAAGATGTTTGGGACGACCAGAACCCTTCCTAGAGATGGCCGTCCGGCCAAAATGAGCTATCGGGGGAGAAGAGCCTTGGTGAGAGAGGTAAAGAAGAACCCAAAGATCACTGTGGCTGAGCTCCAGAGATGCAGTCGGGAGATGGGAGAAAGTTGTAGAAAGTCAACCATCACTGCAGCCCTCCACCAGTCGGGGCTTTATGGTAGAGTGGCCCGACGGAAGCCTCTCCTCAGTGCAAGACACATGAAAGCCCGCATGGAGTTTGCTAAAAAACACCTGAAGGACTCCAAGATGGTGAGAAATAAGATTCTCTGGTCTGATGAGACCAAGATAGAACTTTTTTGCCTTAATTCTAAGCGGTATGTGTGGAGAAAACCAGGCACTGCTGATCACCTGTCCAATACAGTCCCAACAGTGAAGCATGGTGGAGGCAGCATCATGCTGTGGGGGTGTTTTTCAGCTGCAGGGACAAGGACGACTGGTTGCAATCGAGGGAAAGATGAATGCGGCCAAGTAGAGGGATATCCTGGACGAAAACCTTCTCCAGAGTGCTCAGGACCTCAGACTGGGACGAAGGTTTACCTTCCAACAAGACAATGACCCTAAGCACACAGCTAAAATAATGAAGGAGTGGCTTCACAACAACTCCGTGACTGTTCTTGAATGGCCTAGCCAGAGCCCTGACTTAAACCCAATTGAGCATCTCTGGAGAGACCTAAAAATGGCTGTCCACCAACGTTTACCATTCCCCCTGACAGAACTGGAGAGGATCTGCAAGGAGAAATGGCAGAGGATCCCCAAATCCAAGTGTGAAAAACTTGTTGCATCTTTCCCAAAAAGACTCGTGGCTGTATTAGATCAAAAGGGGCTTCTACTAAATACTGAGCAAAGGGTCTGAATACTTAGGACCATGTGATATTTCAGTTTTTCTTTTTTAATAAATCTGCAAAAATGTCAACAATTCTGTGTTTTTCTGTCAATATGGGGTGCTGTGTGTACATTAATGAGGAAAAAAATTAACTTAAATGATTTAGCAAATGGCTGCAATATAACAAAGAGTAAAAAATTTAAGGGGGTCTGAATACTTTCCGTCCCCTTTGTATTAGATGACATGGAAGACTAGGGAATTTTCGCAAAAATTTTATGAATTTTGTCATATTGTCTTTGCTCTTGATAGGAGTCAGAATAGTTTGCGGCGTTGGTTGTGCAGCGTCAAGGTTTGGTGGTTACAATCTTCATATAGAGGGTTTGGAAGGCCATCTGATGGATCATATCTTCCAGTAAAATCAATGGTGCACCTCTAAAATAGCTTCATATAGAGGGTTTGAAAGGCCATTTGATGGAACATATCTTCCAGTAAAATCAGTGGTGCACCTCTAAAATAGCGATAACAAATATTTAAAACCAGTTGGTACAGACATAGCCAACATTTTTGGCTTTTGAGACCAGCTATGTTTGGAGATCCAGATTTTGGATGAAACCAGCAAAAGTTGGGTGACTTGACAACAACACAGGAGATGCGGATGGCACGTGTGTTGGAGAAATGCCTCATCTTTTGATGGCGACAAAGCTTTGAAAAATCTCAATCAATGTCCATATACAGTACATGTAAAAGGGAAATGGTATTTCTACATGAACGGGGGGTTGGCTGTTGCTATATGATGAGAACATTGCGTTACAAAGGTCTGCAGGCCTCAGCTAATGACTGAGCAATCTTCTGCATGTCTTCGGAACTTCCTTGAAGTGCCTTTTTAAGAAGCTGAGGTTATGGTTAGTTTAGAAGAGTCATTGTGTTGGAGCTGCAAGGCATAGTGGCTCCGGCATAGACTGTCAGACCCGAGACACCAAACTGCTCTACAGAAAAGCTTCTGACAACGAATTGCCAGGTGGAGCCACCAACTGGGCCTGCAGGATCTGCATATTGGATCATTTTTAAGATTAGCTGCATTGATCCTTCATACTGGAAAAAAAAAAGTTGCTGTTCTTTTGCTGTATAACCACCATGATTTGGTAAAAATTTTTTTTAGACATGGGGTCTAACCCCTCACTAATATACTCAAAACTAAAGCAAAAATCTTGCCTTTACATACACTTTAATATACACAGATAACCAATGACGACAGAGCTAAATAATGGAAGAAAAAACCCCAGAGGAGAGTTTGCAGTTTGTTACGTTGTTGTGTTCTACTTTGTCCTTGGCAGCTGCTCCTTGTACGGGACATTTTGTCTTGGCAGTGGGTGACGTCACTGTCCCAGGGGCACGGCGTCCTCCTTGGCTGCTCTTCATTGGGTAACAAGACGGCAGCTCTATAACACAATACATCATTGAGGTCAGGGCTGGACGTCTCTGAAGGTCACCCTGGCTTGTGGGAAGTGACCATTGTCCTACGGCAGTCTAAACTTCCCCCAAAAGTTTCCTAGATCTGCCATCAACTTCTGCAGTCTGCAGATCATTTCACCTTCCACTTCAAGACATTTTTTTTTCTGTTTTGGATTCTCCATGAGCCAAAAATTTAGCATTCCATTCAAGTTGCACCCTTCATAGACCGAAGCCTCTAAGGTTCTCGTGCTATCACTCATTGTTACGGATGATATGTTTCTTTAAATGCAACTCTATGGTGCTCATCTTTTTTGTTTCCTTATTTTACTCCTGCATGCGGATGGGCAGGCAGCCTGAATAGGCAGAGCCACTTCCTATGGACTTGGGGAGGCTACATAGGCTAATATAAATTCAATCTTCAGTCAGAAGTGACCCCACCATCACCATCGCCATGTGTTCCCAATAAAGTCCCTCATTTTATTGTTACTTAGAAATAACAAAAAGTACCTGATCTGTCATTTGCCTCCTGTGAGACAAAGGGACATTGCTCAGCCAATAAGGTCTCTCTTTCTATGCTTGGTGTTGTCAGTGAATCTGGTTGCAACAGCAACGAGTGGAGTGATTACCTAATTGGTTTGCTGCTGCTCCTTCAGTGTCCAATCACAGAGCAGGGGTTGGGTCCTGGACCAGGCTGCAATGCTAAACTGCAGCGTAGTCTGCAGAGAGGTCCAGGACTTTTCTGTGCTGCCTGGATGCAGAATTACAAACTGGACTAGTAACTTGAAAAGGAGGGACTGTCCTTAGGACCATATTTACACTCTCAGCCTCACCCTGGACAGAGATTTTCCAGCTTGCAGGACAACCATCTAGGCACCAGCAGGCTGAGGGCGGACGTCACTGGGGGTCGATAAACTCAGCAGTTAACCCTTTCACACACACAGTAGCCACCACTTTTTTTTTTAACACAAACACGCAGCAATCACAGAATCTTCTGCTGCAATTCTGACCTTTTAACCCCTTCAGTACCGGCCACTTTCACCCCCTTCCTGCCCAGGTCAATTTTCAGCTTTCAGCGGTGTCATACTTTTGCCGCGTACACACGATCAGACATTCCGAAAACGAAATCCTGGGATTTATTTCCGACGGATGTCGGCTCTAAATTTGCCTTGCATGCACACAGTCGCACAAATGTTGTCAGAAATTCCGATTGTCAAGAACGCGGTGACGTACAACACGTACGACGAGGCGAGAAAAATGAAGCTCAATAGCCAGTGCGGCTCTTCTGCTAGATTCCGAGCATGCGTGGAATTTTGTGCGTCGGAATTGTGTACACACGATCAGAATTTGAGAACCAACCCTCAAATTTTTGTCGTCGGAAATTCCAACAAAAAATGTCCGATGGAGCCTACACGCGGTCGGAATCTCCGACAACAAGCTCCCATCGAACATTTGTTGTCGGAAAATCTGATCGTGTGTAACGCGGCATTTGAGTGACAATTGCGCAGGCATGCAACACTGTACCCAAACTACAAATGTATCATTTTGTTCACACAAACAGAGCTTTCTTTTGGTGGTATTTAATCACCACTGGGTTTTTTTATTGTTTTGCTAAATAAACAAGTAAAGACTGAAAAGTTTGAAAAAAATGCATGTTTTTCTTAGTTTCTGTTATACATTTTTGCAAATAAATAATCTTGCTTTTTTTAGGCCAAAATGTATTCTGCTACATTTCTTTGGTGAAAATACCCCGAATCAGTGTATATTATTTATTCTGTAGGATAGTTAGAGAGTCCACAAACTGTGGGATATATATCTAAAAATCGATCAATCCGGATGTACTGACGGCCGATCTCATTTCTTGAGGCCTGAAAATGTCAGGACAGTACACATTCCCCCCTAAACGATCCCTTTTTGGAAAGTAGACAGTCCAAAGAATTTAGGCATGGCGAGATTTTTGAAGTTGCAACTTTTTGTCATAATTTTATGGAAAATTCCGAAATTAAGAAAAAAGAATGTTCACAATTTTACATACTGTCACCAGTGCAGTACAGCGTCATCATATAACTGGTGTGGCGGTGATTTGGGACACTGGTGACAGTACAATAATAATCATAATGATTATGATAATAATGATCTATAAAAAAAATTAAAAATCCTGATTGCTTCCCCAGAGTAGTACAATGTTACTATGTTGTGTTAAAAAAAATAAAAGCATAAAAACTGTAAAAAAAAAAAAAAAACTGTAAAAAGGAAAAAATTACAACTTACCAGTACAAGAAAAAAAAAGTTATAATTTTTTCCTTTTTACAGTTCTTTTTAAAAATTTTTAACACACCTTAGTAACATTGTACTACTCTGGGGAAGTGATCAGGATTTTTTTCTTTTTTTATAAATCATTATTATCATAATCATTAAGATTGCTTATAGCAGTGTATTATATTGCTATAAGCAAACATTTTACTGAATGAAACTGAATCATTCGGTCTGTTTTGCTGTGATTGGCCACAGCTAATCACATAGTACAGATGTGATTGGCCCTGCCTGTACCATGTGATCAAATTGAACAATATAAACTGAATGCAAATATCAATTAGGAGATTCATTGCAACATAGGAATATTTGGTATCTAACCGATTGTCATCGTCTCATGCATCAGTATTGCAAATTTTTATGAAGAAAACTCCATCATAACAGGAATTATGGAAATTGTATTTAATGAAATTCTATTCTTATGTGTGTCAATATAGATCACCAACCCCAGTTTTTTTTTGTGTTATCATTTAAATTCTCTGAAAAGTGGCCAAGAAATCATAAATTCTGCCAGGGTATGTAAACTTATGAACACAACTGTATGTATTACAATAATAGCACAGGTGACTTTGGTGATAAAAGTAACAATGTGCAGCTTGGACTTTCTACTTTCTACTTCTAGAGAAGGCAAAGAGCAGGGGTGAGTGCCACAAAAATGGGAGTCTCACTCCTCAGTGCGAAGTAGCCACAATGTTGAAAAAAAATTATATTTACTTTATTTTTTTTTAAAGTGGACTGCCTCTGTGTCACATCTGTGATCCTGATATAGAGGTCTTCTGTTGCTTTATGTAAACTGTATAACAATCGTTACTGATTATCGGGGGGGGGGGGGGGGGGGTATTATTTTCTCTGTGTGGCCCTCTTCCTGTGGGATGTGGCCCTTCCCTTCTTACAGCTTTTGTTTGCTTATTTTTCTCCATCTGACCAATAACAGCACATCCGCTTCTCCGAACACTGAGATCAGCCTCTGTTAAAGATCTGTGACTCAGTGTTCTCTGTACAGCACTGCGGTATATGTCAGAGCTATATAAATGTAGAATAATAATAGTGTGTGACTGTGGGGGAGGGGACATTAGAGTGTAAATTTTTGTTTATTAAAAAAATCATACAAACATACAGCTTATTAATAAAAACATATTTACATAAAAATAAACAACTAAACAAAAACAAGCATGCTTACATCAGCAAATAAACATTTCCTGACAAGATAACATATTAAGAAACATATTTTAGTGACAACAAAAAAGAGACTACAAACCCTGAACCTCCACTTAAACACAATCCAGGCTAAGAAACATTTTGAGATTTAATCGTCATCAGGATGCGATTCCAAAACCCCCCATTAACCCCCCCCCCACATCATTCACCCCGACTTCCACATCATTCACCTTGCATTCTGCACCAGCCACAGTCATCATCCAATCCATCCCTCACTCCACCCCTCTGTGTCTGCTGACCTCCAGCTGCACTTCTGCCATACCGAGGAGGAGGGGTTGGCACCACCATACACGCTGGTCCAGCACCCTCCACTGCCTTCACTACACTAGGAGAAACAATAGGTGCAGACACAGACAACCACACTTTTTGACACTGACTGGGGAACCACAGACTGGGGGGACACTGACACCACAGAGGGCCTCACAGACACAGATTCTGACGGGACAGAGACACTAGGATCCCCTGGTACAACATACGCCAACCCAGACTCCTCTCTATCCAGACGGAAGAATTCCTCCACCAACTCTGGCTTATTGTGCAAAGCCTCAGGGCAACGGCTATAAGGGTGACCGAGCTTACACATAGGTTACATTTAATGATGTTACAGTCCCTCGTCAGATGCCCCAGTTCCTGGCACAAAGAGCACTTCAGTTCTGGACATTTAGAGGAGAAATGTCCCTTGACTCCACATTTATGGCACAGCTTAGGTTGACCAGGGTAAAAGACGGTAATCCTCTCTTTACCAATAAAGGCAGAGGAGGGCAAATGCTTGACCACATTCCCACACACTCAACCTCATTGACAGCAACCACCCACCCATCCATCCAGTTTCCTCTATCATCCACAATCTTTTTTAGCGTGCACAAAGTTTCACCAAACCTCCTCAACCAGACTCATAAATCCTCAGGGCGTATAGACTCATTCCTTGTCAGGATAGTCACATTCTTAATCAAGGGCTGTCGAGAGACAACTTTGGGGACAAGCCCCTTCCAGTCCGGCTGGCCCCTATACACATTCTCAAACCGCTCCCAAAACAGATCCAGTGATTCTGGACGCACAAATGACAAATCATATTCATAGGAACAGTCGGACTGATATGAGCATAAATATCCTCTGCCTTAAATCCCATGGCTAGGATCTTATCCACAACCACCCTCCTGATAGGTGGAATACCTCCTCCTTCCCACCTTAGCTGTACCACATTCCTGAGTTTAATAGAAGAAGGTACGTTAGGTGGAAGTCGCACCACAGGCTCCCTTCCACCACCAGCAGCATGACTTTGTCCCAACACAGCCTTAGCATAATTCCTAACTGGGACAGATGACACATTAACTGGCTGTGTAGGAACCTCTGAAATCTGGTTTGGTAAATTACCCACCACTTAATTCTCCCTCCTCCCCTTCAGCACAACAGTTCTGCAGACCATAGTCCCAGAAGTACCACAGTTACCAGCAGTCCTGTCATCAAATAAAGTCTTCCGTTTAGAAAAAACACCAGCTGTTTCAGCGTTCATACGGCTCTCCTGCTTTGCAGTTTCAATGTTCATGCGACATTCCTGCTCTGCACTGTTAGTGTCCATGTGGGACTCCTCGCAGCCAGCTCCTCTTGCATTCCCTGCTGATTGCAAAGATCTGTTGGCAGGTGCAATCTCAGGAAAGTTCTCCACACACTGAGAGAGATTTTCAGCAAGCACTCCTTTACCATGATCCTCATCTGACGAGTTGGTGCCGCTCAAGGAAGATTCCATTTCTGTAATGGCCTGCAGCAATCCGCCATTTTTCTCAACCTCCTCCTGAGATTACCCAGGCTGCTGGGGAGGGAGGGGGCAGATACTGACTCTGACACAACAGATCCCGAGACAGGGGTAGTACTGGGGCCACCATGTGAAGCCACTTCCTTACCCCCCTATCCATACTATCGCCATTGCTCTGGCATCCACCCTCTGGCTGGTACTGGCACAGGCACTTTCCTTCTTCTGTTGGAATCTCTCCTCATTCTCACAGTTTTTTCTGAACACACAGCTGCTTTCCTTCAGAGAGACGACCAACTTCTCCTGCTTTTTCAATGCCTCCTCCAGAGACTTCAGCTTGGAGACCTCCCTTTAAACTGTTTCCAGACTTACTATGCAGGGATTTCTTTTTCCTGAGATCTTCTTTCATGACAGCAAATTTCTGTTCCTCCTTAGCAATGCGGCGAAGTCTGTTCACCACTTTATCCTGGAAGACTGGTAAGGACTCCTCTTGCATAGGGACAGGCCCAGGATCCATTGCAGCTTGAGCACATAGAGTAGGCCTTAGTGCCTCTGGAGAGCCTCCACCTTCGTCTCCCCCCCATCCACTGCATAGTGGTTGGGGGAGAAGCCTGCAGGACAGGCCCAGGGTTGATGTTTCCTCCAGGTGAGACCAAAGCAAAGTGAGCCAACAGCACCTTTGCAAAACAGCACCACCTGGTGGAGAAGCTCCTCTGGTGCAGCGACTGATGTGACTGGCTCAGTGATCTCTGTACAGCACTTCGGTTAATGTCAGAGTTATAAAAAATGGCATCTTATCACTGTAAGGACTATTAGCCACCAGTCACAATGATTAGAAGATGTCTATTTCAGGGGCCATTTCTGCCCATATATAAATAGATTCGTCTTTCATCCCGCTTCCTCTCGTACATTGTGCCACTTTGCTGTATGTTGGTGATTTCCTCGGAACGAGTCTTTCATGTGAATACAGCTGGACTCCGTTGTCCTTTTATCTGTATAAGGGGGGAGATGGTTCTGGGAAGATCACAGGAGGAGATCCCTCTGATGTATGTGGAGTCCCAACATCCCATCTCCTTATTGGGGCCCTCAGATCATTCAACAAGTAGCTCATGGCTTCAAATAGAAGCTGTACAACCTCAGATCACCCCACTCTAATCAGAAAATGTGCACAAGTATCTGACATGCTAGTCTACAGCCGTGGACAAAAGTTTTGAGAATGACACAAATATTCATTTTCACAAAGTCTGCTGCCTCAATTTTTATGATGGCAATTAGAGACAGATTCAGTTGTTGTGAAGAAGGCTTCAGGGTGCCCAAGACAGTCCAGCAAGCGCCAGGACCGTCTCCTACAGTTGATTAATCTGCGGGATCGGGGCACAACCATTGCAGATCTTTCTCAGGAATGGCAGCAGGCAGGTGTGAGTACATCGGCACGCACAGTGAGGAGAAGACTTTTCAAGGATGGCCTGGTATTAAGAAGGGCAGCAAAGAAGCTGCTTCTCTCCAGGAAAAACATCAGGGACAGACCTATTCTGCAAGAGATACAGGGATTGGACTGCTGAGGACTGGGGGAAAGTCATTTTCTCTGATGAATCCCCTTTCCTATTGTTTGGGGCATCCAGAAAAGACCTTGTCGGGAGAAGAAAAGGTGAGCACTGCCATCAGTCCTGTGTCATGCATCCCAAGTAGGATTGCCACATCATCCCTTTAATCTAGGACACATATGAATTCCACAGGTTCTGAGGCGGATTTAACGCAGATAAGGCACCAAGTGAGTTTAATTACCACCTTAATCAGCCACAGAACCCGTGTAATTAATGTGTGTCCTGGATAAAAGGGATGATGTGGCAACCCTAATCCCAAGACCATTCATGTGTGGGGTTGCTTCTCAGCCAAGGGAGTGGGCTCCTAAGAACACAGCCATGAATAAAGAATGGTACAAAAAACATCCTCTGAGAGCAACTTCTCCCAACCATCCAAGAACAGCTTGGTGAGGAGCAACGCAGTATTTTGGAGCACCTTGCCATAAGGCAAAACTGATAACTAAGTGGCTTGGGGAACAAAACATGGACATTTTGGGTCCATGGCCAGGAATCTCCCCAGACCTTAATCCCATTGAGAACTTGTGGTCAGCCCTCAAAAGGTGGTTGAACAATACAAACCCCACAAATTCTGACACATACCAAGCATTAATTAATGCAAGGATGGGTGACCATCAGTCAGGATGTGGCCCAGAAGTTGATAGACATCATGCCAGAGAGAATTACAGAGGTCTTGAAAAATACAAAGGGTCAACACTGCAAATATTAACTCTTGGCATAAAGTTCATGTAAATGTCAATAAAAGCCTTTGACACTTTTGGAATGCTTGTAATTATACTTCAGTATCCCATAGTAACATCTGACACAAAGATCTAAAAACACTGAAGCAGCAGACTTTGTGAAAATGAATATTTGTGTCATTCTAAAACATTTGGCCATTACTGTACACTGCCCAAAGTGCAGCAATGCATTTGTGCACCATTCTTAAAGGGCACCGCCACCCAAAAGTAATATTTCAGCTCTGTATGCTTCCTATAAGACAATTACATGTTGGCTTCTTATATCTCTAAGGGACTGCAGTGATGAAATTTCTTATTTTGCAAACCACAGCTTTTTGTCAAATCACCATCCACCAATCGATTCCCCATATTATAGAATAAAAAAAAAATTCTAGAGCCCATTTTGTCATGCTAGACTCGAATTACTACAGGGAAACCTCACCATTGTGGGAGGGGCAGAGACACAAACTACTGAAGGTATAACCCACAGCTGCCGTTTTAGAAAGACACACAAATAATGCTGGCCATACACCATACAAAAAAATCGTCCAAACTCATTTTCGAAAAACGAACATTCGGCCATGAGCGCAAACGATAGTGCCATCATGTAATGACCGATAAATCGTTCAGTGGACATAAATGAATGCATTTTTTGTTTGTTTTTTTTACATATACCTAGTGCAGACAATTCGGATGGGAAACACATTAACCTTTCAATTTATCGTTCGTTCGGCAGAACATTTCCAAACTTGTCCTTTGTTTTCTCCGCTCTAAAACGTCCCAACAATTATAGATTTTGTGCCCAATAACTGGCCGAAAAACGAACAAACTGTCTAAATGACCGAATTTCGGTAAATTTTTCGTAAAGTGTATGGCCAGCATTAGTCTCTAGATACACAATCAAAATTATACTTACCATTTCCTTCCCAAAGCAGATATACAGTGCCTTGAAAAAGTATTTATACCCCTGGAAATGTTCCACATTTTGTCATGTTACAACCAAAAACATAAATGTATTTTATTGGGATTTTATGTGATAGACCAACACAAAGTGGCACATAATTGTGAAGTGGAAGGAAAATGATAAATGGTTTTCAAAATGTTTTACAAATAAATATGTGAAAAGTGTGGGGGGGCATTTGTATTCAGCCCCCTTTACTTTGATACCCCTAACTAAAATCTACTGGATCCAATTGCCTTCAGAAGTCACCTAATTAGTAAATGGAGTCCAGCTGTGTGTAATTTAATTTTTGTATACATACAGCTGTTCTGTGAAGTCCTCAGAGGTTTGTTAGAGAACCTTAGTGGAAAGAGTATGGCACAACTGCAAACCTACCAAGACATGGCCATCCACCTAAACTGACCGGCCGGGCAAGGAGAGCATTCATCAGAGAAGAGCCAAGAGGTCCATGGTAACTCTGGAGGAGCTGCAGAGATCCACAGCTCAGGTGGGAGAATCTGTCCACAGGACAACTATTAGTCGTGTACGCCACAAATCTTGGCTTTATGGAAAAGTGGCACGAAGAAAGCCATCATTGAAAGAAAGCCATAAGTAGTCCCGTTTGTATTTTGTGAGAAGCCATGTGGAGGACACAGCAAACATGTGGAAGAAGGTGCTCTGGTCAGATGAGAAAAAAATTGAACTTTTTGGCCTAAAAGCAAAACGCTATGTGTGGGGGAAAACTAACATTGCACATCACGCTGAACACACCATCCCCACTGTGAAACATGGTGGTGGCAGCATCATGTTGTGGGGATGCTTTTCTTCCAATTAGCCATTTTCCCTCCCCGGTGTAATGTGACTCGTTAGTATTACAAGGTCTCAGGTGTGAATGGGGAGCGGGTGTGTTAAATTTGATGTTATCGCTCTCACTCTCTCATACTGGTCACTGGAAGTTCAACATGGCACCTTATGGCAAAGAACTCTGAGGATCTGAAAAAAAGAATTGTTGCTCTACATAAAGATGGCCTAGGCTATAAGAAGATTGCCAAGACCCTGAAACTGAGCTCGAGCACGGTGGCCAAGACCATACAGCGGTATAACAGGACAGGTTCCACTCAGAACAGGCCTCGCCATGGTCGACCAAAGAAGTTGAGGTCACGTGCTCAGCGTCATATCCAGAGGTTGTCTTTGGGAAATAGACGTATGAATGCTGCCAGCATTGCTGCAGAGGTTGAAGGGGTCGTCCCAGAAGGAAGCCTCTTCTAAAGATGATACACAAGAAAGCCTGCAAACAGTTTACAGAAGACAGGCAGACTAAGGACATGGATTACTGGAACCATGTCCTGTGGTGTGATGAGGCCAAGATAAAAGTATTTGGTTCAGATGGTGACAAGCGTGTGTGGGGGCAACCAGGTGAGGAGTACAAAGACAAGTGTGTCTTGTCTACAGTCAAGCATGGTGGTGGTAGTGTCATGGTCTGGGGCTGCATGAGTGCTGCCGGCACTGGGGAGCTACAGTTCATTGAGGGAACCATGAATGCCAACATGTACTGTGACATACTGAAGCAGAGCATGATCCTCTCCCTTCGGAAGCTAGGCCGCAGGGCAGTATTTGAACATGATAACGACCCCAAACACACCTCAACGACAACCACTGCCTTGCTAAAGAAGCTGAGGTGTAAAGGTGATGGACTGGTCAAGCATGTCTCCAGACCTAAACCCTATTGAGCATTTGTGGGACATCCTCAAACGGAAGGTGGAGGAGTGCAAGGTCTCTAACATCCACCAGCTCTGTGATGTCATCATGGAGGAGTAGAGGAGGACTCCAGTGACAACCTGTGAAGCTCTGGTGAACTCCATGCCCAAGAGGGTTAAGGCAGTGCTGGAAAATAATGGTGACCACACAAAATATTGACACTTTGGGCCCAATTTGGACATGTTCACTTAGGGGTGTACTGACTTTTGTTGCCAGCGGTTTAGACATTAATGGCTGTGTGTTGAGTTATTTTGAGGGAACAGCAAATTTACACTGTTATACAAGCTGTACACTCACTACTTTATATTGTAGCAAAGTGTCATTTCTTCAGTATTGTCACATGAAAAGATAGAACAAAATTTTTACAAAAATGTGAGGGGTATACTCACTTTTGTGAGATACTGTATGTTAAGTCATGTTGCAACAAATGCAACTTCCCTAAATCTTCTCATTCTCCCCGGTGTCTGGTCACGCACAGGACCTTCTAAGGAGAATGATGGTGCGACTATTTTTTCTTCTACTCTGTGGGACATGTGAGACAAAACATTTATCATTTTAAACATTTTATCTTTCCTTAATATGTTAATTTAGATGCATTGTAGCAACTGAATTCATTAAAAAAAGATTTTGTGTTGCCCTTTTCTGGATCAGCAGTGGGTTTAGGGTTTTGTGGATAAACTCAATGGACTTGTGTCTCTTTTTTTCAACCTGATGTAACTATGTAACCAATAAAACAATGGTGCTGCTAATAATTAATATTATAGTAATCAGTATTTTAGTAAGTTACATTATTCTTCTTTGTTGTTCCTTTATAGGTCACATAAGTGAAGGACAGACTGTGGGTAAGTAACTCAATTTTTTTTCTCTGTCACAGGAAACCTTGGCTGGAATTACGTAAGAATATTACTATTCAGTACTAAGGAGAGTCTGTAGCAATGTTAGGACAATTGTATTCTAAGCCCCAGTTCAAACTGGTGCGGCGTTGAAATTGCGCTACTTCAGCGAGATTTCGAACCCATACATCAGTGCGATTTGCACTGCTGATTTAGGTTCAATAAGTTTTTAATGTTTTGTTTTAAGACATATTTAAGCAGAAAAAAAAGCACAAACAGGACCAGGTGCCCGACATCAGGCATCCTGGGTCTACAAAAATGAATCATACATATATAAAGTATATTGCGTTCTATTGCATGTGCATAGGTAACTTGAAAGTGGATCGTTAAAGTAACGTTGCAAACATATGGCTGACATCCGTCAAAGTGCCATTTCTCTCGGTCTGGACGCCCCTTTGGGAACCTGCTGCGTCCAGAGGCCGAGGAAAACAATATGTTTAGACTAAGGCGCCTTTCACACGGACGGCTATTCTTTTTTTTTTTAATAATCAAAATTTTTATTTCATTTATATGTTTACACCAGTTATACAACATACTATACCCCTTCATTCAACCCAAAAAACAAAGACATCAAATTACATCATTCCACAATTACCCCACCTATCCCCCCATCCGTAATTTACATATTATAAACTAACAACCCCAAAACAAGAGAAAAAAAAAAAAAAAGAAAAAAAAAAGAAATTTCCTTTTCTTTTCTTTCCTTTTTCCCCTTGAATAGTAAAAAGGGGAGACACTTTCCTCTTCCCCTCTGAATTCATAGTGCTTGTGAATTTAAGTTTTGATTAGTGTGTAAATAATGAGGGAGAGAAAAAAAAATTTGAATTTTAGTCCCTCCCCTTCTCTCTTTCTCTCTTTTTTTGTGCTCATTTAAGCTTGCATCCGCAAAAATCCTTATGCCCTGTGACTAGTGCTGTAACACTCTCCTCTTCCCCTCTTCACTCGTGATGTTTGTTATTTACTCCTTTATTATTTAATGGAGGAAAAAAAAAACACAACCCCCCACCGCCCAGTGCTTAGGTAAGGGAGTAGAGGAAAGAGGAAGACCATAAAAAAAAAAAAAAAAAAAAAAAAAAACACAACACAGCTCCCCCTCCCCACCACAAAACATATAATCATATATTATCTTACCCCCCCGCCCTCTTTACATTTAATTAACATTAGAGAAGTCATATCAATATCTAAACCTTTCTTCCAGGGTCAATCTTCTTATTGTCTTTATTCTTAATGACTATACCATATCTCCCTCCCTTACTCATTAGTGTTTCCCTCTTCTGTTATCTTCTTAGCGCACTGTTCCCATTTTGCCCAGGTCATTTCAAATTTCCCTTTTTGATTTTTAACCCCGTGGACCCACCTCTCCGCTTCTTTTATAAAATTGACCTAATTTCTCCAGTCTATGGCTGTCGGGCCCCGAACTTGTCTCCAGTACTTCGGAATTCGTTTTTTTGCTACATTTAATAAGTGTGGGGTTATACTTTCTCTGTACTTTTTGATGGGTCCGGGCTTTCCATGAAATAGGTACTGTATAGGCCCAAACTCCAGGGAGTCCACTGTTAGTTTCTCAATCCATGGGGCCACTGATTCCCAGAACAACTTAATTACTGGGCATGTCCACCACAGATGGAGAAAGGTTCCCCTCTGTCCACAGCCCCTCCAACACCTATCACTTGATGTTGAGGAGATTTGTGCTAGTTTTGCTGGAGTCCTATACCACCTTGCTAGGAACTTATATGCCGTTTCTTGCACCTTTGAACTTATAGAGGTGGTAAATGTTAACGAAATCATTCTATTAATTTGTTTGTCTGTCCAGACTTGACCCAATTCCCTCTCATTAATATGGTAATTTAGATGCATTGTAGCAACTAAATTAATTAAAAAAAGATTTTCTGTTGCCCTTTTCTGGATCAGCAGTGGGTTTAGGGTTCTGTGGAATAACTCAATGGACTTGTGTCTCTTTTTTTCAACCTGATGTAACTATGTAACCAATAAAACAATGGTGCTACTAATTATTATTATTATAGTAATCAGTATTTTAGTAAGTTACATTATTCTTCTTTGTTGTTCCTTTATAGATGACATAAGTGAAGGACAGACTGTGGGTAAGTAACTCAATTTTTTTTCTCTGTCACAGGAAACCTTGGCTGGAATTACGTAAGAATATTACTATTCAGTCCTAAGGAGAGTCTGTAGCAATGTTAGGACAATTGTATTCTAAGCCCCAGTTCAAACTGGTGTGGCGTTGAAAATGTGCTACTTCAGCGAGATTTCGAAGTCACACATCAGTGCGATTTGCACTGCTGATTTAGGTTCAATAAGTTTTTATTGTTTTGTTTTAAGACATATTTTTTTTTTTTCCATTAAACAAAAGTTTTATCGAGTAAAGATGGTGCATATAAATACAGAGTAGCGCTAATATACATAGACTGCATAATAAACAGGGGAGGTATACATTGTTAATATAGTTAATATTAGGAGTAATATATGCTAATGTGAAAATAAATGGATACAGCTATGAAATACTGTCAATATAATGAGTGATATTGTCTCCCCCCCCCCGTTGAACATATGTTTTATTCGATTTTATTTTAGTACACGTAATGTATATATGCATAATGCAACGTTCTCATTTATGTTACATACATTTATTTCTATAAGGGAGATATTGTGTGCAGTACAGACATAACCATTATGGGAGAACAACATGTACCATGTTATCTTTTGACTTATACTTTCTCCGTGTGTATCTGAAATAAAGCCTTAGTTATAGAAGTTGTGTTACTAAGCGAGCTTATAATTAATTACAAGTTTCAAGTTCTTGCAACCATCGATCCCAAATCTTGTTATATTTTGTCGGACAGCCTCTATTAATGTAAATATGTTTTTTGTATGGCAGTGTTGCGTTAACTTCTGTTTTCCACTCCGCCACACTGGGGGGGGGATGGCCTCATCCACTTTCTTGCAATAATTTTTCTGACAGAAAATAGGGTTTCATGAAGGAATACCTTGGTGAATTTGTCTACTGTGTCTGGGAATATCCCTAGGAGACATTGTTTTGGTTCTAGCGCTATTGGGGAGCCCATGGTATCTTGCAAAAAAGTTATAACCTGTTTCCAAAGTTGTTAGTACATGTCCATATTAAATGGTAGAACGTGCCTGTTTCTTGTCCACATAATGAGCATAGAGTAGATTGATTATGCTTATATCTGGCTACTCAGATTGGGGTAAGGTATGTTCTGTGTGTTATGTAAATCTGAGAAAGTCTGTCTGAAAGTCTTGGTGATACTGCTTTGCATGTCTCGAGAGCTTCCTCCCATTCCTCATTTTCCATTAGGCCCACTTCTCTCTCCCAACGAGGCTTCAAATCAAACGCTATTTTTGACGAAGTGGGAGTCAGAAGCATATTATAAAATGTGGATATTAGTCCACGTGGGTCTGTATTTTTAACAATAGCCATAATGGGGTGAAGAGTAGGCGAGGCCCCAGCCTGCAAAAATTGTGTTTGGGTTGCATGTCTTACTTGCAGGTATCTGAAAAACATAAAATTTGGTAGAGAAAATTCCTCTTTAAGTGTGTTGTAAGTTTTGAGGGTTCCATTGAAAAGCAAATGATGTACATAGTAAATTCCCCTAGACTCCCACAGCTCCGAGTCCGGGATGCTTATAAATTCTGTCATGTCTCTATTATGCCATATCGGTGTGTGGTCGTGTAATCTAGGTATTCCTAATTTAGTGGAAGCAAGGTCCCAAATACGTCTGTAGTGATATACCAAGGACTTCGTGTCACCCCCCATCTCAGTATTCCTAGATCCCGCCGATGTTGCATAGAGGGAATCGCCGGTAAGTTGCACTCTTTTGGAGCAAAGAAGGGTCAGGAAACGTAGGTTATCTGTCTTGTCTATGTGGAATAGTTGTGATAATTGAGATGCAATGTAATAAAAGTTCAGATCCGGTAGAGCCATTCCCCCCATGTCTGTCGGGTTTTTAAGCGCTGGCCATGCGATTTTATGTCTACTGGTCCCCCATACAAAGGGTTTGAGCCGGGCTTCAAGAGACTTAAAGTGTTTTAATGGGAGATAGATTGGGGTATGCCACAATATGTAAAGGATTTTTGGAAGGAGGACCATTTTTATCAAATTTATGCGACCCCATACTCCTAGAGGTAAACGGGCCCATATGCGTATTTTGGTTTCGACTAGTGAAATGAGGGGTTCAATATTGAGGGGAATATAATCAGCCGGATCTCTGGATATGTGGATTCCTAGGTACTTGATTGTATCTACTCTTTTTAGTGGGGTCTCTGTCCATGATTTATGTGGTGGGAAATTATCTATAGGTAGAATTTGGGACTTTTCCCAGTTGATCTTTAAACCAGAAAACGTTCCAAAGTGTTCGATCAACTGTAGTACTTTTTGAAGGGAAGGGCCTGAGTCAGCGAGATATAATAGGGTATCGTCTGCGTATAAGCTAATTTTTTCGGTTAAGGTTCCCATTCGTAGACCCACAATCCCGGGGTTTGCACGGATAGACATGGCCAGAGGCTCTGCAGCTAGGGCATAGAGAAGTGGGGAAAGAGGGCAGCCCTATCTCGTAACTCGACCGAGATCAAACTCTTGAGACGGCCACCCGTTCGCCACCACTCTAGCTGTGGGATTTTGATAAAGTAGTTTGATCCACTTAAGGAACCTGGGGCCAAAACCATACCTTCCTAAGCATTTCCATAGGTACCCCCACTCCACAGAGTCAAACGCCTTGGCCGTGTCAAGCGTCAAAACCACCCGGGATCCTACATTTTCATACGTGGCCTGTAGATTTATAAACAATTTCCGTAAGTTGAACGAAGTGTTACGACCAGGCATGAACCCTGCTTGATCTGCCTGAATCAATGAAAGAATAACTTGATTGAGTCAGAGGGAGAGTACCTTGGCTAATATCTTGATATCCACCTGTAATAAGGAAATTGGGCGGTAGGATTCGGGGTATCCTGGATCTTTTCCCGGTTTGGGTATGAGGACTATTGTTTCCTCTCTCATAGAAGCGGGAAGTGTGAATGTCTCGAATAAGTGGTTATATAAGGTTAGAAGTTTTGGGATCAAAAAATCGCTGAATTGGGAGTAGAATTCTATAGGCAGGCCATCCGAGCCAGGGGATTTGGATCTGGCAAATCCAGCAATAGCCACCGCTATTTCCTCTTCGGTGAGAGGTGCCTCGAGGAGGTTAACCTGGTCTTCTGTTAACTGAGGAAGTGCCGTTTCCTCCAGAAAGGAGTTCATTGGGCCCTTGTCCTCAGAACTTTTTGAGGTGTAAAGATCAATAAAAAATTCTCTAAACATGGAGGTCACTGTGTGAGGATCAGTAATGAATTGACCACCAGGACCATACAGGGATATCACCACCGGGGGTCTATCCTCATTGTGTATCAGGTATGCTAGGAGCTTGCCAGCCTTTTCCCCGTGCTCAAACAGCTTTTGTTTAGCAAAAAACATTTTGTGCCACTCCTTCCCGTATTGGAGTTGGTTTACCACTCTAGCCTGAAGCTTAAGTAAGTCTGCATTTGCGGGAGAGGGATCACCCATATAATTTTGTTCAGATTGGGATAGTACCGTTACCGCTCTGTCAAGCTCTCTAGAAGAGTCTATTTTAGTTCTGTTGATGCGAGCTGAGAGTATCATGCGAACATGAGATTTAAAAGACTCCCAGATTGTTGTCATGGGAGCTGAACGGTCATTGTTCCTGAAGTACAACTTCCATTCATTCGTGAGTTCATCGTCCTCAGGGAGTAGTGAGAGCCAGAATGGGTTTAATCGCCAGTTCCGTTTTGGTTTGTCAGTGGGCACGCTTAATGTAATCCAGTATGGGCTATGGTCAGACAACAACCTGGGAGAGAAAACTGTCTCTAGTAGTCGAGGTGTGAGACTTTGTGATAGCAATTTCATGTCAATTCTAGACATAGAGTTGTGGGAAGAAGAGAAGCAAGAGAATGATTGTTTGTGTGGGTATTTATATCTCCAAGAATCCACAAGGTGAAAAGAGGAAATTAGCTTGGCAAATTTGGTTTCTCTGTTGGTTATTGCATGTGGATTCAAGGGTTGAAGCCTATCTACCGAGGGGTTCAGCGTGGTGTTGAAATCCCCCAGCCAAACTGCTTGGACTGTGGGGTATTTGGTCATGAATGTAAATCCCTCTAAGATTATGGGTATGGAGAATGGGGGAGGAACATAGAAAGCCAAGATAAGAAAAGGTTCCCCATGTAATTTAACAGATAAAAAGACATACCGTCCCTGCGGGTCCGTGGAAACCTCTATAAAAGTTCAAATTGTACCGATTTGGCCACCAAAACTGATACCCCACGTGCTTGTGATGTGTATGTCGAATGAAATGCCCATCCAACCCAGGGTCGGCGAAGAGCCATTTGCAATCTCCCCTCCACGTGAGTCTCTACTAGGACTATGATGTCAGCGTATTGTTTTTTTAGGAACGTGAGGGCCGCCGAGCATTTTATCCTCTCGCGCAGGCCCCGCACGTTCCAGGTAAGGAATTTTAAAGTCCCCATGTAGTCTCCTCCATACAGTTACGTATTTCAGCTATCATGTGCGTGTCTAGTTTTTTGGTTAGTCTTCTCATATGTCTGTACCTTATATTTAGTGTACACATTACTAGGTATAGCATAACATTTAATTTCTGCAGCAACATTGCCAAACTTTGTTTAGTGTGTAGTCTAGTTTCAACACATACAAATTTGTTCAATGGTTGAACTATCCCCCCACCCCCCACCCCGCCCTACAACCTTCCCAACTGTTGCAACCATCATCCCCAAACAGAATGAAATTCCCCAACAAGAAAATAAAAAACTTTGCATGGTAAAGCCATAAACAGGTGAGTATTTGGGACCACCGCATTAGAGAGAGTGATGACGGACTATGCTCCGTGTTGAGAAAACGGTAAATGATTGTTCATTGCAGTGGCACCCAATCTCACAACCATATCCTCTGGTGTTAAATGGGGTAAAGTCTCGCTGCACTTTGCGATGAAGGGGTAGGACTATGTCCACTCTGGGGCTCCGTCCTCCCAGAAAGCATAATGAGCCACATAAGATATCAGGGAAAAACAAATTAAAATGAAAAAAATAGGGGTAAGGGAAAAAGAAAAAAAAAACAAAAAAATTAAAATGGGGGGAGGGATAAAAAAAGCCCCCCTAGGGAAAGACATTTGCGAGTGCCCTTTCAGCTTGTTGACAGTATAGTCTGAACTTGACTCTCGTAGCAAGGATACAACTCACAGCTCCTTGACGGGTCCTTGATCCAGTACACTGAACAAATAAACGGGCTAGTGTGAAGAGCATTTAAATATGGCAGATAGATCTGTATATGTCCACTTGAGTGCCCAACACATAGCTATTATGTTCTAGTCAGGACTGCAACAAGTATCGGGAGTTGTATACTATAATGGTTGTGGTAGGTGGTAGCAAGAAGCGTACTTACAGCGATGTCAGTCTGCTCTCTCCGGTACCCCTTGACGTTCCAGCCAGGTTATCACCTCCTCGGGGTCCTCGAAAAAGTGAACTCTGCCATCTTGCTCTACTTGGAGTCTGGCCGGAAATAGCATAGCATATTTGATTTGCTTTAATCTCAGCCTGCGTTTGGCCTCTGTGAAACCTTGTCTGCGGCGCTGCACTTCTGTCAAAAAATCAGGAAATATGGCAATTTTGCTGTTCCCTAGTTGAATGTTGCCTTTTTCTCGCGCCATTCTCAGGGCCGCATCCCGATCCTTATAGTTAAGGAGCTTGGCTATAAAGATGCGCGGAGGTGCTCCCTGTGGAGGTGGTCTGGCAGGCATGCGGTGGGCCCTTTCTACAGCTAGCAATGGGGAGAAGGCCTCTCTGCCATACTGTGTGATGAGCAGCTGCTCCAGGAATGTGGTGGGGTTCTTACCCTCAGCGCCTTCAGGGAGGCCAACTAATCGCAGCCTGTTCTCCATTTCGTCCTGCTTGGAGAATAATTGCTGAATTTGACGCTGCATACGTTCTGTCCTCTCTTGCAGGGGCGGGATGGCATCCTCCACGTTGCTGATTCGGTTTTCTGCAGTTTTAACCCGGTCCCGGAGTTTATGTAGATCTTGCCGGATGAGAGATATGTCCACCTTTACTTCCTCTATCTGGGCTGTTAATGAGGTTCGGCAGAATGTGATTGCCTCGAGAAGCAGCTCTGTGTCTCCCGTCGCACGTTCCTCCTCAGGCTTCTCCGCGGCGCCATTTTCCTCCATCTCCTCTCCCTCCTGCTGGCGGTACTGGGCTAGTTTCGCCGCCGTCGCTGCTTTCTGAGCCTTTGTGGGAGACATCGTGACCGGATTCTTCAGCGGCCATAATAGGGAAGCTGTTAATCTTGTTTAGAGGGATCTGCGGGCACAGGATGAGGTAAAAGCAGGAGTAATGGACAGAGCTCCTCGTGAACGCGTCCTACTCCATTCGCTGTCAGGCCACGCCCCTTTTAAGACATATTTAAGCAGAAAAAAAAACCACAAACAGGACCAGGTGCCCGACATCAGGCGTCCTGGTCTACAAAAATGAATCATACATATATAAAGTATATTGCGTTCTATTGCATGTGCATAGGTAACTTGAAAGTGGATCGTTAAAGTAACGTTGCAAACATATGGCTGACATCCGTCTAAGTGCCATTTCTCTCGGTCTGGACGCCCCTTTGGGAACCTGCTGCGTCCAGAGGCCGAGGAAAACAATATGTTTAGACTAAGGCGCCTTTCACACGGAAAGCTATTCTGTCGCAGTTAAAAGCATGTTTTTATTCTGTGAAATTTAAGACACCAGGCACTGCGATCAACTGCATTTTTACAGTGCGATTAGCTGTGGTTGCGTTTAGCTGCGGTTTGCCATTTCCATAGCAACCGGACAGGGTACCGACTCATATTGAATGGGGATCTGACTTGGATCCCCGCCAATACCAGGCACTGTGTTTGGTATGAATCTTGAGGGGGAACTCCACGCCAAATTTTAAATAAAAAAACGGCATGGGTTCCCCTCCAAGAGCATACCAGGCCCTTCGGTCTGGTATGGATTTTAAGGGGCACCCCTTACGCCGAAAAAACTGCGTGGGGGTCCCCCCCAAAATCCATACCAGACCCTTATCCGAGCATGCGGCCCGGTCGGTCAGGAAAGGGGGTGGGAACGAGCGAGCGCCCCCCTCCTGAACCCCGACCCTTATGTCATCACAGTCCCATCATGCCCTGGGCCTGTGACATCATAAGGGGGTGGGGTCACCAGGTGACATCAGTCCCATCATGCCCCGGGTCTGTGACGTCATAAGGGGGCGGGGTCACCGGGGGCCACGCCCCATGCCTATATAATTGGTTGCGGACCTCGCTCACGGCATTACAGTGAGAGGGAGCGTCGTGTCAACATCTATGGAAGAGAAGAGGGAAGAAGACCTGGCTCCGCAAAAGAGCGTCAAAAGAGCAGAAGATAGCGGAGGAGCCCGGCAGAAGGAAGAAGGCACCAGAGAAGAACAAGAGAGCGCGGAGATGACACCGGAGAGAGGGAGAAGAGGCCTGAGAGACCCCCGAAGTCGGCAGAAGGCTCCCAGAGCTGCCTAATAAATTACTTTTAAAACCTGTGTAGTGTGTTTTTTTATTGACACTTTTTTCCCCAGGTGAATGGGTAGGGGTACGATGTACCCCATACTCATTCACATAGGGTGGGGGGCCGGGATCTGGGAGTCCCCTTATTAAAGGGGGCTCCCGGATTCCGATAAGCCCCCCGCCTGCAGACGCTGACAACCAATGGCCAGGGTTGTCAGGAAGAGGTCCTTGTCCTCATCAACATGGGGATGAGGTGCTTTGGGGTGGGGGGGCCCTGCAGGGCGCCCCCCTTGCCCCAAAGCACCAACCCCCCCCATGTTGAGGGCATGCGGCCTGGTACAGTTCAGGAGGGGGGGCGCTCGCTCGTCCCCACCCCCTTTCCTGACCGACCGGGCTGCGTGCTCGGATAAGGGTCTGGTATAGATTTTGGGGGGACCCCCACGCTGTTTTTTCGGCGTACAGGGTGCCCCTTCAAAACCAAACCAGACCGAAGAGCCTGGTATGCTCTTGGAAGGGAACCCATGCCAGTTTTTTATTTAAAATTTGGCGTGGAGTTCCCCCTCAAGATTCATACCAAACAGTTCCTGGCATTGGCGGGGATCCAAATCGGATCCCCGTGCTTGTCGCTCATTGGGAAAGGAAAAAACATTTTTCCTTTCCCGATGAGCGAGCCAGCTCGGCGCTGCTATCCGCAGCTGACACAGTGCACTGCGATTACCTGCGGTTATGTGCAGATAGCTGTGCTAAATCGCTCCTGGACGCAGTCAATTCTATTTTTTTCTATCCACACCAAACCGTAATCAAAATGCAGCTAAAGGCAGTGTGTGAATGGGGCCATAGGAAAGCATTGTGTGCGTTTAGCTGCGGTAGACAATGCAGCTAAAAGCACAATTCTATCCGTCCGTGTGAAAGGGGCCTAAAACATTAATAATTGTCGAAACTGTTGTGGTAAGGTATTTCCAAGTCTCCTGAGTAATAAGGGGACTCATAGTGGGAGATCAGAACACATATGATTTCTTGGTGTGGCCAAGAATAGCCCAGAAGAATGAGAGCGAAAGTAAAAAAGAGGAGAAAGAAGCTAAGGAGAGGAAAGACTGCGGGGGGTAAAGATAGGAAGGGGAAGGAGGGGGGGGGAGTGGAGGGACAGCGAGCCTCGACCCTTTGGGGGTGTTACATTACAGGGTGTAAGGATATGATTATGGGTTTATTTGGTCTAACAGGTAGTATTCATCGTTGAGATTCTATGTTTTCGTTTTTCTGAAGCAGAGTAATGCCTCCAGATACTCCAGGTAAAGGAAAACTTTGCGTGTTTGTCTAATGCTTTGGCTTGCATCTCCTCCATAAGCATTATATTATTAATCTCGCCTACCCATTCTATAAGAGATGGGGGGGTGGTAGTTTTCCATTGTCTGGGAATTAATTGCCGCGCTGCACTGAGGAAAAATTTTAAGAGGTTGTTTTTTTGTGATTTGACAGTACCAGGTAATATGGAAGGAAGGTCAATAGAGGGAGAGGGCGTGAGCAGTTTATCGTATATTTCCGTGTAAATCTGGAAGATTTGCGTCCAGAATGGGAGGAGCACATTGCATTCCCACCAAGTGTGAATGTACGTACCCTTCGCTGAGTTCTCCAGCAGATGTCGGTGGTTGATGGGAACATAATCTTGAGGATGGTTGGCACCCTATACCACCTCGATACCAATTTATAGTTCTTTTGAGTATAGCTCAACATGGATGATTTGTGAGTAAAGAGAAAGGCTTTACTCCACTCCGCCTCTGTTAGGTCTCTTCCCAAGTTCCTCTGACCAGGTATTAGTATATTTAGGTAGGGACTCGTGAGTGTGGTCTAGGATTAGGTATAGGCTTTATGTTGGGGTCAACATGAGTTTGATTCGAACATCGGCTGTTCGCCGAACAGCGAACAATTTGGGGTATTCGCGACAAATTTGAAAGCCACGGAACATCCTTTAAAAGTCTATGGGAGAAATCAAAAGTTCTAATTTTAAAGGCTTATATTCACGGTATTGTCATAAAAAGTGTTTAGGGACCTGGGTCCTGCCCCAGGGGACAAGGATCAATGCAAAAAGAAGTTTTAAAAACGTCCGTTTTTTTTTGGGAGCAGTGATTTTAATAATGCTTAAAGTGAAACAATAAAAGTGTAATATTCCTTTAAATTTCGTACCTGGGGGGTGTCTATAGTATGCCTGTAAAGGGGCGCATGTTTCCCGTGTTTAGTTTGACAGCAAAATGACACTTCAAAGGAAAAAAAGTCATTTAAAACTACTCGCGGCTATTAATGAATTGTCGGTCCGACAATACACATAAAAGTTCTTTGATAAAAACGGCATGGGAATTCCCCACAGGGGAACCCCGAACCAAAATTAAAAAAAAAATGCGTGGGGGTCCCCCTAAATTCCATACCAGGCCCTTCAGGTCTGGTATGGATATTAAGGGGAACCCCGCGCCAAATTTAAAAAAAATGGCGTGGGGGTCCCCCTCAAAATCCATACCAGACCCTTATCCAAGCACAGAACCTGGCAGGTGACCCCACCCCCCTCTGACAACACGGGGAAAGTCACAGGGAAGTCCCCGTGCGTCAGAGGAGGGCGGGGTCACCGGGTGGCCGCAGCATCCGTTATATTAGAAATGTCAGAAGAACCGAAGCGTCACACGGCGGAAGACTCCCACTGAGGTGGATCATGCGGACGGAGCGGAGAAGATGCCTGGAGGAAGATGCGGGACGAGAAGAGCAGAGGAAGAAGAAGATGGACAAGAAGAAGATGAAGAAGAAGATGGAGGAAGAAGAAGAACACCGAAGGAAGACCAGAAGAAAGAAGATGAAAGAAGAAGAAATTAATAAAGGACTTGTCAAAAACCGTCTCTTGTGTTTTTTAAACTTTTTGACACTTTTTTTGTGAAATGGTAGGGGTACATTTGTACCCCATTACCAATTCACACGGGGGGCGGGATCTGGGGGTCCCCTTGTTAAAGGGGGCTTCCAGATTCCGATAAGCCCCCCACCCGCAGACCCCCACAACCACCAGCCAAGGGTTGTGGGGATGAGGCCCTTCTCCCCATCAACATGGGGACAAGGTGCTTTGGGGGGCTACCTCAAAGCACCCTCCCAATGTTGAGGGCATATGGCCTGGTACGCTTCAGGAGGGGGGGGGCGCTCTCTCGTCCCCCCTCTTTTCCTGCGGCCTGCCAGGTTGCGTGCTCAGATAAGGGTCTGGTATGGATTTTTGGGGGGACCCCACGCCATTTTTTTTTACATTTTGGTGCGGGGTTCCCCTTATTATCCATACCAGACCTGAAGGGCCTGGTATGGAATTTAGGGGGACCCCCACGCCATTTTAAAAAAAAAAATGGGTGCGGGGTTCCCCTTAATATCCATACTAGACCTGAAGGGCCTGCTATGGAATTTAGGGGGACCCTCAAGCATTTTTTTTAAAATTTTGGTTCGGGGTTCCCCTGTGGGGAATTCCCATGCCGTTTTTATCAATGAACTTTTATGTGTATTGTCGGACCGACAATTCATTGATAGCCGCGAGTAGTTTTAAATGACTTTTTTTCCTTTGAAATGTCATTTTGCTATCAGACTGTTCTAAAGACGGGAAACATGCGCCCACTTACATGCATACTATAGACACCCCCCAGGTCCGAAATTTAAAGGAATATTACACTTTTATTGTTTCACTTTAAGCATTATTAAAATCACTGCTCCCGAAAAAACTGCCATTTTTAAAACTTCTTTTTGCATTGATACATGTCCCCTGGGGCAGGACCCGGGTCCCCAAACACTTTTTATGACAATAACTTGCATATAAGCCTTTAAAATGAACACTTTTGATTATTCATGTTCGTGTCCCATAGACTTTAACGGTGTTCACGTGTTCGAACAAATTTTTTGCCTGTTCGCAAGTTCTGCTGCAAACTGAACCGGGGGTGTTCGGCTCATCCCTATCTAGGATCAGTCTATAGATCAATGATAAGGTGTGGTGGGGAATGTCTGGAAGTGTGAATAGCTGTTCAAAGCCAGTCAGGGGTCTGTGGATCTGCTTAGAGTCGTAGAGTCTTTTACAGTAGGAAGTTAGGTGTTTACATGTGAGCCACGTTACATTGGAAGATGTGCTATTTTTGTTAGTTACAAAGGTACCTAGGGTACTGTTGACAAATTGTTGTGCTGTGGGCCAGGAGTCTCTGTTGTAGTCATCTATTATTTGGATTGCATTGCCTTCAGGGAAAGCCAGATTATTGAATAGGGGGGTTTGGGGGCTCGGTTCGGAGGATAGGGAGTAGCTCTCTGTTCTGCAGTAAAATTTGCCAAGGCATCTCTAGTGAGGGGGGACATCGTTGATAGTGATTTGTGAGCCCGATCATAGCCCCATAGAAGTGCTGAGAGAGGGTAGCATGAAGAAAGGGCCAACTGACCCTATCAAAGGCCTTCTCTGCATCACAGGAGAGAAGGCAGGTCGGTATATGATTGCGTTGGGCGTATGCTATTAGGTGTATAGTTTTGGTGGTGTTGTCCCTGGCTTCACGTCCAGGGACAAAGCCTACCTGGTCTGTATGAATTGTTGCAGGCAATAAGGGAGATAGGCGATTTGCTAGGATCTTCGCATACAATTTCAAGTCTATATTTAAAAGGGATATTGGTCTATAGTTGTGGCATAGGGACAGGTCCTTACCTGGTTACTACTATTTGGGCTTGGAGTAAAGCAGGGGTGGGAGCAAGGGTTTCATCTATGGCATTAAAGGCTTTAGATAGCAAAGGTGCCAGCTGGAGTGCAAACTTTTTGTAAAAACACAAGGAGAACCCGTCAGGGCTGGGGCTCTTGCCATTTTTAAGGTTTTTTTATAGCAAGTTGAAACTCTGTTTGGGACAGGGCGGCTTCTAGGTCCTCTATGTCGGATGCCGGAAAAAGGTGGGAGTGCTGTTTCCTGGACGTAGAAGGTCAGGTCTTGCGGGTGAAGCGTGGGCGGTGGAGCTCGTGGGGTGAGATTGTACAGAGTGGAGTAGTATTGGCGGAATTCTTCGGCTATGGCCGAGTTGTTCAGTACTTTGCCTTTGGTTGAGGAATTGCTAAACGGGATAGGTTGTCGGGCCTGTCAGGGCTGGAGTGTGTTTGCTAAATGTCTGCCACATTTGTTGGCTTGAGAGTAATGGGCGAATCACCCCTTGTCTCTCGCCACCATAGAGCACTCCGCAAAAATTTGGAGAAGATCCCTCCTGGCATTGGTGAGGTCTAGTAGTGTTGTGGTGTCCGGAGTTCTTTTATGTGACTCTTCCAGAGTTGCTATAGTGGCGAGAAGACGTGAAATGTCAGCTGAGTGTGCTCGTTTAAGTCGGGAGCCATGTTGTATGAATTTACCTCGAAGTACACATTTCAGTGCTTCCCATTTCGTCAGCGGGTTGGTGGCATCTTGGGCGTGGTCTGATACAAAGTGTTTGATGGTCTGTGTGATGTGCTGTGTGCAAACTGAGTCAGACAGAAGGTTGTCATTCAACCTCCATGAGGTCCTATTCTTGTGTGTGGGGATGTTCCCCAGGCTCATGTGTATAAGGACATGATCAGACCAGAGGGTGAGGCCTATAGAGGTGGAGGGGAGTAGTCTAGTAAGGTTTGGGAAATGTATGAAGAGTGTGCCGGGAGAAGAACGTATAGCCTTTAGTGGTGGGGTGTAGTATTCTCCACACGTCCACTAGGGATAAGTTAGATAGACGTGATCGAATTTTGATCGGGGGGCCGGGGACATTGAGAAAATACCAGTCGAGGCGTCGAGACACGGTATCAAGGTGGCATTGAGGTCACCTCCCAGGATCATGTTGATTGTGCTGAATCGTTTCAGGCGAGAGACCACCGAGGGGAAAAATTGCTGCTGATCCTAATTTGGAGAGTACATGTTAATTACAGTATAAACCATGTTTATATATGATGATTTAAGAAAGACATATCTGCCCAAGGGGTCAATATAGGTGTCAATGACATCTGGGGTGAATGAGGGGTGAAAAGCGATAGAGACCCCTTTAGATTTTGCTGATGGGTTGGTACTGTGAAACCAGGTGGGGTATTGTTTGTGAAGAAATTGTGGAATTGTGTCCGACCTAAAGTGAGTTTCCTGAAGGATTTGGGTACGTAATTTATGGAAATGATATAGTATTTGTCTTCTCTTTTCCGGGGTGTTGAGGCCCCTTCAATTCAAAGAGGAGACTCTCAGGGAGGGGTGTGCTGCCATAGGGGGTGTAAGGCAATTGTTAACGTGGGTGAGGCTCGCTGTCGCAAGGGAGAGGGTAGGAAGAGTGAAGGGGGAAGTGGAGCGACATCTTGTGGTGAAAAGATAGAAAGTGAGTATGAGGAGTGGTAAAGAAAGAAATGCAGAAGGAGGGAAAGGACACCAAGGCCGCGATGGCCTTACTAATAACGTTGTGGTCAACATGTCAGCTAAGACTTCTATGGGCGCTGAAAACCCTAAGTGGGGGGGTTGCGGTCAATGCACAGAAGGGCCTGCACCGGGAAACATCTATAAATTTCTTTTGTGTGCATAATAGCTCAGGGTCCTGCAATGCCATTTATATTTTAACTTTTATAACAGAGTATCTAGAAGGAATATCCTAAGAAGACACATCATAGACCTGACGGCATGCAGAGTCATTTACTCGGCTTCAAATTATAACAATATTCTGTAAAGAGGTGGGGAGGTGGGGGGGGGGGGGGACAGGAGGGAGCTTGTGGTGGGGAGGGGGAAATAGTCACAAACGGGGGTATCACTCTTCTAAGAGGAGATCTAATATATTAAAGAAAAAAGTCAAAACCTGTATGTGGGAAATGAAATATGACTTAGCAGCGTAATGTCCCAACAGAACAGTAAAAGGAGACGGCTTTACTAGTCTGGTGCCTGTGAAGAAAAGAGAAAAGTGTGGTTAGTCAGGGGGCAGTCATCTGGGGTTCATCCATCTGTCGCCTTGGAGGCTTCCGATTTAGAGCCTTTCTTCTTCTTGGATTGCCTTTGCCAGCCCGTGGCGACTTGGAATCTAGGGGTAGCAGCATGAAATGGCCAGTCTGGTATAGGAATCTGTGGTAGCTCAAAGGTCCCAAGAAACTTAGGGAGGTCACCTAATGTGCGAAATGTCGCCGACTTCCCTTCGTGGGATGCAAAAAGGTTAAAAGGGAAACCCCAGCGATACTTAATCTGCTTTGCTTGAACGGCACCTGTGAGGGGTTTCAGGGCCCGCCGCATGTGCAGGGTCAGTTTAGAGATGTCTGGAAGTAGAGACACTGGGGTGCCGTTGAAGTATATGGCTTCTTGGGTCCGTGCTGCTTGCATGATGGCGTCTTTAATCGCATAAAAATGCACTCTGCAAATAACATCCCTGGGGTGTTCCAGGTTCGGATTCCTAGGACCAAGGGCTCTATGAACACGGTCGAGTTCCAGAGGGGCATCTTTTTCCTTCTGAAGCAGATCGTTAAATATGGCAATGACTGCGGGGGCTAGGTCTTTGGTTTCCACAGACTCTGGTAAGGCCACGGATGCATATATTGTTACGTCTGGCCCTGTTTTCTTGGTCATCTTGATGGTACATTAGCTGCTGAATCTGCAGGGTATGTTCATGTAGAATGACTTTGTGTGCTTGCAATGTGGAGGCAGTCTCTTCTGCATTATGCTCTACTTCCTCCAGTCTGTTTATAACGTCCCTGCAGAGCTCAGTGATCTCTTGCTTGTATAAGCGCTCAAGTCTCTGAACACAGGCTTCAAAGTCATGTCTGGTAGGGAGGGCCTTAATATATGCCTCCATGTCCCATCCACCATAGGACCGGTGCGATTCAGGAGAACGGCAGGCAGAACGGACAGAGCCGTTTTCTGATTCAGCGGGGGACCTGGCACGCTGTCTAGTTTTCATATGGGATGTGAAGCAGCTCCCTGCGAGGCCACGTGTGTGCCTGGGGTCCGGGCCAGCGCCAAATTGGATGAGGGGGGGGTCGCGCTGAATCTGTCTCAGACGAGTAAAAAAATCGGTCTATTTCCCCCTCAAAGTGTGGATTGGGGTATGGTGTCCTTCTCCCCCACCTCTCCTCCCCATTACCGACCTTTGTGCCGGGTCTGAAAGGCGCGGAGAGCCTCGTTTAGTCCGGTGTGCGGGAGCTCCAGGAGGACACGTCCTACTGCTCCATGCACTTGGCCACGCCCCCTGCACTGCCGATTTAATTGCGACTTGCGACTTCTTTTTAACAGAACTCTATGCAAGTCGCAATGAAGTAGGTAAAAAGTGGTGGCGTAATCTTTTTCATAATCGCTGCATGAGTCACAGCAGAATGAATGGTTCCATTGCCAGCAATGGGGTGCGACTTGTCATGCGATTTGGAACTGCCAAATCGCATGACAAGTGGCACCGGTGTGAACGGAGGCTAAAATTCAACAAATTCAAGCTTAAATTGATGTTCATATATTTTATTCTATTCTATAGGTAAAGTGTTTATTTTTGAATTGAGGACTCAGCAGCCATCCTCAACCAGGGTTCCTCCCAGGAGCGGCCGGTCCATTAGGGGCGCAGGTTTGCATGCAGGGATGCATGCAGGGTGCTGGACTCATACGTTTTGTATGAGTTTTTTTTTTCCAAGCACATTATTAGAGCCTGAGGCTCTAATTGGCTTGAAAAAAGTTGGGCTCGACCCACCCACTTGTGACAATAACGAATCAATATTTGCTATTGTCTTCTGGCTCATCCTCCTGGCCAATCAGGAAAGGAGGCGGATCGGGCTGGCTGGGAGGAGAAGCTGAGGAAGCCACAGAGGGACCGTGCCTTGGATCGGTGAGTGCAGGGTGACCGTGCCGTGGAGCAGTGAGTGCGGGGACCATGCCAAGGAGCGGCGATTGAAGGGGGACCGTGCCATGGAGTGACGAGTGCAGGGGGACCGTGGCGTGGAGCAGTGAGTGCGGGGGGGGGGACCGTGCCATGGAGCAGTGAGTGCGGGGACCGTGCCATGGAGCGGCACGTTCAGGGGGACCGTCCCATGGAGCGGCACGTTAAGGTGTACTGTCCCATGGAGCGGTGAGTGCGGGGGACCGTGTGTGCAGACCTGGGGGGGTTGTTTACTGCCCCCCCAAAATGTTTAGCACCAGCCGCCACTGGTTCCTTCAGAGGTGGCTTGGGGTTCCTTGAACTGTGGCTCACTGATCTCCCATTGGATGGTGCCTGTATATCTCAAGGGTCAACACCAATGGCCAAAGCCAAGTGCATGACCTGTAAGGGTGGCATTCTGATCACCACTGTAAAGGGTGTACTGTACACACGATACTACCTGTTTTTTCAGGTGATCTATTTATGTACCAGTGGCGTTTTAAATCCAGTTGTGTTGGGGGGGGGGGGGCAGGGTCTTAAAAACCTTCCTTTGGCCATGGAAGGTTCACTTTAACCACTTGCCATTCGCCCCATAGCAGTTCTACGGCTACAGGGCGGCTCTCCTGTGCAGAATCACGTATATACACTTGATTCTGCACCACCACCTAGCGGTGGACCCTTTCTCCTGTGAATATTCACAGCAGAAGCCGATCTGCGCGTGTTGGGATTAAAGGGGGCTTCCACATTCCGATAAGCCCCCTGCCCGCAGACCCCGACAACCACAGCCCAGGGTTGTCAGGAAGAGGCCCTTGCCCCCCACCCCCACCCCATAGCACCCACCACCCTATGTGGGGGCATTTTATTTTTTTTATTGGAAATACTTTAGAGCAGAAAGTAAAAAATATTGTGTTTAAATGTCAGTCTTTTTTAATTTTATTTTATTTATGTACAGCATTGCATGACCACGCAATTGTCAGTTAAAGTAATGCAGTGCTGTAGCACAAAAAAATGGCCTGGTCATGAAGGGGGTAAAACTTCCAGAGGTCAACTTGATGGACATGTGTTTTTTTTTTTTTAACTTGATGTAACAATGGAGGTGGTAATGATTATTATTTATATTTATTAGAATTAAAGTAAGTAACAATATTATTCCTTTTTTTTTCTTTTTTAGGTGACATAATTGAAGTACAGACTGTAAGTAAGTGACTCAAATTTTTCCTCCGTCACTGAAAATCCCACTTGGGTTTAAAGTGGTTCTAAAGGCAGAAGGTTTTTACCTTAGTGCATTCTATGAATTAAGGTAAAAAGCTTCTGCCCCCCCCCCCCATACTTACCCCCATCTCGATCCAGCAATGTGCATGAGAGCAGCGGCTTTCCCATCCCTTTCTCTCCTCATTGGTTCACACAGCAATGGGAGCCATTAGCTCCTGCTGCTGTCAATCACAGCCATTCAGCCAATGAGGAGGGAGCGGGTTCGGGGGCCGAGCCGCGACCCGTGCGTGAATGGACAATGTCAAGAGGCTTGCTATTTGGGGGTACTGGACAGGTGGTAGGAGCCAGGACCACCAGTGAGGGACCCAAAAAAGAAGTGGAAAACCATTCTACAGAGCAGGTACGTATAATGGAAAATTGTATCAAATACTTACTGTAATTTTCCTTTCCTGACGCCAAACCATGGCAGCATACTAGTGATAGGCTCCGCCTCTCTTCCACTCCCTCAGGACCAGTGAATAGCATAAATTAAAGGCCTAGTTAGGCCCCACCCCATTCTTTGTAAATTAGCTACACTACATACCGAAACGTACAAGGGTGGGTCCGTATGCTGCCATGGTTTGGCATCAGGAAAGGAAAATTACGGTAAGTATTTGATACAATTTTCCGTTTTCTTGACGCCACCATGGCAGCATACTAGTGATAAATAACTAGCTGACAGGGTGGGTTCTACTTGTCGAATCAATTTTTAATTAGAATGGGACAGAAAACGGAACAGTCCTTCTTCCGCAGTCCACAAATGTTAAGACCCCTGGATCTACTCTGTACCACTTGAAAAGGTATCCTGGGGTGACCATGATACTTCCCTGCAGATGGATTCAATGGACGCCTTGGAATGGGCAGACCATGAGACCGAAACCGCTCTGGGAGAATATGCATCCACTGCTGAAAAAGGTTCACGTCCCCTCGCCCTATATGCACGACCAAACCTACTAAGTCCAGGAGGTAACCTCTTTTCCCTGACAAATTCCAGCTGGAAAGATGAAAGGCTTATTACATCATCTGAAAAGGGCAATTGTGGATAGGGAGTTCTGTACACGTCCAATTTGTGTGACCCTCCTGAGTGATCATCTGGGAAGTTAGGCAATGCCCAGATGACTGTTAGATGGAGGGCTGTCGCTACCCTTGATACAAGATGCTCTATCGGACACAAGTCTACTCCTTCTGGAAAGAAAATAATATCTTTATCTGATGCTCTCGGAGCATGAATCTCAGACATCCTTGTGCTTGAAGATGTCGCGATAGATACTGCCTAGTACAGTAGATAATGTAAACTGAACACTGTTATGTTGGAGCAAATGGTCGAATTGATTTGAAATCCAGCAACACCGATAGATTCCACTTGGAAAGATAATCCTTTGTGGTGTTTGCAACCTCCTATCTTCAAAATTTGTGAAAAAAAAAGGATTTCTGGCACATTTAAGCCTTGTTTTTGCCAACCTAGTCGACACCTGCAATCTCAAGGAAAATAGGCTAAGGCTCATGTCTAATCTGGTCTACAAGAAGTCCAGAACAGCTGTCACCAGAGCTACAGTAGTGTCAATATCTCACCCTGCTGAGAAATAATGCAAACTTGTTCCAGATTTTGGCATAGCTAGATAGATAGTAATGTGCCTTCTCACACTCCACAAGGTAGAGATCATCCTGGAGCAGGCTAGATTCTCAAGCTTCCCATATAAGTCTTCCTGTTTGCAGCCACGGCCTGCGTATGTGCAAAGGGGAGTTGGCTTCTGTCTCATGAGATGAATGGCCACGAAAACTCAAGGCCCTCATTGTCAAAATGGAGGAATTGATATGACTACCATGTTCACTCTCAACAGCCTTAAGAGGAATCTCATTACGAGAAATGTTGTTGGAAAATATATAGGCTAGATTGCAGATCCATGGAGAAAATCAAGGCATTTGTCCCCTCTGCCTTGGGGTGCGGAATTGATTCATACATCCTCCTAAAGTTTGAAATTGCTATGAGAAGCAATGTAGTCTGTCTGTGGTTGGCCCCACCTGTGGACCAGCTCATAGAAGACCTACAGTGTAGGACCCACTCGTGCTCTGGAAAGTTTGCATTATTGTCAGTCTGTCTGTGTGTTCAAGTCCCCTAGGAGGTAAACTGCTTTCGGAATTTGCAGGTGATTTCCTGACCCCGACAGTGTGGGGTTCAACTTTCTTAATAGCATATTGCCACAAGTTCCTCCTTGGTGATGAATATAGGCAACTGCTGCCATGTTGTTCAACTGCAGAGAGACTGATCTTCCCTTGATTCTGTGTAGTAAGGCGAAAGGTGCTAAAGAAGCTACTTGGATTTCTAGGGTATTTAAGAGTACCTTGCTTGGCTGGGAATCTCCCATTGGACTGTACCGACGGTTTCTCGCAGTGTGCCTTCAAGGCTATCTTTGCCGAGATGAATAGTAATTGTGATCTAGTCTAATGCTTCTAACTAGGGATGAGCCGAACACCGCCCGGTTCAGTTTGCGGCAGAATATGCGAACAGGCATTAAATTTGTGCGAACACCGTTAAAGTCTATGGGACTGGAACGTGAAAAATCTAAAGTGCTAATTTTAAAGGTTAATATGCAAGTTATTGTCATAAAAAGTGTTTGGGGACCCGGGTCCTGTCCCAGGGGACATGTATCAATGCAAAAAACAGTTTTAAAAACGGACGTTTTTCGGGAGCAGTGGTTTTAAAAATGCTTAAAGTGAAACAATAAAAGTGAAATATTCCTTTAAATATTGTGCCTGGGGGTGTCTATAGTATGCCTGTAAAGTGGCGCATTTTTCCCGTGTTTAGAACAGTCCCTGCACAAAATGACATTTCTAAAGGAATAAAAGTCATTTAAAACTGCTGTAATGTAATGTTGCCCCCCCCCCCCACCCTCCCAGCCCATTACCAGGCCCTTTTGGTCTGGTATGGATTTTAAGGGGAACCCCGCACCCAAATTAAAAAAAAAAAAGCAGTGGGGCCCCCAGGCCCTAACTACTCTGAACAGCAGCAGTATACAGGCTGTCCCCAGGTTACAAACAAGATAGGGACTGTAGGTTTGTTCTTAAGTTGAACCTGTTTGTAGGTACATCTTGTAAGTGTAGCTCCAGCCAAAAAATCTATGTTTTTAAATCGATTTTTAAGCTTTTTGGATAACATAGGGAAGGGTTATCATAACCCCTGTAACATTTGTTTTGCTGTCTGTGCCCCTGTTCAGAAGATTTCACCTCACTTTCTGTCCCAATAACAATTGGATTTAGAAAATTTTGGGTTATTAGGGAAACAAGGATTGTTGATAAAGCATCAGTGGAGACACCTTTTTCCCATATTAACTCTTACAGGAGAGAATTTCCCTTCCTAGGGGTAGATTTCATCTCACTTCCTGTTGTCTCCCTCCATTTCTAAGTAGGAGTCGTTTGTAAGTCGGATGTTTGAAAATAGGGGACCGCCTGTATATACTATACGGCCTGCCCTATACACTCTGCAGAAAATTGGGCCTTAGGTGTTGGTGGTACCAGAACACTGTAAGCCCTCACAGTTACTCTTGGTGGGCACTGCAACGGGCCCTGCTGTGAAATATTATATCAAGAATTTTAATTACGCTCCCCTGTTAAACAGGGGCATAAAAATTGGGCCTTAGGCAGTGGTGGTGGTGGTGGTGGCACAACACTGTAAAGCCTCACAGATACTTTTGTTGAGCGCAGGGACAGGCCCTGCTGTGAAATATTAGATCAAAAATTGTAATTACGCGCCCCTGTCAAACAGGGGCATAAAAATTGGGCCTTAGGTGGTGGTGGTGGTGGTGGCACAACACTGTAAAGCCTCACAGATACTTTTGTTGAGCGCAGGAACAGGCCCTGCTGTGAAATATTAGATCAAAAATTGTAATTGCACGCCCCTGTTAAACAGAGGCAGAAAAATTGGGCCTTAGACAGTGGTGGTGGTGCCCTGAACTGAAAATATACCTAGAAGCTATCATCATGAAGATTGAGGAGGAATAGGATAGTCACTCAGCATAATAGGAAAGTCACTCAGTATAGGCAGTCTTCAAGGGATCCCACATCCATAGAAAAATCAATTGATTACATCAGCATCAGGTGCTTGGTAGCTGGTGATCCAAGACTGATTCATTTTTATGAATGTGAGCCAATCAACAGAGTCTGTGGACAGGCGCACTCTGCGATCGGTTGCAAAGCCTCCAGCAGCACTGAATGTGCGTTCAGAAAGAACGCTGGATGCAGGACAGGCCAGTAGCTCAACTGAATATTGAGCAAGCTCTGGCCAGTGGTCCATTCCCAAGACCCAGTAACCCAGTGGATGTTCTGGTGGAAAGGTCTCCAAGCCTGATCTTGCCCCTAGATATTCCTGCACCATGTAATTTAGACGCTGGCGATGGTTGCTCTAACCAATCAGACCTGGGCGCTGAGGACTAAAGAATTGTCTGAAGGCATCGGTCAGCCGGCCACCTTCTCCACCGCTCTTTCTGTGACTGAATGAAGCCTCAGCAACACGTTGTCCAGCACCTGGAAATTGTAAGATCCCAGGCTCTGGAAATGCATTGCACAAACCTTTCTGCAAGGCCTCCTGAAGATGTTTCATTCTCTGCTCCCTCTGCGAAGGCTGGATAAGTTCTGCAAACTTACCCTTGTAACGTGGATCAAGAAGGGTTGCCAGCCAGTAATGATCCCTCTACTTGATACCACGAATCCTAGGGATCAGGGAGGCCATGCAGCGTAAGTTTGCAGAGGCATTCTATCCTGAGTCCTCTGGGTCACTAAGGATCACATGATCCTCAACCACCTCCTCCCAGCCACGTACAACTCCATGGGTTTCTGGGGACTGCAAACGATGCCTTGAAGACTGCTGCTGCTGAGTGTTATCCTCCACCTCCATGCTGACACAATCCTCCTCCTCCTCTTCTTCTTCCTGTGTGATCAGCAGGCCTGCAGGAATACTAGTATCTGGATAAAGGGGGCCTTGAGAGGTAGGGAAGTCCTCCTCTTTCTCCCGCTGTTCTGCCTCAAGTGCCCTGTCCATTATTCCACGAAGCGTGTGCTCCAACAGGAAGACAAGAGGGACAGTATCACTGATGCATGCACTGTTACTGCTCACCATCCTCGTGGCCTCCTCAAATGGTGACAGGACAGTGCATGCTTCCTTGATCAGTAGCCACTGGCATGGCCAAAAAAAGCCAAGCTCCCCTGACCCTGTCCTGGTGCCATACTCACACAGGTACTCATTGATGGCCCTCTGCTGCATGTGCAGCCGCTGCAGCATTGCCAACGTTAGGTTCCACCTGGTGGGCATGTCACAAATGAGGCAGTTCTTGGGCAGGTTGCATTCTCTTTGCATGTCAGCCAGCTGAGCACTGGCATTATATGACCGACGGAAATGACCACAGACTTTCCTGGCCTGCCTCAGGAGATCCTGTAAGCCAGGGTACCTGCTCAAGAACCACTGCACCACCAAATTCAGGACTTGAGCCAAACAGGGAACATGGGTCAAGTGTCCCTGTCGGAGGGTGGAGAGGAGGTTGGTGCCATTGTCGCATACAACCATTCCATTCTTTCATGTGGGTCTTTTAAGTGCTGTTGCCAATGGACTGCATGGGAGGTTGTCATATGTCTAGTCAAGCATGTGGTGCCCAAGCGGCTGCTGTTTTGGCCACGCTTGATATGCTTCAGACATATGTTGCAAACAGCAACGGTGCGATCTGCTGCACACGTGTCAAAAAAGGCCCACACCAAAGAACTTTTCAAAATATGTGGGGAGTCAGCAGTGCCCTGCACCTGCTTAGCTCTGCGGTGTGATGCAATAGGGTGGCTGCCCTTAAGCTGCACCCTGGAGGGCATCCTGCCTCATCGGAGATGTGCCTCCTCCTCCTCCTCTCTTCTATCAGGCATCCAAGTAGAGTCAGTGACCTCATCATCCCCTCCCTCCTCATCACTGGAGCAAACTTGGCAGTATGCTGCAGCTCGGGGAACATGACTGCCAGTTTCTTGACCTTCTTGGGCACCCCCTCTCTCTAGGCTCACGTTACTCCCTTCCTCAACCTGGGTACCATCATCGGAGCCTTCAAATCGCTGCGCATCCTCCTGCCGCATATACCCGACACTGTGGTCGAATAGTTCGGGGGACTCCTCCATGCATGATGGTGAGGCTAGGGAAGGAGTGACTGTTGACATGGAGCCAATGGAATAGGCCGCTTTGGCATCTGCATTGGCAGGTAAACTCCTATGAGCCTGGGTGACAGAGGATGAGGAGGATGAGGACGGCTTTGTTAGCCATTCCACCAACTCTTCTGCATGTTGTGGCTCAATAACACGGCCAGCTACAGAAAAAAAGGACAAGGGGGCCCCACGGCCATGTGCTGAGGATGCACCGTGTCCACGACCAGCACTGTCGACTGTAGACACAGAGCCTGCTTGCCCTCTTTTAGTGGCCTGTGAGCGCCTGCCTATCCTTGGTGGCCTTCCGGACATGCTGTAAATTTTGTTTAGCAAAACCACACTACACTGTATTGTGTACTGTGTACACCACCAGAAAAGTAGTAGCAAGTGCACTAGGGGTGCACAGTACTGTGCACATCAACAGAAGTGTAATAACAACTATGGGTGTACTGTATGTATTGTGTACTGTGTACACCACCAGAAAAGTAGTAGCAACTGCACTATGGGTGCACGGTACTGTGTACACCAACAGAAATGTAATAACAACTATGGGTGTACTGTATTGTGTACACCACCAGAAAAGTAGTAGCAACTACACTATGGGTGCACGGTACTGTGTACACCAACAGACGCGTAATAACAACTATGGGTGTACTGTGTACACCACCAGAAAAGTAGTAGCAACTGCATTATGGGTGCACAGTACTGTGTACTGTGTACACCGTCTGAAGTATATTAGAAAAAGTACACCAGGAACGGCCTGCAGTCAAATATAGCTAAACTGGATACAGTGGATAGATACTGTATATATATATATATATATATATATATATATATATATATATATATATATATGAGACTGTCTGTATATATGTATTAAATACACTGCAGCTAATTGAATAACCTGCCTGCCTGAAGTATATTAGAAAAAGTACACCAGGAACGGCCTGCAGTCAGATATAGCTAAACTGTATGCAGTGGATATATATATATATATATATATATATATAATATACACAAGACTGTCTGTATATATATATATATATATATATTAATCACACTGCAGCTAACTGAATAACCTGCCTGCCTGCTCAATCTAAATGACACTCTCTCTCCGTCCACACCAACAACACACTACACGGGGCCGACGTGCAGGCAGCCTTATATAGTGTGGGGCGTGGACTTAGTCCCCCTGAGTCATGATTGGCAAAAGGCACCCTGCCTTTGGCTAATTATGACTCTCTTAGCTGAGGGAGCTGGGATGACCTGCATGCTTTGGCCAGTCATCATACAGCAATGCACTGCGCTCCTGCAGTACATTACGGGCCGTTACACGCCGCTCGAATTGGGCACGAGCGGCCCATAATGTTCGGTTTTCGACGAACAGCCAATGTTCGAGACGAACTCATGTTCGACCCGAACAGACAGCTCATCCCTACTTCTAACGAGGTGACTTTAACAGATTCTCCCTCTTCAGCCACCACCGTATACTCCTACTCATACTGAGTGACAGTTGATAACTGTGCCAGACTCTGTTTCCTCTATTGTGCTAAGAATCCCAGCTCAAACTGTCGAAGTCAGAGCGCCCAAGGGATTATTGTTATGACGACATTGTGCTCCAAAGATTGAGGCACTGAGAAATGGTCAAACAAGTGGAGATTACTGTCTTCAGCATTCTTTCTTTGACTTCCACCGTTTTCTCTGGTGGAAGCCGAACAGAGGAGTTGGCAGAATACCTCCCGGCATACTAACTGTCAAGTTAGAGAGAGTTAATAAACCAGCCATATCCCCCGCAGGGTGTTTGTGAGAATCTCTTGGTGCGACAACAATTGTTTCAGACGTCTGGATAGAAGAATAATGTTGTCCAGATATCGGCGCACCCGGAGAACTTGTTCTCTGAGTGGAGCTAACACTGCATCGAGAACCCTTGTGAACAGTCTCGGAGACCTGCATAGGCCAAAAGGCAGACTGCTAAACTGGAAAGGCATCTAGCCGATCGCAAGCTTACCAATTATGAAAGAAATATTTTGGGATGTTTAGATGTTGTTAGTCATCGTGAAGATCCACAAATAGCATATTGCCTTCTGGCTGCGCTGGTTTAATGGACTCCATTTTGAAGATCTCTAAGGGGATAAAAAGTTTAATGTCTTCAGATCTACAACCGGACGCTAGCCACCATCCCTTGCAAACTACATACAGGGTTGAATTGAAGCCTGTATATTCTTTTTGTGAATGTAATCAGGTCGAAAACCCCCTAGGTCTGATTTGTATGTATTATAGCAGCCCATCTACCTAGAAGAATGGAACCTGCTGAGAGGAGGAACATTCCCTATCCCTTTGCTTTCCATCTTGCGGGAGCAGGACGGACTTTCTTTTCAATCCTGGTTTGGCTGTGTTAATTTTCCTACCAACACAAAGATTTCCTGTTATAAGGTATCTTACACCGAACTTGGCTGAGAAAAAAAACGCAGCCCAAAGTTTCAAACATCGTATTTACTGTAGGCAGGGATTAAAGCAATGCTATCCAATCTCTAACGAGGATAAAACCTGTATAGACAAATAAAGGAAATTTTCTCTCCAGACTTTACCGTTCTGAAGAAAGGGTGAATATGACTTTACCCATACAATTGGCCTGCTTGACTGTCTGGATACATAGTTCAATGGAGGGAAAACTGAAGCCAAGCAGTTACAGGCTTTCCTCTGATGAAGAGGAGTTACTACTGTCCGCAGGCTGTCCACTCGCCAGAGTAGCGGAACTAAGTAGGTTAACGCCACTTGCTGAGGTGCCAGGATGCTCTTCCAGTTACAGGCAACTAGGAGAGGTCTGCCTGGCCGAGATAATTGAAATAAGTACAGCATAAAATCTCACGCCACCCTCTTCAATAACAATGATATTTGAGTGTTACCTGTCAACTGCAAACTCCTCCAGGCAGTCTTTACTCACCAGTCTATTGGGCATAAGTATTGCGGCACAGGCATTGCAGGACTTTTATAGTAAATAAAAATGCCGTGCTGGAAAAAATATTATTTAAATGGAAGCAGCAGTAAACAGTGCGACAACACAAAAAGTACAATATTAAATTATAAACTGCGCTAGAAGTCCAATGAATTGCTTTAGATATATATCTTGAAATAAATTGAAAATCCAAATTAATCCTCAAAGGAAAGCACTCCGGATCACCAAAACACTTCCATGTGCATAAATTTAGTTAACAGTCCAAATATAGAACCCAAACACCATAGTAGTAAGTTGCCCTTACTGAAACAGCAAGCAATATAGGCGGATGGCTTAAACCCAGCCAGGGCCTTTGAAGTAGAGAGTATTCGGCTCTTTCCAGGCTCAGGTTCCCATTGAGAACGTCCGCTTGATGACGAAACGCGTCTGGGTACACACGCAGTGACGCTACCACGTGACCAGAGAAGGAGGACGGGCTCCGCTTTGTGTTTGTTATGCCGGCCGGCGTCTTTTATATACTTTTACGCGAATTCATCTTTTAATTGTAAGTGCATTACTTTATCTATTAAAGTGTCTCTTGGATGTATTACACTATGGTCAGTTTATCTCCTTTTTGGGTCACATACTGAGGATGCGGATCTCCTGGCTGCAGAGGGCGAATAATTTATTTCCTTATCACCATTCAATTGATTACTAGTGCGTTTTAAAGCTTGCGAGTTGTTTCTTGCTTTTCTCCCTTTTCCGGTGTATATGAACTGAGGGAACGGTAACCTGAGCCTGGAAAGAGCCGAATACACTCTACCTCAAAGGCCCCGGCTGGGTTTAAGCCATCCGCCTATATTGCTTGCTGTTTCGGTAAGGGCAACTTACTACTACGGTGTTTGGGTTCTACATTTGGACTGTTAACTAAATTTATGCACATGGAAGTGTTTTGGTGATCCGGAGTGCTTTCCTTTGAGGATTAATTTGGATTTTCAATTTATTTCAAGATATATATCTAAAGCAATTCATTGGACTTCTAGCGCAGTTTATAATTTAATATTGCAGGACTTTTGCGGGAATGGTAGCGTTGCTCTAGGAAGAAGCGATAAGTCATCATCCTTGGAACTTTCCCCTTGAATGAGAGTGGCCTCTAGGGCTATGTTCCCTCAACTGCATTACACCTACAATGGGTATAGCTGCCTGTAAGAGTGGCATTTTAACCACCACTGTAAAGGGGGCATTTTTTAATTCATCACCAATGAATACATTTTAACAAATTCTGACAATTGATGACAATTATATCAAAGGTTCCTCTAAGGTAAAAAGGTTTAGGAAGTCTGGCACCGCCTTATAAATATTCTTAAGAGACACCAACCCAGAAGCTGTTTGCTTTCAGACACTCTCTCCATGTTGATGAGGACAAGGGCCTCATCCCCACAACCTTGGCCTGGTGTTTGTGGGGGTCTGCCGGTGGGGGGTTTCTCAGAATGTATCCCTATGTACCCCTTACCTATTCACATAAGAAGGGGTGGTATCTATTGTTTAAAGGGGCTTCCAGATTCCGATGAGCCCCCCATCTGCAGACCCCCAAAACCACCAGGCCAGAGTTGTGTGGACAAGGCCCTTGTCTTCATCAATATAGGGAGAAGGTGCTTTGCCAGGGGGACTTCCCCCTGGCAAGGTACCCTTGCAATTTGAGGGCATGTGGCCCATTATGGTTCAGGAGTGGAGTGTATAGTAATCACAATTGTAGTAAGTAACATTAATATTATTTTTCCTTTTTTAGGTCACATAAATGAAGGACAGAGTGTAAGTAAGTGACTCCATATTTTTCTATTGTTGGTCTCCAGTGTTGCTATATGTAGGTGGGGTGGGAAGACAGCCCAACCAGGAACACTCATGGGTTTCAACAGCATGTAGAGAGCAAGTTTCAGATGAACTGACAGTACCTGTTAGGAGGGGCAGAATGCAGCCTGGTCGTCTTGTGCCCAAGTGGGAAGATGTCCAGAGAAGTGCCGATTCCTAAACTTTCCCTATGCTGCCACTGCCGAGAGTATACAGCAACTTTCCAGATATCAGCGTCACAGACACACCAGTTTGGGCTACATCCCCACTCATCATAGCATACAGCAGCAGCCCTGAAGAATGGGGAGTCTTTGTTCCCCCAAAACACGTTGGCTTTATCATGTTTTGCTACTTTCAATAAAATGACTACATATTCACCTTTGCTTTACTTCTAATTGGATAATGGGTGCTCCTTTTACCTACCCTTAAAAGTGTATGCAGAAACTACCTTGAGGCCGTACCCAGAGGTAGCAGCCCAAGCCCCCCAAAAGGGCTCACTGCCACCTTTCTGCTAAGTTGGGCAGGATTAATCGGGAGCTAACTCTCCCAACCCGCCCCCCACCATCACCCACTCACAGAACCTCAACCGAGTAAGTCAGTCCAGCGCAGTCTCCAACCTTTAAGAGCCTCCTCATCAGGACCCTTTCCCTGCCGCTAGTTCTGTTCCTAACAGACGTGGTACCTGTCCCTACTCTACCCACTAACAAATTCACTCCATACCTGGGAGCCGGGGCCTTTAATAGGCTCTGCCTGACCCATTATGGCTGCTAGAGTCACATGAGGTGGCAACATCCAATCAGATAGCTTCCCCAGTGACCCAGGAAACCATAAAGGGACCATGTTCCTCTTAACTTCCTCTCTAACTGTAATGCCTCTGCGGATGAGCGCCACCTACAGTGGAGAAAGTAGACTGCACCTGCGTACATATACACTGGATATCATAACAGAGGTGTGACATTAGTGCAATATATTTTTTCTATTTCCTTTGTCAAACGACATTTACCTGTAGTGCACGCTGCCCTGTGACATTTTTTTGGGGGTTGCGTTCCGTAACAGGTACACTTTAAAATATCACAAGGTAAGGTGTATATTCACAGGGGTGTTCAGACCACCAACCACAAACATACAGCACACTAAAATGCTAATTATTTACTGTGGAATCTTTTAGATTACAAATGTTCTTATTATGCATTGAGATGAAATATATACAGTATCTCACAAAAGTAAGTACACCCCTCACATTTTTGTAAAAATTATATTACATAGTTACATAGTAGGTGAGGTTGAAAAAAGACACAAGTCCATCAAGTCCAGCCTATGTGTGTGATTATGTGTCAGTATTACATTATATATCCCTGTATGTTGCGGTCATTCAGGTGCTTATCTAATAGTTTCTTGAAGCTATCAATGCTTCCCGCTGAGACCACCGCCTGTGGAAGGGAATTCCACATCCTTGCCGCTCTTACAGTAAAGAACCCTCTACGTAGTTTAAGGTTAAACCTCTTTTCTTCTAATTTTAATGAGTGGCCACGAGTCTTGTTAAACTCTCTTCTGCGAAAAAGTTTTCTCCCTATTATGGGGTCACCAGTCCGGTATTTGTATATTGAAATCATATCCCCTCTCAAGCGTCTCCTCTCCAGAGAGAATAAGTTCAGTGCTCGCAACCTTTCCTCATCACTAATATCCTCCAGTCCCTTTATTAGCTTTGTTGCCCTTCTTTGTAATCGCTCCATTTCCAGTACATCCTTCCTGAGGACTGGTGCCCAGAACTGGACAGCATACTCCAGGTGCGGCCGGACCAGAGTCTTGCAGAGCGGGAGAATTATCATTTTATCTCTGGAGTTGATCCCCTTTTTAATGCCAATATTCTGTTTGCTTTGTTAGCAGCAGCTTGGCATTGCATGCCATTGCTGAGCCTATCATCTACTAGGACCCCCAGGTCCTTTTCCATCCTAGATTCCCCCAGAGGTTCTCCCCCCAGTGTATAGATTGCATTCAGATTTTTGCCACCCAAATGCATTATTTTACATTGAACCTCATTTGCCATGTAGTCGCCCACCCCATTAATTTGTTCAGGTCTTTTTGCAAGGTTTCCACATCCTGTGGAGAAGTTATTGCCCTGCTTAGCTTAGTATCGTCTGCAAATACAGAGATTGAACTGTTTATCCCATCCTCCAGATCGTTTATGAACAAATTAAATAGGATTGGTCCCAGCACAGAACCCTGGGGGACCCCACTACGCACCCCTGACCATTCTGAGTACTCCCCATTTATCACCACCCTCTGAACACGCCCTTGTAGCCAGTTTTCAATCCATGTACTCACCCTATGGTCCATGCCAACCCACCTTATTTTGTACAGTAAACATTTATGGGGAACTGTGTCAAATGCTTTTGTAAAATCCAGATACACCCCGTCTACGGGCCTTCCTTTTAGACATGTGCAGGATGAAAAAATTTGTTTAGTTTAGTTTCGGTTCATTATTTAACTAAATTTGTTTAGTTAAATTAGTTGCATTCATTACATTCGTTTTCGGGATTCGTTTAGTTTCGTATTTGAAAAAATTTGACCGTATTCGAAAAAACTATCAAATTCGGAAAAAATTCTACCGCATTCGAAAAAAATTTGACCGAATTTGTAAAAGTAAACTATATATAACCATTTTGCGAAATTCGAATTTCATATAGAATGAAATCGAATTCCAATAGAAAAGATTCAAATAGAATAGAAAATAAGAATAGTATGCAAAAACAATAGAACAGAATAGAAAAAAATATAATATATTCTATTCTAATCTTTTCTATTCAAATTCGAATTCATTCTGTACCAAATTCCAATTCCGGAAGATGTTTTATATATATTGTTCTATTGTTTTTTCTATTCTAGTCTTTTCTATTAGAATTCGATTTAATTCTATTTCTATATAACCATTTTCTGAAATTCGAATTTTGTATAGAATGAATTTGCATTCAAATAGAAAAGATTAGAAAAAAATTGAAAATTGTAGAAAAGAATAGCATAGAAAAACCATAGACCAGCATAGAAAAAAATAATATATATACCGTATTTATCGGCGTATAACACGCACACCAAGTTTAGGAGGGAATTATAAGGAAAAAAATGTTTTAAGGAAAAAAACTTACATTTAAATGCCCATCAATGCAGCCTTGCACAGCGTCCATCTGCATGCTTGTCCTGTGTCATTTGCAGCCTTATCAGTGTCCATTTGCAGCCTTGCAGCTTTGTCAGTGCCGATCTGCAGCTTTTCTGTGTCCGTTTGCAGCCTTGCCCAGGCTGCAGTTAAACTGCAGTGACTTGTCAGATATCTATAGATATATATATATATTATATTTTATTCTATTCTGTTCTATTGTTTTTCTAGTCTATTTTCTATTCTAATCTTTTCTATTCAAATTCAAATTCATTCTCGAATTTCGTCTAGAATGAATTCAAATTCGAATAGAAAAGTTTAGAATACAAAAGAATAGCATAGAAAAACAATGGAACAGAATAGAAAAAAAATATTATATATATCTATATATATCTATATATAGATATATATAGATAGATATCTATATATATAAATATCTATCTATATATCTATAGATATCTATCTATATCTATAGATATATATATCTATATATATATATCTATATATATATCATCTTCCGAAATTCGAATTTTGTATAAAATTAATTCGAATTTGAATAGAAAAGATTAGAATAGAGTAGAAAAGAATAGACTAGAAAAACAATAGAACAGAATAGAATAAAACATAATATATATATATATATATATATATATATATATTATATTTTATTCTATTCTGTTCTATTGTTTTTCTAGTCTATTTTCTATTATTTTCTATTCTAATCTTTTCTATTCAAATTCAAATTCATTCTCGAATTTCGTCTAGAATGAATTCCAATTCGAATAGAAAAGTTTAGAATAGAAAAGAATAGCATAGAAAAACAATGGAACAGAATAGAAAAAAAATATTATATATATCTATATATAGATATATATAGATAGATATCTATAGATATATAGATATCTATCTAGATATCTATAGATATATAGATATATATATCTATAGATATATATCTATAGATATATATATCTATATATATATCATCTTCCGAAATTTGAATTTCATATAGACTGAAATCAAGTTTGAATAGAAAAGATTAGAATAGTATAGAAAGTAATAGAAACGAATAGCATAGAAAACAATAGCACAGAATAGAAAAATAAATAAATATATATATATATATATATATATATATATATATATATATATATATATGTATATATATATATATATATATATATATATATATATATATATTGAAGTGTAGAGGAGAACCACACACAGCTTTCAATCTAGTGTCAGCAAACAGGTCCTCCCACCGACCTTGTATATATAAAAATAAAGTTCAGATGTGTTCTGACTGATCTAAGGAAGGGTGCGAACAAATCAGCCTGAAACGTAATCTTTGTCTGAACAAATGATTGTAATGATTCTGTTTGGAATGACTCTACTTGCTTTGTAATCTTTTTCTAAAGATTTGATGGAATAAAGCAGCAAATTTTTAAGCAGCAACCTTTGGAACTATATATATATATATATATATATATAAAATATATATTTTGAATTTGAATAGAAAAGATTAGAATAGAATAGAAAATAATAAAAAAAGAATAGAATAGAAAAACAATAGAACAGAATAGAAAAAAATACAATATATGTTTTTCTAGTTTATTCTTTTTATTATTTTCTTTTCTATTCTAATCTTTTCTATTCAAATTCAAATTCATTCTATACGAAATTCGATTTTCAGAAGCCATGATCCGAAATTCGAATTTCGTATAGAATGAATTTGAATTTGAATAGAAAAGACTATTAAAGAATAGAAAATAATAGAAAAGAAAAGAAAAGCATAGAAAAACAATAAAACAGAATAAAAAAAAATATTATATATATGTATTCTATTGCTTTATGATTTTATATTCTATTTTATTGTATTTTTTAGAAAATCGATTTCTATTGTTTTCAAATTCGATTCAAATTTGTTTTCGACTTCGATTATGTTTTCGAATTCATTTCGAATATGTTTTCGACTTCGATTCGAATATGTTTTCGAATTTGAATATGTTTTCGAATTCGATTTGAATATGTTTTCGACTTCGATTCGAGTACGTTTTCGAATTCGAATTTGCTTTCGAATTCGATCGCTTTTTTTCGGATTCATTTAAATTCATCACTTTTGTAATTCAGAAATTCGAATGCATCCGAATTTCCGAATAATGAAAAATTTGTCCGAATTTCAATTCGGAACGAAACGAAATGCACATGTCTACTTCCTTTATCTAGATGGCAACTCACCTCCTCCTAGAAGGTTAATAGATTGGTTTGGCAAGAACGATTCTTCATGAATCCATGCTGATTACTGCTAATGATACCGTTCTTATTACTAAAATCTTGTATATAGTCCCTTATCATCCCCTCCAAGAGTTTACATACTATTGATGTTAGGCTAACTGGTCTGTAATTCCCAGGGATGTATTTTGGGTCCTTTTTAAATATTGGTGCTACATTGGCTTTTCTCCAATCAGCTGGTACCATTCCCGTCAGTAGACTATCTGTAAAAATTAGGAACAACGGTCTGGCAATCACTTGACTGAGTTCCCTAAGTACCCTCGGATGCAAGCCATCTGGTCCCGATGATTTATTAATGTTAAGTTTCTCAAGTCTAATTTTAATTCTGTCCTCTGTTAACCATGGAGGTGCTTCCTGTGTTGTGTCATGAGGATAAACACTGCAGTTTTGGTTACTGAAGCCCCCCGATTCACTCGTGAAGACTGAGGAGAAGAATAAATTCAATACCTTCGCCATCTCCCCATCCTTTGTAACCAGATGTCCTTCCTCATTCTTTATGGGGCCAATATGGTCTGTCCTCCCTTTTTTACTGTTTACATACTTAATTAATTTATTGGGATTTTTTTTGCTCTCCTCCGCTATGTGTCTTTCATGTTCTATCTTAGCTGTCCTAATTGCACCCTTACATTTCTTGTTGCATTCTTTATAAAGTCTGAATGCTGAGGATGATCCCTCAACCTTGTATTTTTTGATGGCCTTCTCCTTTGCTTTTATACGCATTTTTACATTGGAGTTAAGCCATCTAGTACTTTTGTTCGCTCTTTTAAATTTATTACCCAATGGGATACATTGGCTAATGCCCTTATTTAATATGCTCTTAAAGCAAACCCATCTCTCCTCCGTATTCTTTGTTTCTAATATTTTATCCCAATTTATGCCTTTTAGCAAGGTTTGTAGTTTAGGGAAGTTGGCTCTTTTGAAATTCAGTGTCTTTGTATTCCCTTTATGTTTCCTATTTGTGTGATTTATACTGAAACTAATTGACCTGTGATCGCTGTTACCTAAATTGCCCCGTATTTCCACATCTGTGATCAGGTCTGTATTGTTGGTAATCAGTAGATCCAGTAATGTTTTATTTCTAGTTGGTGCGTCTACCATCTGACCCATAAAATTGTCCTGCAAGACATTAAGGAACTGGCGAGCCTGAAATGAATGCGCGGTTCCCTCCGCCCAGTCTATGTCTGGATAATTAAAATCCCCCATTATGATAACACTTCCCATCCTTGCTGCTAATCCAATTTGTGATAGGAGATCTGTCTCCACTTCCTCCCTCAGGTTAGAGGGTCTATAGCATACTCCCAGTATTATTTTCCCCTTAGCTTCATCCCTTTGGAGCTCTACCCATAAGGATTCCACCTCCTCTCTAGCTCCCTCAGTGATGTCATCTCTCACATTCACTTGTACATTATTCTTGATATATAGGCATACCCCTCCCCCTTTTTTACCCTCTCTATCCTTGCGGTATAGGGTATACCCTTGAATGTTTGCCAGCCAATCATGAGAGCTGTTGAACCAGGTCTCTGAAATTCCCACAAAATCCAAATCCTCCTTGTACAACAGTATCTCTAGTTCACCCATCTTGTCCACCATTCTCCTGGCATTGGTGAACATGCCACATAGTTTAGACCGGTTGCATATTGTCCTCATATTGGGTGTTTCGAGATTGCAGCTAGGACTTGCTACTATACTCATCTTGTGTTTTTGTGCTTTGGTTAACCTACCACTAATGCCCCCAATACTGCCCTCTGGAATATCTTCCGCGCTGGCTATCTCTGCCTCTGGACCCTCCCCCCATTGCCTAGTTTAAAAACCCCTCTAACTTTTCGGCCATCTGCATTCCCAGCAGATCTGCACCATCCTCATTTAGGTGCAGTCCGTCCCTTCTATAGTACCGGTTACCGACTGAGAAGTCGGCCCAGTCCTCCAGGAACCCAAACCCCTCCTTACTACACCAGCTCTTCAGCCACTTGTTTACTTCCCTAATCTCCCTCTGCCTTTCTGGTGTGGCTCGATGTACCGGTAGTATTCCTGAGAATACTACCTTGGAGGTCCTTTTCCTCAATTTAGCTCCTAAGTCCCTAAAATTGTTCTTTAGGACACTCCATCTGCCTCTGACTTTGTCATTGGTGCCAACGTGCACCATGACAGCCGGGTCTTCCCCAGCCCCTCCCAGTAATCTGTCCACAAGATCCGTGATGTGCCGAACCCGAGCGCCCGGTAGACAACATACTGTTCTGCGCTTCAGGTCTTGGTTACAGATTGCCCTCTCTGTCCTTCTAAGAATTGAGTCCCCTACCACCAGAATCTGTCTTTCCTTTCCCTTTGCTGCCCCCCCACTCTCACTGGAGGAGTTCTTCCCCCGGCAGCTAGGAGAGTCCCTCAGCTCCAGCAGTGCTGGTCCCTGACTGGTTTCACCAATGTCACTCAATGGAGCGTACTTGTTGGGATGCTCCAGTCCTGGATCGGCCTCCCTGGCACTTCCCCCTCTACCCCTCCTGACTGTCACCCATTCACACATGAAAAGATATTCTATCTTTTCATGTGAAAAACAAAAAAAGATGAAAAGTCCTCCGGAACAGATCTCATCAAGAGTGTAAATCATCTGTGGAGGAAGCCCACACACCACCAACCACTTTTATTGGTGGTGTGTGGGCTTCCTCCACAGATGATTTACACTCTTGATGAGATCTGTTCCGGAGGACTTTTCATCTTTTCCCCAAGGATGTTCCTTTTGACACATGAATTTTGAACTGTCAGTCCATAGACTCTAATTTTGACCCATCTTCTTAGCGCTACACCTATTTTGTTTTTTGATTTTGTTTACACTTGCTGGTTGTGTTAGCTGCTTTTTTTTTCTTTTCTTGGCAGCGCAGAATTATTGTGTATATATATATATATCTTTTCATGTGACAACATTGAAGAAATGACACTTTGCTACAATGTAAAGTAGTGAGTGTACAGCTTGTATAACAGTGTAAATTTGCTGTCCCCTCAAAATTATACAACATACAGCCATTAATGTCTAAACCACTGGCAACAAAAGTGAGTACACCCCTAAGTGAAAATGTCCAAATTGGGCCCAAAAGTGTCAATATTTTGTGTGGCCACCATTATTTTCCAGCACTGCCTTAACCCTCTTGGGCATGGAGTTCACCAGAGCTTCACAGGTTGCCAATGGAGTCCTCTTCCCCTCCTCCATGATGACATCACGGAGCTGGTGGATGTTAGAGACCTTGCGCTCCTCCACCTTCCATTTGAGGATGCCCCACAGATGCTCAATAGGGTTTAGGTCTGGAGACAAGCTTGGCCAGTCCATCACCTTTACCCTCAGCTTTTTTAGCAAGGCAGTGGTGGTCTTGGAGGTGTGTTTGGGGACGTTATCATGTTGGAATACTGCCCTGCGGCCCAGTCTCCGAAGGGAGGGGATCATGCTCTGCTTCAGTATGTCACAGTACATGTTGGCATTCATGGTTCCCTCAATGAACTGTAGCTCCCCAGTGCCGGCAGCACTCATGCAGCCCCAGACCATGACACTCCCACCACCATGCTTGACTGTAGACAAGACACACTTGTCTTTGTCCTCCTCACCTGGTTGCCGCCACTCACACTTGATACCATCTGGACCAAATAAGTTTATCTTGGTCTCATCAGACCACAGGACATGGTTCCAGTAATCCATGTCCTTAGTCTGCTTGTCTTCAGAAAACTGTTTGCGGGCTTTCTTGTGCATCATCTTTAGCAGAGGCTTCCTTCTGTGATGACAGCCATGCAGACCAATTTAAAGCAGAGTGTGGCATATGGTCTGAGCACTAACAGGCTGACCCCCCACCCCTACAATCTCTGCAGCAATGGTGGCAGCACTCATACGTCTATTTCCCAAAGACAACCTCTGGATATGACACTGAACACGTGCACTCAACTTCTTTGGTGGACCATGGTGAGGCCTGTTCTGAGTGGAACCTGTCCTGTTATACCGCTGTATGGTCTTGTCCACCGTGCTGCAGGTCAGTTTCAGGGTCTTGGCAATCTTCTTATAGCCTAGGCCATCTTTATGTAGAGCAATAATTCTTTTTTTCAGATCCTCAGAGAGTTCATTGCCATGAGGTGCCATGTTGAACTTCCAGTGACCAGTATGAGAGAGTGTGAGTGATAACACCAAATTTAACACACCTGCTCCCCATTCACACCTGAGACCTTGTAACACTAACGAGTCACATTCTGAGATTTTCACTTAGGGGCGTACAAGCTTTTGTTGCCAGCGGTTTAGACATTAATGGCTGTGTATTGAGTTATTTTGAGGGGATAGCAAATTTACACTGTTATACAAGCTGTACACTCACTACTTTACATTGTAGCAAAGTGCCATTTCTTCAGTGTTGTCACATGAAAAGATAGAATAAAATATTTACAAAAATGTGAGGGGTGTACTCACTTTTGTCAGATACTGTATAAAAGACACCAACACGGAACCTGTTTTCTTTCAGACACTGCCTCCATGTTGAAGACGACAAGGACCTCTTCCCTACAACCCTGGCCAGGTAAATATACAGTTTTATCTGTTAATTATTTAAATAATGAAGAAATGACCTATGAATTTGATTTAGGGGAGCAGTGTTCGATGTGTATGGTCACAATTCCACCAATCTGAAGTCACTTCTAGTCGTTCCAGTTTGATGAATACTTGCCAGTCCATTCTCTGGTTATTATGAATGTGATACAAAATTTGTCTTTTGGAGGAATATCATGAAAACCAGCTAGTGCTTTTTGTGAGCATACGTCACCCACCAAGGGGGTTGTTGCCCAGCACAGCTTGGGGCTCAAAATCCTGCAAGGCGGTACTTCTGCCCATTGCAACAGTGCATTCTCCTGGGATTTCAAGCTCCCAGCTCTGCCCTTCCGCCATGGTGATGTCACACCCGAACGTATTGGAGGCCAGGACCCAGGTAAGTAACCTTTTTTTCAGGAGATCTGTTTATTTGAAATCTGTTTGTGTTGGGGGGCATGGGGCTTGCAAAAAAGTGGACCTTCCCACAGGCATGGAAGGTTTACTTTAAATTTGATGGACTTTTTTTTCAACCTGATGCAACTATGTAATTAATGAGAAAAATGTAATGGTTTATTGATTATGATTGATTTTAGTAATTTGAATTCCAAGTCATTTTAATATTCTTTTTTCTTCCTTTTTAGGTCACATAAATGAAAGACAGACTGCAAGTAAGTGAGAATTTATTTTCTCTATCTCTGAAAATCCCAGTTGAATTTATGGGAGAATCTGAATATTCAACCATTAAGAGAATCTGTAGCTGTTTTGGGTCAGTTGTATTGGGTTCCTCCAGTGGTTGGTAGGGGTTCCTTGATCTGTGGCAGGTTGGTCTCCCATTAGATGGTGCCTGCATAATTCTGGGGACAACGCCAATGGGCAAAGCCAAATGCATGGCACAAATTATGGTTTTAGCTTTTTTTATGGCATTCTGATCACCACTTTAAAGGGGACATTTTCCGACTTATCACCAATGAATCAACAAATTAATTTTATTAAGTGTTCTCCAAGACCTAAATATTATTTCAAAGGTTCATCTAAGGTAAAAAGGTTGAGAAAGGCTGGTATACAGTGTCATCCCTGTACTGTACACTTATGACACTACCTTATGAGTATTCTTAAGAGACACCAACACAGAAGCTGTTTCCTTTCAGACACTGTCTCCACTTCCTAGGGGCCCCAATGAGGGGGAAAGGAGGATGGGTTGGTGCACAGAGTAATTTAGTTTATAATTTGACTCATTAACACAGTATACATTTGAGCTTTAACTATTGGGTTCTGTAATCAATAGCCTTTTTTTTAGCAAACAGTTAGGATTAGTTTGCATCCATCCTCAACTAGAGTTCTGTAAGGTGATAGGTAATGTCCGAAGTGGAGCTTGTGTGCTGAGGAATCAAGCGAAAAACGTAGTCAGGTAGATCAGGACGGCAACAGATCAAGCAAAGCGGTACACAATCGAAATCCAGAGATTGGTCAGGCAAGCAAAAGGTCATACACAAGTGGAGGTGAAGTACAAAATCAGCAGACTAGAAAGTAGTCAGGAATTCAGACAGAAGTTCAAATACAATATTCAGCGTCACAAAGCAGTCAAAACACCCAGGAAGCTAGTCCAAACAAACGGGCACTGAGAGATAGGAAGTGCTGCTATTTATAGGCTGCTTTGATTGTAGATTGTCCACAGCTGGCAGCAGATTGGGCTAGTGAGTCCAAGGTAATGTATCAAACTAAGAGAACATAGATATAAATCCAGAGCTCCTCTGTGGCACAACAAGTAAGACTGCAACTGTGGGACCAGGAACATCCCGGTTCAAATACACCCAGGTACATGACAAGTTCCTCCAGAGGTTACTAGGGTTCCTTGAGCTCTGACTGGCTGACTGACCTTCCATCTGGTGGAGTCTACATAGTTCCAGGGTCAACGCCACTTGGCAAAGCCAACTGTATGACACCAATAATGGTTTTAGCTGTCTCCTGGCATTAACTGTAAAGGGGGCATTTTTACCACTGACCACCAATTAATTCATTGTATCAAGAGTTCTCCATGGCCTGAAAATTATTTCAAGGGTTCCTTTGAGGTAAAAAGGTTTATGAAGGCTGGTATGTGTTGTTGCCCCTCTACTGTTCACCCATGACATCTCCTTATGAGTATTCTTAAGAGACACCAACACAGAAGCTGTTTTCTTTCAGACACTGTCTCCATATTGATGAAGGCAAGGACCTCTTCCCCACAACCCCGGCCAGGTACATATAAAGTATTATCTGTTCATTATTTGAACAATAAAGAAATGATCTATGAATCAGATTGATGACAGCAGTGTTTGAATTTTGGTCACAACTCCGCCAATCTAATTCATTCCAGTCATTCCAGTTAGATGAATACTTGCTGGTCTGTTCTCAGGTTATTATGAATGTGATTCAGGATTAGTCTTTTGGAGGGTTATCATTAAAACCTGCTGGTGCTTAGACTAAATGTCTGGGGTGAACCCATGTCACCCACCAGGGGGGGTGTTGCTGTAATACTCATCAGAGGGCTCAAAATTTTGCAAGAAGGCACTCCCGCCTATTGCAACAGGCCATTTTTGTGGGATTTTGAGCTCCCAGCTCTGCTTTACCAGAAAGTTGATGTCCCCCATGGCCTTCAGAAACATTGGAGCCCAGGGCACCAGCGTAAGTCATTTTTTTCGGCCGATTTGTTTACTTACCAATTGATTTTCTTTAAATTTATTTGTTAGGGTTTGTAAAAAAGTGGAAAAAAATGGGGGAGGACCAGGGGGTCACAGGACAGGGTCAATCAATGAGGAACACGCTTGACGCCCCCATTCGCTGACAGTCACCACCTGGACTGTACTCATCATCCCCGTTTGTACTCATGGTGCTTCCCCCAGCAAGTACCACTTGAAGAAACGCTCTTGGGATGTATGCTTATACTTGGTAATGCAAGCCTTCCTGCTTTTCCACGCCCTTTCCAGCTGCGATCCCATCTGAGACTCTATTACCTTACACTGATACACCTAGCTGAGCCAATCTGTGGAACGTCCCATCTTAGCTGCAAGCAGCTAGTGTTGTATACTGTTTTAACGCCGTACAGCTGTGGTGCCTGGCGATACCCACGTTACACTAGGTAACGTCATTTTTTTCGGCCGATTTGTTTACTTACCAATTGATTTTCTTTAAATTTATTTGTTAGGGTTTGTAAAAAAGTGGAAAAAAATGGGGGAGGACCAGGGGGTCACAGGACAGGGTCAATCAATGAGGAACACGCTTGACGCCCCCATTCGCTGACAGTCACCACCTGGACTGTAATCATCAGGTACTGGGACCCTGAAGTCATCATTCCTTCAAATGCCGATCATCACGGACCCTGTGCTCAGGTTGGGACGGCCACTACTCTGAAGGAGATTGTCTGCATACTACAGCCAGCTACAACGTGTATCCTCAGATCAGCTGTTTTTCCTCCCCCTTCCCCACACCGCTTTGCAGAGAGAGCAAAGGACGGAAGGTACGTGACTGACTGCACTTCATTTGTTTATTACAAGCCGCTGTTTCAACTTCCCCCCCTCTTTTGACTTTTATAAATGTAATGATGGTACGGCAACGGACAGAACTGCTTTCATATATATCATCTACAGGAATCACTTTATAAACTTCATTGTTTTGGTTCCCAGTGATTTTTCATCCCAGGCTCCTGGATCGGCAGGTTCTACAGAGGCTTACCATACAGGGCCTTCAATTCTATCTTTCAGCATTGCTAATTTGTTCATTTACGATATATATACCTTTATCTCCCAAGGTTATTCCATTATTCCCAGGAGCGGGTTCAGCTGGATTTAGCTTAATCAGTGTGCTGTATGGGGATATTGTACATGTATGCAGGGTTTTCCAGGTGGTGAATCTGTCCTTTTGCACTGTCACTTTCTCAGTGGTGGAGGTTGGTTTTTATTTTCTTATGTGGGTGGAAACCTTTTTTTTGATACATTTTGCAATAAATTGTTTCTATTTATCATTATAGCCAGTGTGTTCCTCATTGATTGACCCTGTCCTGTGACCCCCTGATCCATTTTTTTCATGTATGCTATGGTCCGGAGGAACGCCCCTGCTCACATATATACTATACGCAGGTATTTGGCTCAGTTTCCAGCCATAGGTATGTGATTTGACATATTATATGCTTCTACACACATTACCCAATCTGGAAATCTTACTTATAGGCATTATCCCTTTCCCTACTTTTTTGTTTTTTCCTTTGTAAAAAAGCGGACCTATTGGTTAGGCATTTGCTTTGTAAAATTCCATATACTCATAGTGTACCTGCCCTGTGATATAATTTTACGGCCCATTAACTGGGATTGTGGCTTTTTGTTTTTTTGACACCAGGAGGTGGGGCTTCATAACAGGTAACACCTTTTTAAATGTCAATATAAACTGTAACTTTAAGATATCACAAGGTAAAGTTTCTTTCCAGCAAGCGCTCAAACTACCAACCAAATTTACACAGTGCAATACATTGCTCATTATTTCATGTGGAATGTTTCAGATTACAAATATTCTTATTCTGCATTGAGACAAAATGTATACAGCAGCCCTCAAATTTTCCACTCGCCTACTCGCATTTTGCGAGTGAAAAATGAGGGTTGGCGAGGAGCTGGGCTGCCTGGGACCGGGGGGGGGGGGGGGATGAATGGGAGCTGTTCTCCCAGAGAATAAGAGTGTGGAGGAACAGAGAAGGTGGCCGGATTATTATAGCGTGGCCCTGGCATTGGACTGGCATTCTGTCTGTCGCAGGTGTGGGGTCAGGAGGGCGGGGCTGTGTGTGACGTTGCGCAGACTGCAATTATAATGTAAGCTGATACAGCAAGCAAACCCCGCTGTGTGATAAAGCCAGCTCTCCTCTTCCTTCACGCTATAATGATCCGGCTACCCTCTCTGCACGGGTGAGGCTGCATGATGGATACAGGTGAGGCTGCATGATGGACACAGGTGAGGCTGCAAGGGTGAGGTTGCAATGATGAACACACGTGAGGCTGCAAGGGTGAGGTTGCAATGATGGACACAGGTGAGGCTGCACGGGTTAGGCTGAAATGATGGACACGGGTGAGGCTGCAATGATGGACACAGGTGAGGCTGCATGGGTGAGGCTGCAATGATGGACACAGGTGAGGCTGCAAACCCCGCTCTGTGATAAAGCCGGCTCTCCTCTTCCTCTACGCTATAATGAACCGGCCACCCTCTCTGCACAGGTGAGGCTGAATGATGGACACAGGTGAGGCTGCATGATGGACACAGGTGAGGCTGCATGGGTGAGGCTGCATGATGGACACAGGTGAGGCTGCAATGATGGACACAGGTGATGCTGCAAACCCCGCTTTGTGATAAAGCCAGCTCTCCTCTTCCTCCTTGCTATAATGATCGGGCCACCCTCTGTGCATGGGTGAGGTTGCAATGATGGACACAGGTGAGGCTGCAATGATGGACACACGTGAGGCTGCAAGGGTGAGGTTGCAATGATGGACACGGGTGAGGCTGCAATGATGGACACAGGTGAGGCTGCAATGATGGACACACGTGAGGCTGCAAGGGTGAGGTTGCAATGATGGACACAGGTGAGGCTGCAATGATGGACACAGGTGAGGCTGCGTTAGTGGGCACTGGTTACGCTGTGTTGATGGACATGGGTGAGGCTGTATTGATGGGCACGGGTGATAAAGTTGTTGGTAATATTTATTTGTGTAACTTAATTCTGCATAAAACATTTAAGTGTCATTTCATGAGAATTTTTTGAGGTCGTGTATAGGGGCGGGATTAGGGGCGGGGCATGGTAGGGGTTGGGTGGGGCAACTGGTGGCGAGTAACCCTTAAGGCCTGGCTAGTAGCTCAAGATTTGAAATTTTGAGCCCTGAAATACAGTATACATAAATGTAAAATCTTTGGCTGTATTTTTTAAGCTGAGGGAGCCGGGATGACCTGCATGCTTTGGCCAGTCATCATACAGCAATGCACTGCGCTCCCGCAGTGCATTATGGGCCGTTACACGCCGCTCGAGTTGGGCACAAGCGGCCCATAATGTTCAGTTTTCGGCGAACAGCCAATGTTTGAGACAAACTCATGTTCGACCCGAACAGAAAGCTCATCCCTACTTCTAACGGGGTGACTTTAACAGATTCTCCCTCTTCAGCCACCACTGTATACTCCTACTCATACTGAGTGACAGTTGATAACTGTGCCAGACTCTGTTTCCTCTATTGTGCTAAGAATCCCAGCTCAAACTGTCGAAGTCAGAGCGCCCAAGGGATTATTGTTATGACGACATTGTGCTCCAAAGATTGAGGCACTGAGAAATGGTCAAACAAGTGGAGAATACTGTCTTCAGCATTCCTTCTTTGACTTCCACCATTTTCTCTGGTGGAAGCCGAACAGAGGAGTTGGCAGAGTACCTCCCGGCATACTAACTGTTAAGTTAGAGAGAGTTAATAAACCAGCCATATCCCCCGCAGGGTGTTTGTGAGAATCTCTTGGTGCGTCAACAATTGTTTCAGACCTCTGGATAGAAGAATAATGTTGTCCAGATAGCGGCGCACCCGGAGAACTTGTTCTCTGAGTGAAGCTAACACTGCACCGAGAACCCTTGTGAACAGTCTCGGAGACCTGCATAGGCCAAAAGGCAGACTGCTAAACTGGAAATGCATCTAGCCAATCGCAAGCTTACAAATTATGAAAGAAAGAGTTATTTTGGGATGTTTAGATGTTGTTAGTCATCGTGAAGATCCACAAATAGCTTTTTGCCATCTGGCTGCGCTGGTTTAATGGACTCCATTTTGAAGATCTCTAAGGGGATAAAAAAGTTTAATGTCTTCAGATCTACAACCGGACGCTAGCCACCATCCCTTGCAAACTACATACAGGGTTGAACTGAAGCCTGTATATTCTTTTTGTGAATGGAATCTGGTCGAAAACCCCCCTAGGTCTGATTTGTATGTATTATAGCAGCCCATCTACCTAGAAGAATGGAACCTGCTGAGAGGAGGAACATTCCCTATCCCTTTGCTTTCCATCTTGCGGGAGCAGGACGAACTTCCTTTTCAATCCTGGTTTGGCTGTGTTAAGTTTCCTACCAACACAAAGATTTCCTGTTATAAGGTATCTTACACCGAACTTAGCTGAAAAAAAAAAAACGCAGCCCAAAGTTTCAAACATCGTATCTACTGTAGGCAGGGATTAAAGCAATGCTATCCAATCTCTAACGAGGATAAAACCTGTATAGACAAATAATGGAAATTTTCTCTCCAGACTTTGCCGTTCTGAAGAAAGGGTGAATATGACTTTACCCATACAATTGGCCTGCTTGACTGTCTGGATACATAGTTCAATGGAGGGAAAACTGAAGCCAAGCAGTTACGGGCCTTCCTCTGATGAAGAGGAGCTACTACTGTCCGCAGGCTGTCCACTCGCCAGAGTAGCGGAACTAAGTAGGTTAACGTCACTTGCTGAGGTGCCAGGATGCTCTTCCAGTTACAGGCAACTAGGAGAGGTTTGCCTGGCCGAGTTAATTGAAATAAGTACAGCATAAAATCTCACGCCACCCTCTTCAATAACAATGATATTTGAGTGTTACCTGTCAACTGCAAACTCCTCCAGGCAGTCTTTACTCACCAGTCTATTGGGCATAGGTATTGCGCCACAGGCATTGCAGGACTTTTGCTGGAATGGTAGCATTGCTCTAGGAAGAAGCGATAAGTCATCATCCTTGGAACTTTCCCCTTGAATGAGAGCATCCTCTAGGGCTATGTTCACTCAACTGCATTACACCAACAATGGGTATAGCTGCCTGTAAGGGTGGCATTTTGACCACCACTGTAAAGGGGGCATTTTTTAATTCATCACCAATGAATACATTTTAACAAATTGTGACAATTGATGACAATTATTTCAAAGGTTCCTCTAAGGTAAAATGGTTTAGGAATTCTGGCACCACCTTATGAATATTCTTAAGAGACACCAACACAGAAGCTGTTTGCTTTCAGACACTCTCTCCATGTTTATGAGGACAAGGGCCTCATCCCCACAACCCTGGCCTGGTGTTTGTGGGGGTCTGCCGGTGGGGGGTTTCTCAGAATGTATCCCTATGTACCCTTTACCTATTCACATAAGAAAGGGTGGTATCTAGGGGCCCACTTATTGTTTAAGGGGGCTTCCAGATTCCGTTGAGCTCCCCCCCATCTGCAGACCCCCAAAACCACCAGGCCAGAGTTGTGTGGACAAGGCCCTTGTCTTCATCAATATAAGGAGGAGGTGCTTTGCCAGGGGGACTTCCCCCTGGCAAGGTACCCTTCCAATCTGAGGGCATGTGGCCCATTATGGTTCAGGAGTGGAGTGTATAGTAATTACAATTGTAGTAAGTAACATTAATATGATTTCTCCTTTTTTAGGTCACATAAATGAAGAACAGAGTGTAAGTAAGTGACTCCATCTTTTTCTATTGTTGGTCTCCAGTGTTGCTATATGTAGGTGGGGTGGGAAGACAGTCCAACTGGGAACACTTATGGGTTTCAACAGCATGTAGAGAGCAAGTTTCAGACGAACTGACAGCACCTGTTAGGAGGGGCAGAATGCAGCCTGGTCGTTTTGTGCCCAAGTGGGAAGATGTCCAGAGAAGTGCCGATTCCTAAACTTTCCCTGTGCTGCCACCGCCGAGAGTATACAACAACTTTCCAGATATCAGCGTCACAGACACACCAGTTTGGGCTACATCCCCACTCATCATAGCATACAGCAGCAGCCCTGAAGAACGGGGAGTCTTTGTTCCCCCAAAACGCATTGGCTTTATCATGTTTTGCTACTTTCAATAAAATGACTACATATTCACCTTTGCTTTACTTCTAATTGGATACTGGGTGCTCCTTTTACCTACCCTTACAAGTGTATGCAGAAACTACCTTGAGGCCGTACCCAGAGGTAGCAGCCCAAGTCCCCCAAAAGGGTTCACTGCCACCTTTCTGCTAAGTTGGGCAGGATTGGGCAGGGCCGCTAGTTCTGTTTATAACAGACGTGGTACCTGTCCCTATTCTACCCACTAACAAATGCACTCCAAACCTGGGAGCCGGGGCCTTTAATAGGCTCTGCCTGACCCATTATGGCTGCTAGAGTCACATGAGGTGGCAACATCCAATCAGATAGCTTCCCCAGTGACCCAGGAAACCATAGAGGGACCATGTTCCTCTTGACTTCCTCTCTAACTGTAATGCCTCTGCGGATGAGCGCCACCTACAGTGGAGAAAGTAGACTGCACCTGCGTACATATACACTGGATATCATAACAGAGGTGTGACATTAGTGCAATATATTATTTCTATTTCATTTGTCAAACGACACTTACTTGTAGTGCACGCTGCCCTGTGACATTTTTTTGGCACAGTAGCTGAAGACATAATCTTGAAGGTTTATGACACAATAAGGGGGTTGCATTCCATAACAGGTGCACTTTAAAATATCACAAGGTAAGGTGTATATTCACAGGGGTGTTCAGACCACCAATCACAAACATACAGCACACTAAAATGCTCATTATTTACTGTGGAATCTTTTAGATTACAAATGTTCTTATTATGCATTGAGATGAAATATATATAGTATCTCACAAAAGTAAGTACACCCCTCACATTTTTGAAAATATTTTATTCTATCTTTTCATGTGACAACATTGAAGAAATGACATTTTGCTGCAATGTAAAGTAGTGAGTGTACAGTTTGTATAACAGTGTAAATTTGCTGTCCCCTCAAAATAACTCAACACACAGCCATTAATGTCTAAACCGCTGGCAACAAAAGTCAGTACACCCCTAAGTGAAAATGTCCAAATTGGGCCCAAAAGTGTCAATATTTTGTGTGGCCACCATTATTTTCCAGCACCGCCTTAACCCTCTTGGGCATGGAGTTCACCAGAGCTTCACAGGTTGCCAAATGGAGTCCTCTTCCACTCCTCCATGACGACATCACGGAGCTGGTGGATGTTAGAGACCTTGCGCTCCTCCACCTTCCATTTGAGGATGTCCCACAGATGATCAATAGGGTTTAGGTCTGGAGACATGCTTGGCCAGTCCATCACCTTTACCCTCAGCTTCTTTAGCAAGGCAGTGGTGGTCTTGGAGGTGTGTTTGGGGTCATTATGTTGGAATACTGCCCTGCGGCCCAGTCTCCGAAGGGAGGGATCATGCTCTGCTTCAGTATGTCACAGTACATGTTGGCATTCATGGTTCCCTCAATGAACTGTAGCTCCCCAGTGCCGGCAACACTCATGCAGCCCCAGACCATGACACTCCCACCACCATGCTTGACTGTAGGCAAGACACACTTGTCTTTGTACTCCTCACATGGTTGCCGCCACTCACACTTGACACCATCTAAACCAAATAAGTTTATCTTGGTTTTATCAGACCACAGGACATGGTTCCAGTAATCCATGTCCTTAGTCTGCTTGTCTTCAGCAAACTGTTTGCGGGCTTTCTTGTGCATCGTCTTTAGAAGAGGCTTCCTTCTGGGACGACAGCCATGCAGACCAATTTAAAGCAGAGTGTGGCATATGGTCTGAGTACTGACAGGCTGACCCCCCCACCCCTACAACCTCTGAAGCAATGCTGGCAGCCCTCGTATGTCTATTTCCCAAAGACAACTTCTGGATATGACGCTGAGCACGTGCACTCAACTTCTTTGGTTGGACCATGGTGAGGCCTGTTCTGAGTAGAACCTGTCCTATTAAACCACTGTATGGTCTTGGCCACAGTGCTGCAGGTCAGTTTCAGGGTCTTGGCAATCTTCTTATAGCCTAGGCCATCTTTATGTAGAGCAACAATTCTTTTTTTCAGATCCTCAGAGAGTTCCATGAGAGTTGCCATGAGATGCCATGTGGAACTTCCAGTGACCAGTATGAGAGAGTGAGAGCGATAACACCAAATTTAACACACCTGCTCCCCATTCACACCTGAGACCTTGTAACACTAACGAGTCACATGATATCGGGGCGGGAAAATGGCTAATTGGGCCCAATTTGGATATTTTCACTTAGGGGTGTACTCACTTTTGTTGCCAGCGGTTTAGACATTAATGGCTGTGTGTTGAGTTATTTTGAGGGGACAGCAAATTTACACTGTTATACAAGCTGTACACTCACTACTTTACATTACAGCAAAGTGTCATTTCTTCAATGTTGTCACATGAAAAGATAAAATAAAATATTTACAAAAATGTGAGGGGTGTACTCACTTTTGTGAGATACTGTATAAAAGACACCAACACAGAACCTGTTTTCTTTCAGACACTGCCTCCATTTTGAAGACGACAAGGACCTCTTCCCTACAACCCTGGCCAGGTAAATATACAGTTTTATCTGTTAATTATTTAAATAATGAAGAAATGACCTATGAATTTGAATTAGGGGAGCAGTGTTCGATGTGTATGGTCACAATTCCACCAATCTGAAGTCACTTCTAGTTTGATGAATATTTGCCAGTCCATTCTCTGGTTATTATGAATGTGATACAAAATTTGTCTTTTGGAGGAATATCATGAAAACCAGCTAGTGCTTTTTGTGAGCATACGTCACCCACCAAGGGGGTTGTTGCCCAGCACAGCTCGGGGCTCAAAATCCTGCAAGGCGGCACTTCTGTCCATTGCAACAGTGCATTCTCCTGGGATTTCGAGCTGCCAGCTCTGCCCTTCCGCCATGGTGATGTCACACCCGAACGTATTGGAGGCCAGGACCCAGGTAAGTAACCTTTTTTTTCAGGTGATCTGTTTATTTGAAATCTGTTTGTGTTGGGGGGCATGGGGCTTGCAAAAAAGTGGACCTTCCCATAGGCATAGAAGGTTTACTTTAAATTTAATGGACTTTTTTTTCAACCTGATGCAACTATGTAATTAATGAGAACAATGATAATAGTAATAATTATTGATTTTAGTCATTTGAATTCTAAGTCATTTTAATATTCTTTTCTCTTCCTTTTTAGGTCACATAAATGAAGGACAGACTGCAAGTAAGTGAGAAATTATTTTCTCTATCTCTGAAAATCCCAGTTGAATTTATGGGAGAATCTGAGTATTCAACCATTAAGAGAATCTGTAGCTGTTTTGGGTCAGTTGTTTTGGGTTCCTCCAGTGGTTGGTAGGGGTTCCTTGATCGGTGGCAGGTTGGTCTCCCATTAGATGGTGCCTGCATAGTTCTGGGGACAACGCCAATAGGCAAAGCCAAATGCATGGCACAAATTATGGTTTTAGCTTTCTGTATGGCATTCTGATCACCACTTTAAAGGGGACATTTTCTGACTTATCACCAATGAATCAACAAATTAATTTTAGTAAGTGTTCTCCAAAACCTAAATATTATTTCAAGGGTTCATCTAAGGTAAAAAGGTTGAGAAAGGCTGGTATACAGTGTCATCCCTGTACTGTACACCTATGACACTACCTTATGAGTATTCTTAAGAGACACCAACACAGAAGCTGTTTCCTTTCAGACACTGTCTCCACTTCCTAGGGGCCCTAATGAGGGGGAAAGGAGGATGGGTTGGTGCTCAGAGTAATTTAGTTTATAATTTGACTCATTTACACAGTATAAATTTGAGCTTTAACTATTGGGTTCTGTAAACAATAGCCTTTTTTTAGCAGAACAGTTAGGATTAGTTTGCATCCATCCTCAACTAGAGTTCTGTAAGGTACCTGTGATAGGTAATGTCCGAAGTGGAGCTTGTGTGCTGAGGAATCAGGCGAAAACTTAGTCAGGTAGATCAGGACGGCAACAGATCAGGCAAAGTGGTACACAATCGAAATCCAGAGATTGATCAGGCAGGCAAAAGGTCATACACGAGCTGGCGGTGAAGTACAAAATCAGAAGACTAGAAAGTAGTCAGGAATTCAGGCAGAAGTTCAAATACAGTATTCAGCATCACAAAGCAGTCAAAACACCCAGGAAGCTAGTCCAAACAAACGGGCACTGAGAGATAGATAGTGCTGCTATTTATAGGCTGCTTTGATTGTAGATTGTCCACAGCTGGCAGCAGATTGGGCTAGTGAGTCCAAGGTAATGCATCAACCTAAGAGAACATAGATATAACTCCAGAGCTCCTCTGTGGCACAGCAAGTAAGACTGCAACTGTGGGACCAGGAACATCCCGGTTCAAATACACCCAGATACATGACAAGTTCCTCCAGAGGTTACTAGGGTTCCTTGAGCTGTGACTGGCTGACTGACCTTCCATCTGGTGGAGTCTACATAGTTCCAGGGTCAACGCCACTTGGCAAAGCCAACTTTATGACACCAATAATGGTTTTAGCTGTCTCCTGGCATTAACTGTAAAGAGGGCATTTTTACCACTGACCACCAATTAATTCATTGTATCAAGAGTTCCCCATGACCTGAAAATTATTTCAAGGGTTCCTTTGAGGTAAAAAGTTTATGAAGGCTGGTATGTGTTGTTGCCCCTCTACTTTTCACCCATGACATCGCCTTATGAGTATTCTTAAGAGACACCAACACAGAAGCTGTTTTCTTTCAGACACTGTCTCCATATTGATGAAGGCAAGGACCTCTTCCCCGCAACCCTGGCCAGGTACATATAAAGTATTATCTGTTCATTATTTGAACAATAAAGAAATGATCTATGAATCAGATTGATGACAGCAGCGTTTGATTTTTGGTCACAACTCCGCCAATCTAAAGTTCCTGCCAGTCATTCCAGTTTGATGAATACTTGCTGGTCTGTTCTCAGGTTATTATGGATGTGATTCAGGATTAGTCTTTTGGAGGGTTATCATTAAAACCTGCTGGTGCTTAGAGTAAATGTCTGGGGTGAGCCCATGTCCCCATGTCACCCACCAGGGGGGTGTTGCTGTAATACTCATCAGAGGGCTCAAAATTTTGCAAGAAGGCACTACTGCCTATTGCAACAGGCCATTTTTGTGGGATTTTGAGCTCCCAGCTCTGCTTTACCAGAACGTTGATGTCCCCTGTGGCCTTCAGAAACATTGGAGCCCAGGGCACCAGCGTAAGTCATTTTTTTTTAGCCGATTTGTTTACTTACCAATTGATTTTCTTTAAATTTATTTGTTAGGGTTTGCAAAAAAGTGGACCTATTGGTTAGGCATTTGCTTTGTAAAATTCCATATACTCATAGTGCACCTGCCCTGTGATATAATTTTACGGCCCATTAACTGGCGGCATGGCTTTTTGTTTTTTTGACACCAAGAACCAAGAGGTGGGGCTTCGTAACAGGTAACACCTTTTTTAATGTCAATATAAACTGTAACTTTAAGATATCACAAGGTAAAGTTTCTTTCTAGCAAGCGCTCAAACTATCAACCAAATTTACACAGTGCAATACATTGCTCATTATTTCATGTGGAATGTTTCAGATTACAAATATTCTTATTCTGCATTGAGACAAAATGTATACAGCAGCCCTCAAATTTTCCACTCGCCTACTCGCATTTTGCAAATGGAAAATGAGGGTTGGTGAGGAGCTGGGCTGCCTGGGACCGGGGGGGGGGGGGGGGGGTAGATGAATGGGAGCTGTTCTCCAAGAGAAAAATAGTGTGAGGGAACAGAGAAGGTGGCCGGATCATTATAGCGTGGCCCTGGCATTGGACCGACATTCTGTCTGTCACAGGTGCAGGGTCAGGAGGGCGGGGCTGTGTGTGGCGGTGCGTGGACTGCAATTGTAATGTAAGCTGATACAGCGTGCAAACCCCGCTCTGTGATAAAGCTGGCTCTCCTCTTCCTCCACGCTATAATGATCCGGCCACCCTCTCTGCACGGGTGAGGCTGCATGATGGACACAGGTGAGGCTGCAATAAAGGACACAGGTGAGGCTGCACGGGTGAGGCTGAAATGATGGACACAGGTGAGGCTGCAATGATGGACACAGGTGAGGCTGCAATGATGGATGCAGGTGAGGCTGCACGGGTTAGGCTGCAATGATGGTCACAGGTGAGGCTGCACTGGTGAGGCTGAAATGATGGACACAGGTGAGGCTGCACGGGTGAGGCTGCAATGATGGACACAGGTGAGGCTGCACGGGTGAGGCTGCAATGATGGACAGAGGTGAGGCTGCACGGCTTAGGCTGCAATGATGGACACAGGTGAGGCTGCACGGGTGAGGCTGCAATGATGGACACAGGTGAGGCTGCACGGGTGAGGCTGCAATGATGGACACAGGTGAGGCTGCAAACCCCGCTCTGTGATAAAGCCGGCTCTCCTCTTCCTCCACTCTATAATGATCCGGTCACCCTCTCTGCACGGGTGAGGCTGCATGATGGACACAGGTGAGGCTGCATGATGGATACAGGTGAGGCTGCATGATGGACACAGGTGAGGCTGCATGATGGACACAGGTGAGGCTGCAAGGGTGAGGTTGCAATGATGAACACACGTGAGGCTGCAAGGGTGAGGTTGCAATGATGGACACAGGTGAGGCTGCAATTATGGACATGGGTGAGGCTGCGTTAGTGGGCACTGGGTACGCTGTGTTGATGGACATGGGTGAGGCTGTATTGATGGGCACGGATGATAAAGTTGTTGGTAATATTTATTTGTGTAACTTAATTCTGCATAAAACATTTAATTGTCATTTCATGAGAATTTTTTGAGGTCGTGTATAGGAGCGGGATTAGGGGAGGGGCATGGTAGGGGTTGGGTGGGGCAACTGGTGGCGAGTAACCCTTAAGGCCTGGCTTGTAGCTCAAGATTTGAAATTTTGAGCCCTGAAATACAGTATACATAAATGTAAAATCTTTGGCTGTATTTTTTAAGCTGAGGGAGCTTTATTAAGCTCAGAGCTGGTCCCTGGGTCCCCAGATGCCACAATTAGACAAACAGAGACCATCCACTGCTTGTTCAGAGGTGGATCACCCCCATTACTTACACATTATTCCACAACAAGGCAACCAAAGGAAAGATTACTGTGTCGGAGGAGCCACGTTCAGTGTTACCATTTATGATCACACCAGTCTCGGGTCCTACAGATGTAAAGCCAACAACAGCTTGACTGAAGGCATCTATAGCAAGGAGTTCTGGTTTACACTGCGAGGTGTGGAACTGAGGAAACCCAACTCCGTCACTAAAATTCCCAGTTGGGTTTATGGAAGAATCTGAATATTCGATCCTAAAGAGAATCTGTTGCTGTTTTGGGTCAAGTGTATTCCAAATGCTAACATTTATAGGTTTTTAAACTGATGTTTTGTATCTTTTATTTTACTAATAAGATAAAGTGTTTATTCTTCAAATCAGTATTAAGTACCATCCTCAACCAGGGTTCCTCCAGAGGTTGGCAGGATTTCCTTGAGCTGGGGCTGACTGATCTCCCATCTTATGGTGCCTGCATAGTTCCAGGGACAATGCCAATAGGCAAAGCCATTTGCATGACACCAATATTGGTTTTAGCTCTCTGTAAGGGTGGCATTCTGATCACCACTTTAAAGGGGGGCATTTTCCCACTGATCACCAATGAATCAGTGAACTAATTTTAGTAAGGGTTCCCCAAGACCCCAAGGGTCAAAGGCAATGGGCAAAGCCAACTGCTAAACACCAATAATGGTTTTGGCTGTCTGTAAAGGTGACACCAATGAATCAGTGAAATAATTTTTGTAAGGGTTCCCCAAGACCCCAAGGGTCCAGATCAATGGTCAAAATCATTTGCATGAGCCCAATAATGGTTTTAGTTGAGTGGCATTCTGATCACCACTTTAAAAGGGGGGCATTTTCCTACTGATCACCAATGAATCAGTGAACTCATTTTAGTAAGGGTTCCCCAAGACCCTAAGGGTCAAAGCCAATGGGCAAAGCCAACTGCTAAACACCAATAATGGTTTTGGCTGTCTGTAAAGGTGACATTCTGACTGCCACTGCAAATGGGGCTTTTTTCCCAGCAGTCAAAGTAAGGTGCATTTTCCCATTGATCACTAATAAATCAGTTTTAGCACATGGTTCCTCAAGACCTCAAGGGTTTCTCTAAGGTAAAATGTTTGAGAAAATTTGGTATACAGTATCACCCCTGAACTGTACACCAATGACAATTCCTCATGAGTATTTTTAATAGACACCAACACAGAAGCTGTTTCCTTTCCGACGCTATCTCTGATTTAAAAACTTCCTATGGATCCTGGGAGGGAGGAGGTTGGGTAAGTCCCCTGGATCAAGGGCTCATTAAAAAAATGTAATTTGAGCTTCAGCTGTTGGGTTCTGTTAACAACAGTCTTTGTTTAACAGAACAGTTATGCTGCGTACACATGACCGGACTTTCCAGCAGAAAAGGTCCGATGGAATCATTCCACGGGATATTCCGATCCTGTGTGGGCTTCATGGGACTTTTTCTTTAGAAAATTCTGACGGACCTAGAAATAGAACATGTTTTAAATCTTTCCGACGGAATCAATTCCTATCGGAAAAACCGTTCGTCTATATGCTATTCCGACGGACCAAAAACGATGCAAGGGCAGCTATTGGCTACTGACTATTGAACTTCCTTTTTCTAGTCCCGTCGTACGTCATCGCGTTCTAAATGATCGGGCTTTGGTGTGATCGTGTGTAGGCAAGTCCATTTCAGCGGAACTCCGTCGGGACTCTGTCGGAATAACAGTCAGAGTTTATTCTGACGGAAAAACCAGTCGTGTGTACGCGGCATTAGGATTAGTCTGGTAAACACGTGAACAAGAATTTAAAGCTCCCCTGCTGACTAGACATAGGGAAATATGAAGTATTATCTGTTCATTATTTGAACAATAAATAAATGACCTGATGGGAGCACCGTTTGATGAGTGGTCCCAGCTACATCAAAGTGACCTCCAGTTGTTTAAGTTTGATGTATATTTGCCAGTCCATTCCCAGGTTGTTACGAATGTGATTTAGGATTAGTCATTTATAGGGTTATCATTTTCTCTTTTTCTCGGCAGAACCAACATCGCACTGGTTAATCTTATGGATGCGCCTTCTGATCTTCCTAAATCTCTTGGTTTTGACCCTGGTAATCATGGTGGCCTTGATAAGGACAAGTGAGTCATCCCTGGTGCTTGTATCGGGGAGATGTAGACTTATCTACATTACCAGCTTTAACAGTCTCAGTGTCATTCTCCTATACTATGATGGGCTGTTGTACATAGCCAGGAGTCTACCAACACCAGTAAGATGTATTTTAGGACTAATGGTTTGACAGCTAAATGTTCTCTGTTGTCCTTCTGATAATCAAAATTCTCAAACTCCACTAATAACAGATACAATAAATATAATATGTTATTTAAATGTATATAAAAGATAAAATCCTAACAATGATCTCTTTTTTTTCTTTTTTGGCACTTACAGGTGTTTGGAAGCCATGATAACCTAGGATCTGGACTTTAAAGTGTTTTTTCCTATCACTTACTGGTGCCGAATCAGTGAATGTACTTTGCTGGATTATGTAAAATATAGGGGTTTCATTGTGAACATTGTTACATGTCTAGGACTGCCTTTCTCATCCAAGGTTCCTCCAAAGTTTGCTAGGGTTTTTTGAGCCATTGGGTAGTACATTTATCTCCTGCCTGGTGGTGCACTGATCCCACTTGGCAGAGGCAGTGGTGTGTGACCAGTGTAGCTTTTCTTATCCTTTGTCAGGTAAATATTCATGTTAGAAGGTGTTCATCAAACTGAACACCAATGTAAGGTGCATTCTTCCCACTGATCACCAATGTAAGGGACATTCTTCTCACTGACCTCCAATGTAAGGATCATTCTTCCCACTGATCACCAATGTAAGAAACATTCTTCTCACTGACCTCCAATGTAAGGATCATTCTTCTCACTGATCACCAATGTAAGGGACATTCTTCTCACTGACCACCAATGTAAGGAACATTCTTCTCACTGATCACCAATGTAAGGGACATTCTTCTCACTGACCTCCAATGTAAGGATCATTCTTCCCACTGATCACCAATGTAAGAAACATTCTTCTCACTGACCTCCAATGTAAGGATCATTCTTCTCACTGATCACCAATGTAAGGCGCATTCTTCCCACTGATCACCAATGTAAGGAACATTCTTCTCACTGATCACCAATGTAAGGGACATTCTTCTCACTGACCTCCAATGTAAGGATCATTCTTCCCACTGATCACCAATGTAAGAAACATTCTTCTCACTGACCTCCAATGTAAAGATCATTCTTCCCACTGATCACCAATGTAAGGAACATTCTTCTCACTGATCACCAATGTAAGGAACATTCTTCTCACTGATCACCAATGTAAGGAACATTCTTCTCACTGATCACCAATGTAAGGAACATTCTTCTCACTGACCTCCAATGTAAGGATCATTCTTCCCACTGATCACCAATGTAAGTAACATTCTTCTCACTGACCTCCAATGTAAGGATCATTCTTCTCACTTATCACCAATGTAAGGAACATTCTTCTCAATGATCACCAATGTAAGGAACATTCTTCTCAATGATCACCAATGTAAGGAACATTCTTCCCACTGATCACCAATGTAAGGAACATTCTTCTCACTGATCACCAATGTAAGGAACATTCTTCCCACTGATCACCAATGTAAGGGACATTCTTCCCACTGATCACCAATGTAAGGGACATTCTTCTCACTGATCACCAATGTAAGGGACATTCTTCCCACTGATCACCAATGTAAGGAACATTCTTCCCACTGATCACCAATGTAAGGAACATTCTTCTCACTGACCTCCAATGTAAGGATCATTCTTCCCACTGATCACCAATATAAGGAACATTCTTCTCACTGATCACCAATGTAAGGAACATTCTTCTCACTGATCACCAATGTAAGGGACATTCTTCTCACTGATCACCAATGTAAGGAACATTCTTCTCACTGATCACTAATGTAAGGAACATTCTTCTCACTGATCACTAATGTAAGGAACATTCTTCTCACTGATCACCAATGTAAGGATCATTCTTCCCACTGACCACCAATGTAAGGAACATTCTTCCCACTGATCACCAATGTAAGGGACATTCTTCTCACTGACCACCAATGTAAGGAACATTCTTCTCACTGATCACCAATGTAAGGGACATTCTTCCCACTGATCACCAATGTAAGGGACATTCTTCTCACTGATCACCAATGTAAGGAACATTCTTCTCACTGATCACCAATGTAAGGGACATTCTTCTCACTGATCACCAATGTAAGGAACATTCTTCTCACTGATCACCAATGTAAGGAGCATTCTTCTCACTGATCACCAATGTAAGGAACATTCTTCTCACTGATCACCAATGTAAGGAACATTCTTCTCACTGATCACCAATGTAAGGGACATTCTTCTCACTGATCACCAATGTAAGGAACATTCTTCCCACTGATCACCAATGTAAGGGACATTCTTCTCACTGATCACCAATGTAAGGAACATTCTTCTCACTGATCACCAATGTAAGAACATTCTTCTCACTGATCACCAATGTAAGGAACATTCTTCTCACTGATCACCAATGTAAGGAACATTCTTCCCACTGACCACCAATGTAAGGGACATTCTTCCCACTGACCACCAATGTAAGGAACATACTTCTCACTGATCACCAATGTAAGGAACATTCTTCTCATTGATCACCAATGTAAGGAACATTCTTCTCACTGATCACCAATGTAAGGAATATTCTTCTCACTGATCACCAATGTAAGGAACATTCTTCTCACTGATCACCAATGTAAGGAATATTCTTCTCACTGATCACCAATGTAAGGAACATTCTTCCCACTGATCACCAATGTAAGGAACATTCTTCCCACTGATCACCAATGTAAGGGACATTCTTCTCACTGATCACCAATGTAAGGGACATTCTTCCCACTGATCACCAATGTAAGGAACATTCTTCTCACTGATCACCAATGTAAGGAACATTCTTCTCACTGATCACCAATGTAAGGAGTATTCTTCCCACTGACCACCGATATAAAGGACATTTTAAGGTTTCCTCCATGGTAAAATATTTAAAGTTGGTCTAGGCTTGAAATTTGTCCTATTTAGCTTGTGGTTTGATTCTCTTGTTTTATATATGATTAATTCTTGAAATAAGTTTACAGTAAAAGTTTTACTTTTATTTATCCCTTTATCTCTTTTCAGTTTTTATTTATTTATTTTTAATTTTTCACTTGGTTTAGATTAGTAAAAGCTAAAACTATTCAAAGATTACTCCCTTAACCGCTTGCCAACCAGCGCACGCCGATGTACGTCGGCAGAATGGCACTGGCAGGAAAAAGGGCGTACTGCTACGTCCCCTTTAAGAAGTGGTGTCGCGAGCACGTGCGTGCCCCGTCATGGTCTCTGTGACCGTGACCACAGGTCTCGTGGACTCGCTGTCCGCCAGATGCCGCGATTGTGTCACGGACAGGAAGAACGGGGGAATGCTTATGTAAACAAAGCATTCCCCGTTCTGCCTAGTGACAGGACAGTGATCACAGCTCTTTGTGATCGAGAGCAGTGATCGTTGTCCTGTGTGTTCAAGTGCAGCCCCCTTACAGTTAGAATCACTCCCTAGGACACACTTAACCCCTTCACTGCCCCCCCCCTGTGGTTAACCCCTTCACTGCCAGTGTGATTTACACAGTAATCAATGCATTTTTAATCGCACTGATCGCTGTATAAATGACAATGGTCCCAAAAATGTGTCAAAAATGTCCGACCTGTCTGCCATAATGTCGCAGTCCCGATAAAAATCACAGATCGCCGCCATTACTAATGAAAAAGAATAAATTAAAAAAAATACCATAAAACTATCCCCTATTTTGTAGACGCTATAAATTTTGCGCAAACCAATCAATATACGCTTATTGCGATTTTTTTTTAACAAAAATATGTAGAAGAATACATATCGGCCTAAACTGAGGAAAAAAATAGTTTTTTTTTATATATTTTTGGGGGATATTTATTATAGCAAAAATGAAAAAATACTGTGTTTTTTTCAAAATTGTCGCTTTTTTTTGTTTATAGCGCAAAAAATAAAAACCGCAGAGGCGATCAAATACCACCAAAAGAAAGCTGTATTTGTGGGAAAAAAAGGACGTCAATTTTGTTTGGGTACAGCGTCGCACGACCGCGCTATTGTCAGTTAAAGCGACACAGTGCCGAATTGCAAAAAATGCTCTGTTCTTTGGGCCACCAAATGGTCCGGGGCTGAAGTGGTTAAGCAATCCCATGTTCTAGCAAACAGCAGAGGCTTCTCAGATTGGTAAAGGACACACCTCCAGCCTGTGATAGGTTCACGATGAAGCAGCAGGACACTGATGACTTATCCCCTCTACTCACTCTCTTGTCTCCCCCCTGACAGCACTAAAGGAGAACCTGTGCCGGGTGTATATACAACGTTATGATATCAGGACAGATTCTGCTATTTCTGCTAGCTTTTCATTTAAAGACAAATAATAATTTTATGACTACACACAATAATTGCATTAAATGGTGATTTTATGTCTCTAGAGTTTAGTTTGCAGAAGACTGTGACCTGAGTAGTATGTTAAATGGCATAACACTGCGGTAAGCACAGAATCATATATGGTTAAGAACTAATAAAAAGAACCCCCATCCTCCAGATCCCGGCCTGGGCACCTTAACATTTCCAGCCACCACCACTTTTTTTTATCACACACATTTTATTTACTTATTTACATTTTTAAAATAATTTTTCACATTGTTATTTTTTTTCCTTGTTATGCCCCGTACACACGGTCGGATTTTCCGACGGAAAATGTGTGATAGGACCTTGTTGTCGGAAATTCCGACCGTGTGTAGGCTCCATCACACATTTTCCATCGGATTTTCCGACACACAAAATTTGAGAGCAGGATATAAAAAGACGGACAAAGTGCCACGCATGCTCAGAATAAATAAAGAGATGAAAGCTATTGGCCAATGCCCTGTTTATAGTCCTGACGTACATGTTTTACGTCACCGCGTTCAGAATGATCGGATTTTCCGACAACTTTGTGTGACCGTGTGTATGCAAGACAAGTTAGAGCCAACATCCGTCGGAAAAAATCCTAGGATTTTGTTGTCGGAATGTCCGAACAAAGTCCGACCGTGTGTACGGGGCATAAGGCTGTCCCTGCCCAAGTCAAGCAAACACAGGCAGGGGCAGCAATGCAAACTGGGTACAAATCTTGGCAGCTTTTTTTTATGGGGCAGCCACATCTGGTGGGAGACTCATTTCAATTCCCCTTTCAGTCCTCATTGGTCTTTACCTGTGTAGAAAAGTCCTGGGCCTCTTTAGACCTAATGATAACCAACAGTTAGGGTCAGCTGACATCCTTCAGTGTAGAGTGTGTTACAAGGCATGGTGGGTGTAATGCAAGATAAAGTGGTGGGCGCCAGACACTTTTTGAATGCAAAGAGATTTATTGTCTCTTAAACAGAACTGCGGGAGAAAGGGTTAGGGCCAGGACACCCTTAGGTAGATGCAAAGATCATTAGCAGACTCCGAGACTTCTATAGGTAGACAGCTATACAGGTAAAGGCCTCCAGCCAGACACCTCTGCTGTATAGGTAGGACCGCTGTCTCCTATGGCAACAATCTTGTAGCTGTTACTAATGGCAATTGAATTCAACTATTTGCAACACGAACAGTCCTCAGTTTACCCCACACTCAGGTGTCCTTTTATGAAACTGAGATCAGCGGCGATCCCGAGTCTCACCGCTGATCTCAGCTCATTACCAGTTTATGAAACGAGAATTTGTAACTGACTTCACAGAAACGGCCAGTTTATGAAGGTGCGATCTCCGCACCTCACTGACGATCTGTGGCAGAATTCTCACTTTCTGATTCACCATTTCAGAAGTGGAGAATCAGAGTGAGAAGCCTGAAACTGGCTGATATTCTGGAGAAAACAAGAAGTCTTTTGACTTCTTTCTTTCACCAAACAGTCAGAGCACACCTTCCCCACCATTACACACCCCAAAACCAGCAGGATAGGAATTTATAGTGTGTGTATATATATATATATATATATACATACATATATTTTTTTAGATGTTCACGTCTCTGGCTGGGTTCACACTTGTGCGATGCGTGAACCAGCGTGATTCCTGTGTGGGTTTTCACATCGCACCTACATTGACATCTGCGCACCACTGCGGGTGTCAATGTAAAGTTAATGACACCCCCAGATCATTTCACAGATCGCAGTGCGAACTATGTAATGGTGCAGGAATTGGATCGCATGGGTGTTCACACCCATGCGATCCGATTCCAGTGCGGACCAAATAAAGGGTCCTGTACCATTTTGGTGCAAATGCAATATGATTTAGGGCCAGTTCCCACTGCTGCGGTGTCCGAGATCGGATGTGATTCGCACCGCACTGCAGTGCAAAATCACATCCGATCTCTGTGCGATGCGATTTCAGTCATACAGATAGTATTGCTAAATTTGCATTGCCCTCGGACCAAACTCTTACAGGACCCTTTTTTTGGTCCACAGCAGAATCGGATCGCATGGGTGTTCACACCCATGCGATTCGATTACTGTCCGAGTTTGCAGATCGCACTGCGATATGCGAACTGATTTGGGGGTGTTGTTAACTTTTAGGCCCAGTTCACACTTGTGCGATGCCGGACATCGCACAGGCATCGCATGTTATTCGCAGCACACTGCCATTCACATTACATGTGATGTCTGTGCAGTGCGATATCAGCTGTACAGATAGTATGGCTGATATCGCACCGCATTCGGTGCAAACACGCACAGGACCCTTTTTTCTGTTCGGACCAGAATCGGATCGCATGTGTGTTCACACATATGCGATCCGATTCATGTCCGAACTGTCAGTTCGCAGTGCGATATGCAAGCTGATCTGGGGGTGTCGTTAACAATGTATTGACACTCCCCAGCGATTCGCATATGGCAGTGTGAGCTGACATGCGAGTCGGTGCGATGCGGGAACCCGCAGTGGATTCGCAGTGTTCTCGCATCGCACCAGTTTATCAATTTTTATGTTTATCTATAATGAAATATATTTTATTTTAATTTATTAATAAATATTTATACTTGTATACTTTATTAAAATTATTTTTTTAATGATTATAAATGTATTTTGCATTTATATGAATGGTGTATAGCTGCATTACATATGTGCATTACATTCATTTACTATACACCATTCACATTTAAATAGGGACATGTATGATCTTTAAATATTGATAAAAACAATGTTTTTTTTTGTAATTAGGTTAATGTATATTGTGTAGGGGGAATTTAACTTTATTATTTTATTAATATGTTGGGGAATAATGTGTGCTGATTTGTGTTAAACTTTTGTATTTTATGGTTCCTCATACTGTAATCCCGCGAGATTACAGTGAGAGGAGGCATTCTGAGGAGTTCCCAGCGTTTGTAGATCGCTCCTCAACTCAACATGAGAAGCGATCTACACACTTTCATAAACAGGCACTCAGAGGAGAGCGATCTCCTCTGAGAATGCCTGAGAACTGAAAAGCGGTATTTTACCGCACTTTCATAAAAGGACACCTCACTCTCGGCGGGTCTTCACTCAACGAGCTCCCAGTCTCTCACTAGACTTCAGATCCACTGCCACTGGATCCCCGAGCTCTTTCACTTTTTAGCATTCAGTATCTTCCTCAAGCGTCACCCCCACTTCCCTGCTGAGTCCCTTGCTTGGCACTCTGAGATACTCCTCAAGCGTCACCCCCACTGACAGGTTAGGTCCCTGGCTTGGCACTCACTGATGTTCCACAAGTGTCACCTCTGCTGTCCCGCTGGGTCCCTGACTTGGCACTTGCTGTAGTTTTCCCACTTCTTCACTGTCCCTGGCTGGCGAGAAGTCTGCACTGGTACTGGCCTCAGCTTACTTACAGTGATCTCCGGTAGCAAGGTGGATGGCCCCCTTAGTGGCGACAGCTTTCCTCTCTACCTCCGACCACCGCTGGTTCCCCGGCTGGTGGAACCGTTACTTCTGGTTGGACTTTAAGCCCGCAGTCCCAACCCTACGCTGTCTTTCCTGCTTCTGGATAGGCCCTTAGACAGCCCATCAGCCAGATGTCCCCAGGATAGGCCTTAGGTTTCTGGCCAGACAGCTGTCCAGGTGGCACAGAACCCAGATCACCTGACTCCACCCAAATAAATAGGCTCTCCCAGCAGGCCAAGGGACCCAAGAAAATCCCTGCCCATTGGCTGAGATACCCCATTCATTTCTAATCTGTCCTTGCTATGCCCTTGTCTTATCTAATGTCACCAGCTACAGGGTCACCTTGTGACAGAAGAGAAAAGTGAAGCAATTCCAGAATTAGGGGGAAATCAATTGATCTTCTAACAATTGGCCTGGGCAACTAGCGCCTGGCAAATAAATTTGATAGCAGCCCTGCCTAAACTTCAGGGTGCTACAACTGTTAGTCCTTCTCCAGGGGCAAGAGGGAGAAAAGGGCAGACAGCAGCGAAAATTGAGCATGCAATCCTACAGCCACAGGCTTGTGGGTGGGACTTGTGTCCTGGATTCCCGTAGGCAGGGCTTTTTTCCAGCAGGAACGTGGGGGAACGCAGTTTCAGCACCACCACTGAATATCTGTAAAGGCAAGGGGTGCTGGGGGGTCTTTTGCAGATGGCTGCTGGGGGATCTATTGTCGCTGGTGGGGATCTATTTTTGCATGGGGGTCTACTGTTGCTGGGAAGGTCTATTGTTTCTAGGGGGGGGGTCTTATGTTGCTAGGGGGTTAATTGTTGCTGGGAGAGATTTACTGTTGACGGAGAGATCTATTGATACTGGCTGCTGGGGGATCTGTTGTAGCTGCATAAGTCTTTTAATGCTGGAGTGGTATTTTGTTGTGAGGGGGGTCCATTGTTGCGGAGGGAGGCTTAGTTATGTCTGTATTCTCTTAAAGGGGTGGTACTGAGAGGTGGGTAGGGGGTGGAACCGAGTAACAGTGCTCAGAGTTGGGCAAGGGGCGGAGATAAGGGGTGACTCAAAAGGTGGGGGAGGGGTTCCTGCATCTTTCTGTGAAAAAAAAGCCCTGCCCGTAGGAAAGTGAACTCACATGGAGACCGGATGTTGCGGTATGTTGTATTAACGTGGAGGTATTAAAGGAAGTCAACAGAAGATGCATACACAGCCACACCGTATACTGAAGACACCCAACAGCATCGGACAAAGGAGGTGGCTGGAAGGCAGTCCTGCAACTGGGCACCTGAGAAAGGGAGGGCTGTTGCCTGAGACACAGTGACAGTCCCTAGGCCAGGGGTCTTCAAACTATGGCCCTCCAGTTGTTCAGGAACTACAATTTCCATCTTGCCTAGTCATGTCTGTGAATGTCAGAGTTTTACAATGCCTCATGGGATGTGTAGTTCCAAAACAGCTGGAGGGCCTTAGTTTGAGGATCCCTGCCCTAGGCTATCCCTCCTCCACAGGAACCTGCCCCTATGCAAGACAATCTGTCCCTAACCATCATGGGTTCTAACCTTACCTGACCACTCGCAAAATGTGCGCCAACCGAAAAGGGGGCAGTGCTATTTATTAGCACTGCCTGCACTAAAGATGGCTGCAGAGGTCAGCCAACATCCAATCGGACAGCTGCTCCCCTGATGACACCTACAGAGGCCTCGGAGGAAGATGAGTTCCCCCTTGTTCTCCGCTGTCTCTGCATGGCGGCCACCTGACAACGCCATCCTTGCAGGAAGGCCAAACTACACCTGCCTACAGGCTGCCTGGCCTGCCCTTCCCTAAAGCGAAGCCTTGAAACTCAAAGAAGCACTTGCCAAAACCCACTCCGCCATCTTGTGAAACAGCCTTCCCACACCAGAAAGAAAAAAAAATTTACCCAACTCCCCCCATGCCACTTTGCCAGCTTGGCGCTTCTACTGCTTCCATACCAGCTGGCAAAAACGACCTCCTTCCTCTAGTTCATGACCTGGCAGTCACACCTTTTCCCACCCGCCATCACTATTTTTTAATGTATATTTGACTTTGTTAAACATTACTTAGAGTTATATAATAAACTTTTCATTTTTTATTTTTTCCATGTAAGGTCGTCCCTGCCCTGGTCAAGCAAACATGGGCAGGGATGGCAAGAGTTGTAAATATTAAAATGGACTATACTGGGTGTAAAGGTTGTACCACTGGCTGAAGGTGGCCCAGTATGTGTTCAAGGAACTGCCCATATCAGAGTGTGGTAGAGGGTCCGGGGGGGGCAGGGGTAGGCAGGCATCATCCCAGTATTGCTTTTTCCGGGAGGCGCTTGGCTTTTTTTGCAAAAGCCGTCCAAGTTGTTAATTAGCCAGTGGGTCGCTCTTACGGGCAGCTGGAGGGGTCTGTTCTGTCCCACCAGAGAACCTGGAAGTGAAGCCCGCTGGCTTACCATAGAACTTTTCGAGGACCAGAAAGTCCCTCATCAGCTCTGTGGTATAGGAGACCGGAAGCATTTGAAAGCATGTGATCACAGTGATCCTGGTTTGATCAGTTGCTTTTAAGGGCATAGGAGAGATCTGGGGTCTAATAGACCCCAGATCTCTCTATAAAGAGTACCCGTCACTACCTATTGCCGTCACAAGGGATGCTTACATTCCTTGTGACAGCAATAAAAGTGCTAAAAAAATAAAAATAAATAAACAATGACAAAATAAATAAATAAAATAATACATTGTTTCAAAGCGAGTGCCCCCTACCCCCCCCCCCATACAACCCACACTCGCACACAACTACTTTTAATGAAGAGAAGACCAAATATCTTTCCATGTTATTCCTGCTACCAACATTTCCATCTCTGGGCACTTCTCCTCTTCCTCGCCTGAAAAAAAATCATATGACCCCTCTTCAATCCCCCCCCCATACCTGCTGTCTAGAAAATGGGGGGCCAGTGGGCAATTTTCCAAAGCCCAAAAGTCCAAAGACCCCAATTAATAGAAAAAGTACAATTTGGTCTAGTGAGTTTTTGCATTCAAAGACCGCACACTGCCGCAAACTCATGCAAACCGGGAACCTCATAACCTATCCTAATATTATATACAGTATAGTTCAGGGGTATTGATTTTAAATTCAAGGAGGTCAGGACACTAAAATTTACTTCCAGCCGAGGTCCGAGTCTGTGCTTAGACTCAGAAAGTTTGTAGTCACTGTATGTCTTTCAAAAAATGGGAATTGTACAATTTCCATAGCATTACAATATTTATTGTCAAGTTTCATCCGGTGTCCCCATCAGAGTGCCCCTTTCCATAGTATGTGCCCATCAGAGTGGCCCTTTCTATCATATGTGCCCACTAGAGTGCCTCTTTCTATTGTATGTGCCCATTAGAGTGGTCCTTTCCATCACGTGCCCCTTTCCATCATATGTGCCCACCAGAGTACCCCTTTCCATCGTATGTGTCCATCAGAGTGTCCCTTTCCATCGTTTGTGCCCATCAGAGTGTCCCTTTCCATCGTTTGTGCCCATCAGAGTGCCCCTTTCCATCGTATGTGCCCATCGGAGTGGCCCTTTCCATCACGTGCCCATTAGAGTGGCCCTTTCCATCATGTGCCCATTAGAGTGGCCCGGTCCATTGTATTTGCCCATCAGAGTGCCCCTTTCTATCGTATTTGCCCATCAGAGTGCCCCTTTCCATCATATGTGCTCATCAGAGTGCCCCTTTCTATCGTATGTGCCCATCAGAGTGCCCCTTTCCACAATGTGTGCTCATCAGAGTGCCCCTTTCTATCGTATGTGCCCATCAGAGTGCCCCTTTCCATCGTATGTGCCCATCAGAGTGCCCCTTTCTATCATATGTGCCCATCAGAGTGCCCCTTTCTATCGTAAATGCCCATGAGAGTGTCCCTTTCCATTGTATGTGCCCATCAGAGTGCCCCTTTCCATCAAATGTGCCCATCAGAATGCCCCTTTTCACAATATGTGCCCATCAGAGTGCCCCTTTCCATCACATAAGCCCATCAGAATGCCCCTTTCCACAAATGTGCCCATCAGAGTTCCCCTTTCCATAGTATGTGCCCATCAGAGTGCCACTTTCCATAGTATGTGCCCATCAGAGTGACCCTTTCCATCACGTGTGCTCCTCAGAGTGCCCCTTTTCATTGTATGTGCTCCCCAGAGCGCCCTTTTCCATCGTATGTGCCCATCAGCATGCCCCTTTCCATCAGAGTGACCCTTTCCACAATGTGTGCCCATCAGAGTGCCCCTTTCCATCGTATGCACCCATCGGAGTGCCCCTAACATAACATGAGACCATCAGAGTTCTCCTGTAAACAACATACCAGCATGTAACCAGCATAACAGCATGTACAGCAAACAGCATACCTTGCGGGCAGGCAGGGAACAGGAGGGGTAGAGAGCTGCGAGGGGCTGGGAGCTGCACCGAGAACCTTGCTGAAGGGGGCGGGGCGAACACGACGTCATTGGTTGCCGGGATGCCTGCAGTCCCAGCAACCAATGACTGCTGAGCAGCAGGGATCTGGCACTTCAGACTGAGGGGCTGCCGGTCCGGACAGGAGTCTTGCTTGGTCCCGGTCTAGACCGCGGTCCGCCATTTAATGACGGCTGGTATAGTTCATAAAACCAGGCAGAAGGGTTCAATGGTATAAAATCTTTATTTACAACAAGCAAATACAAAATGATGCAATGCAGATTCCAGTGTTTTTGGTTTTTCTTTATAGATAAAAGGGGCACAATGGTAAAGCTGAAGTCGGACATACTGAAAGGACGCAATGGGGGGAGGGGCACGAAGACAAATTCCCATATGGGCTAAGACATTTTTCCATTTTGTGGTCCCTGTGCACCGGTTTCATCATATGTTCCTTTTGGACCAATCACGCCTCTGTAATGCTCTTCGCAGGATGCCGGCACACAGTGGTTCCTACCCATTGGGGATTGTCTGTAAATGATATCCGGGTCCCCCTCCAAGCAGCTGTGCCCCAAAAACTGCCGGTGGCATGAGATGTGCTATGAAGCCTCCCCACCCAGAACTGTCTTTAATATTTACATGGGTCTCTTGTAAACATAGAAACATGGATTCCTTCTCGTGGTTCCAGGCCCCGTGGTTGGGATGAAGAATCCCCCATACATTGGTTTCGGATTGCGCGGTGATGCGGGGAAATTGACTGGTTGTAAAAACGGGTGCCAGATGCAGGACCCTTTGGCGGTTTCAAAGATGATGTTGGTTATTGGGGGTGCCGCGTCCATGTTGTTACCACAATACGTAACGAGGAGGACTTTTATTGATCCATGTTGCCCCGGATGATCCTTCATCCCTATGTGAGGTTGTTGGTGTTGGGGTTTTCCTACAATGACAAATAGTCCATTACCGGTCTGCCTATATTAACAAACTATATGGTGTAGGTTAAAAAAAAAAAAACGGCATAGAGAACAGCATGTTGTCTCTACAGCTGGGATATGCAATTAGCGGACCTCCAGCTGTTGCAGAACTACAAGTCCCACGAGGCAGAGCAAGACTCTGACAGCCACAAGCATGACACCCAGAGGCATAGGCATGATGGGACTTGTAGTTTTGCAACAGCTTGAGGTCCGCAAATTGCATATCCCTGCGCTACAGTTTAAATATGTTAGTGGGGAAAATACTGCAGTATGGCCACTAGATGGCACTGACTATCATAAGAAATGAGTATGCTCCTCAACTCCATCAAGTGGCCATTATGCAGTATTTTCCCCATTTCACACATTTCATCAGCAGAAAATTTAACTTGAAAACATTAGATTTTGCCCCGTTTGCACAGAACAAACTTAAGTATATGCTCTAAAAAAAAATCTAAATTAAAACTTTAACCGCTTCAATACCGGGCCAATTCTGACACTTTGCTCCTACATGTAAAAATCATCATTTTTTTGCTAGAAAATTACATGGAACCCCCAAACATTATATATGTTTTTTTAGCAAAGACCCTAGAGAATACAATGGCGGTTGTTGCAACTTTTTATCTCACACAGTATTTGCGCAGGAATTTTTCGAACGCGTTTTTTTGGGGAAAAAAACTGTTTTGTGTTTAAAAAAAAAACAAAACAGTAAAGTTAGCCCAATGTTTTTGCATTTTGTAAAAGATGAAGTTACGCTGAGTAAATAGATACCTAACATGTCACGCTTCAAAATTGCACACGCTCGTGGACTGGCACCAGTGTTCGGTACTTAAAAATCCGCATAGGCGACGCTTGAAATTTTTTTACTGGTTACATGTTTTGAGGAGATCTAGGGCCAAAATTATTGCTCTCGCTCCAACGTTCGCGGCGATACCTCACATGTATGGTTTGAACACCGTTTTCATATGTGGGCGGGACTTACGTATGCGTTCGCTTCTGCGTGCGAGCACACGGGGACAGCGGCGCTTTAAAAAAAAATTTTTTTTTTAATTGTTAATTATATATATATATTTTTTTTTTTTTATTTTGACACTTTTTTGAAAAAAAAAAAAAATTGATCACTTTTATTCCTATTACAAGGAATGTAAACATCCCTTGTAATAGCAATATAACATGACAGGTGCTCTTAATAGTGAGATATGGGGTCAATAAGACCCCATATCTCACCACTAGGCTGGGAAGCCTGAAATAAAAAAAATAAATAAAACGATCGCCGCTTCCAAGCCGAAGCAGCGCCGTTTTTTTGAATGGAGAGGCCGGGCGTGACGTCATAACACTGAAATCTCTATGATCTACATCCGGCGCCGGCGGATCCACTCTCCACCTCACCGTTCGTAACGGTGAGTCGGAGCAGGCACCGGAGGGCGGCGGGAGGGGGGGGTCCCCTCTCGCCTCCCATAAGAATGATCAAGCGGCAGAACGGCCACTATGATCATTCCTATGGTGTAGAGATTCGCCGGCTGAAACTGGCAATATCTGAATGATGTTTGTAACTACAGGCATCATTCAGATATACCTGCTCAAAGCCAAGGACGTCATATGACGTCCTTGGTATTGAAGTGGTTAAAGTGCAGGTTTTAGACCATTCTGCATGTTACATCCATATTTAACCACTTCAGCTCTGGAAGATTCCCCCTCTGCTGACCAGGCCATTTTTTGCGATATGTCACTGCGTTACTTTAACTGACAATTGCGCAGTTGTGCGAAGCTGTACACAAACTCAATTTATGTCCTTCCCCCCCCCCCACAAATAGAGCTTTCTTTTGATGGTATTTGATCACCCCTGCAGTTTTTTTTTCTTTTGTGCTATAAACAAAAAGACTGACAATTAAAAAAAAAAATGATATACAGTATATATATATAATTTATTTTTTTACTTTCTGCTATAAAACATCTAGTAAAAAATCTAATTTCTTCATCAATTTAGGCCAATATGTATTCTGTTACATATTTTTGGTAAACAAAAATCCCAATAAGTGTATATTGATTGGTTTGTGCAAAAGTTATAGTCTACAAACTGTGGGATATATACTGGAATTTTTTTTAAACTAGTAATGGCGGCGTTCAGCGACTTATAGCGGGACTGCGACATTGCGGCAGACAAATCGGACACTAACTGACACTTTTGACACTTTTTTGGGAGCCAGTGACACTAATACAATGATCAGTAGGGTTGTCCCGATACCGGTACCTATACCGAGCATTTGCGGGAGTGCTTGTAAACTATAAAACTATATGTCGCTAAACTGGCAGTAACGCACACAGAACTATATGGCATTAAACTGGCAGTAATGCACGCAAAACAATATGGCGTTAAACTGGCAGTAACACACACAGAACTACAGTATATGGCATTAAACTGGCAATGACGTGCGCAAAATGATATGGCGTTAAACTGGCAGTAATGCACACAGAAGTAAATGGCGTTAAACCGGCAGTAACGCAATAAAATAGACGGTGTTCAATCGTCACTACACTGACGCTATCTGAACTGTCCCTACTCTAGCTATGCACTAATGTAAAGATTACTGACACGGTCCCACTACACTACTATGAAACTATCTGAGCTGTCCCTACTCTAGCTGCACACTATGCAAAGCTGAATGATGGTCCTCCTCACTACACTGACACTATCCCTAGACTGACACTAAACTAATATTCTACACTGACAATTGAAGCAAAATAGCACAGTATAGCACACTAACTAATAGCACTGAACAGAGCCCTGTTCTATCTCTATCCACCCCAAAATCACACTGAAAATGGCTGCCATTGAAAGAATACTTTTATACTGTGGGGCAGGAATGAGCCATGATTGGATAGTCATGATGACAGTGTCCAATCATGACTCTGACAGTGCTCTGTCCCCTGATTGGCTGAAGCTTTCACTGCTTCAGCCAATAAGGGCTTGCAATGCACTATTCAGCGCCACAGTGCATTGTGGTCGGTTCGGGGGGGCGCGGCGAACAAATGGTCAAGCGACCTGTTTGTTCGGCCCGAAGAGTTCCACAGAGTTCCACAGCAGAGACTGGAGTATCTGTACATAGGACGACAATAAGCCGTACGCTCCACAGAGTTGGGATTTATGGCAGAGTGGCCAGAAGAAAGCCATTACTTTCACCAAAAAACAAAATGTCACATTTTGAGTTTGGGAAAAGGCATGTGGGAGACTCCCAAAATGTATGGAGGAAGGTGCTCTGGTCTGATGAGACTAAAATTGAAATTTTGGCCATCAAAGAAAACGCTATGTCTGGCGCAAACCCAACACATCACATCACCCCAAGAACACCATCCCCACCGTGAAACATGGTGGTGGCAGCATCATGCTGTGGGGATGTTTTTCAGCAGTCAGGACTGGGAAACTGGTCAGAGTTGAGGGAAAGATGAATGGTGATAAATACAGGGATATTCTTCAGCAAAACCTGTAGCACTCTGTGTGTGATTTGAGGCTAGGACGGAGGTTCACCTTCCAGCAGGACAATGACCCCAAACACACTGCTAAAACAACACTTGAGTGGTTTAAGGGGAAACATGTAAATGTGTTGGAATGGCCTAGTCAAAGCCCAGACCTCAATCCAATAGAAAATCTGTGGTCAGACTTAAAGATTGCTGTTCACAAGCGCAAACCATCCAACTTGAAGGAGCTGGAGCAGTTTTGCATTGAGGAATGGGCAAAAATCTCAGTGGTGAGATGTGACAAGACTCATAGAGACTTATCCAAAGTGACTTGGAGCTGTGATAGCCGCAAAAGGTGGCTCTACAAAGTACTGACTTTAGGGGGGTGAATAGTTATGCACATTGACTTTTTCTGTTATTTTGTCCTATTTGTTGTTTGCTTCACAATAAAATAAAAAAAAATAAAAAACATTTTTAAAGTTGTGGGCATGTTCTGTAAACTAAATGATGCAAATTCTCAAACAATCCATGTTAATTCCAGGTTGTGAGGCAACAAAACATGAAAAATGCCAAGGGGGGTGTGAATACTTTTGAAAGGCACTGCATATGTAATGCAGGAAATGCTGCGATTCCTATGCGTGTCATTGTTAAATGAATGGCACCCCAAAACAGCTTGCAAAACGCAGTGCGATTGCCTGAATCGCATTGGGTGTGATCCTATTCCGGTGCGGCATAAAAAAAGGTCTTGCACTATTTTGGTGCGGAATGAATGTCTCAAATTGCACTGCAAAGACATCGCATGTGATTGGCACAGGAATGCGGTTGCGGTTCCTGCGCGAATCTCGTGCGATGTGCCGCATCACGCCAGCGTGAACCTAGGCTGAAGGAGCCTGGACATTGCATCCAGGATGCACCGATTGTGTGTAGATTGCTCTGCGGACTTCAGTGCAAAACATTAGTAAATGAAGAACCTTCACATAGGGATGTACAGGTGTTGGGTGCATCCCCTGCAGGCCGTCCCATTCATGTCTCCTGCACAGCCGCTGATCCCACTTTGAAATCCGTGTGGGTTCACATTGTGTGCGTTTGGGGTCGTGCACAGCACAGATTTTAAATTGGGAGCAGCGGCCCTCGCGCAGATGTACACTACGGCATGCCGGGGTGAACGCAGAATTATGGAGGGGTTAACTCAGCACATTATTATTATTATTAAATGCCCTGTGCAGGATCTGAGTTCTCTCAGTTCATTTGGTAATGTGTTCCCCCTGGTGATGGGGGGATGGTATTTTGTCCATACCTGCACTTTATGGTTGAACCTCTCTCTTCCCTTGTGTTGCATTGTAGTGATGTCCACCATTGCTGCAGTTATGTTATACACATGAGCACATTGCTTTACTGTTCATTATGAATGGCACCCCAATGCACTAAGTCAGTGTTTTCCATACTGAAGCCTATTGGGGCACTATTAAATCCACTGATACTAACAGTGGGGCATAACTCCCCCCACTATGGTTACCACCTCATCCCTTTAAACCTGAACACATATTCATCAAACGGTTTCTGAGGCTGATTAAGGTGGTAATTAAACTCACTTGGTGCCTTATCTGCATTTAATTAGCCTCAGAACCTGTGTAATTTATATGTGTTCAGGTTTAAAGGGATGAGGTGGCAACTCTACCCCCCACTGACACCTATGAAGGGGCACAATCCCTCACAATGACACCAATGATGGGGCACGATTCCTCACAATGACACCAACAATGGGGTCCAGTGACACCAATGATGGGGCACGATTCCTTCCAATGACACCAACAATGGGGAAGTGTTCCTCACAATGACACAAATGATTGAGCAAAATTCTTCCCAATGACACCAATGATGGGGTACTATTCCTCCCAATGTCACCAATGAATGGGCCCAATTCCCCCCAATGACACCAATAATGGGGCCCATTGACACCCATGATGAGGCACGATTCCTCCCAACGACACCAATGATGGGGCACTATTCCTTCCAACGATAGGGCCCAATGACACCAATGAGGGGGTCCAATTCCTCACAATGACACCAACAATGTGGCCCAATGACACCAACGAGGGGGCCCAATTCCTCACGATGACACCAACAATGGGGCCCAATGATGGGGTACTATTCCTCCCAATGTCACCAATGATTAGGCAAAATTACTCCCAATGACACCAATGATGGGGCCCAATGACACCAACGATGGGGCCCAATGACACCAACGATGGGGCCCAATGACACCAATGATGGGTTACTATTCCTCTCAATGTCACCAATGACGGGGCAAAATTCCTCCCAACGACACCAATGATGGGGCACTATTACTCCCACTGACACCAATGATGGGTTACTATTCCTCTCAATGTCACCAATGATGGGGCAAAATTACTCCCAATGACACCAATGATGGGGCCCAATGACACCAATGATGGAGCACTATTCCTCCCAATGACACCAATGATGGGGCACTATTCCTCCCAATGACACCAATGACTGGGCACTATTCCTCCCAATGACACCAAAGATGGGGCACTATTCCCCCCACTGACTCGGGACCTTGTCTAAGCCCCATGGCCACAGTCTGCACCCCCCCATGTCTGAAGGACCGTGAACTGGCTCTTTGTTTTGAAAGTTTGGAGACCCCCGCACTAAGACAACGCAGCTCCACTGCACATGCCTTGCAATGTACCTCAATGTTGTTGTGTGTTGGAGTATGGGGGGGGGGTAAAAATGGGCAACTGAAGTTAAGCTGCAGTTTGACACCCCCCCGACCACATGAAATGTCCCAATACAGCCAGACAGGGTTGTACAGATACTGTGTCTGCGGCACTTTGCTGCATGGCTGCTGCGTTGGTGCACATGGCTGGAAGCCTACCGCCAAAAAGAAGCTACTGCTTCATCATGAGCGACAAGCTTTGCTCAATGGGGTTTTACTGCATCGTGTTTTGGTGCCATTGAAAATGAATGGCATCCAAACAGAGGTGGTGTGATTTTGTCATTTGTGTAGAGCGTTCTGGGTATGTGGGCAGAATTGCGCCGATTCTGCCTGAGATTGCAACCACTTAAGTGTGAACAGGGCCTAATTTACAGCGGGACTGCGCTATTATGACACTAAGTGACACTTTTGACACTTTGTTGGAACCAGTGACACCAATACGACAATCAGTGCAATATATGCACTGTCACTGTACTAATGACACTGGCTGGGAAGGGGGTTAACATCAGGGGCGAATCAAAGGGTTAACTGTGTGCCTAGCCAGTGTTTTACTGTACTGTGGGAGGAGCTTTTACTAGGAGAAGCCCTTGGTCACATTGTCATGACAAGTCGCAGCCTACTGCCGACATTGGCATCGTTCCAATTGGTGCGACGCCGACTTTGCAAAAGCGGTTTCTGCACTACTTTTGCTGATTTCGTGTGCGACTTCAATAGACTTCTGCGCATGCAGCCGCAACAGATGTCCTTCAAGACGAAGATTTCAGATGAAGTTGCAGGATTTCAAAGTCGTGTTCAGTGTGAACGAGGGCGAAGACATGGTTGACCCCGCCCCTTATTACGTCACAGTCCCGGAGCCCAGTGACCACGCCCCATCCCTATATAAGTCATTGCAGACCGCGCATACGGCATTACAGTGGGAGAGAGCGTTGTGTCAATATCGGAAGAAGAGAAGAGGGAAGAAGACGGTGAAGACCGGGCCACCGCTAGCAAAAGGGCCGGCAAAAGAGCAGAAGATAGCGGAGGAGCCCGGCAGAAGATTCCGGAGAGCGGGAGAAAAAACGGAGAGTGCGGAGAAGAGGCCGGAGAGCGCGGAGAAGAAGGCAGAAGACCCCCGAAGTCGGAAGAAGACCCCCGGAGCTGCCTAATAAATTACTTTAAAAACCTGTCTAGTGTGGTTTTTTTATTGACACTTTTTTTCCTAGGTGAATGGGTAGGGGTACGATGTACCCCATACTCATTCACATAGGGTGGGGGGCCGGGATCTGGGATCATATACCGGCCCCCCACCCTATACTCATTCACATAGGGTGGGGGGCCCCCTTATTAAAGGGGGCTCCCGGATTCCGATAAGCCCCCCACCCGCAGACCCCGAAACCAACGGCCAGGGTTGTTGGGAAGAGGCCCTTGTCCTCATCAACATGGGGACAAGGTGCTTTGGGGTGGGGGCGCCGCAGGGCGCCCCCTGCCCCAAAGCACCCCCCCCATGTTGAGGGCATACAGCCTGGTACGGACCCAAGGGCCTGGCATGCTCCTGGAGGGGGAACCCATGCCGTTTTTTTATTTAAAATTTGGCATGGAGTTCCCCCTCAAGATTCATACCAAACACAGTGCCTGGTATTGGCGGGGATCCAAGTCGGATCCCCGTTCATTGAAAGTCGGACATATGTCGGCTTTAAGTCGCAGGGCAAAGTCGGATCCAAAGTAGGACGGCTGTCGTGTCGCACCAGTGTGAACCCGGCTTAAAGGATAAATTGGGGTGAGGAGACGTTATAATGCGGACTTCTCTTCGCAGGGCAACACAAGTCTGACAGAGCACTGAATGCAATAAATGCCAGCGTGTGAGGATAATACATGTGTGTGTACACAATGGACCAAGAAATTCAGAAATGGGCCATCATGCTTTTTTTTTTTTTATTTGGTGCAATACATTTTTCATTCATTTGTGTTCCCAGATTTTCTGTCCTGTTCACTGTCATTTTAGTGTGGAAGCGTTCCATTGAAAGCGGCACCTAGTGTTATATCAGGGTGTAATTCTAAATGTCACCAGCAGGTGTCACTCAGGGTCTCTGTGCAGCTAATAACAGATCACCTGCACCTGCTGGGGGGTTATATATTCCCCCTCAGGTGGGACTCTTCCCCTCCTCTGTAGTCCAGTTCAGTATATTTGTGTGGAGAGGGTTCACTCGATGCAAAATATATTTGTAATGAGTTCTTAGTCTAATGGAACAGTTTCAGGAGATTATCAGTTCTGAAGCTTTAGGCCTCTTTCACGCTTGTGCAACTTGGGACTGCAAAGTCGCATGACAAGTCGTATCCCTTGATTTCCAATGAGTTCCGTTTATAGCTGTGAGATTTCAAAGTAGTCCCCTGCACTGCTGTGGTCCGACTTTGATGTTCTTGAGGTCCACAGAACGCAAGATTACACAGGCATTGCTTCAGGTCGCACAAGTGTGCAAGGGGCCGTAGCCTCTTTCAGTCTAAGATGGAGGCTACCAAAGTCATACCAAGGCTGCGTTCACACATGCGTTTTTTCATACAGTTCTTTCAGGCGTTTTGGAGCTTTGGCATTTTTTTTGGTCAATAAAGAAAACTCAAAAATCATCTGTTGCATTATTTGTTAGGTTTTTTTAGTTTTCATTATTTGCTGTTATTATTAGCATCAGCTTTTATTTTTTATAATTAATTTATTACTTTTTTGCTATGGTAAGGGGTTAGAGTTAAGGTTAGAATTGGGGGATAATCAGGGGGGACTGACCTGTGAGCCACTCGGGCACTGCCCGATGGTCCTGGGCCACTAGGGGGCCCCATCAGGGTTGCCAGCCTCAGTAAAACCAGGGACAGTATGGACCAGGGACAGCCAATAGTATGGACCAGGGACACTGTGTATACTGTGTGTACATGTATATGTATTGTGTGTGTGTATACTATGTGGCTCCATAATCTCTGATTGCCTGGGGGCCCCATAATCTCCTATTGCCCGGGGGCCCCATGAGTTGTCAGTCCACCCCTGGGGATAATATTGTCTTCTTAGTCTTTATTTTTTTGTTAGGGTGTTAATACTACTACTAAGAATAATGCATGTAAAATAAATACACATATAAAAAAAAATCATAAATAATGCAATAAATGAATATTTGTTAAAATAACCCCTAACCTTAACACCCTATTCCTTAAAAATAAATTGCACATATAAATAAAAAATCATAAATAATACAATAAATGAATACTACAGTATATTATAATAAATAACCCCTAACCTCAACACCCTGCCCTTAAAAATAAAATAAAAATAAAATAATAAACACCCTAGCACAAAATAAAATATTATAATTTTTTTTGTTCAAGTGTTTATTAATATATATTTTTTAAGGTTAGGGGTTAACTATTGCATAGATATAATATTTATTATTTCTAGATCTTTGTGTATTTTACATTTATATATTCATACATTACAATTTTTTTTTTTTTTTTTCATTTGAGCAGATAATCGCGCATTTACGTTTATTTCTATGGGAATAAAAATACACCAAAATTGCTCAATTTGAGTTACAAAAAAAAATTCCAGAACTTTTTTGAGCTTCAGGCGACTTGGAGTGGAGATATGAGCCGTCTCCATAGAGAATTTTTTTTTTCATCCTCCAGCGTTTTGGAGCTTGAAGTTACGAGGTGTGAATAGGGGCCCTACTGCAGGTTCTGTATTTTCTCAGTGCATGGCGGTGATGTTCATCCCTAATGGCACCCCAAACGCAATGCAGACTTGCCGCGATTGTCATGCAGTTAATCGCACCTTTCAAAATTGCGTGCAGAAGCTTCTTTTTGGGCGACAAACATTCAAGTGAGTGCAAATCGCCAAAAACAAAAACCCTGCAAGTGGGCTTGTTCCCGCAACGTGAAAGTGTGAACAATGGGTTGCTTTTAGATCAGCTAAAAAAAAAAAGAAAAAAAGAAAAGCCACTGCATTCGCATTTTTTTTTGGATTTCTTTTTTTTTTTGGGCATTTGTGTGTTTTTGAGCATTTTTGTACAGCAGCGTTTTGGATCTTTGGCATTTTTGTATTCACCAATAGAGAGAATTATCACCTGTGACATCATTTGTTGCTATGTGTTTCTGCTTTCAGCGCGCCAATCTGCAAAAGTAGTATCATAACTTGGTGGAGTGGAGATGTGACCCAACTCCATAGAGAATAATTGATTTATTTTTATTTTTTCTCCCTGAACATTTGGAGCTTGGAGCGACAAAACGCACAGGTGAGAATGACGCTTATAAACATGGTGTGTGCAAGAGACCTAAAAACGACCCGAATATTCGATAATATACGGTACTGCATCAGATTTTTTTTTCTTTCCTTTATATATAATAAGCTTTCACAATAAATCTGCGTCCTGCCGCTTCCGCCCTGTGAATTCCCTTCCTTTAATAGTCCAGCCGGGACCCCCCAAGACAATGCGGCGATCTATCAGCGCGGCGACACGCAAATAGGCGCATTCCTCGCCGCGTTTAAGTAAACATGGCCGACGAGGAAAGAAAAATAAAGCGGGCTCGCAGACCGTTTTTAGCCGGGGATATAAATTTTAATGGAGCTGTGAAGGAAATAGGAGTGCGTTTCCTTCCTCCGCCTAGAACTGACAGCGATCGTTTAAGACGCGGCCTTTGAAAAAAACATATTCGAGGAAATATCTGAACAATGACAAGCCGCCTCGGCCAAGGATGACTAATCGGCATTGTTTATGTAGTATGAAACCTGGGGCCGCCGCACCGTTGTTTATGGGGCCCCTCCCTCTAAACTGGCCCTTTAACCCTTTCATCCCCCTAATGTTTGATTAGTTTTATCCCCCCTTCCCGCCGTTTGTGATAGGGGCCGCCAGATACTTACATTCAAGTTGTTTTCTACAGAATCTGGAAGAGAAAAGGGCAAAAAGAAGTTAATTATTTGAAGTGTGTTTTGTGTTAATGGCAACAAAGTATCAATAATAGAAAAAGAGATCATACAATAAAAACAATACAATTGTATCAATCTTATAGGATTAAGTCTACACAATGCTGGCCATATACGCTTCAATAAATGATCGATTTCATTCCCAATCAATAATGTCTCTTTAGTCAACGACCCGTTCAATCGATAAGACACACACGGGATCAGTCGATAGTTGGAAGATTCCATTGTAAGTTGTTGGAGATTTACTAAAACAGGAGAGTGCAAAATCTGGTGCAGCGCTGCATAGCAACCAATCAGCTTCCAGGTTTTTTTTTTTGATTTGGGTCAAGGGATTCATCACCTTTCGCCTGCGCTACAGCGCGTCTCTCCGGTTCTGGGAGGATGTCCATGGACGCCTTCCCACGTGCACACCTCCAGCGTTCTGTGACCGCTGTGCGCTTTGGACACAACGGATTACAGATCGGGGTAAAGGGTCGATCATATCGGCCCCATACCATGTGATCAGCTGTCTCCAATCACAGATTTTGCATGTAAACAGATTTGTCGGTTATTGGCTCTCCTTTCCTCACACAGAGACCGCATGTGAGGAAAGGAGAGCCAATCTGACAGGGCACAGTGAGTACATGATTTACACTGATAATCAGTGCAGCCCCATTAGAGCCCATCAGTGCCACCTACTAGTGCTGATCAGTGCATATCAACACATCCTCATCGGTTCCCATCAGTGCAGCCTCCTCATCAGTCTCATCAGAGCCCATCAGTACCACCTACTAGTGCCAATCAGTGCGCATCAACACAGCCTCATCGTTGCCCATCAGTGGAGCCTCCTCAGTGCAGGAGCCACCTCAGTGCCCATCAACACAGCCCCATCAGTGCCCCCTACTAGTGCCGATCAGTGCGCATCAACACAGCCTCATTATTGCCTATAAGAGCAGCCAGCCTCATCAGTGCCCATCAACACAGCCTCATCAGTGTGCATTAACACGGCTGCCTCAGTGCCCATCAGTGCCACCTACTAGTGCCCATCAGTGCAGCCCCATCAGTGCCCATCAACACAGCCTCATCAGTGCCTCCTCATCGGTGCCCATCAGTGCAGTCTCCTCAGTGCCCATCAACACAGCCTTATCAGAGTACATCATTGCCTCATCGGTGCCCTTTGGTGCAATCTCATCAGTGCCCATCAGTCCAGCCTCATCAGTGCCCATCGGTGCCGCCTCATCATTGGTGCCCATCAGTGCCTCCTCATTGGTGCCCATCAGTGCCTCCTCATTGGTGCCCAGAAATGCCCATCAGTGCAGCTTCATCAGTGCCCATCAACACAGCCTCATCAGAGTACATCACTGAAGGAGAAGAATTACTTATTTGAAAAATTTTATAACGGAAACTAAGAAAAACATGTTTTTTTTCAAAATGTTTGGTCTTTTTTTTTTTTTTTTGGTTGATTTAGCAAAAAATAAAAAAAACCCCCAGAGGTGATTAAATACCACCAAAAGAAAGCTCTATTTGTGTGAAAAGAAATGATAAAAATGTCATATGTGTACAGTGTTGTATGACCGCACAATTGTCATTGAAAGTGTGACAGCGCTGAAAGCTGGAAATCGGCCTGGGCAGGAAGGGGGTGGAAGTGCCCGGGACTGAAGCGGTTAATTAAAGAAGCTGAAGTTAGAAGCTGATTGGCTCCCACGCACAGCTGCACCAGATTTTGCACTCTCCAGTGTCAGTAAATCACCCCCATTGATTACACCTGTGTGTGTTTTCACCATTCCTTCTCAAAATCTGACTGCAATGCAATCGATTCATGAACAAAGTGACTCTGGCCCGGTTCACTCCGATGCGACAATTGCTTCCACTTTGTCGTGTCAGAAGTCAGACCCCAGTTGGACTTTGTGCACTGGAACCGTTCTAATCGGTGCGACTGAGAAAAATGTTGCTGCGATACTTTTGGTCCGACTTGCATTGACTTATATTACAGAAGTCGCGTGTGGTGTGAACCCGGGCTTAGCGCTTACAACGGTGCGAGTTGTCATGTGATTTGACAGTTCCAAATCACATGACAAGTCGCAGCCCATTGCTGGAAATGGAACCGTCCATATCGCCGTGGCTCATCTCGCAACGATTATGAGAAAGCTTCCTGAACTACTTTCTACCGATTTTCATTGTGACTTGCATTGGCTGTTATTAAATGAAGTTGCAATAAAACTGTCAGTGCAAATCGCAGTGATGTGTGGCTTTGAAATTGCGCTGTAGAAGCATGTGAACGAGGGGGGGGGGGGGGGTTCCTTAGTGCTTCCAAGTGATGCAACTTGATCAATAAATTTCCACCCTGGACGATCAACTGATCCAATCCAGTCTAAATCGATCAGGAAGTAAGGCCAATATGATGCCACCTCATCGTCTGCTTTAACCCCGTATATGGCGCCCTACCGTGCTGCAATGGCATACATTGCACACAGTTGCGAGATGCGGCCCCTTTTGCGTGAATGAATCACTTTGGCGCCGGTACTGACCGCCAATCACAACAGGAGGGATAATGTTTGCTGCTGCCACGGCATGTATACACCCCCACCCCCCCGATTGGCTGCCTTTGCAGGTTAAGTGGTGGCAATAAAAACACGGCTCAACCACCTGGTTTTACCACCATCCCTATCGCAAATAATGAGCCCTACTGCCTATTGGATTGTTTTAAGATTTGATCGTTTTGGCTGATTAATACATCGATTGAAAAAATATTTTAAGCATGTGTGGCCACTGTATGAGAACACACACAAGGACATCTACTGTATAGGCATAGATACAATTATAGAGACACACAGTGCCTTGAGAAAGTATTCATACCCCTTGAAATTTCCCACATTTGGTCATGTTACAACCAAAAACCTAAATGTATTTTATTGGGATTTTATATGATAGACCAACACAAAGTGGCACATAATTGTGAAGTGGAAGGAAAATGATAAATTATATAAATAAATATGTGAAAAGTGTGTGTGGGGGGGCATTTGTATTCAGCCCCCTTTACTCTGATACCCCTAACTAAAATCTAGTGGAACCAATTGCCTTCAGAAGTCACCTAATTAGTAAATAGAGTCCACCTGTGTGTAATGTAATCTCAGTATAAATACAGCTGTTCTGTGAAGCCCTCAGTTGTGAACAAACTGCATCATCAAGGCCAAGGAACACACCAGACATATTGCCTGGGACAGTCCCATAATTGGCAGCTCTGTCCCAGGTTCCGGGACAGGGCTGCCCCGGAATGTCCCGGAATTGCCCAGTGGCCCTGGACCAATCGAATGCCCCCTAAAATACCCCTCATATCACCGCTGTCACTATCAGCCTGTGGTGGTCTCCTGGTCGGCGTAGACCCCTTTTGTTCACCACGGCTGCTGGCTCACTGCCCAAACTGGTTGCTTGCCGTGGCCCGCCTGGCATCTAGCAGCCAGTGACGTCACGAGGAGGAGAGAGGCAGAGGCCCCAGCATTCAGAGCGGAGGAGGATTTAACTACCTCCTCCTCCTCCTCCATGCCTACTGCTTAGTTCCACCCACCTCCTCCCTGCATCTTCTCGAGTCCACCCAGCGGGATGCAGAAGAAACATCTGAGGCACTGACTGCTGCAGTGCACAATGGGAGAGACAATTTTAGGTAGAAGAGGCAAGTAAAATCCAAAGCACTCGCCAATCATCAGTCAGGTCTCCCCCAGCAGCCAGCTTCTGTGCTGAACTGTCAGCACTTCACAGCAGAGCTCAGACTGTGTGTCAGCCTTGAGCTGCTAGCAAGCCTCTGCAGTGCAGTGTGCAGAGAGGACGGTCGGCAGATAAATATGCTGAGGACCCTGCCATGACATGACACCCTCAGAGGGATGGGAGGAGACATCCTTAGTTATCAGGGCAGGGTTCATGCTGGGACCCCCCCCAAAAGTGAAGGACTACAGGTCCCAGCATGAAACTCTCAGAGCTGAAGATTTGACACCCCTTGGCCCCAGTCACATTAGCAACCAGCAGTGGGAGGGGCGTTCGCCTTCCGGGGGGGTCCGGTGTGTCGGACTGGTGGCAGGCTATGGGTGGCAAGTGACACTGCATCTGGTGGCAGGCTATAGGTGAAAAATGGCACACTGCATTTGGTGGCAGGCAATGGTGGTAAGTGAAACACTGCATCTGGTGGCAAGTGACAGTAGTTTAGGGTTCCCACTGATTCTGCATTATGGTGAGTTGAACAATTTCATTATATATTACTCTATGACTAATATATAGAGTCATGCATAGCCGCCGGACCCTTTTTGGAAAGCAAATGAATATTCACTTTTCTAACACTGAACCGCCTCTCCGCCCATTAGGAAGTGCGGGTCTGTTACCTGCCACCTGATTGGCTGAAAGGACAGGCGCTGTGATTGGACGCCTGTCAGGAGGAGAGGAGGAGACGCATGGAGAACACAGCTCGTTGCTGTCTGAACCGCTGCAAGGTCCCACAGCTCACCGCCGTCAGCCGCTGCCTGATCCGCCATCGAGATAGGGTAAGTGCCGGGCAGATGGCGGGCGGGGGTCACAGTGGCAACTTTTGATGGGCACAGTGGCAGAATTTAATGGGGCACAGTGGCAGCATTTGATGAGGCACAGTGGCTGCGTTTGATGGGCACTGTGAGGCTGTAATTGATGTTTTTGTTTCGGAATTTTTCAGTTGGTTTGCGCCCCCCCAAAAATTTTGAGCATCGGCCGCCACTGATTACACTGTAGTACCCCCGCTGCCAAATTTCCCATCAACCCCGAGACCACATTCATCGAACACCCCCCCCTCATCTTTTTTTTGGGAAGGGAGGAAGGGGGTGTCCCTGAATGGAGGTCTGGAAATGTGGTCACCCTAGCAGTAGGGTCGGCTGCCCTGGGCACTGTGGCATCATGTTAGGTGGGGAGGCGCTGTAAGGAGATTGGGGGGGGTTGTGTTTTGGAGGGGGAATTTGTGGTGCAATCACTACCATCTCAACTGCTTCCGCTTGGAGTCTCCATAAGGACTTGAGGATGATCGGAAGTGGGGGAAAGGCATATGCTCTGTTGAAGCTACACTGATCTGTCAGTCCATCTACTGCAAAGTAACAGTCCCGAGTGTAATACTTCTTGATTTTGAAGTTGTAGGGGGATGCAAATAGGTCTACTTTGGGATTGACTCCCAAGGACAGGATCCATTCGAACGTTTGCACATGAAGAGACCACTCGTTGTCTAACTGTGTGCGAGACAGGAAGTCCGCTTGGATGTTCTGAACTCCGGGGACAAAGACCGCTGAAATATTGGTCAGGTTTTTCTGAGCCCAATACATGATGGGCTTGACTTCTTGGAGCAGTGTGGAGCTCCGAGTGCCCCCTTGCCTCTTCACATAAGAGACCGCTGTGATGTTGTCCATTTTCAGTAAAACTGACTCCCCTTTCAGGAAATGAGTGAAAAATTGAAGGGCATACCAGGTTGCCCATAGTTCCAGGACGTTTGAGCCTGGGTTGTTAAGACGTGCATCCCACTTGCCTTGAGCAAGTTCTGACCCGCAAAGGGCTCCCCAACCAACACTGCTGGCATCGGTCCTGACTGTGACCCATGAGAAGGGGGTAATGGAGTGGCAGGTGAGCAGATTTCTGCGCTGAAGCCACCAAAAGAGGCTGTTCCTCTTAATTGAGGTTTTGTAAATGGACTGATTGCCATCCCCTGAGCTCCACTGACGGAGAAACCCTGTCTGGAAAGGGCGTAACCTCCACAGGGGCCATTTGACCATGGGGGTTGTAGAGAACATTGTGCTGATAATTTTTAGGCACTGTGAGGGCTTTAGGCGTGAGGAGCTCAGAGCCTATGAGATTCTCCCTCGGGACCGTCTCCACTGGGAGAGAGATGGTGCTTTCCACCCTGTCAAACTGGGCCCCTATGTATACCAGGCGCTACATTGGTTTAGGAGCCAACCAAACTCGAGTAGTGTGGTGATAACCTGCTCTCTGTGGATCAATAGCTGCTTCTTGACTTGGGACAGTAGCAGGAGGTCGTTGAGATAGTGGTACAAGCGTATCCCTTTTGTTCTGATGAGGGCCACTATAGATGTTTTTCCCGACTCTGAACTGGAGGTATTTGCGGAATTCTTCTGCCACAGGCACATGAAAATAGGCATCTTTTAAGTCGATTGAGATTAGCCAATCGCCTGGCTGCACAGGTTGTTGGATGGTAGATAAAGTCTCCACTTTGAATCTTTCGTATTTTATAAACTTGTTTTAGGTAAGTTAGGTCTAGCACGGGGCGCCATGAACCGTTTTTCTTCTGCACAAGAAAGAGAGGAGAGTAAAACCCTTCGCCTTTTGGGACAGGCACCGCTGCTCCCTGTACTATCAGTGAATTCACGTAGGACAGTAACACCTGCTTCTTTGCTTCTGACCATGGAAGCAGGGTGGAGATAAATCTGGGGGGAGGAGTACTGGTGAAGGACCATGTCAAACTGGGCCCCATGGCCTATGAAGACATTGGTGGTCCAGTAGTCCGAGCCTGAGGCCACCCAGATGTGCTGGAAGAGAAGCAGACACGCTCCCACCTGATCCGCTTTGGCAGGACCAATTTCAAAATTACTTCAATTCCTTCTGAAATCTCGGCCGGGCATGTAAGAGTGTGCTTCCCTTGAATGCTCAGTACTGCGTCTTCTGCGCTGAGGCTTCTTTTGACCAAACAGATGCCTATCCTGGGGCAGGAAACCACGATTTCCCACCTGTGGCTCTGGCTATGGTGCTATCCAGCCTGTTACCAAACAATGAGGGCCCCTCAAAGGGGATCCTACACCAGGCCTGCTTAGATGCTGGATCAGTGAGCCAAGGGCGCAACCATAGGGCCCGCTTAGCAGTGACCGAGGATAACATAGTCCGGGCCAACAGGTGGATCAGATCGATAGAAGCTTCCCCCAGGAAGGTCACTGCCGGTTTCAATCCCTGGACTGCCGAGTCCCTGGCCAGAACTTCAGAAACGCCCTTGAGCATGGAGTCTACATTTTCTGTCCAGGCTTCCAGAGCCTTGGACGTAGGGCCAAGGCGGGTTTGCAAGCCATACCGGCTAGCCTGTAAATTCTCTTGAGGTCTTTGTCTATTCTTCTCTCAAGCCCGTCCTTGAAGGATACAGTGTCCTCTAAAGGAAGAGTGACGTGTTTGGCCAGTTGCATCAATGCTGCATATACAAGAGGCTCATTTTCCAGATATTTCACTTCCTCTGCCTTGAAGGGGTATAATCTGGAGGTTTTGCTTGACATAGAAGTCTTCTTGTCTATCTTACTCCACTCCTCGTCAATGATATCCTTGAATTCGGAAAGGCGTGGAAAGATGGAACGTTCCTTCCCCAGGTGCTTAAAGAACATTCTTTGCTTAGCCGGAGTAGTGGAATTATCTTCCCACTTAAGGGCCTCTTTGACCACCTTAATTAGTGGGGAAACAAGGGTGAAGCCGAAGCCACCGACAAAATCATCTCTCTCCAATTCACTGAAGAGCCAAGGTGAGGCATTATAAGGCTGGAATAGGCCCGGATCCTCCTGAGCATTGTCAGCCAGGGAGCCAGATAGAGTGGTGGGCTGGCTACGCATGCGGGTTGTATCCCAGTCCTTTAGGGATTGCTGCACCACATGCTTAACAAGAGACTTCATTTGTTGGCTTTCCGTCTCCTTTTCCCCGACCACCTGGGCATAACATGAATCACACATTGACTTGCCCTCCGAGACTCATGACTCACCCTCCGAGACTCCTGGCTCACATCCCCAGCAGGCTCTGTGATCAGAGCGGCTGTCACGGCGGTGGGTGCAGTGACTGGAGGAGGAAGGGGGAACATCTCCTCTGTCTGGAGGAGGAAGGGGGAACATCTCCTCTGTCTGGAGGAGGAAGGGGGAACATCTCCTCTGTCTGGAGGAGGAAGGGGGAACATCTCCTCTGTCTGGAGGAGGAAGGGGGAACATCTCCTCTGTCTGGAGGAGGAAGGGGGAACATCTCCTCTGTCTGAAGGAGGAATGGGAGCATCTCCTTTGTCTGGAGGAGAAATGGAAACATCTCCTCTGTCTGGAGGAGGAATGGGAACAACTCCACTGCTGGTGGGTCCTAGAAGGAGAGTCAGGTCTGGACCTCGATGAGGAAGGTTGACGTTGCGGCCTGACAAGGTCCCTGTCATTTTGGATAGTAAACTGACGGTCCGTCCTGGAAGGGCAAAAAACAGAAGGGTAAACAAAACATGACGTTGGGGGATATGTCCATACTAGTGTGGACCTGGCCCCCCCTTCTCACACCCCATGTATATAGAGCGTGAGGGCTGGCTGCACAGAGGCGGTGATCTGTCCATGGCAACCTGGCGGACGAATAGGTGATGATTCTGCAGCTCTGTAGGAACACTCACTCATCCTAGGAGAAAGGAATGCAAAATGTAGTGTACCTTCCACTTTAAGAGCCATCTTAGACCCCTCCCTCACCCTGCACCATAGCCCCAGGCTGGAGCTTACCTTCACCTGGAAGCCTGGTGCATGGAGGGACTAACAGGGATTTAAATTCCCCGCCAAAATTATGTCACCACCGTGTCCCGTCCGCGCAATGGCGACCTACTGCAGAGCGCCTGCGCGACCACCGGGCCATACCGCGAATGCGTGAAACCAATCCTCGGTTTTGCCCAAGAATTGCGCATGTGCGGAAGCACACTGGGCAGCAATGCGGAAGAGAGAGCCGTGTCCTGGAACGCACCTGCGTTCCAGGCGCCACAGAAGCAAAAAAGCAAAAGAAACAAAAAATTGCAGGAAAGAGGGGACGTGAGGGGGAGACAGATGATCACATACAAAAACTTTCTGCCATGGAGGAAAGATAAATCTTCAGACCTGCCAGCCGATCCACCGCTTCCACGCCTGGGCATACGAATGGCCGTCCCCACCACTGGACATAGAGGCCTGGAGCCGCACACACACCGTGGCTGGGCCCTGGGCCATCTTCACACCACTAGGACATATGCCCGGCAACAACCTTGATCGATTTGGACGTCCGAAATACGTAAGTGCATTGTTTGTAGGTCCACAGAGGAGGACAGAAAAGGAACGCGGTCTCTAGTGGTGAGCTCAAATTTATGGGAGTGGGGTCCTATAGCATTGGAGAAAAGGCGGGGTTAACCCACACGTAGTCTGTCATGGAGTCCGTCAGGAAAGGATTTTTTTGGCGGGGGGATTTGTGCTAGAAGAGGGAATTGAGTGGGGATTTGGAGTGGAGGGGGAAAAGATGTGCACTCAGAGGGAAAATTTGAGGGGTAGGAGATTTATGCTAGGAGGGATGATATGAGGGGTTTGCTCATAAGGATAACTGCTGAGTATTCCTGCTAAGAAGGGATATTTTTTTTGGGGGGGGGGGGGATATTTGTGCTAGAAAGGGGAATTGAGTGGGGATTTGTGCTGGGGGGGATTTGACGTGGAGGAGGAGAAGATGTGCACTCAGAGGGAAAATGTGAGGGGTAGGAGGGGTGATTTGGGGGGTTTGTGCTAGAAAATGTTATATGTTGGGCAAAAATTTGTAATGGCAGGGGGATTTGTCCTGGAAGGAGAGGAAATGTATGCTTAGGGGGTAAACATGTTGATTTATTCTAACATTTTTTTGGGGGGGGGATTTTTGCTTACACATAATGCTTATACATTGGGGGGGGTGGTGGTTTGGCATATTTGCCCCAGGCTCTAGATGACCCCAGAAGAATATTGATGAATTCCCCCCTTCAGCCTGCTTCAGCCTATAATGGCGGCTCACACACACAGCCCAGTGATTGGATTGACAGATCCTTTCTACATTGTAACAATAATCCGGACAGTTCGTGTTTTATTGTTAATGAACTGATACAAGTCTTATCTATTTCATTTCCTTTAAAATGAAGTCTAGAAGACAGACTGCTGATGATGGTCCCCCCCCCCGTGTAATACGATGTTCGGGGGGGGCCCACTCTCCGCCTGCACCCTCCCCTCCCCCACACCATGTGGTCAGTTGATAGAAGGTTTAATAAACAGAGCTTATCTGCCCCCTATAATGACAATGATGGGGGTGTCATAGTTTCCAGAGAACTCTTTGCTGGAAGCGGAGTGTTTGTTTATGTGGTGAGCTATGTGATCTATCGGACGTAGAATCTCGGCACATGAAATCTGTATGGCGATGCTGTGAGCCAGGCTCGTATGATGCCGCCTTATCTCAGCTAAACACCCTTCCTGTCCATCCGTCAGGAAGAGACGCCGCTTTCCAAACAATGAGCTGCTTTAACTCTTCCCGAAATAACCCGCCAGTGCCTGGCCTATGTGGAAGGGAGCAGGTAAAAAGAGTGTATGCTGTGGGTCTCCCTCCACAGTTGCTCAGGAATCACATGTAATGTAATGTAATGTAGTCTTGTATAATGTTGACTGGGATTTTAAACTCTTAAATTGGAGGGTGGGTTTGGTTTTCTAAACAATGAATTGCCAAGACAACTGGAACCACCATTGCCAGTTCTTCAATTCACAACAGAACCAGGCTGATGACCTGACCTCCCTTATTATAGTGGAGTAATACAGCTTGGTCACCTCCCCGCCCCCCGCTGGTGATTGGACAATGAAGGCAGAGAAACACACTAATAAGCTAGCTCCTTAGGTCGCTTTGTTCTCATCTAGTGTCAGTATGTTCCTTCTCAGCTCATGAGCTAAAGACTGTTGGGACCTAGTTCACCTGCTGGTGGCACTTTGGCTCCATGGGCAAAGGGCTGTAGTTCCAGTGTCCACCAGTGGCTGTCTCTCAGCAGCCAGCAGATCCCAGTAAATCAGTTTTCACCTGGTGCTGGCTGCTGGGAGGGTATTTAGTTCCTCCTCTACTAGTGCATCTTGCGTCAGTGTTTTGCCTGCTAGCCAGAGACCTGCATGTTTCTTCTCAGCTCACGTGCTAAAGATTGTCAGAACCTAGATCATCTGCTGTGAACTGTGGCTTCCTGGGGCGGAGAGTTGTAGTTCCAGTGTCCACCAGCAGGTGTCTCTCAGCAGCCAGCAGATCCTAGTAATCAGTTTCTATCCGTTGCTGGCTGCTGGGAGGGTATTTGGTTCCTTCTCTACTAGTGCATCTTGCTTCAGTGTTTTGCCTGCTAGCCAGAGACCTACTGGCTTGCTGGAACCAACATCGTCTGTTCTTAAATTTACAGCAGAACCTGACCTCCCTTACTATAGTGGCGCAATACCGCTTAGTCACCTCCCTGCCCCCAGCTGGTGACTGGACTGTGAAAGTAGAGAAGCACACTGATAAGCTAACTCCTTCTAGTGTCAGCATGTTTCTTCTCAGCTCATGTGCTAAAGATTGTCAGAACCTAGATCACCTGCTGGTGGCACTGTGTCTTCCTGGGGCGGAGAGTTGTAGTTCCAGTGTCCACCAGCAGGTGTCTCTCAGCAGCCAGCAGATCCTAGTAATCAGTTTCAATCCATTGCTGGCTGCTGGGAGGGTATTTAACTCCTCCTCTACTAGTGCATCTTGCTTCAGTGTTTTGCCTGCTAGCCAGAGACCTCCTTGCTTGCTGGAACCAACATCGTCTGTTCTTAAATTTACAGCAGAACCTGACCTCCATTACTATAGTGGAGCAATACAGCTTGGTCACCTCCCTGCCCCCAGTCGGTGACTGGACAGTGAAAGTAGAGAAGCACACTGATAAGCTAACTCCTTCTAGTGTCAGCATGTTTTTTCTCAGCTCATGTGCTAAAGATTGGCAGAACCTAGATCACCTGCTGGTGGCACTGTGGTTCCCTGGGCCGAAAGTTGTAGTACCAGTGTTCACCAGTGGGAGTTACCCAGTATATCCTAGCAATCAGTTTCCACCCCGCGCTGGCTGCTGGGAGGGTATTTAGTTCCTCCTCTACTAGTGCCTCTTGCTTCAGTGTTTTGCCTGCTAGCCAGAGACCTACTTGCTTGCTGGAACCAACATTGTCTGTTCTTAAATTCACAGCAGAACCTGACCTCCCTTACTATAGTGGAGCAATACAGCTAGATCACCTTCCTGCCCCCAGCCGGTGACTGGACAGTGAAAGTAGAGAAGCACACTGATAAGCTAACTCCTTCTAGTGTCAGCATGTTTCTTCTCAGCTCATGTGCTAAAGATTGTCAGAACCTAGATCACCTGCTGGTGGCACTGTGTCTTCCTGGGGCGGAGAGTTGTAGTTCCAGTGTCCACCAGCAGGTGTCTCTCAGCAGCCAGCAGATCCTAGTAATCAATTTCAAACCATTGCTGGCTGCTGGGAGGGTATTTAACTCCTCTTCTACTAGTGCATCTTGCTTCAGTGTTTTGCCTGCTAGCCAGAGACCTGCTTGCTTGCTGGAACCACCCCTGTCAGTTCCTAAATTCACAGCAGAACCTGACCTCTCTTACTATAGTGGAGGAATACAGCTCGGTCACCTCCCCACCCCCAGCCGGTGATTGGACAATGAAGGCAGAGAAAAGCGCACTGATAAGCTAACTCCTTAGGTCACTCTGCTCTCACCTAGTGCCAGCATGTTCCTTCTCAGCTAAAGATTATTAAGATCAGTTTCAACCTGGTGCTGCCTGATGGGAGGGTATTTAGCTGGGAGGGTATTCACCCCTACTAATGCCTCTCGCTTCAGTCTTTTGCCGGCTAGCCAGAGACTTGTTTGCTGATTCATCCTGCACCTTATCTCTGATCCTGCCTTGTACCTTCATCCTGTGCATTACTGCCTTGTACCTGCTCCCCTTGTTCCTGATTCCAGTCCTGGTTCCCCCTTTTCCTTGAATATCTGAATATCCAGTTTTATGTGATCTGTGTTCCTCATTTTGTATATATTGTATTATGGTTGGGTTGTTGGGTATTTTGTCACTCACTTGTATTTTCACATTTGTTGTGTATTTTGGTTGGTGGTGTTTGGATGGATTTTGGTTTCACTATAAATAAATCTTACTCAATGCATACACAGTCTGGTCTCGGTTTCCTAAGTATAGCCACACAGATCTGGCCATCCCTGCTGCTGATTCCTGACAAAGATACTGGACACGGGATGGCCTTCCCGACATTTTTATGGAACTCTATCTAGACCACATGTGTCAAACACAAGGCCTGGGGGCCAAATCCGGCCCACCAGGCCATTTCATGTGGCCCTCACACCTCTCCTGCAGCTGCAGCCCCCACTTTGTTTCTGCCCCCAGCAGCAGAGAGGAGGACAGAACTCCTCCACCAGATCCTGGGTTTCTCCTTGTAGCCACGAAGAGGCTCGTATCTGCCCCACCTTGTCTCAGCAGTTGACAGCATTCTAGCAGCTGACTCTAGCCCTCCTCTGGTCCTCCTCCAGACCTTGCACTTTCTGCTTTCCATCTCCACCCCCAGCAGCACAAGGTAAGGGGGGGGGGGGGTTGCAACACAGGTTCGGGGGCTAATTTAATGCAGGTAAAGCACCACGTGAGTTTAATTACCACCTTAATCAGCCACAGAACCTGTGTAATTAATATGTGTTCGGGTTTAAAGGGATGAGGTGGCAACCCTAGTCTACTGTGATGTAAGAGACTGTGAGGGAATCTTGACTTCTGATGTAAGGGGAGGTGGGGTGATCTGGACATCTAGGCCTTACAGATACAACCGTTCCTTTGAGGGCAACCATAATACTGGTGAAATTGAGTTTGACACCCCTGATGTAGACCATCTCTGGGTTTCTGATGGTGTTGAGCCTGTAGAGTGGCTGTTCCCAAGATGGCTAGATGGCCAAAGAAAGATGGGTCACCCTATGTTCTGTTTAGCTGGAGGGCTGTGACACCTTATCTAAGATGGCAAGTGGTTACCTGCTCACCACATTGAACAGAACTTGGGCTAGAATTTTAACAAAAAAGATTAGGTGGAGTTACTTGAGCCTGCTGGAACCTCATTGAGCTTCATGGCAGGTGTCAGCTAAGCTGTCTGGGAGGGAAATAGTCCTCCAGGCTGGGTGCCTCTTCTCCTGAAACAGGAACCTTGACTGCTCAAGGCCCAGACTATTTATGTTCTGAATACTGAATACAGAGGAGTACAAAAAAAAGAACTAAATTTGCCTGAAAGTATAGCACCTAACTAGGAGGGTGCAGCCCATAAAACCAAAATATCAAGAATATGAACTTTGGGACTGTTTAACATCTATGTGTGCAACCAACATCTTCCCTCTACCTGAGGGTTAGAAAGAGAAAGACCAAAAAAGTTGGTTGAAGATGACCAAACTGGCAGATATGTCCAAGTGCACATCTTCCAGAGGAGCTGAAGGACGCCCCATTGTTGGAGGTTGGGTTCTTGCATCCCCGAAGTGACATTCCCAGCTGTAATAGTGATCTCTCCCACAGGAACCCAACATTGTTCTAGAGTTTAATGTACGCATTTATTGCCCTAATCCCCTGAAGACCACAGATGTAGTTATGCTTTCTCAGACACAATCTGCCATTGTCAGGGAGGATGCAGAATGAAGGTTTTCTCAGCTGATGATTATCCTGGCCTGAGACCTGCAGAGGAACTCTCAATCCTTTTCAACAGGAAGGCAACTAGATGCTGCAAAGAATCCCAGAAGAGGAAGTGATACCATTCCCGGAGTGTGAGCTTTCTAGTACAGAGCTCCATTATGACTCTGTACTAGAGCTTGACGTTAATGTACAGTGCAGGAGCCTCTGCCACCCTGGCAGATGCACCACCGAAGGGTCACGACAGATGCACCACTGAAGGGTCGCCCTGACAGAGGCACCACCAAAGGGTCGTTCCGACAGAGGCACCACCAAAGGGTCGGTCCGACAGAGGCACCACCGAAGGGTCGCTCCGACAGAGGCACTACCGAAGGGTTGCTCCGACAGAGGCAACACCAAAGGGTCGGTCCGACAGAGGCCCTACCGAATGTTCACTCTGACAGAGGCACCACCGAAGGGTCACCCCAACAGAGGCACCACCGAAGGAGCACAGGTTTTATGAACATACACTGCCACCAAAAACAGGGGGAAAAGCTCAGCAGATAAGAGAAGCTTCAAACTGAAGTTAGACACATTGTCTTCGATCTGCCTCCTAGTATCTCCAACAAAATGTAACACTACATTTTCACTTTGTACTTCACTATCCCCTTGGCCATGTTGCTATGGGCTTAACTCAATTCAACGCCTTTTAAAACCCTCTGTGAATATTTGTTTATAGACTTTTTGTCCATTTCATGGGTGTCAGCCAGAACATGAATGGGAAGCATATATCTAGACCAAGGGTCTTCATACTTTCTAAACTAATGGCCGGTTTACTGTCCTTCAGACTTCAGGGGGCCAGACTGTGGTCAGTGGGAGTACAAAAAGTCGTATGGTCAGTGGGAGTAAACAATGCCCCAGCTTTGGTATTAGGGGGAGGAATAGTGCCCCCTGGTTGGTGTCAGTGGAAGGAATAGTGTCTCATCATTGGTATCAGTGGGAGGAATTATGTCCCTTTGTGGGTGTCAGTGGGAGGAACATTGGCAGTTTACTGTCCTTTAGTCTTTCAGGGGCCAGACTGTGACCAGTGAGAGTAGAGAATGCCCCATTGATGTCAGTGGAAGGAATGGTGTCTCATCATTGGTGTTAGTGGGAGGAATAGTGCCCCATTATTTTTGTCAGTGGGAGGAATAGTTCCCCATCATTGGTGTCGGTGGGAGGAATAGTGCCCCTATGTTAGTGTCGATGGGAGGAATAGTGCCCCATTATTGGTGTCAATGGGAGGAATAGTTCCCCATCTTTGCTCTCAGTGGGAGGAATAGTGCCCCATCATTAGTGTCAGTGAGAGGAATAGTGCCCCATCTTTGCTGTCAGTGAGAAGAATAGTGCCCCATCATTGGTGTTAGCAGAATGAATAGTGCCCCTATGTTGGTGTCAGTGAAAGGAATAGTGCCCAATCATTGGTGTCAGTGGGAGGAATAGTGCCCCATCATTGGTGTCAGCGGGAGGAATAATGGCCCATTGTTGGTGTCAGTGGCAGAAGTTATGCCCCGCTGTTGGTGTCAATGGGGAGAATAGTGCCCCAAGGGCTGTATAAAGATAAGAAAAAGGCCACAGTTTGGAGACCACTTATCTATTCTAGAAGAATAAGGGAAGAAGTATTTTCCCCTTGTGGCAAAATTGTCTGTAAATGCATAGTAGCCTTTTCTCTAGACCTTGACAGGTTTCAAACAGATACATATGTTCAGCCTACAACAAAATCCCCATAAACTGCATAAAACGTAACCATCCCATGTGTTTGGTATAAAGAAAGAGCTCTGTATCTGCTTTACAAGGAAAGAAGCCAACATCAAAGGCCCAGAAGATCACAAATCATATTCATCACACAAGAGTTACAATAGTTCCCCGTCCATCTGCTGCTGGGGTGAAGACAAACAAAGCTCTTATCAGTGTCCTGTCCATCCAGCACTTCCATGACCAGTTTAATGGAGCTCCCTGTGTCTGGTGTACAAGACATGGCTCTCATATTCCATAGACAGTATTATAAAGCCCAAAAAGTAGAGTAGACCAGTGGTTTTCAACCTCAGTCCTCAAGACACCCCCAATGGGGTGTCATTGATATTGATTTAAAGCAGCTGTGCAAAGTACAGGAAAACCTGAAAACATGGCCCGTTGGGGGTACTTGAGGACCGAGGATGAGAACCATTTGACTATACCAGCTCTGTGTATATTAATAAGCCCCATGTCCACTACATATCATGATTGCTCCTTGCACAACATATATTAAAATCATTCCAGTGTCCACTACAACATCAGCCCACTGCTTACTACTATACAATCCAAATACCGAGAGCAACGTCCATATCCAGGTGTAATGCAGCATGGTAATAATATCCAGGGCAAGTAATACCCATCATATATATGGAACCTACCATATGCAGTATACAGAAGGCCTATATTCAAGGCTATATCCTGGCTATGCAGTCCTCCATGTTCAGTATTTAATGAAATACATGCCGTATACAGTGGTGGAGCTCTATATACAGGCCATGCAGTCCCCCCATATTCAGCAGATAATGGACCAAACTATATGCAGTATGCAATGGGGGGAACTAAAGATCCAAGTCATGCAGTTGTCCTATATTCAATATACAATGGAAAAGACCATGTTTAGCAGACAATGGGGGAGTTATATATCCAGGTCATACAGTCCTACCATATTTATTATATAATGGAGTAGACCACGTGCAATATACAATGGAGGGACTATATATCCAGGCCATGCAGTCCCCCCCATATTCAGCAAATGATGGAACAGACCATGGACAGTATACAGTGGGGAAGCCATATATCCAGGCCATGCAGACCCCCCCATATTCAGCAAATGATGGAACAGACCATGGGCAGTATACAGTGGGGAAGCCATATATCCAGGCCATGCAGTCCCCCCTATATTCACTTTATAATAGAACAGACAATGAGCAGTATAGGATGGAGAGCCATAAATCCAGGCCAAGAAGTCCCCTCATATTCATCAAACTGTGGAAAAGACCATGTGCAATATACAGTGGGGGAAGGGGAGGTGATATATCCAGGCCACAAAGTCCCCTCATATTCATTAAACTAGGGAGCAGACAGTATGCAGTATACAATGGGGGAGGTATAAATCCAGACCACACAGTCCTACTATATTCGATGTATATTGGAACAAACCATGAGCAGTATACAATGAGCAAGCCATATATCCAGGCCATGTAGTCCCCCATATTCAGTGTATAATAGACCAAACTCTATACAGTATACAATAGGGGAGCCACTTATCCAGGCCAAGCAGTCCCCCCATATTCAGTATGTAATAGAACAGATCATGTGCAGTATACAATGGGGAACCTTATTCCCAGGACATGTAGTCACCCCATACTCAATATATAATGGAACAGACCATGTGTGGTATTCAATGAGGAGCCATATATCCAAGCCATGAAGACCATGTACAGCATACAATAGGGGAGCTGTATATCCAAGCCATGCAGTACCCCCCCATATTCAATATATAATGGAACAGACAATGTGCAGTATACAATGGGGAGCCATATATCCAGGACATGCAGTACCCCTATATTCAGTATATAACGGAACAAACCCAATACAATGGAGGAGCTACTGTATATATCCAGGCCATGCAGTCCCCCATATTCAGCAAAGTATGGAACGGACCACTGTCAGTATACAATGGGGAAGCCATATACCCAGGCCATCCAGTTCCCCTATAATCTGTATAATGAAACAAGCCATGTACAATATACAATGGGGGTGGGGTGGGGGGCTGTATATCCAGTTCCTGCAGCCCCCCCATATTCATCAAACTATTGAACAGACAGTGTGCAGTATACAATGGGGAAGCCACATATCCAGACCATGCAGTCCCTCTATATTCTGTATATTATGAAACAAACTATGTGCAGTATATACAATAGGGGAGCCATATATCCTTGCCATGCAGTCCCGCTATATTCCAGTAATAATGGAACAAACCATGTGCAGTATACAATGGGGGAGCCATATACTGTATCCAGGCAATGAAGGCCCACTATATTTTCCATATATAATGGAACAAACCATGTTCAGTATGCAAGAGGGAACCATATATCCAGGTCATGTTGCCTTCCCATATTCTGCAAACAATGAAACAGGGCATATACAGTATACATTGGGACAATCTTATCTCCAGTATACAAATCAGTCACTTCCAGATACAGATTATTTTGGATATAGATGAACAGATTATAGATGGATATAGATGAACTTGATCCAAATAGACATCTGTGACCACAAACACTGTATAACTGCAGCATTGTATCATTGTATTAAGGTAACATTTTATCCATTTAGCATTGTATCAGTTTAGCATTGTATCATTCTATCATTGTAAGGGGGAAATGTGACTCTCACCATGATGATGATCCGGTGCTGAACTGTCAGCCTCTGTGTACTCTACTTCATGGTTCTGCTGGTTGTTTCCTGAAGGAAGAACACAAAGTCAATGACGGAGGCTGAAGATGGAGTCCTAATTTAGGTGGGGACCATACTCCTCAGAGGTCACACAACACTGTTTGCATTACTTTAATAACGATATCAGAGTTAGGAAACCCTTATCCATTAATATGATGTTCAGATATGTTTATTAAACTGAAAAGAAATAACTTTTGTGTATTCATTGCTTCTCCCTGACAATTAATATGTCCGAAATTGGAAAAAATATTACAAAATAAGTGAGATCAGTCAGTGAGACACATCTGAGCTCTGTATTCCACTGCAAGCAGAATTCAGAGAACACTTCATGGGGTGACTGGGAGGGTACTTCCTGGAGCAATTTCTTCCCTCTCTGCTTCCTAATTCACATTACAACTTCCAGGACCGATTCCCATCTGTTTGATGACTGGAAAAAATCTGTAGTGCCTCAATTTAACATTAGGATTAAGCAAGGAACCTGGGGTGGGTGTGTCTGGGAATTGCTCTTCACCATCTCAAGATGGTATTCTGAGATCACCAGTTTATGGGGGCAGTACAGCCATTGTGGAATGAAAAGCCTTGAGCAAGCCAGGTAACTCAATGTATGTGTCTCAAGGCTTTAATTTCAGTTCTTGCTGGGATGCATTTTCTATAGCTGATAAGAGATGAAATATTAGAGGGTGTTGCAGCATTAATAACCAGAAAGACTTCCAAGCAGGAACTGGGAAAGTCCCTAAAATCTAATAAATTACATTCATACCATTGGTTTCTTCTGCTGTTTTCAGGATATGTAGCTCTTCTTCATTCTGTACACTGCCTGCAATTAAATAAAACTATTGTCACACAGAAAATAACTCCACATTCAATGTATGGCACAGAGAGCCGTGATTCCTGCAGTCTGGGGTTCTGTATATTCACAAATGGTGGTTTCTGTAGAGGAAATTCTAGACAGTAGGGCATCTATGAAGGAACAGGTCCCAGCCCAAATTTTGGGTTCCCCTCCCCTTTGACACTAAGTGGTGTATTTATGAAAAAATTGCATAGCTGTCCATCTATATTCTAGGCAGATCAAATGTATGAATAGGGACATAATGGCATTATGGCCACTTGATAGAAATGAGGAGCATACTTATTTCCTATGATAGTCTGTGCCACCTAGTGACCATAATGCAGCCGCCGCACCTCTGTGTCATTGGCTTTAGTCTAAGAAAGAATGCTTTGGCACCAGACAACATGTCCCTAAAGAGGAACTCCTCACTTCCTCTACCATGACGCTCCTATAGGACAGGAATTGAGGGGACCATCATGGGACCTTCTCCACTCTTGGATGAGGTCTGGTTGCTCTGGGTTATCGCCTGGAATGACAGTGAGATTCTTTGTAATGGGGCCCCATAGGACAGGAAGTGAAGGGATCTTCCCTACTCTTGGATGAGGTCTGGTTGCTGTGGGTTATTGCCTGGAATGACAGTGAGATTATCGATGACGGGGCCCCCATAGTACAGGAAGTGAGGGGACCTTCCCCACTCTTGGATAAGGTCTGGTTGCTGTAGGTTATTTCCTGGAATGCCAGTGATATTCTCTGAAAAGAGGGGCCCTCATAGAACAGGAAGTGAAGGGACCATCAGGAGGCCTTCACCACTCTTGGATGAGGTCTGGTTGCTGTGGGTTATAGCCTCAGATGACACTGATATTCTCAGTGACGAGACCCCTCATAGTACAGGAACTGAAGGGACCATCAGGGGACCTTCCCCACTTTTGGATGAAGTCTAGTTGTGGGTTATTGCCTGGGATGACAGAGAGATTCCCAGTGATGGATTTCGGGAAGTGACTGAAGATTTAGGCAGCTCACCAAAATACGAGTCATCGCTTTTCACGTCCGCCGCTGACTTCTCTCCACTGGAATTAACAGCCTTTGATCTGAAAAACAAAAACACACCTTTCGTGGAAAATCTGCTAAAATTGGCACCAGGCAACGATGAAAACAACAGATCTACACAGAAAATGTCTGGAACGATGGGACGCACCTCGATGAGTCACTCGTAATGTTTTTCCCTGGAAAAGATACAAAAAGAAAAGAAAGTAAAATTCCCGATCCCAGAATGTAATGGCGGTTGTTCTGAACTCTGCAACTAATGATTCATGACGTCATCCCTCTACTCCGAAGGATACTTTGTATGACGTCATCCCTCTACTCACATGGATACTTTGTATGACGTCATCCCTCTACTCACATGGATACTTTTTATGACGTCATCCCTCTACTCACATGGATACTTTGTATGACGTCATCCCTCTACTCACATGGATACTTTGTATGACGTCATCCCTCTACTCCGATGGATACTTTGTATGACGTCATCCCTCTACTCACATGGATACTTTGTATGACGTCATCCCTCTACTCACATGGATACTTTGCAGGACGTCATCCTTCTACTCACATTAATACTTTGTATGATGTCATCACTCTACTCACATGGATACTTTGTATAAATGTTCACATCATTCAAAGGACCAATAAATGTCAGAGCTCTGCCCCCTACTTCCTTCCCATTGGTTCGTTAATGTAGTAGATGGCTTATTGGTCCAATAACGTGGTAGCAGTCTCCAGTAGCATTTTAGCTTTTTCTATCAGTCTCAAATATTATAGTAGCAGTCTCCAGTAACATTATAACATTACATAGCTGTCTCCAATAACATGAAAGCATTCTATAGCAGTCTTCCAATAATGATAGCAGTTTTAGTCTCAAGTAATATGGAAGCAGTCTCCAATAACATACAGTTGTGCTCATAAGTTTACATACCCTGACAGAATTTATGATTTCTTGGCCATTTTAGAGAATATGAATGATAACACAAAACTTTTCTTTCACTCATGGTTAGTGTACGGCTGAAGCCATTTATTATCAATCAACTGTTTACTCTTTTTAAATCATAATGGCAACAGAAACTAACCAAATGACCCTGATCAAAAGTTTACATACCCTGGTGATTTTGGTTGAGTCGCCAGAAGAAAGTCATTACTACGCAAATGCCACAAAGTATCCCGCTTACAATATGCCAAACAGATAAGAGACAAGCCTCAAACCTTCTGGCACAAAGTCATTTGGAGTGATGAGACCAAAATTGAGCTTTTTAGCTTTTTGACCACAACCATAAACGCTACATTTGGAGAGGAGTCAACAAGGCCTATGATGAAAAGTACAGAGGTGGATCGCTGAGCTATGTGTGAGCTACAAAGGCACAGGAAATTTGGTCAAAATTGTTGGCAAGATAAATGCAGTATGTTATTAAAAAATACTGGAGGAACATTTGCATTCATCAGCCAGGAAGCTGCGTACGGGACGTACTTGGACATTCCAACAGTAACAAAATGATCCAAAACACAAGGCCAAGTCGACCTGTCATTGGCTACAGCAGAATAAAGTGAAGGTTTCTGGAGTGGTCATCTCAGTCTTCTGACCTCAATATCATTGAGCCACTCTGGGGAGATCTCAAAACGTGCCGTTCATGGAAGACAGCCCAAGAATTTCCAGGAACTGGAGGCTTTTTGCCAAGAGGAATGGGCAGCTTTACCATCTGAGAAGATAAAGAGCCTCATCCACAAATACCACAAAAGACGGTATTAAGAACTGGGGTATGCAAACTTTTGATGAGGGTCATTTGGGTAGTTTATGTTGCCATTATGATTTAAAAAGAGTAAACATAGTTGATTATAAATGGCTTCAGCCAAACACTAACCATGAGTGAAGGAAAAGTTTTTGTGTTATCATTTATATTCTCTGAAAAATGGCCAAGAAATCATAAATTCTGCTAGGGTATGTAAACTTATGAGTACAATTGTATATGCAGGCTCAAATAACCATGGTAGCATTCTACAACAGTCTTCAATACCATGGTAGCAGTCTCCAATACCATTGTAGCAGTCTCCATGAGCTCCATTACCATTGTAGCAGTCTCTAATAACATTGTAGCAGTCTCTAATAACATGGGAGCAGTCTCTAGCAGTCTTCAGTAACCATGGTAGCATTCTACAGTAGTCTCCAATAACATGTACGCAGTCTCTAGCAGTCTCCAATACCATGGTAGCAGTCTCTAATAACATGAAAGCAGTCTCCAATAGCATGGAAGCAATCTCTAACAGTCTTCATTACCTATGGCAGCATTTTAAAGCCGTCTCACTCAATGACATAAAGACACAGTCTCTAGCAGTCTCCAATTCCATGGTAGCAGTCTCCAATGACATGGGAGCAGTCTCTAGCAATCACCAATACCACAGTAGCAGTCTCTGATAACATGGAAGCAGTCTTCAATAATCATGGTAGCATTCTACAGCAGTCTCCAATAACATGATAGCAGTCTTTAGCAGCCTTCAATAGCATGGAAGCAGTTTCTATTAGTTTCCAATAACATGGTAGCAATCTATAATACCATGGAAAGTCTCCATTAGTCTTGAGTAACACTGTAGCATACTCTAGCCATCTCAGATAACATGGTAGCATTCTCCTGTAACATTATTACATTCTCTAGCAGTCTCTAATACCATGGCAGCAGTCTCCAGTAGCATTCTCTAGCAGTCTTCAAAAATATAGTAACAGTCTCCAGTAAAATTGTAACATTCTCTAGCAGTCTCCAACACCCATGATAGCATTATCTAGCAGTCGTATGAATCTGATACTTATGATCTTGCCCGTCTCCATCCGCAACTTCCAACCGACATCCAGCCATAGACTAGGAGTTATAAATGGTTCTCCAAAGAGCTCTCAAGCAACTCTCCAATAGTATGGTTTAGAGAGACATTACCTTTTTTCTTTTTGTCCAGATATAAGTAGAGGGCGATGGCTATGGCAGCCACGATAATGACAAGGACAATTGTGCCAATTACGGCCTTCTTCCATCTGGCGAGGATGGCTACAAACAGAGAGACCAAGATGAGTATTTACCACATCGAGTGTAACAACGATCATTATAACGATGGCTTGAGACACAATATATATATACACTATAATCCTGGTAATCAATTACTATTACAAATTGGTTTAATTTATATCTTCAGACTATAAGAGACACTTTAGTAGTATATACATAAATGTATTACCCTTCTTGCTTCTCTTAGTGTCTCCCTGCTAATTGTCTTCCCCACCATGTGTGTATTCCTCTAAACACCAAACCCTCACAAACACCGGTGTATGTCTCTCCCCTATGGGTTCTAGTTGTCTTGCACCATCCAGAAAGACAATGGTACCGTCTCCTGATAACTCCACTAACCCGTGTCTCTGCCCCTCCCACAAGGTGGTACTGGCCCACAGCTTAACCCCTCCTACATGTAGGCAGGTGCAGTCTACTTTCCCCAGTGTAGATGGCACTCTCTGCAGCGGCACTGCGGTTGGAAAGGAAGTCAGGAGGAACATAGCTCCTCTATGGTTTCCTGGGTCACTGGGAAGCATCCAATTGGATGCTGCCACCCCACATGGCTCTAGCAGCCATTTTGGGTCAGGCAGAGTCTATTTAAGGCCCTGGCTACCAGATTTGGCATGCATTTGTGAGTGGGTGGAGTAGGGACAGGTACCCCACCTGTTAGGGACAGAGCTAGCAGCAGGGAAAGGTTTCTGATGTGGGGGGAAAGGGTAGGGATCGCAATGTCCCTGTAAACCTGCCAGTTGGGCACAAGATGGCCAGGCCGCAGTGGCGTCACTAGGTATAAACATGGTATAGTCCTAGCTGTTAATTACTCCAGAATAAGTACTGTAGTACAGTCCCAGTGACTTATTAGTAAGTACTCCAGTATCATGCTCCGCCTGTTAGTCCTCTCAGGGCAATATGGGGGGGTAGTACTAGGTGGGGGAGGGGATCTGCTCTCTACATGCCTTTGGAACTGTAAGTGTTCCCGGCTGGGCTGCCTTCCCATCGGGTTATCTGTGAACTGTCTGCATTATTTCAGTACAAGTTCTTTCACTAGTGTGTTATTTTGCCGCACCCCGCTGCACCCCACCTACATACCCAATGGGGAAGGGTGACACCGTCATTTGGCAGAACTGGGAATTCTGGTGGTCATATTTTACCACTGGAGACAAAAAGAAACCTCCATGTAACCGAGTTTGCCATCAACCATACAAAACTGAAATATTTTTGGGTTCAGATGGCATCTGACATCCACCCAAAACAGGATAGTGTGTGTCTGTATCACTGTGGTGGTGACAACAAACAGACTTGACTAGAGAGAGCTTTGTAAAGAGCTGCAGAAAATATTATTAGGTAAAATCTAAAAGTTATATATTTATCAGACCTTTTACTTCCATGCTCTTGCTGCTGGCGATCTTGTTGGCTTTGTTGGAAGCCTTACAGAAGTAGGTGCCATCCTTTTCTTTGGTGAACAATGATACTATGTGTTGCGCGTGCATGATGTCGGTTTCAGTCACGTTTCTCAGTAGAATTTCGATGCCTTTCTTGACGTAAAAATAAAAGGTAAGGGGCAAAGTTCCATATTCTGCCCTACATACCAAGGAAAGCTCTGCTCCCTCCTCTACTTCTCCGTTTTCAGGGATAATTACAAGGCTTACTTCTCTAACAGGTGCTGCCAGTACAAAAAGATCAAAACAAGACAAGGTGTTCAGGTGGAATATATTGCATGAGGATGAAATACATAATTGTTATGGTGTTTCCAGAAGAAGACCCAGCTTTCCTACTCTCCATATACACTGAAATGGTGACCAGGTGGGGAATATTGCATGAGTATAAAATGCACTGAAACGGTGACCAGGTGTTCAGGTGGGACATATTGCATGAGGATGAAATACATTGAAATGGTGACCAGTTGTCTAGGTGGGACATATTGCATGAGGATGAAATACATTGAAATGGTGACCAGGTGTTCAGGTGGAACATATTGCATTGAAATGGTGACCAGGTGGGACATATAGTACAAGAATGAATTACATTGAAATAGTGACCAGGTGTTCAGGTGGAACATATTGCATGAGGAAGAAATGCATTAAAATGGTGACCAGGTGTTTAGGTGGGACTTATGGCATGAGGATGAAATACATTGAAATGGTGACCAGGTGTTCAGGTGGAACATTGTGCATGAGGAAGAAATGCATTTAAATGGTGGCCAGGTGTTTAGGTGGGACTTATGGTATGAGGATGAAATACGTTGAAATGGTGACCAGGTGTTCAGGTGGAACATTGTGCATGAGGAAGAAATGCATTTAAATGGTGGCCAGGTGTTTAGGTGGGACTTATGGTATGAGGATGAAATACGTTGAAATGGTGACCAGGTGTTCAGGTGGAACATTGTGCATGAGGAAGAAATGCATTTAAATTGTGGCCAGGTGTTTAGGTGGGACTTATGGTATGAGGATGAAATACATTGAAATGGTGACCAGGTGGGACACATGATATGAGGATGAATACATTGACACGGTGACCAGGTGTCCAGGTGGGACATATGGTATGAGGATGAAATACATTGAAATGGTGACCAAGTGGGACATACTGTATGATATGAGGATGAAATATATTGAAATGGTGACCAGGTGTCCAGTTGGGACATATACTATGAGGATGAAATACGTTGAAATGGTGTTTCCAGAGGAAGACCCAACTTCCTTCTCTCCACCCCTTTGAAACCTCTTCTAAGGTCCTAACCCCTCTGCTTGACTCTGGCCTTTTGCTTCATCAGTTGGTTGACTTCTATTGTCTGTCTTTTAATTTGATGTCCCACCTGGCAGTTAGTCCCCCAGTTAGGAACAGCATTACATTTCCATTAAGGAATGGCACTGCTGGGCACCAACAGTATGTAGTGAAGAAAACTGTGGCTTTGCAGCTTTGCTTATAGTTGTTGGGCCTTTTGTATATATAATATTACTCTCCATCCTCTATAGTATCCTGTGTGCATGTTTTTTTGTTTGCGACAGAACCACTTTTCTCTCCATACAAATCAATAGAATTGCAAAAGCTTCTTGAAGCAGCTTAGTAGGAGGTCAACTGCATTTCAAATACACCTGTGAAGGATCTCAAATGACTCTCAAACCCAAAAGCATACTGCTTCTGTCCATCTACCCAAGCCCTGAGTCATACCTTGCTAGCTGTCAGTTCAAACTTCTAGATAAGGAGTCTCCAAACTTTCTGAACAAAGGGCCAGTTTACTGTCCTTGAGGCTTTAGGGGGGCCAGACTGTGGCCAGTGGGATTAGAAAAGGCCTTGGTGTCAGTGAGAGTAAACAGTGTCCCATGATTAGTTTTAGTGGAAGGAATAGTGCCCTATTGTTGGTATCTATGGCATAAATGGTGCCCCATCATTGGTGTCTATGAGAAAAATTGTGTCCCACGCCCATCATTGGTGTCTGAGAAGAATGGTGTCCCATCATTGGTGTCTATAAGAAGAATGGTGTCCCATCATTGGTGTCAGTGGATAACATGGTGCCCCAAGAGCCAGATAAAGGCAAGCAAAGGGACACATCCTTGCTCGCACCTGCAGTTTGGAGACCACTGTTCTACATGTCAGCTAAAAAAGTCCTCACAATGCTGCCCTGACCTTTTGTATATTTCTGTAAAAGGCTAAAAAGTCCAACAGATGTTAAATGTATATAAAACACATACCGATAACCATGACATTGAGAACCTCGCTGAGTGCACTGGACTTGTGGTTCCTGTTTGAGGCGTTACATTGGTAGTGTCCCAAATCATGCAGCTTGGTGGTGTTGACCATGAATGTGACCTCACTATTGTCCTTCATCTCCTTCCTCTCAAGTGGCTCTCCCTCTCGGTACAAGGTATATACAATGGGAGGGGTGCCGGTCGGTGATCTGCAGGTTAGTATTAGGGTGTCCCCGAGGACCACCATTTTGTTCCCCCTAAGAATCTGTTTGAGTTCAGGCTTGGTGACTGGAGCTGGTGGAGAAAGGTCAAATGTTAGAGGCTAAAAAGAACCAAATTTTCTGACAAGATACACACTGTCACCTTATATACAGATTAATGATTCAGCACTGCTTCCTCCTCCTCTATCTCAGAAGCCACACACTGTCACCTTATATATAACTTTTTCCATCCTGTAAATTGTTTTTTTAAACCTCTAGATTGGTATACAGACATGTGTTTTTTTTTACTTCTATTAAATCATTCAGATGCTGCATTTGTACTTTTATGCAGGGGTGTCAAACTCAATTTTATAGCGGGCCGCATCAGAGGGCCGGTTGTATCTGCAGGACTATATAAATTTATCCAGGGCTTTTTTTTTTAAAGAAGAATAGGCGCAGGAACTCAACCATGCCCCCCCGCCGAACCGCATCGAATGGTGGGTATGTTCAAATTGTTCTAACAGTGGGGGAATCTTAAAGGGGCAATAAATATGTGCATTAGGTGCGGAGTTCAGGGGTGCGCTATATACAGAGTGCAGAGTTCAGGGGTGTGCAAAGTGCAGAGTTCAGGGGTGCGCTATGTACAGAGTGCAGTTTCAGGGGTGCCCTATGCACAGAGTGCAGAGTTTAGGGGTATGCAATGTACAGAGTGCAGAGGTCAGGCGTGCGCTATGTACAGAGTGCAGAATTTAGGGGTGCACTACATACAGAGTGCAGAGTTTAGGAGTGCACTACATACAGAGTGCAGTTTCAGAGGTGCCCTATGTACAGAGTTTAGGGGTGCGCTATGTACAGAGTGCAGAGTTCAGGGGTTCGCTATGTACAGAATGCAGAGTTTAGGGGTGTCCTATGTACAGAGTGAAGAGTTTAGGGGTGTGCAATGTACAGAGTGCAGAGTTCAGGGGTGCGCTATGTACAGAGTGCGGTTTCAGGGGTGCGCTATGTACAGAGACTTCGGAGGTGCGTTATGTACAGAATGCAGAATTTAGGTGTGGGCTATACACAGAGTGCAGAGTTTAGCGGTGTGCTATGTACAGAGTGCAGAGTTCAGGGGTGCCCTATTTTCTTGGCACACTATGGGCCACTTAGTACCAATTGAGCATAGTTTAAACACCACGGAGGTCAGGAGTGCGCTATGTACAGAGTGCAGAATTTAGGGGTGCACTACATACAGAGTGCAGAGTTTAGGAGTGCACTACATACAGAGTGCAGTTTCAGGGGTGCCCTATGTACAGAGTGCAGAGTTTAGGGGTGTGCTATGTACAGAGTGCAGAGTTTAGGGGTGTGCTATGTACAGAGTGCAGAGTTTAGGGGTGTGCTATGTACAGAGTGCAGAGTTCAGGGGTACACTATGTACAGAATGCAGAGTTCAGGGGTGTCCTATGTACATAGTGCAGGGTTCAGGGGTGTCCTATGTACAGAGTGCAGAGTTCAGGGGTGCGCTATGTACAGAGTGCGGTTTCAGGGGTGCGCTATGCACAGAGACTTCGGAGGTGCGTTATGTACAGAATGCAGAATTTAGGTGTGGGCTATATATAGAGTGCAGAGTTTAGGGGTGTGCTATGTACAGAGTGCAGAGTTCAGGGGTGCCCTATTTTCTTGGCACACTATGGGCCACTTAGTACCAATTGAGCATAGTTTAAACACCACGGCCTACCAGAGTATTGTTGCTGACCATGTCCATCCCTTTATGACTACAGTGTCCCCATCTTCTGATGGCTCCTTCCTGCAGGATAATGCACCATGTCACAAAGCTCCAATCATCTCACCACTGGACAATGAGGTCACTGTACTCCAATGGCCTCTACAGTCACCACATCTCAATCCATAATGGACACCTTGATTGAATCTATGCCACAAAGAATTAAGGCAGTTCTGAAGGCAAAAGGGGGTCCAACCTGGTACTAGCAAGGTGTACCTAATAAAGTGGCCGGCGGGTGTAGAGCCACGTGTGTTCATCTAAAATAGGCAGAGATGTGGATATATAAGGTTCTCACTCTACTCACCATAGACCTTCACCTGAACCTGCTCACTAGTCTTGGTGATGTTGGCGATGGTGACTTCACATTTGTAGTCTCCGCTGTCCGTTGACCTCAAGCGCATCAGGAACTTCCCTCCCCTTCGCATATGTCTTCGCTCTCCATTGTTGACTATTAAATAAAAGTCCTGTTTGGATGACTCCTGAGGAGATAAGCTAGAAACGGAACATTCGAGACCCACCCCATCTCCATCATTTATGAACTCCGTCTTGTTGTTTGTTAGCTTTAGAGTTAGTCGAGGTCTTGGAAACAGCTCTGGAAAAGAATAGCATTTTGTTTATTGCATTGTTGATCTGCATTTATATTAATAAAATATACTAAAGGTTTTCTCCTTTCCCTTTCCTTACCTCCAAAATCCAAGAAGTGAAATTTAAATGATAAAAAGTCATCTATATGACAATTTAATAAAGATGGAATAAAGGAGAATGTGGAGATCTGTTGTCTTCCAATATGACATGGTGATTGATGAACTTAGATATTAATCCACAAAACTTTCTTTGATATTATTTAAAGTGATTCTAAAGTCAAAGTGTTTTTTTTTCCTTACCTTATTGCATTCTATGCAAAACCTCCCAGTTGCTGTTAATCCCCCTCCCCCCCCCCACCCGCCCTAAAAACGCTGTGCCTGTCTGTAGGTCTTCTACCCTCTCTTGACTAGGCTTGGCTGGGAGCAGCGGGAGCCATTGTCAGTAAAATCCAGTGAGGAGGGAGTGGGGACAAGGCATACTGTGTGTGTCTTTGGACGCACACAGCCCAGCTTGGGACCATGCCTGCACGTGTGCTCCCATAAGAGGCAGCTTCCTATGGTGGTGCACAGAGAAAAGGAGGAGCGGAGAGTGCCAACGGGGGTCTCCAAAAAAGGGGATTCGGGGGTCACTCTGTGCAATAATCTTGCACAGAGCAGGTAAGTATAACATCTTTTTTTATATTAGTTAAAACAAATTTTGACTTTACAAGCTCTTTAGCATATTGGTAATTATGAACATGCAAGAAGACTTTGGGAAAGCCATTGTGTAAAATAACCACATAACATCACAGAACAACAACGTCCCTTTCTATAAAAAACATTTTCTGGCAAGTAAATGTAAATGTTCTTGCACTTTAACTCTTTTGCTTTAACACTCTTTCTCCCCAAATTATCATAGCTGAGCACATCTGAGCCAGGAAGGCAAAAGCAAATGTAAGCAGGGGTAGTAGCCGTTTAAGGGATAGATACTGGGTAGATACTGTGGGTTCAGCTAGATTTATCGCATATATTCTAGAGCCAGAAGAGCTTGATGGAAAGAGGCTACCCCTTTTATACTATTATTTAAGCTTGTAGCCTCAGGAAGTGAACCCTTTGGTGTAGGCCCAGTTTAAGTTCCGTTGGATTACCCACCTAAGAGGAACTACAATGGGGAACTGGAACTCGATTTGCCACGATTTTGTGCAGGGCAAAAGGTCACCAATGTAAAAAGCAGAAAAACACCCAAATCTGCCTAAAAAAAAGGTTCCAGAACTTGTTTGAGCTTCAGGCGTTTTTTAGCTTCTGGCTTCAGGCGTTTTGTAGTGGAGATGTGAACCATCTCCATAGAGAATAATTGATTTTTTCCCCTCCAGCGTTTTGTAGCTTCAGTCTTCAAGCTACAAAACGCTCAGATGTGAATGGGGCCTAAGGGAAACCCTCCTCTGGATGGGATTAGACTTGTCTCATATTCTAGAGCAAGAAGAGCTTGGGGTAGAGGTTGATGGGAAGAGGCTACCCCTATTATACTATTGTGTAAGCTTGTAGCCTCAGGAAGTGAACCCTTTGGGGTAGGCCCGGCTTAAGTTACGTTAGAGCATCTACCTAAGGGGACCTACAGCGAGGAACCGGAAGTGATGGTTGGCAAGCCTATGTTGACGTTAAGCTTGAACTGTACAGTGCTGCCGATTTTGGGGGTAAAGAGGCAGAGGCGAAGTTGTATTTAAGGGAGACCCCCTACCCTGGGTAGACACTATGGGCGGGGCTAGACGTGTCCCTTATATTCTAGAGCCAGAAGAACTTGGGCCAGAGCTTAATGGGAAGTGACTTCCCCTATTATACTATACGGCAAATGTAGCAGGGGTTAGTATGCCTTTAAGAGAGACACCCTCCCCTGGGTAGATACTGTGGGTGGGGATAGACATGTCCCTTATATTCTAGAGCCAGAAGAACTTGGACCAGGTTTGAAGGGAAAAGGCTACCCTATTATACTATTATGTAAGCTTGTAGCCTCAGGAAGTGAACCCTTTAGGGTAGGCGTGGTTTCAGTTCCGTTGGCGTACCTACCTAAGGGGACCTAGAGTGAGGAACTGGAAGTGCTGGTTGGCAACCCTACATTGAAGTTAAGCTTGAAAGATACAGTGCTGCCGATGTTAGGGGGTAAAGAGGCAGAGGCGAAGTTGTATTTAAGGGAGACCCCTACCCTGGGTAGACACTATGGGTGGGGCTACACGTGTCCCTTATATTCTAGAGCCAGAAGAACTTGGGCCAGAGGTTGATGGGAAGTGGCTTCCCCTATTATACTATTATGTAAGCTTGTAGCCTCAAGAAGTGAAACCTTTGGGGTAGGTCCTGTTTAAGTTTCATTGGAGTACCCACCTATGGGGTCCTACAATGAGGAACTGGAAGTGATGGTCAGCAACCCTATGTTGAAACTAAGCTTGAAATGTACAGTGCTGCCAATGTTGGGGGTAAAGTGGCAAAGGCGGCAAATGTAACCAGAGGTTGGTTTCCCTTTAAAGGAGACCGTCCCCCCCCCCCCCCGGGTAGTACTGTGCATGGGGCTAGACTTGTCTCGTTTATATTCTAGAGCCAGAAGAGCTTGGGGCAGAGGGTGATGGGAAGAGGCTACCCCCTTTATAGTATTATGAAAGCTTGTAGCCTCAGGAGGTGAACGCTTTAGGGTAGGCCCAGTTTAAGTTCTATTGAAGTATCCGCCTATTGGGACCTACAATGAGGAACTGCAAAGTGATGGTCGGCAACCCTGCGTTGACGTTAAGCTTGAACTGTACATGCTGCTGATGTTGCGTGTAAGTATCCCTTAAAGGGAGACCCCTCCCCTGGGTAGATTACTGTGGGTGGGGCTAGACTTGTCCCATATATTCTAGAGCAAGAAGAGCTTAGGGGAAAAGGTTTATGGGAAGAGGCTACCCCTATTATTCTATTGTTTAAGTTGCACAGTGCTGCTGATGTTTGGGGTAAAGAGGCAAAGGGGACCTGTGCATTTTGTTGCTGCTGCTGCTGTAAAGCATTAAAAAGATTGAGTGCGTGGACATTCCTTTATTTCTGGAGAATTCAGGAGAATATGAGTAATCAAGATGGTGCATTTCTTCCACGTTACAGGTGTGGGTACCCTATATTGTTTCTGTTGCAGGAGGATGGTGGGAGGGGTCCCTGGCCAGTATGGTGTTGCTGGTATGAATCAGGGCCCCACCTACACACACTTCTAAGAACAAAGGAAGCCTTGCCTGGATTACTCATGGATAAAGTTTAAATAGGCGCTTGATTAAAATGGCAGTTCCAAGAGCCTCTCCTTATTTCACGTAGAATGGAAGATATAACTATCAATAGACAGTGAATTGATGGCCAAGATTAACCTGTATGGCAAATAATAATGTCAAAAGGTTTCAGAAAATTGCCATTACTGAAGAATGTAACACTGTGACACGAGTACCAACTTTGCAAGCTGCAGAAAGGACATAGGGAAGGAAATAATCCTGGCCACTGACCCTCTGAGGACCAATACAAAATGGATAAAACTGTTGGAACATGATGTACCTTTCACCTTGACCATGGCAGTGGTGGTTTTTGAGGCTGTTTTTCCTTCTGCTTTACATGTGTAGTCGCCCATGTCGCTCACAGTTGCCACCTGAGAATAAGTCAATCTTTCTGAGGTGGAAGCCTTTAGAATCTGGTTTCCCTTTTGTAAGGTGATGCTCACTTCCTCGGAGCGCCTGTATGACTTCTGAACTGTGCACGTCACCTCCATGACTGCCCCTTCGGTGAAATTGTTTGATGGACGAACTGTGATAGTTGGTGTGCTAAACGGCTCTATAGGAAAACCAAAAACACATTGTGTGACGGTGTAATTACAGCTAATATACTGTGTAGATAATGTTAGGAAACAGAACAAGCAATGCTGGTGTTGATCTAAGTCCATCAGTAGGACTGTGCTGACCAGGACTAAACGTTATGCTACATATTATGTTTTTTACAACTGAAAAACTATGTTTAGTGCTATCCGTGGATTTCCATTCACTTCCTGTCCAGTCAGACAGGAAAGAAGTTAAAAATCTCCTAGATGGAAGCACCAACAAAAATAAAAAGTTGAAATAAAACTGAAATAACAAAGTATTTTATATTCTGAGTGTTGAGCTTGGGAAGGGTTAGTTCACCCAAAGTTGATACAGATGAATGCCTAATTTCATCCAGCCTAAACCTGGGGCTGTTTCCACCGAGTTCTATCCACTGAAGATTCCAAGAAACATAAGCCTTGGTTCAATGATCTAGATGACATCCGTGGATGCACAATGAGATTTAGGTAGATCTAACTTTTAAAGTTCTACTTTAGAGATGCAGTAGAGGAATAGGAGTACCTACCCACCACGGTTACTGTCTGTCTCCTACTTAAAGGTGACTCTGGTTCATCCTCGATCATCAGCTTTACGGTGCACTCAAAGTGCAATATGCTCTCCCCTTCTTTAATCTCATATGTGTTTTCTGCATAATTGTTGTTGGACTGCTTCTTTTTTGGAGATCCCTTCTCCTTGACTGTCTTGTAGAAATTGAACGTCATGGGGGGTTCCTCATTTGGGGCTTCACACGTGACCGTTATTTCATCTCCCTCCGAGACCTCCGTCTTTGTTATGCTGATCAAAGGTGCCGACAGCCCTTGGAGATAAAAGAAAAATAATTTTTTTAATTAGGGGATAATATTCTTTTATGCCTGCACAGTAACTGCAGAAGCTGAAAAAAGGAGTGTAAAGAAATTATAATGAATGCTCTACAACGCCTGGTGTAGAATGTCCCCAGTCCCCAACCAATACTGTAACATATCCCCGTCTCCAACCAATACTGTAGCATATCCCCAGTCTCTGACCACTACTGTAGCATGTCATAAGTCTCCAACCACTACTGTAGAATGTGTTCAAGCTCCAACCACTGCTGTAGCATGTCCCCAGTCTCCAACCAGTACTGTAGAATGTCTCCAGTCTCCAACCACTATTGTTACCTGTCCCTAGTCTCCAAAAACTACTGTAGCATGTCTACAGTCTATAACAACTATTGTAGCATGTCCACAGTCTCCAACCACTACTGTAGCATGTGTCCAGTCTATAACAACTATTGTAACATGTCCACAGTCTCCAACCACTACTGTAGCATGTTCCCAGTCTCCAACAACTACGGTAGCATGTCCCCAGTCTCTAACCACTAGTGTAGCATGTCTCCAACCCTTACTGTAGCATGCCTCCAGTCTCCAACTCCTACTGTAGCATGTCTCCAGTCTCCAACCCCTACTGCAGCATGTCCCCAGTCTCCAATCCCTACTGCAGCATGTCCCCAGTCTCCATTCCTTACTGCAGCATGTCCCCAGTCTTCAACTTCTACTGCAGCATGTCCCCAGTCTTCAACTTCTACTGCAGCATGTTCCCAGTCGCCAACAACCTTGCGTGATGTCAGGGGTCACAGACGAGTCCCCTCTTGCATAAATAAATTGACAACCACTAAATTAGGTATTCCTTCAATCAACCTAGCACACTGTATTTTTATACTTCTATGTTATCCTTTCTATTTTCTATTTTATAGGGGAAATGATTAAACCTTTTTTTTAGAAGTAAAATAATTAGTTTTCTGTATTTTGTTTTATATATAATCACATTTTGTCAAACACATCAAAAAGCCCAAATACAGTTAGGGCCAACCAACTTGTGGGGGGTTCAGCTGGTGGTCTGAGACAGTGTTATGCCGCGTACACACGACCTGACTTTTCGACGGACTGAACTCCGAAGGACTTTGACGGAGTTCAGTCGAATCAGACTTGTCTACACACGATCACAACAAAGTCCGACTGATTCGAACGTGATAACGTACGATCGGACTAGAATAAGGAAGTTCATAGCCAGCAGCCAATAGCTGCCCTAGCGTAGTTTTTCGTCCATCGGACTAGCATACAGACGAACTGATTTTTCGATAGGACTCAAGTTCGTCGGAAAGATTTGAAACATGTCCTATTTCTAAAGTCCGTCAGATTATTCAACAGAAAAGGTCCGATGAAGCCCACACACTGACGAATTGTCCGACGGATTCGTTCCGTCGGGCCAGTTCGGTTGAAAAGTCCGGTCATGTGTACACGGCATTAGGCTCTATAATCAAAATGTGACCAATATGAGAGTTTGAAGCTCATCCCCAGTGGTGTAGTCACAGGAGTAGCAGAGGTATTAAAGCATACTGAGCCCATGGCCAATGGGGGTCCAGCTCTGACCTCCATTCACCATGTTTCAGTCTTTCCTCCTGTTGCACTGATGGAGACATTGACATGATGAGTTTATGCTATGAATCCATATCAGTTAGTGAAATCTTGGTAGTGACCATTGGAAACTCGGCATGTGTCAGTGAACAAAAACGGTGACCTGTATCAGCCGGTGGTCCCGTACAAACACAGAGACCAGCCTAGACTTACCAGTGACCTTCACCTTGATTTCTTCGCTCGTCTTATGTCTACTGTCTGCATTTATCCGACACTTGTAGAGGCCGGACTGGGACACGCTGGCATTCTGAATGATGTAAATGGCCTGAGAGCTGGTGGTGGTGACATTGTGGATCAGTCTGTCGTCCTTGTAAAAGGTGAATGTACTGGCCAGCACAAAGTCCGCGATCTTGGCGATGTTCACAAGGCACTTCAACTGCAGATTGTCACCATTTTTTAAGGTGAGTGATGGGAAAGCCTCCAGTTCAATTCTGTTAATAGTGAAGTCTAAAGAAGAAGGTTAAACAATGAAAAGCAAAATATGGAAATAGAAATATATGTGTTATTTTAGTGGTCTTTGAAAGATTAAGTAACATTTAATTAAAAAAAAGAAGAATTTGTATGTTTCATTAGAAAGCTGCCAAATCTGATGTTTCATTGGGTGTGCCAAGATGGTGCCAACTGCAGGTGATGAGTCACTGTGGGTTAATAAGGTGATAGAAGAGTATGGTGGACCCCAGATGTCCCAGAATAGAGAGTCTGAGGGCACCTGCTTGTGTAATACACAAGGATGTTTATTGAAGCCTACAAACAATAGCTGAAGTCATTCAATCCTGACACACCCTTTTTGACCTTTATCGCTCTGGAGCCATACAAAATAAACATGTATAAATGGTACAGATGGTTCTGAGGCTGTTTAACAACACGTGACCTGCACCACCAAATGGTGTCCTCCACCCCTCTCTGCCAATCCCTCCACTGGCTTCTACTCAGTGTCCTCCACCCCTTTCTGCCAATCTCTCCACTGGCTTCTACTCAGTGTCCTCCACCCCTTTCTGCCAATCTCTCCACTGACTTCTGCTCAGTGTCCTCCACCCCTCTCTGCCAACCTCTCCACTGGCTTCTGCTTAGTGTCCTCCACCCCTCTCTGCCAACCTCTCCACTGGATTCTGCTTAGTGTCTTTCACCCTCCTTGGCCAATCTCTCCACTGTATTCTGCTTAGTGTCTTCCACCCCTCTCTGCCAATCCCCCTGTTGGCTTCTGCTCAGTGTCCTCCACCCCCTCTGACATTCCCTCCACTGGCTTCTGCTCGGTGTCCTCCATCCCTCCCTGCTGATCCCACCACTGGCTTCTGCTCAGTGTCCTCCACCCCTCTTTGCTAAAATCTCCACTGGCCTCCACCCCTCTCTGCCAATCCCTTCACTGGCATCTGCTCAGTGTCCTCCATCTCTCTTTGCCAATCCCTCCACTGGCTTCTACACAGTGTTTTTCACCCCTCGCTGCCAATCCCGCCATTGGCTTCGCCCAACAAATAAAATTCAAAATACTAACAAAATTCAAAGCCATTAACAACTCTGCCCTAAGCTACATCGCCAACCTCATCCCAAAATATCACCCAAACCGTCCTCTCTGCTCCTCCCAAGACCTCCTGATCTCTAGCTCCCTCGTCACCTCCTCCCACGCTCGGGACTTCTCCGGAGCCTCTCCCATCCTCTGAAACTCCCTACCTCAATCTGTCTGTCTATTTTCTACTCTGTTCAGGGAGATCCCTGAAAACACATTTCTTCAGGGAAGCCTATCCCGCTTCCACCTAACAGATGAACTTATAATTTCTCCCCCACAGTTATTTCCTTTGGTATCTTGCCTATCCCCTTTAGATTGTAAGCTGTCACGAGCAAGACCCTCACATCTTGTTGTCTCTTTTTAATGTGTAAAGCACTGCACACACTGATGGTGATATAAATATCCTGTATAATAACAATAAGTGATTGAAATGCAATATGGATAAGCACACGTGAGACCACCTAAGTGTTCCGCTTGACTATGGTGGACCTGGCACCCACAAAGTCATAGAACAGAATGAATCTGCGAGGAAACAAACACGGAAACTGCAACTGATGACTTGTTCAGAAAGATGCAGACTGCGACAACTCCCTGATTTCTAAACGGACAGGTTCCCTTTAAAATTGCGCTAAATACCCTGTTTCCCCGAAAATAAGACCTAGCCTGATTGTCAGTGATGGCTGCAATAGAAGCCCTACCCCCCCTACCCTGTTTCCCCAAAAATAAGCCCTACCCTGAAAATAAGACCTACAAGGATGGTGATGGTGCAGCCATCACCGACAATCACGCTAGGTCTTATTTTCGGGGAAACAGGGTACAATCATCTCCACCCTTCACCCATGTGTAGGCAGAATATGCAGACCCCGACAGGCTCAATAATGAAAAGCAATCACAACTAAGACACAAAGTCATAAACAGAGAGCCGTGTACTCACTGACAGGTTGTCCGCAGACCATCCAGGCTGGAAAAACAGGAAAAAAAAGACGGAATTATTTCCTGGAAATGACAGTCGTCACCTTTCCCTTATCGCGTTGGTCGATACTTACGCACTAGGAGTAAGACTACCGTCAAATACATGTCGACATTGGAACGAACGCCCACTGCGCGATCCTAAAAATTTTAAAAAATAAATATTCCAAGCAAAAAAAATTGCAGTTGGGGGGGACGCAGGCGTCCTGGGATGGCGGCAGCAGCGACTCGCCCCTGAATTATTCGCTCAGCGCAGACGGAGGGCTAGCTCATCCTCCGAGTGTCAGCGCAGGTTTGGAGAGGCGAAGCGATGTGGGAATATTTCGGCTCACAGGCAGACGAGGGAGGAAGTTGGGGAAACGACACTTTTCCTGCAGCAACTTTTCCTGCCTGGGTCCTTAAGATGTACTCCTGAACAATGCCATAATGACCTGACGGGCGCTGCAGGGGATGCGCGCCCTGATTAGCTCTGATGAGGGTGGCAGGGATTGCCAGTAACCCCTTGGAGGCTGGAGAGGCTCGGCCAAAAGGGTTAAAGCGCGCCAGCCAGCATTGACGTGGGGAGGCGGCGTCGGGGGCTGAACTAGCTTGTGATGAAATAATTATCCTGCTGAGGTTCCCAGTGCCTCATGCCTCAGAATGCTAGAGTGCCTTGAAAAAGTATTCATACCCTTTAAAATTATCCACATTTTGTCATGTTACAACCAAAAATGTAAATGTATTTTATTGGGATTTTATGTGATAGACCAACACAAGGTGTCACATAATTGTGAAGTGGAAGGAAAATGATAAATGATACAAATAAATATGTGAAAAGTGTGGGGGAGGGGTATTTGTATGGCGCCCCCCGGAGTCAATACTTTGTAGAACCCCCTTTCTCTACAAGTCTTTTTGGGGATGTCTCTACCAGCTTTGCACATCTAGAGAGGACATTTCTGCCCATTCTTCTTTGTAAAATATCTCAAGTTCTGTCAGATTGGATGGAGAGCGTCTGTGAACAGCAATTTTCAAGTCTTGCCCACAGATTCTCAATGTGATTTAGGTCTGGACTGTGACTGGGCCATCCTTACACATGAATATGCTTTGATCTAAACCATTCCATTGTAGGTCTGGCTGGATGTTTCGGGTCGTTGTCCTGCTGGAAGGTAAACCTCCGCCCCGGTCTCAAGTCTTTTGCAGACTCTAATGTCGTGTACACACGGTCGGACTTTCCGGCAGGAAAAGTCAGTCGGAATTTTTTCATTGGACTTTCCGATCGTGTGTGGGCCTCATCGGACTTTCTTTTTCGAAAATTCTGATGGACCTAGAAATAGAACATGTTTTAAATCTTTCCGACGGAATCCGTTCCTATCGGGGAAATCGCTCGTCTGTGTGCTGTTCCGATGGACCAAAAACAACGCATGGTCTGAAGCAAGTAAGCTATTGGCTACTGGTTATTGAACGTCCTTTTTCTAGTCCCATCGTACGTGTTGTACGACACTGCGTTCTGGACGGTCGGACTTTGGTGTGACCGTGTGTAGGCAAGACCGCTTGAATGGACTTCCGTCGTAGTTCCGTCGGAGAAACCTTCAGAGTTTAGTCCGACGGAAAAACCGGTCGTGTCTACGCGGCATTACAAGTTTTCTTCTAAGATTGCCCTGTATTTGGCTCCATCCATCTTCCCATCAACTCTGACCAGCTTCCCTGTCCCTGCTGAAGAAAACCATCCCCACCACATGACGCTGCCACCACCATGTTTCACGGTGGGGATGGTGTGTTCAGGGTGATGTGCAGTGTTAGTTTTCCCCCCACAAATAGCGTTTTACTTTTAGGCCATAAAGTTGAATTTTGGTCTCATCTGACCAGATCACCTTCTTCCACACGTTTGCTGTGTCCTCCACATGGCTTCTCACAAACTACAAACAGGACTTCTTATGACTTTCTTTCAACAATGTCTTTCTTCTTGCCATTCTTATAATTCTAATGCCCCGTACACACCATCGGAAATTCGGCCAGCAAAAGACAGATGAGAGCTTTTGGTTGGAAAATGCGACCGTGTGTACGCTCCATCGGACTTTTGCTGGCCGAATTCCAGCCAGCAAAAGATTGAGAGCAGGTTCTCAATTTTCCGGTCGGAAAAAGTTACGATCGGAAATTCAGATCGTCTGTACACATTCCGACGCGCAAAATTCCTACGCGTGCTCGGAAACAATTCGGCGCATGCTCGGAAGCATTGAACTTCATTTTCTCGGCTCGTCGTAGTGTTGTACGTCACCGCGTTCTTCAGCGAACTTTTGTGTGACCGTGTGTATGCAAGGCAAGCTTGAGCGGAATTCCGTCGAAAAAACCATCCAAGATTTTTCTGACGGAAAACCCGCTCGTGTGTAAGGGGCATAATAGTTGTCCTGTGGACAGATTCTCCCACCTGAGCTGTGGATCTCTGCAGCTCCTCCAGAGTTACCATGGACCTCTTGGCTCTTCTCTGATGAATGCTCTCCTTGCCCGGCTGGTCAGTTTAGGTGGACGGCCATGTCTTGGTAGGTTTGCAGTTGTGCCATACTCTTTCCATTTTCCAATGATGGATTGAACAGAGCTCCGTGAGATGGTCAAAGCTTGGGATATTTTTTTATAACCTAACCCTGCTTTATACTTCTCCACAACTTTATCCCTGACCTGTCTGGTGTGTTCCTTGGCCTTCATGATGCTGTTTGTTCACTAAGGTTTTCTAACAAACCTCCGAGGGCTTCACAGAACAGCTGTATTTATACTGAGATTACATGACACACAGATGGACTCTATTTACTAATTAGGTGACTTCTGAGGGCAATTGGTTCCACTAGTTTTTAGTTAGGGGTATCAGAGTAAAGGGGGCTGAATACAAATGCCCCCCCCCCCCACACTTTTTACATATTTATTTGTATCATTTATCATTTTTTTCCACTTCACAATTATGGGCCACTTTGTGTTGGTCTATCACGTAAAATCCCAATAAAAAACATTTACGTTTTTGGTCGTAACATGACAAGATGTGGGGAATTTCAAGGGGTATAAATACTTTTTCAAGGCACTGTATCTATTGGTGCCTCACATGGGTACAGCCTTTATCCTCATAGCCCATGTCACTTCTATGGGGCCCAGCAGCACAAGTGGCCCAATGAGAAAACTTAAAGTGGTTTTAAACCCTTCCATATCCCCAGTGAAGTGTTTAGCTTCAGGTGATACACAAAGATGAAACCCTCCTACATAAGTTGTACCTGTTTATCTGCAGCATTCTCTTCAAACTTGTCTGAGAGTTCAGAAAAAAGGGGGCAGACATGTGCGATTAGTTTCGTACGAATCAAAAATTCGTACGAATTTCCGTAAATTCGTACATTCGGGAGGATCCGAAATACGAATTGCTATGCTTCTGAATTTTGTATGAAGTACGAAATTTCGTTTACGAATTAAGGATCCAAATTCCTAACGAACATTCCTAATTGTTACGAAAACGAACCTAAAAGTTAAAAACCCAGGAAGTCAGCACAGCACAGGGGTGGTGGGAGCCCCTCATAATGATAAATTCATTATAACGAACATTCGTAATTGTTACGAAAAGTTAACGAACCTAACGAAAACGTGTATTTCGTACGAAATTTCGGACACGAATTACGAATTAATTCTAATACGGAACGGAATGAAACAAATTTATTGACGGCACACATGTCTAATATATATATATATATATATACTTTTTGCTATCACCTCCATAGAATCCTTTCTGGACGATTGAATCATCATTAAAGATAAAATATGTATTTTCTATCATTATCCTGTGGTCCTTACACTGCGACCCACTGCCCAGATGGTCCCCTCAGTTCCCGTGGTGGACATATATGGGGTCAGCCCTGTTGCTCGGTACCTGGCATTGACAATGGGAGCCAGTTTTCTCGTGAGTTTTCAACAAAGTTATCTGCTCCTTTTTGAGCTATCAATACCAATACTCTTTGGATATAGTGACATTGATGCTTACTAATGTCTTTTATAGATATTTGGATTATGCCTGCTCCTGAGGAAGTGAAATGTTTTCACGAAACGCGTAGGGCATATTGTGCGTTAATCCCTCCAATGTATTATGTATACAATGTATGTCTCTATTTTTTCTGTATATCTTGTTACCTCACTGCTATGGTATGTTACCAGTAACTGTTATACTATGATATAATACGGTTTTATGCATTTTTGATACAATGCAATAAAGATTGCATCGATATGTAATTATCTTATTCGTATATTCATACTCAAATTGTGTTCATTGCACCGACCATTGGTATGCATGCCTCATTTAAAGTCCCAAACTCTCTTCTTTTTCACAACTTTGAAGATTTTTTTCTTTTTATTGTGAAGCAAACAACAAATAGGACAAATAACAGAAAAAGTCAATGTGCATAACTATTCACCCCCCTAAAGTCAATACTTTGTAGAGACACCTTTTGCTGCTATCACAGCTCCAAGTCGCTTTGGATAAGTCTCTATGATCTTGCCACATCTTACCACTGGGATTTTTGCCCATTCCTCCTTGCAAAACTGCTCCAGCTCCTTCAAGTTGGATGGTTTGCGCTTGTGAACAGCAATCTTTAAGTCTGACCACAGATTTTCTATTGGATTGAGGTCTGGGCTTTGACTAGGCCATTCCAACACATTTAAACCACTCAAGTGTTTCTTTAGCAGTGTGTTTGGGGTCATTGTCCTGCTGGAAGGTGAACCTCCGTCCTAGCCTCAAATCACACACAGAGTGCTACAGGTTTTGCTCAAGAATATCCCTGTATTTAACACCATCCATCTTTCCCTCAACTCTGACCAGTTTCCCAGTCCTGACTGCTGAAAAACATCCCCATAGCATGATGCTGCCGCCACCATGTTTCACAGTGGGGATGGTGTTCTTTGGGTGATGTGATATGTTGGGTTTGCACCAGACATAGCGTTTTCTTTGATGTCCAAAAAATTCAATTGTAGTCTCCTCAGACCAGAGCACCTTCCTCCATACATATTTTGGGAGTCTCCCACATGCCTTTTCCCAAACTCAAAACGTGCCATTTTGTTTTTTGCTGAAAGTAATGTCTTTCTTCTGGCCACTCTGCCATAAAGACCAACTCTATGGAGCGTACGGCTTATTGTGGTCCTATGTACAGATACTCCAGTCTCTGCTGTGGAACTCTGCAGCTCCTCCAGGGTTACCTTAGGTCTCTGTGCTCCTCTCTGAGTAATGCCCTCCTTGCCCGGTCCGTGGATTTTGGTGTGCGGCCGTCTCTTGGCAGGTTTGCTGTTGTGCCATGTTCTTTCCATTTGGTTATGATAGATTTGATGGAGCTCCTAGGGATCATCAAAGATTTGGATATTTTTTTTTATAACCTAACCCTGATTTGTACTTCTCAACAACATTGTCCCTTACTTGTCTGGAGAGTTCCTTGGTCTTCATGGCAGTGTTTGGTTAGTGGTGCCTCTTGCTTAGGTGTTGCAGCCTCTGGGGCCTTTCACAAAGGTGTGTCTATGTAATGACAGATCATGTGACACTTAGATTGCACACAGGTGGACATCATTTCACTAATTATGTGATTTCTGAAGGTCATTGGTTGCACCAGAGCTTTTTATGGTCTTAATAACAGAGGGGGTGGATACATACGCACATGCCAATCATCAGTTTTTTTTATTTCTGAAAAATAGTTTTATGTATATATTTTTCTAATTTTACTTCACCAACTTAGACTATTGTGTTCTGATCCATCATATTGAATTTCGATTAAAAAAAACAAAAAACTAAAGGCTGTAATGTAACAAAATAGGTAAAAAGCCAAGGGGGGTGAATACTTTTGCAAGGCACTGTGTATGTGTGTATATATATATATATATATATATATATATATATATATATATATATTACTGCATATATATTCTTAGCCCGAAAAAAGACAACTAATGCAGCCACTACATACAGGGACAGGTGAAGATGAAATTTTTTCTTGCTGGGATTAGATTCACTTTCATTAGCAGTATTTGGGCGCCATCTGGTGCTGAGATTGGGTATTGAACTATAACTGGACGCTGCAGACATTTAGCTTACATGGACATGTGAAATCATTTTATCGGTATCGGTGTGCACCCCGAGGCTCTAACACACATGTAGCCTCAGCTGGGAAGTGCTCTGTGCTGAACCGCTTCCTGTTCATTCACAAACCGCAGCACACAGTTTACTATGCTTCAGTTACGAATGAACACAGTAAAAGAGATTGGCACCAATCATTCACTGTGTTCATTCAGAAAAGGAAGGGGGCCCCCTTCCCCTGCTCTGCATTCTGAAACATCCCCCTTTGTGCCTGCAGCAGCAGTAGCCAGCAGGAGAGGACGGAAGCCAGACACTCTGTGGGGGCAGCAGGGGGAATCTGCACCACACGGGATGATTAGGGTGTGCCCAGGCACACCCGGCACACCCTGTGCGCACGCCTGTGTTTATAGGTGTGTGAAAGCCAAACTCCAGGAAGATATAATAGCATAGCTCCCAACTGTCCCTGATTTGGAGCAATGTCCCTCTGTCCCTCATTCCTCTTCATTTGTCCCTCATTTTAGTCTTATCTACATAGATTTATCTATCAGAAAGTGTTTTCCAGCACTAAACCTTTCATCTGATTTCTAAATTGCTGCATTTTTACATTCCAAGAGGCAATATAAAGGAATAGTAGTGGGGGAAAAAAAGCACTTGTGGGTTTAACCAATCTTGTTTTTTTTTGTACAGTTCTCCTTTAAGGGGGCGTGGCCAGGGGTGTGTCCTAGGCCTGCATACTTTTGCTGATAGGTGTCCCTCATTCCCATCTCAAAAAGTTGGGAGGTGTGATGATAGACAAAAATAAATGCAGCTCTGTACAGTACTCATTAATACATCACTTCAGCTCCGGAAGGTTTCACCCCCTTCATGACCGGGCCATTTTTTGCGTTACTGTAACTGACAATTGCGCGGTCGTGCGACGCTGTACCCAAATAAAATGGATGTCTTTTTTTCCCACAAATAGAGCTTTCTTTTAGTAGTATGTGATCACATCTGTGTTTTGTTTTTGTTTTTTGCGCTAGAAACAAAAATAGGACCGACAATTTTGAAAAATAAACAATATTTTTTACTTTCTGCTATAAAACATTCCCAATAAGAAAAAATGTAAACAAAATCTAATTTCTTCATGAATTTAGGCCAATGTGTATTCTGCTACGTGTTTTTGGTAAAAAAAAAAAATATATATATCCCAATAAGCAAATACTGATTGGTTTGCGCAAAAGTTATAGCGTCTGCAAACTATGGGATAGATTTATGGACTTTTAATTATTTTTTTTATTGTTTTTTACTAGTAATGGTGGCGATCAGCCACCATGTGTCTTAATAGCCATTTAGCGGGATTGCGACATTGCGGCGGATAATTCAGACACTAACTGACACTTTTTGGGGACCAGTGACACCAATACAGTGATCAGTGCTAAACAAAAAAAGCACTGTCACTGTACTAATGACACTGGCTGGGAAGGGGGTAACATCGGGGGGCAATCAAAGGGTTAAGTGTGCTCCTAGGTAGTGCTTGCTAACTTTGTGGGGGGGGGAATGCTGTGACTGGGGGAAGACAGAGATTCGTGTTCCTGCTTAGAAGAGACACAAGATCTCCATTTTCCTCCCTTACAGAACAGTGGTCTGCCTTTTTTCTAAGGTAGACTGCCTTTCTGCCTCTCCTGTGGTTGATTGCGGGTGGCCGGCGTGCGCGTGTGTCCCAGAGCCGAGGAGAGGAATCACATACAGGTACGTGACTTTGCGCCCTAGGGCCGCCTCCTGCAGTATATGTACATGGGGCGGTCCTTAAGCAGTTAAATGTACTTGTTTAAATATGAGTAGTGTAAGTACATGAATGTGATCCAGTGGTGGCTGGTGGTCAAAATTTTTTGGGGGGCTGGGGGGACATGCTTCTTCCCCCAGCTGAACAGGAGGCGGGTCCTGAGATCCGTCCTAAGACTCCCAGCCAATCAGGGCTCAGGAGCCGCTTCCTGATTGGCCTGGAAGGAAAAGCAGGAAGACATTCACAAATATTCCTTTGCTATTGTCACACAAGTGGGTGGGCTCGGGGCACAGAGCACTGCGCCCCGAGCCCACCCACTTGTGTGACAATAGCATAGCATAGCCCACTATAGCCTTACAAAGCCCACTCCTTTTTAAGGCCTACTCGAGCCTCTAATCATGCATAGCTCCCAACTGTCCTTGATTTCGAGGGACTGTCCCTGATTTGGAATAAAGTCCCTCTGTCCCTCTGTCCCTCTTTCCTCCTCATTTGTCCCTCATTTTGGTCTGATCTATATAGTTCTATAATAAATGCACCTTTTATCTTTTAAATAGAGTTTCCCAGTGCTAAACCTTTCATCCAATTTCTAAATTGTTGCATTTGTAAATTTTAAAAGTCAATATAAAGGAATAGTAGGAGGTAAAAAAAAAATCATTTGTGGGTTTAACTAATATTTTTTTGGTGTAATTCTCCTTTAAGGGGCATGGCTGGGGTGTGTGTCTTATGGCTATATACTTTTGCTTATAGGTGTCCCTCATACCCATCTCAAAAAGTTGGGAGGTATGAATCATGTGCTTCAAAAAAACCCCCCAAACAAACCCCACATTGAAATCCATGTGTCCGGCGCCCTGCATGGAGATTAGGGGCCGGGCGCATGGAATAGGGGGGGGGGATGGACAATGGACATGCCGCCACTGGTGCGACCTGGTATCGGCCTCTTGCTATCTTTGTACAGCAGAGCTCAGACTGGGGGAGGAAGATGCAGCACAAGGAGCCATTTAGTGCATGTGCTGACAAGAAGCATGCTGACAGGAGGAGAGAGCAGCGTGACATTGAGATGAGCTCATCACTGCACTGCTTCTCCTTTCACTGTCCAGTTCAGATCTCTGTACAGATTTTAAGTAAATTTCTGAATTCCCACTCCCCTGTAGGTACAAGTAGGAAATGGATGATCTCTGATGATACCTGAGATGATACTTTACAAGCCATCGAGTCCACATCCTTATCTGATTGACTCCATTCTTTATTCTGCTTAAAGCGTATATAAAAATTGGTCTAAGCACTGACTCATACTGCAGCAAATGTGGTTGACTCCAGGACCCTCCTATGGAGGTATCTCAAACTTACAAATACTGGGCAGGGGTTATTCCAACCCTTAACAATGTATGGAACCCCTTTCTGGACATGAACCCCAATACCTGTGTAGCACCCAGATAGTAAGAAGGGTTGCTAACAAATTTAGTTTGCTAGGTGGTAACTAGCCTGGCTGATTGATAAGGGATTCCCTGGCTTTTCCCTAACTCTGGATATGATGCACCTCTCTCTTCTGTCACTAGGTGGCATTGTTGCCTGTGGCATTAGAATGATCAGGGCATAGTGAATTCAGACTAGGAGTGGATGGGTTGTTTCAGCCAATTGGCAGGGGTTTCTTTAGTCCCTTGGCCTGCTGGGAGAGGAGACTATTTATTTGGGAGGAGTCAGGTGATCGGGTTCTGTGCCACATGGATGGCTGTCTGGGTGGACGTGTGTCACAAGGTTCCGAGTTGCTAGGCCAGAAGCCTGAGGGCTGTCTGAGGCCTATCCAGGTATGAGAGAAGCAGCGTGGGGTTGTTGCTTTTGGCCGGAAAGCGAAAATAAGTTGCACAGGTTTCACCGGACAGGGGGAACTGGATCGTTGCCAGCGGTGAGGGAGAAGCAGTTGCCACAAGGGGACAACCACTCCTGTTCCCAGGGGCAAGTGATGATCAAGGCCAGAGGTAAAGGGAGGAATAGTCGCCAGCAAGCGACAACCATTCCTGTTATCCAGGGGCGGCTCCAGCCCAATTTTTTTGGGGGTGCTGTGCAGGTGCTGGAAGAAAAAGCGAGGGTGCTGAAAAATTTGCATGTGTGGGCGTGGCCAAAGGGTGGGTGTGGCTAAAATGTGTGTGGCCAAATGTGAGTGATTTTTCCCGATCTATAGCTTGTAGTGTGCCACCTTTCCCTCTTTGTATAGGCTAAAAAGAGCCTGGAGGTACACTGAAGAGATTGTGAAGTAAAATAAGTTCCATTGAGGCAAACAATTATAGCCCCCAGCATATGTCAGGGCCAGCAATAACCTCAACTCAGTGGGGTAGTTAAGTATAAAAAGTCTACAGCCACAAAGAAGCCAGAGAACTATCTAAAAACTCACACATTGAAAACAGGCCATGCAGTCAGGCACATTGTCCCATACTCCAAAAAAAAACAAAATGTGCTAAAGGTAATTATCACCACAATGTACGCCACAATAACTCAAAGAAAGCAGTAAAAGCATAAAACATCTCAATAAATAATATATAAATTAAATATGTGATACAAACAATAAAAATGTAATCTGTGCATACATCTAAAGTGCAACGTGCAACACAAGTGACCCCTATTAGAATTTCACATCAACAAAGTTCAGTAGAATTGTCTGCAAGCAGAGTGAATCCTTTGCAACCTATTAGCAGCTACTTCCGTGCACCATCATCCACTGGGAGAGAGTTCGGCCTGCTTACTAGAGGTTAAGGCCTTAGATAGCAGGCCCAACAATGCATGGTCATGTCCCACGGGCAATCAGCATACCACCAACCGGACCTCAGATAGTTAATCTTCCTCCAGCATTACCTGCATCAGGGATTGTTCCCACAATAACACACAGCAGCCAGGCCAGCAATTGTACACATAAAAATACAAAGAGCTGCCAAACAATTTCTAATACTGTTCAGCCAGCCTTATGATCCCCCCTGCCAGAGAGCAAAATCGGGTTGTGACCTCACTGATCTCCACTGTAGTTGAAGAAAACCTACCTCCTCCTCCTCAAATGTAAGTTACATTGATTGGTGGAATATATATTTATCAGGTTAGAATTTTTTAAAATTTTTTTTAATGGTAACATGAGGGAGAGTGTTCAGAGGGAAAGTTCACTTTTCTTATAATGAGATATACTGTGACACCACACCAGCAATGTTGGGGCTCATTTGCACTAGCGGTTAGGCAATTGAATCGGCCTTTTCACAACCTGTCAAACATGCTTAGATCACTTTTTAGAGGAACAGTGGTGCCTGTTCCACCTGTAAAACTGCCCTTAGCTGCATTTGACGGTGGTACGTGAGACTGGGGTTGGTAAAACCCTGTGGTTGAGTCACACTTTTACCTTCCCCAATCCCTACTCCCTTTAGCTGCAGAGGTAGCAGCCAAAGGTGTACACATGCCATGTTGTGCCAATATAGCTGATATTGTGCATCTGTATGGGCTCAATAGTATCTTTATGGGCTCAATAGCATCTTTATACTATTGTGCCTATATAGCTGCTATTGTACCCAAATAGCTTTTACTGTGCCCTATCATGCCCACTGACCTTAACTTCTTGTAGAACTTCCAGCTGCTGTGGATCCCGCTACCAAGAATGAGAGGCGGACTGCTATTGGTATCACTCCACCCCACATTGCAGCTGGATTTATGGACAAGGCATTGGCTCATGAGGCAGGCTTGATGCCCCCGCGGCCGCCTGCTCCCTCCTGCCCTGCTTTTCTTGTTCTGTGGCTGGCCGCCGCCTTCATCCACTATCTGTGCCAGAAGGTCGGTAAGCCCAGGACCAATCTACCAGTCACCTGGATGCGATCGACTGGTAGATTGTGGTCCATGGGTTGCCGACCTGGGCTCTATAGTAAACATGATTTCTTCTGGGAGAAAGGAATACTAGGTGTCTGTGTTCCCTCTGACACTGCCCCTAAACATTTTGTAACAACAGCCTCCCTGTGTGTAAATATACACAACATACAGTATATAGGGAATGCTTTCCTCTGTTTCCTTCACTGCCTACACTAAACCAAGGAGCTGTGACTGTCCCGGCTATTGCAGAATTTGGTTCTCCCCTCCCTGAAGCAATGCACAGAAAAAAAAAGACTCACATGGGTGTTTAAGAGCTGAGGGGTCATTTTGGCTTCTTCTTGCTCTGACATTGAAAATCATTTTTGGAGTGTGCTGCGAGTATAGGTGTATGGAAAATGCATGGAGTGTGCAGCGAGCATAGGAGGTGTATGGGAAATGCATGGAGTGTGCAGCAAGCATAGGAGGTGTGTGGGGAATGCATGGAGTGTGCAGCAAGCATAGGGAGTGTGCGGTAAATGCATGGAGTGTGCAGCTAGCATAGGAGGTGTATGGGAAATGCATGGAGTGTGCAGCAAGCATAGGAGGTGTGTGGGGAATGCATGGAGTGTGCAGCAAGCATAGGAGGTGTGTGGGGAATGCATGGACTGTGCAGCAAGCATAGGGAGTGTGCGGTAAATGCATGGAGTGTGCAGCTAGCATAGGGGGTGTATGGGGATGCATGGAGTGCGCCACGTTAAGAGTGCAGAGCTGAGGGGTGCGCTATTTACGTAAATTTACAAAGTGCAAGATTCAGGCTTGTGCTACTCACAAAGTGCAGGGTTATGGTGTGCGCTACACACACAATGCAGGGTTCAGGAAAGAGATGCGTACACAGCGCAGAGATCAGGCGTGCACTGCATATGCAATGCAGAGATCAGCAGTGTGCCACCTACGCAATGCAGAGATCAGCAGTGTGCCACCTACGCAATGCAGAGATCAGCAGTGTGCCACCTACGCAATGCAGAGATCAGCAGTGTGCCACCTACGCAATGCAGAGATCAGCAGTGTGCCACCTACGCAATGCAGAGATCAGGAGTGCCCTACGCACACAATGCAGAGATCAGGAGTGCCCTACGCACACAATGCAGAGATCAGGAGTGCCCTACGCACACAATGCAGAGATCAGGAGTGCCCTACGCACACAATGCAGAGATTAGGAGTGCCTTACATACACGATGCAGGAATCAGGAGTGCGCTATGTACACAATGCGGGGATCAGGAGTGCGCTACGGAAACAATGTGGGGATCAAGCGTGTGCTACGGAAACAACGCAGGGATCAAGCGTGTGCTAAGCACACAATTTGGGGATCAAGAGTGTGCTTCGCACACAATGCGGGGATCAAAAGTGCGCTTCGCACACAATGTGGGGATCAAGAGTGCGCTACACACACAAGGCGGGGATCAAGAGTGCGCTATGTACACAATGCGGGGATCAGGAGTGCGCTATGTACACAATGCGGGGATCAGGAGTGCGCTATGTACACAATGCGGGGATCAGGAGTGCGCTATGTACACAATGCGGGGATCAGGAGTGCGCTATGTACACAATGCAGGGATCAGGAGTGTGCTCTCTGCACAATGCGGGGATCAGGAGTGCGCTATGTACAAGAGCTCTGGTCTGTTACTAAAGTGTGGGAAATATAGGGTTAGTATAATGCCATCAGAATATCTTTTAATTTGTCAATCTATTCTTCTTGTATTGTGACACCAGCGATAAGGAATGGGTGGTCTGATGGATGAATAAATAGATGGATGGATGAGTGAATGGACAGATGCATGGATGGATAAGTAAATGAAAGGATAGATGAATAGATAGATGAGTGAATGAATGGATAGATGGATGAGTGAGTGAGTGAATGGATGGATGGATGGATGGATAGATGGATAACTCAGAAATCCGGCATTTTCTACTCCTCAGTCTCTGTAAGAACCATGTGACTTGTGCTGGCAGAGAGTAATGCAGGTGTCAGAATACAGGATGGATACATAAACCTTGTTCTCCTCTGCTAACCTTCCCACACTGTAGAACCCAGTTTGTTCTCTCCATGCTGGCAGCAGTGCAGACAAACACAACTCACTGTTTCTCAGTGCTGGGTTGAAGAATGTGTCCCCCATAGCAGGCTGTGTCCTCTCCTCTCCTCTCCCCTCTTTCTCTCCAGCTGCAGAATCTCCTCTTCTCAGAAATCATAGAAGGCGGGCTGGGGGAAGGGGGCGGGTACAGTCTTTACCATTGGCCGAGGAGGCAGTAGAGAGGTGGATATCCATCTGCCCAGAGGCGGCACTCTAATTAGGCAAATTAGGCGGTCGCCTAAGGCCTCGCACTCACAGGGGCATCGCGGCCGCCTAATTTGAATGTTCTCAATCACTGAAGTTGACGCCGGCGGCTCCGCCTACCCCCACTTGGACTCTGTGGCTTAGGAGCTGACGGACAAATCAGATACTGCCCGCAGCCTGAGGAATAGCGGCCTCATCACAGAGCGTTTCAGTCCATGGGGCCTCATGTGTAAGTTTTGCCTAAGGCCTCACAAAGCCTAGAGCCGCCTCTGCATCTGCCTCTAAAATTAGTCTGTGCCGGGTTTAGCTAAATATTTTTGGCTTCTGCGGCCGCAGCTGTTGTATCCTTCCACAACAAAAAAAGAGTCCCCAGCTTCCAGGCAGCAATAGAGAACATGCTTAAATAATTTTTGGGGAGGCTTGAGCACACCCAAGCACCCACCTGGTGCCGCCACTGTGTGGGTGTAATTCTTTGAAGGGAAAACACAAAATGGGTTGATGATTGATGTTTGCATCTCAGGGCCGTCATCCGTTGGTTGGCGGGAAATGGATCACTCCGGGCACCTTTTGGGTCTTGGCCGTCCTGGTCGGTTTGTCCGTGTAGACTGGCCATCAGTAGTGTCCCTGAATCCCCCATAGGTTCCTTCTCTGGATGTCTCACACATGTTGGACTCTCGGTTCTGTTGACCGGCTCATGGACATCTTAGTCCTGTAAGGGAAAATGGATTCCGTTAGAAAAGACATATATAGTCCCCCCTTTTTTTTAAATGATCTGTGTTTGAGATCTCAGTGTTAAGCTGGTATCCTGGGCTTCCTCAGAGCCCCTTTTTTTTTCATTTAACTAAACACTCTGGATAGCAGGACAATGTATGAAACATTTGCTATGGGAGAAAAAGCTCCAGGGCTTATTAACATGAGGACATTTCTTTATAGCTGTGGATACCAGACATGAATGACTGACTGACATTCTTCAGAACCATTTTTTTTCCCTTTAGCTTAATTGTAGCGGTTCTGGAATAATAACAATTAAAAACGTTTCCGTTTGACATGTGACACTTATTGTCAGTACTAAGATATTTGACATTATAGTCAACCTTCTACTTGTGAGGAATAGGGATGAGCCGAACACCCCCCTGTTCGGTTTGCACCAGAACATGCGAACAGGAAAAAGTTTGTTCGAGCACGCGAACACCGTTAAAGTCTATGGGACACGAACATGTATAATCAAAAGTGCTAATTTTAAAGGCTTATAGGCAAGTTATTGTCATAAAAAGTGTTTGGGGACCCGGGTCCTGCCCCAGGGGACATGTATCAATGCTAAAAAAGTTTTAAAAACGGACGTTTTTTCAGGAGCAGTGATTTTAATAATGCTTAAAGTCGAACAATAAAAGTGTAATATCCCTTTAAATTTCGTAGCTGGGGGGTGTCTATAGTATGCCTGTAAAGGGGCGCATGTTTCCCGTGTTTAGAACAGTCTGACAGCAAAATGACATTTCGAAGGAAAAAACCCATTTAAAATTACCCGCGGCTATTGCATTGCCGACAATACACATAGAAGTTCATTGATAAAAACGGCATGGGAATTCCCCACAGGGGAACCCCGAACCAAAAGTAAAAAAAAAAATGACGTGGGAGTCCCCCTAAATTCCATACCAGGCCCTTCAGGTCTGGTATGGATATTAAGGGGAACCCCGACCAAAAAAAAAAAAAAAAAAGACGTGGGGTTTCCCCTAAATTCCATACCAGACCCTTCAGGTCTGGTATGGATTTTAAGGGGAACCCCGCACCAAAAAAAAACAAAAAAACGGCGTGGGGTCCCCCCAAAAATCCATACCAGACCCTTATCCGAGCACGCAACCTGGCAGGCCGCAGGAAAAGAGGGGGGGACGAGAGTGCGCCCCCCCTCCTGAACCATACCAGGCCACATGCCCTCAACATTGGGAGGGTGCTTTGGGGTAGCCCCCCAAAACACTTTGTCCCCATGTTGATGAGGACAAGGGCCTCATCCCCACAACCCTGGCCGGTGGTTGTGGGGGTCTGCGGGCGGGGGGCTTATTGGAATCTGGAAGCCCCCTTTAACAAGGGGACCCCCAGATCCTGCCCCCCCTGTGTGAAATGGTAAGGGGGTACTTACCCCTACCATTTCACTAAAAAACTGTCAAAAATGTTAAAAATGACAAGAGACAGTTTTTGACAATTCCTTTATTCCAATTCCTTTTTTTTGACAGTTTTTTAGTGAAATGGTAGGGGTAAGTACCCCCTTACCATTTCACACAGGGGGGGGCCAGGATCTGGGGGTCCCCTTGTTAAAGGGGGCTTCCAGATTCCGATAAGCCCTCCGCCCGCAGACCCCCACAACCACCGGCCAGGGTTGTGGGGTTGAGGCCCTTGTCCTCATCAACATGGGGACAAGGTGTTTTGGGGGGCTACCCCAAAGCACCCTCCCAATGTTGAGGGCATGTGGCCTGGTATGGTTCAGGAGGGGGGGGGGCCGCACTCTCGTTCCCCCCTCTGTTCCTGCGGCCTGCCAGGTTGCGTGCTCAGATAAGGGTCTGGTATGGATTTTTGGGGGGACCCCACGCCGGTTTTTTTTTTTTTGGCGCGGGGTTCCCCTTAAAATCCATACCAGACCTGAAGGGTCTGGTATGGAATTTAGGGGGAACCCCACGTCATTTTTTTTTAAAATTTTTGCCGGGGTTCCCCCTAATATCCATACCAGACCTGAAGGGCCTGGTATGGAATTTAGGGGGACTCCCACGTCATTTTTTTTTTTTAATTTTGGTTCGGGGTTCCCCTGTGGGGAATTCCCATGCCGTTTTTATCAATGAACTTCTATGCGTATTGTCGGCAATGCAATAGCCGCGGGTAGTTTTAAATGGGTTTTTTCCTTCGAAATGTCATTTTGCTGTCAGACTGTTCTAAACACGGGAAACATGCGCCCCTTTACAGGCATACTATAGACACCCCCCAGCTATGAAATTTAAAGGGATATTACACTTTTATTGTTTGACTTTAAGCATTATTAAAATCACTGCTCCTGAAAAAACGGCCGTTTTTAAAACTTTTTTTTGCATTGATCCATGTCCCCTGGGGCAGGACCCGGGTCCCCAAACACTTTTTATGACAATAACTTGCATATAAACCTTTAAAATTAGCACTTTTGATTTCTCCCATAGACTTTTAAAGAGTGTTCCGCGGCATTCGAATTTGCCGCGAACACCCCAAATTGTTCGCTGTTCGTCGAACTTGCGAACAGCCAATGTTCGAGTCGAACATGAGTTAGACTCGAACTCGAAGCTCATCCCTAGTGAGGAATAAAACAAATAAAATCTCCCCCCTTTGGGGTGTCAATACAACTCATTTGAGGCAATCAAACTACCTTATGTGGGTGACTCCTCATCTTTTACCAAAATATCAAACCATTTAGGCCTCCTGATATTAATGTCTTTAGGATTCGGTCTTCCTCCGGAATTACCGTCTTCGGCGACTTCTTGAACTTAGGCTGTTTGGAGCCTGTGTATGTCAGAGGAATGAAGTGACCACTGAAAAATAGGAGAACAATTAATATCTAACAACCACCATCCCCCGGTAGGGATTTCAGGATCCTCATTACTGTGACCTGGGGAAAAACATGGTGTTAGAACCTCTGTCTCCTATACCTTTATTCAGTGCATTCCTCTGATTTATTTTAACATAGGCGCTTCAAAGGCTCTGTGGCCCTTGGTTGGCCACGGAATTTGCCCCTTGAAGGAGGGTTATTCACATTCCGTATAGCAATGAAACCGTGTAACATATTCATAATTTGAACTATTTAGGATTTTGTATTGCTTACATGTTGATCAGAATTGGGTCGTGGGACCCGGTTTCTGTACTTTCTAGGGACTACTGGCTCAGTTTGATCAGACATATCCCCATCAGAACCACTGTCTTCATTCTGGGATAGTTGTCTGGGCCTTAGTTGCTCCCTATTTTTCCAGGGATTTTGGGGTGTCCTACCCTGTGGTTGCTCCCTATTTACCTGTGTAGGCCCCCAGGGCCAATTACACTGGTGAGGGTGTCTACCCTTAGGTTTAAATCTGACCCGTGGGAGGTACACCCTATAGTTTCTTCCAAACCTTGGGCCAGGATCCCATGGGTGATACTCCTGAGGTGGTCTTTGCTCCCCCCTTCTGGTTTCGTGGGGTATCTGGTCTCCTGCTGGGGAAACTCTTTGGCATGTCTCCTCTGACTATGTCAGCGTATGTCTTTTTCTGGGTTTCAACATGTAATGATTGAGGAGATACATGAATTTCATCAACAAATTTATTTGAGGGTTCAGGCCCCACTTTGTGTTCACCAGTCTGTTGAATAAAATACAAATTGTTACTCTCTTTTACCAAAGTCTCCAGTGAACACCCCCCTTTGTAGTCTTTCGCTAAACTCACTTTTATGTAGTTAGGTAGGGCCTCGAAAAATGTGGATTTAAACTCAGGGTGATTGTCATCTGGCTCCTTTTTCTGCTATGTGGGAAGCACTTTTGAGCACAGCCAGAATTGCGTTGGGGTTTTGATTACTGTTAAATCTGAAATTGGGTATAGCCGCTGTAGCCGCTGTAACATTTTCACATGGGCCAAATTTTAGATGACAGCGGTGTTTAATTTCTTGCCATGAAGCACCATACAGACCTTTTAAAGATTCGCAGAATCTACGGTGTTTGGTTTCAAATACCCACGGCAAGAAGTTAATCCTAGACTGGTCATCATCTAGGCCTAAAACTGATAGGGTATTTTCATAGGTCTCGATGTGGTCAATAACGCACATGGATCCCTCTTCCTTAAAGACTGGGACAGCATCGTTTACAAATGTTATTATTTATGAGGCGTCTTGTGTAGGGGTGTCTGGCTTTTTCTCTGATCCCAAAGACTGATTAGACCTACTTTCATGTGGTGGTTCATTTTTTACTCCCCTTTGCTCTACAGATGGCTTGGGGTAGGATATTGGTTCTTTTTCTGATTCCTCCTCATTGTCTGACTCCCAAATTTCAGATTCAGAGTCAGATTCTGAAGTGTTGTCAGACTCTTCACTTTCAGGGTTAAGCATCTGAGCATCACCCTGGGGCACAAACTTCGCTTGTTCTATTAATTCTTCTAATTGCTTAATTAGGGATTCCATCCAACTTTCTGAATTTTCACTGCCTATTACTCGGCAACTTTCTAAATTTCCACTGAGTATTACTCGGCAATTTTCGTTAGGAGACTCATTTTCCTGCAGAAAATTCTCCCTCTCCTCTATTAATTGTTCCCACTTTTTACTTATTTGGTGACGTCCGTCCAAAATTATTTTAGTGTCTTTTGTCGACTGTTCTATTTTAAAATGCAATTCCTTTAATCGGGATTCTAAGATATTACTCTCCTGTTGGGTACGTTGACGTTTAAACTCGCTATAAAGAGACATCAGGATAATGCACAATTCCACAAGAAGCCGATCACGCCTTTTTATTCCCTTTGCCTCAGGGAATGTGTCTGTGAGTCCATTGATTTGCAATCCTATAATCCACATGCCATTTACTAAATTTATGGCATGGTTTTTAAGGCTTTTAACAAATGCTTCTAGATCAGTCTCATTAGACAATTTTTTTCCGGCTTGATCCGCCATTTCCATTTTATAAATTATTTCCAACATTTCCTGTACCATAACTATGATTGATCTTGTACAAAACATCGACGTTATCTCAGTGCAGTGCCTCCATTTAATATGTCGTGAATAATAAGTAATAATAAGTTGTGCCTTTTTAAGGACAGCTTTCCCGCACAATAATTATTATTGAGTAATTTTTAACGAGGATATTTTTAAGATACAAAATCAATCTATATGACACAGTCTGTGCATGTGAAACTTATTCATGGAGACGTGTGGGCATACGAAATAGAAATTTATTGGTTAACAAGCACAAATAATCACATGAAATTAAGATACCGATTGCGTTACATGAACGTCTTGAAAATCAATAAAAACACTTGCAAAAATGGGCGTACCGTCCCTTTGACCTAATACCACCATGATAACTTCTCGGTAGACTCAATAACCTTGTGAACTTGACAAACAGAACGTCTGTATTTCACACGTACAACCATTACTATGCTGCAGGTAAGTAAGTGGTTAAAAATGTGAAATAAATTAGACGTTTGTTTTGTCAATAAATGTGGCAACTATGCAAAAAGAAAAGTATAATGAAAAATTTGAATTTTTTAGAGAAAAATCTACAAGGCGGTTATTGATTCGGGAGAATGATTATCAATTGTATAATATTCAATACATCAATATTTGAGAGAACATACAAGATAAAATCAACATGACATAATTACCCATTCCAGGATGGCTACAGTTCCTATTGGCTGGTTACCAGAGTTAAGATGGCTGCCGTAGTTTCAAAATGGATACTCTTAAAGAGGATTTACTTCTTGTGACCTCCGAGTTCTAAGTATTAGGTGTTGAGGAATCTTCATGAATGTAAAGATATGTATTCATGCATGGTGCATGAGTGTCAGTCTGGGAGTGTGTGCATCTCCCATTGTCCCCCCTCAGGGTGGATCCCTGAGCTCTCCCCCTGAGCTCTCCTCCTTTCTCCCTTTCTCCTTCTTTCTTTTCCTGGCATCTTACTTGCCTCTAAATACCATTTCAGATAATAAGACCATAAAAATTATAATGGCTCTGCCCAAAAGGACGTGGCTTCTTTCTATTGGTTTAAGAGACTTAATTATTAACCTTCTCTGGAAATTTAGGGAGTCCGCATAATACCATCTTCAACCACTAGGTGTCTCACATGTGTTTTGAGTCTATCCTATTAAGTTAATACGTTCTATTTTCAAAATGTGTATAATGGTAAGAATAGTATATACCGTATTTATCGGCGTATTACACGCACAGGCGTATAACACGCACATTCATTTTAAGAGGAAAGTATCAGGAAAAAAACTTTTAAATAGGGAATGCCCATCTGCAGCCTCACAAGTGCCATCAATGCAGCCTCATCAGTCCACATCAATGCAGCCTCACCATTGCCATCAATGCAGCAGCCTCACCATTGCCATCAATGCAGCCTGATCGATGCCCATCTGCAGCCTAGAGGGGACAGGGAGGGGGGCGGGACGAGCGCTGACAGATTACATACAGTGAGAATCTCCTATGATAGACAGAACAGTGGTCCAATGGCGTCCCAGGAGATGGGACTTCCTATTACAGAGGCTGCCACGTAAACAGGAGATTCTCACTGTATTTAATCTGACGGTGCTCGTCCCGACCCCTCCCTGTCCCCTCCGAGGCAGCTAAAATTTAAGTATTGGCGTATAACACGCACGCACTATTTGCACCCAATTTTCATGGTGAAAAAGTGAGTGTTATACGCCAATAAATACAGTACCTTTAAATATTCTGGTAATCGGTCTAATGTAAAATACACTCGGTATAAGTTTGATTAGTCACCATTACATAACTTGGTTATATATCTGTATCTCTATAAATGTATGTTTATAAAAACTGGTCTATCTATCAAATACACACGTTGTTATATATATTAATCAATACTACCTAAAAATGATTATCTATATGGATACCTGTATAATTCTGGTATCTCCAATGAATATTTGTTTATCTAAGCATAGGCTACAGTCTTATATAGTTATAATCATAATTATATGTTTTTCCTAATACTAATTAGTTTCTTAAAACACTTCTACTTATAAAATCACACTTTCATATATATTTTTTTTATACCACAGTTGTTGGGTCCGCAGATGCCAAAATTATAATATGTCTCTGTGACCTACAATGTCATAGATAGTTTGAAATTACTTATAATAACCTTATAGATACTTTTAAAATATTTTTGACTTGCAACAACTTCAAATCTTTCCCACTGGGTGTTTAGAAATGACTTGTTTGTCTAAACAGTTCCTAAAAGTTCACACAATGGGTTTTGTTAGCCAAGGTGTTAGCTATTTAAACAGTCCACCACTTGAACACAATAGTTTTAGGCCAGGTGAGGTTATTTCTATGTGAGAATAGTCTGTATAACCTTGTATCCTATGGCTATAAGGATAGTTTTTGTTTATTCACTAATACCATGTAAATATCTCCTTGTTTTGTGACAAGAGCAGTCATTGTTCCAACGAGTTTTCCTCACAATACATGCTTGTAAAAGTCTTCAATATTTGAAGTAGTAGAAAAACTTGGTAAAACATGAGAACGTCTATTTTGTCCTAAAGGTCTCCAAAAGGGCAACAGTTCAATTATTGCAACATCGCAGTTCATCTACTTTTTGAGGCCTAAGCATCTCTCATCTTTCTGCCAGTAAATATAAAATATATTTCTTCATGAATTCACAACAGAGCATGTCTGCAGTCTCTGACCATGTCTACAGTCTCTGACAGTCTCTTGGAGCATGTCTGCAGTCTCTGACCATCTCTTATATTATGTCTGCAGTCTCTGACCATCTCTTATATCATGTCTGCAGTCTCTGACCATCTCTTATATCATGTCTGCAGTTTCTGACCATCTTCTGTATTATGTCCATACCTCTGCTATGCAGTCTCTGACTATTTTAATGAAGTTCTTTAAGTTAGGCTCAGACAAAGCAATCAAAACATATTTTATAGGTACAAGGAAGCATGGGTTTATTTAACCATACCACGTAAGCCCCTCCCACTCCCAGACGCAGACAGCGAACGCGGGATGTGGGGGGGTGAGCCGTCGGCGGCGGATGGTTGTTTGCCACCCCCCCAAAAAAACCCACCATCCGCCACTGATTGTACCCTCCTTATCCCCCTCTGTACTATGCCCTTCTGCTTCCCCCCCGAAGTATGCCCTTCTGCTTTCCCCCCTGTACTATGCCCTTCTGCTTTCCCCCTGTAATGTGCCCTTCTGTTTCCCCCCCCTCTGTAATGTGCCCTTCTGTTCCCCCCCCCTGTACTGTGCCCTTCTGCTTTCCCCCCTGTACTATGCCCTTCTGCTTTCCCCCTGTAATGTGCCCTTCTGTTTCCCCCCCCTCTGTAATGTGCCCTTCTGTTCCCCCCCCTCTGTACTGTGCCCTTCTGCTTTCCCCCCTGTACTATGCCCTTCTGCTTTCCCCCTGTAATGTGCCCTTCTGTTTCCCCCCCTCTGTAATGTGCCCTTCTGTTTCCCCCCCTCTGTAATGTGCCCTTCTGTCCCCCCCCCCTCTGTACTGTGCCCTTCTGCTTTCCCCCCTGTACTATGCCCTTCTGCTTTCCCCCCTGTACTATGCCCTTCTGCTCTTCTGCTTTTCCCCCTGTACTATGCCCTTCTGCTCCCCCCTGTACTATGCCCTTCTGACCCCCCCCCTTGTACTATGCCCTTCTGCTTCCCCTCCCTGTACTATGCCCTTATGCTTACCCCCTGTACTGTGTCCTTCTGTTGCCCCCCCTCTGTACTGTGCCCTTCTGCTTTCCCCGCTGTACTATGCCCTTCTGCTCCCCCCTGTACTATGCCCTTCTGCTTCTCCCCCCTGTACTATGCCCTGTGTCGAACATCCTAGAATTACGGGCAGCATTCCAGGCCCTGTTGCCTTTTCACCATCTGACAACAGAGGCATCTGTATTACTCAGATTAGACAATACAACGGCAGTAGCCTACATAAGGAGGTAGCCGAAGCCTGTCCCTGCTACAAGAGGTGGAACCAATTATGACCTGGGCTTAGAAGAACCTGGTCAACTTAACGGCAACATATGTACCTGGGATCCAGAATGTCCAAGCGCACTTCCTCTCTCTCTCGAGTTCGCTTGGACAACGAGTGGTCTCTCCACGAGGGGGTGTTCAGATGGATCCTAACATTGGGGATCTTCCCAAAAGTCGATCTCTTCACCTCCCTGTGCAAAAGGAAGCTGGCGAGGTACTATTCAAGGTTCTGGGATCCTCAAGCCTACGGGGTAGACGCACTGACAGAGCGATGGTGCTTCCGCAGAGCCTATGACTTCCCTTCGACACCCATTATCCTTCAGTTCCTGCGGAGACTCAAGACGGAAGAAGTGGAAGTAATAGCTATAATTCCTTACTGGCCCAACAGGCGTTGGTTTCCCCTCCTAACACTTCTCAGTTTCCGGAAACCGGTTCCTCTTCCGCTCAGAGCGGATCTGCTGTCCCAGGGCACGATTCTTCACCTATGCCCGGCTCACCTGCAATTAAAGGCCTGGTTCTTGAGGGGGAGGGCTGGAAGCACTAGGATGCCCCGAAGAGGTCATTTCCACACTCCTGAATGCAAGAAGAAGAAGCACCAACTGGGTGTATGACCGAATATGGGCTAAATTCACGATCCACATGACATCTTGAGCTTCCTGCAGTCAGGCCTGGATTTAACCTTATCTGTCAGTTCTCTCTGTGTACAGGTATCAGTGATCTCAGCCTTCACTGGGGTGTCGTGGGCTAGACACACCCTTATTCAGCAATTTTTCAAAGGAGCAGTTAGACTGATGCCGCGTACACACGAGCGGACTTTCCGGCAGACTTGGTCCGACATTCTTCCCGCTGGACTTTCCGGCGGACTACCGCCGGACTTTCTGAACGGACGGACTTGCCTACACACGACCGGACTTTCCGGCAGGCTAGGTCCGCCCCTCTTTCCGACGGACTTTCGCCGGAGTTACGGCGGACTTTCAGAATGAACGGACTTGCCCACACACGGACAAGTCCGTTCATTTTGAACGTGACTCGGGTATGACGGGACTAGAAAAGGAAGTGAATCTCGACGCTTTTATCGGCGAGATTGACACCTTGCTAGCCCCGTCGCGGGGCATCCCAGGCCCTTAGGTCTGGTATGGATTTTAAGGGGAACCCCTATGCTGAAAAAACGGCGTGGGGTCCCCCCTAAAATCCATACCAGACCCCGATCCGAGCACGCAGCCCGGCCGGTCAGGAAAGGGGGTGGGGACGAGCGAGCGCCCCCCCTCCTGAACCGTACCAGGCCGCATGCTCTCAACATGGGGGGGGGGTGGGTGCTTTGGGGGAGGGGGCACCCTGCGGGGCCCCCCCCACCACAAAGCACCTTGTCCCCATGTTGATGAGGACAAGGGCCTCTTCCCGACAACCCTGGCCGTAGGTTGTCGGGGTCTGCGGTCGGGGAGCTTATCGGAATCCGGGAGCCCCCTATAATAAGAGGGCCCCCAGATCCCGACCCCCCACCCTATGTGAATGAGTATGGAGTACATGGTACCCCTACCCATTTACCTAGGGAAAAAGTGTCAATAATAAAACACACTACACAGGTTTTTTAAGTAATTTATTAGACAGCTCCGGGGGGGTCTTCTTCCAGCTTCGGGGGTCTTCTTCCGACTTCGGGGGTCCCTCCAGTTCCTCTTCTCCCGGCGTCCAGTTGGTTCTTCTCTGCTCTCTCTGGCCTCTTCTGCCGGTGTTCCAGTTCTTCTGCCGGCTCCTCCACTATCTTCATGCCGCTCTTTTGCACAAGGGGCTCCAGGCCTCCGGCAGATCCATTGCTGCGTGGGTCGTCCAAGCCATTCAACGGGCCTAAAAAGAGAAGGGCTTGGCTCCTCCTGAGCTGGTGACAGCGCATTCAACCAGAAGTATCTGAACTTCATGGGCAGCCTCTCGTCACGTTGTGCCTGAGATGATCTGCAGGGCGGCTTCCTGGTCATTAATCCACACATTTATATCTCACTATTGTGTTGAGCCAGCTGCTCTGTCGTCTGTTAATTTTGGTGTTAAAGTACTGTCGGTTGACGGTGTTAACTAAATCTTTGTTCAGCATTTTGCCCACCCGGGTACAGCGAGTTATTTCCCACACGTTGGCTGCCATGGAGTCTGTCAGGAAAATGGAAATTTCCTATCAAAATACTTACCGTACTTTTTCTTTCCTGATAATTACCCACTTCAACACCGGACACTTTTACCCCCTTCCTGCCCAGGCCAATTTTTTACACATTGAATAACAATTATACGTCATGCAACACTGTACCCATATGAGATTTGTTGTTATTTTGTTCACACAAATAGAGCTTTCTTTCCAGTGGCGGCTGGTGTTTTTTTTTTTTTTTTTTTTTTTTTTTGGGGGGGGGTGGCAAACAATCACCCCCCCTCCGGCGGCTAGCGGCACCTCAAACCCCCCCTCCCCCCCACCTGTCTTACCCTATCTAGGTGGCAGGTGGCGGGTATCGATGTCAGGGCTGGCTCAGCCCTTCCTTCTCTGAGCTGGCCACTCAGCTGTCAGCTAATTGCCAGCTTCCATCTCTCTCTCCACAGTTAACCAGCTGTTGTGGATCTGCTCGTCAGTCCCGCCTACTTAAAGATCTCCAGCTCACTTCATTCCTGTCTTTGCCTTGGTCACATCACAAGAAACCATCTCCTGCGTTCCTGTTTAAAGACTGGCTTTGCTGACATCCCTTCTGGCTCTTTATCCTGCTTAAAAATAAGAAATAAAAGAAAGTGCGCTTACAATCTATGAAAACATATAATATTACAAATAATTAAATGTGCAAAACACAATTTTGGTCTATCGAGCGTGCAGACTTTGCCCTCTGCGGGGACCGTATCAAGATGATTTCTGTAACAGCTGACAAAAACGGTATCTCCGGTTCGGGCTGGTCCAAGTCGTGAGCCTGTGTCCCAGAAGACTGCAATGAATAGTGAGGTGCTGGAACCCCTACACAGGCTGCAGGCTCCCCATTCTTACACCACAAACAACAGGCTCACGACTTGGACCAGCCCGGACCGGAGATACCGTTCTTGTCAGCTGTTACAGAAATCATCTTGATACTGTCCCCGCAGAGGGCAAAGTCTGCACGCTCGATAGACCTCGCCAGTGAGGGGGTCCAACACGGAGGGTAAGGGTCCACCTTTTACCTTATTTTCATGTCTTGGAGTCACCGCAAGTGGAGTTATATCATCTTGTATATCCCTCTCTCCTTTTGATCTATCCATAAGGATAATGGGTTCTTATAAAGTGGATGGAGGTTTTTTTTCACTGATGAACTTTGTTTGATTCACTTCATGGACTGGGACTTTTAGTTCCCCCACAACTGTTTAGATACATTTTTTATATTTCTTATTTGAACTAGATTTGCCAATATCTCACAGGTTGTACTTCACATTATCTGACCTCTTCACCCCACATACGTGTGCATTTATGTAATTCATTTTGCTGCTAGTTTTTTCTCAATATATTGTGTTTTGCACATTTAATTATTTGTAATATTATATGTGTTCATAGATTGTAAGCGCACTTTCTTTTATTTCTTATTTTTGAATTTTATACACAGATATTGGTGTGTCCTAGGTGCAGCTATCGATTTGCTTTCTTATATTTGTCTCCGCAGCGCGGTTTTCCACTTTTATCTTTATCCTGCTTGCTGTTCCTCTACTTGGATCCCTGACTTCTGGCCTGGCTGATTACCCGATCCGGTTACTGGACTCTGGCTATGCTTTGACTACGCTTACTCTATTTACCTTTTTATTTTTATTAATAAACAAGTGTGATTTTACTGTACTTCTGTCTCAGTCTGGTTCATGGTTTCTGACAATCGGCCAGCGGGTATCGAGCATCGACAGCGGGCATCTCCTCCATTCGCTATTGTAACACACCTGGATAGACTCCCTTCACATTTTCTGCGCCCCAAGCTCACCCTATTTTGAAGCCTATTAGAGCCTATGGCTCTAATCAGGTGCTTAAAAAAACACCCCCATATTGTAAACCATGCATCCAGCGTCCTGCAAGGGGCCAAGAGCATGGATGGGGGGGGGTGGCTTTCGGCACCCGTGCACCCTTAATGGACAGGCTGCTACTGTTTCTTTCGTTGGTATTTAATCACCACTGGGTTTTTTATTTTTTGCTAAGTAAATACTTAAATTGCTTAAAGAAATTCTTTAAGTATATAAACAGTAAAAAAGGGAGGACAGACCATATTGGCCCCATAAAGAATGAGGAAGGACATCTGGTTACAAAGGATGGGGAGATGGCAAAAGGTATTGAATTTATTCTTCTCCTCAGTCTTCACGAGGGAATCAGGGGGCTTCAGTAACCAAAACTGCAGTATTTATCCTAATGACACATCACAGGAAGCACCTCCATGGTTAACAGAGGACAGAATTAAAATTAGACTTGGGAAACTTAACATTAATAAATCACCGGGACCAGATGGCTTGCACCCGAGGAACCCGAGGAACCATTGTTCCTAATTTTTACTGACAGTCTACTGACTGGAATGGTACCAGATGATTGGATAAAAGCCAATGTAGCACCAATATTTAAAAAGGGCCCAAAAAACATCCCTGGGAATTACAGACCAGTTAGCCTAACATCAATAGTATGCAAGCTCTTGGAGGGGATGATAAGGGACTATATACAAGATTTTAGTAATGAGAACGATATCATTAGCAGTGATCAGCATGGATTCATGAAGAATCGTTCTTGCCAAACCAATCTACTAACCTTCTATGAGGAGGTGAGTTGCCAGCTAAATAAAGGAAGGCCCGTAGACGTGGTGTATCTGGATTTTGCAAAAGCATTTGACACAGTTCCTCATAAACGTTTACTGTACAAAATAAGGTCCGTTGGCATGGACCATAGGGTGAGTACATGGATTGAAAACTGGCTAGAAGGGCGAGTTCAGAGGGTGGTGATAAATGGGGAGTACTCAAAATAGTCAGGGGTGGGTAGTGGGGTCCCCCAGGGTTCTGTGCTGGGACCAATCCTATTTAATTTGTTTATAAACGACCTGGAGGTTGAGGGAAACAGTTCAATCTCTGTATTTGTGGACGATACTAAACTAAGCAGGGCAATAACTTCTCCGCAGGATGTGGAAATCTTGCAAGAAGATCTGAACAAATTAATAGGGTGGGCGACTACATGGCAAATGAGGTTCAATGTAGAAAAATGTAAAATAATGCATTTGGATGGCAAAAATATGAATGCAATCTATACACTGGGGGGAGAACCTCTGGGGGAATCTAGGATGGAAAAGGACCTGGGGGCTAAAGCAGGTAATACCGCCACCCAGGTGTACTTCAGGTAATGCAGGATAACTTTCAGTGGCCCCCGGATCCATGAGAAATCAAATGAGACACGGAAACAGATTTGAGTGTGTTCATAAGATCTCTAACCTTTACTGAATATCACAGTGGCTTATATGCAAAAGAAAGAAGGGAGGAGCTGTGTTTTAATGCATATGTTTCTAAAAATTATACAAAACTCAGTATTTTCTTATCATGATTAAAACTGCTGAAATTAGTTTAACAAGAACTAGCTGATTTTGCTTACACAACAGGCTGCTCCATGAATCGGCTTTAACCGCAATGACTTGCAGGGTATGTTTCTATGCAAACTGTTAATTTTGCATAGAAAGATAAGAAAGAAAAGCTAATTATGTCAAAACACATATTGAAAAGTTAATTTCTACTTAAATAAAATGGAGTCATTTACATACTTGCCAACTGTCCCGAATTTCCCGGGACACTCCTGGGATTTAGACCCTTTTCCCGATTTCATCGTTTCCTGGGAAATGTCCCGGGAAATTCGGGTTTTCCTGATTTTTGCCACCAGCCACTAGAGGTTTGCGGCCGCCATTTTCAAGAAGACCGTAGTAGTAGAAGTAGACTAGCCAGATGGCTACAATAGAAATTGAGCTGCGGTGCCGCCCTGCCCCGCTGCCAGTCTCTGTAACCACGCGGCTCTGGTTGACTGACTTTGGGGCCTCGTATCTCGGGGTCACTTGGTGCTAGGGACCCCAAATTTGGTGTGCAATCCCAGGGGAACTAGCTCTACATCATATCCAAAGCTGGGGTTCCTAGCCCAAACCGTTCGGAAAATGTCATTTTTTGCTGCAGAAAAGTGCTTGACTTTTAAAGTTAGGTTGACACAAAGCCTGCTGAGTGGTTTCCAGCAATGTAATTTCAGGACCCTTTGGACACCTGATGTAAGGAGGGGCTCCGCTGGGGACACCTAATGTAAGGAGGAGCTCCGCTGGGGACACGATGTAAGGAGGAGCTCCGCTGGGGACACGATGTATGGAGGGGCTCCGCTGGGGACACTGTATGTAAGGAGGAGCTCCGCTGGGGACTCCTGATGTAAGGAGGAGCTCCGCTGGGGATACCTGATGTAAGAAGCAGCTCCGCTGGGGACACCTGATGTAAGGAGGGGCTCTGCTGGGGGCACCTGATGCAAGGAGGGGCTCTGCTGGGGGCACCTGATGCAAGGATGAACTCTGCTGGGGGCACCTGATGGCATCTGGTGGCAGGCGACATGCTCAGGGCTCCCACTGATTCTGGATTATGGTGAGTTGAATTATTTAATTCTATGTTACAATGTAATAATAGAAATAATGCGCTTCAATCATCCTGACACCACAACAACCATGGTGCTGGGATGATTGAAGCGCCAACACCAGGTGTTTGGAGTATCTTTATCTGCTTTATCTACATTTCTATTGTGGTGTAGGATCTGGGCCTGCTGTCCCTCCATCCCTCTTTCCTTCCTTCTCTCTCTGAGATTATTGTAATGTACTTTGTCTATATTATTCTGTTTTAAATAAACGTCTTTCTAAGCATTTATGCACTAGACAACGCGCCTTCCTTTTATCTTTTCTACATATCATTTCGGACTTCCCCTAGTTGGCATAGGCAGGGGGATGTGCATGACCAACTATATATTACCACCAGGAAAATACTACCACCTTTATTGAGGCTCACCGTACTAGCGCAGGAGACAACTTTTTTCTGTTTATACGCACAGATGCCACGTATCACTTACTACCGTCACCTCCTGCCAGATGCCACGTGTCACTTACCACAGTCTCCTCCTGCCAGATGCTACATGTCACCACGTCACCTCTTGCCAGATGCCACGTGTCACTTACCACAGTCTTCTCCTGCCAGATGCCACGTGTCACCACGTCACCTGCTGCCAGATGCCACGTGTCACTTACCACTGTCACCTCTTGCCAGATGCCACGTGTCACTTGCCATGTCACCCCCTGCCAGATGCCATGTGTCACCACCATCACCTCTTGCCAGATGCTATGTCTCACCAACATCACCTCTTGCCAGATGCCACGTGTCACTTACCACAGTCTCCTCCTGCCAGATGCCACAAGTCACTTGCCACGTCACCCCCTGCCAGATACCATGTGTCACCACCATCACCTCTTGCCAGATGCTATGTCTCACCAACATCACCTCTTGCCAGATGCCACGTGTCGCTTACCACAGTCTCCTCCTGCCAGATGCCACATGTCACTTACCACGTCACCTCTTGCCAGATGCCACGTGTCACATACCACAGTCTCCTCCTGCCAGATGCCACATGTCACCACTGTCACCTCCTGCCAGATGCCACTTGCCATCCATAGCCTTGCTCTCTCTCCCTTCCCTTCAGTTGGGCATCCTGGGGGCTGCAGTTTCCCTCTTAGGATTGCAATGGGCCAGTCCTCGGGACTTCATGTCTCATAATCCTCCTTTTTTAATTTTTTATTCTTCTGCCCAATAGGAAGGAGAGGGTTCGCTCCCCGCTCCCCGAGTACAGCAGCATGAGGAGGGGGGAAAGAAGATCCCACAAGCCGCTCTCCCCACTGCTGACCGAAGGAGGGAGGGGGAATGGGCAGGAAACAACGCCCTCTCTGCGGAGTTCTCTTTAGGGGTCTATGTACACTGCATCAAGGTGACAGCTCGGTCTTGCACGGTGCAGGAAATGGCTGAAAGAAAAGAGACGCTCCTGCCTCAGCGGCACCCCCTACAGCACAATGTCCAAGGCAGGCAACTCTTCTCTATAGGTGAGGAACAATGATCAGCCTGCAGGGGGCGTGTCTTGGAATTTCTCTCCCTGGATCCCAATGTGGGCTCCCCAGATTACAGACATGGCATGGACCATAGGTTGAGTACATGGATTGAAAACTGGCTACAAGGGTGACTTCAGAGGGTGGTGATAAATGGGGAGTACTCAGAATGGTCAGGGGTGGGTAGTGGGGTTCCCCAGGGTTCTGTGCTGGGACCAATCCTATTTAATTTGTTCAGAAACGACCTGGAGGATGGGATAAACAGTTCAATCTCTGTATTTGCAGACAATACTGAGCTAAGCAGGGCAATAACTTCTCCGCAGGATGTGGAAACCTTGCAAAAAGATCTGAACAAATGAATGGGGTGGGCGACTACATGGCAAATGAGGTTCAATGCAGAAAAATGTAAAATAATGCATTTGGGTGGCAAAAATCTGAATGCAATCTATAGACTGGGGGGAGAACCTCTGGGGGGATCTAGGATGGAAAAGGACCTGGGGGTCCTAGTAGATGATAGGCTCAGCAATGACATGCAATGCCAAGCTGCTGCTAACAAAGCAAACAGAATATTGGCATCAAAAAGGGGATTCATTCCAGAGATAAAACGATAATTCTCCCGCTCTACAAGACTCTGGTCCGGCCGCACCTGGAGTATGCTGTCCAGTTCTGGGCACCAGTCCTCAGGAAGGATGTACTGGAAATGGAGCAAGTACAAAGAAGGCATTACCATCAGAGTTCACTAGGCTCCCAAGGTGGACAGATGACCCGACCCGTATACCCTCCCATGGTGTTGAGAGCTCTGTGATGTGTTAGGAATATTCCTACAGTAAAGGAGAATCCGCCCCTATGGTCAAAACCACTTATCAAGTGCTGCACCATCCATCCCACTGGTTCTTACAAGCAGACCAGACCTGGTTTTATAATAGAGAAAACAAAGAAAAAACTGCACATTTTTTTCTTTGTTTTCTCTATTGGTTGTGAATATTTCACTGTTGAACTGCTGCTTTTTTTTTTTTTTTTTGATATTGCGGGGATTCCTTTTTGTTTTCTTCTGGTTTTATAATACTTTTTAGGCTCTGAGGAAGAGGATATTTCTCGTAACGCGTTAGTCAACTATACATTATATATATATATATATATGTATGTATATCCTTGTATATATATCCTTGTATGGGCAGCTAACTATTCACTTTTTAGCCCTGTTTTGGACAGTGTTTTTTATTGTGTGTTTTTTATTGTGTACTTAGTGAGATTATTGTAATGTACTTTCAGTCTATACCATTCTGTTTTAAATAAAATTCTTTTTAAGCATTCATGCACTAGCTTTCCTTTTATCTTTTCTACATATCACTTCGGACTTCCCCTAGTTGGCATAGGCAGCGGGATGTGCATGACCAACTATATATTACCACCAGGAAAATACTACCACCTTTATTGAGGCTCACCGCACTAGCGCAGGAGAAAATGTCACTTACCACCGTCACCCCCTGCCAGATGCCACGTGTCACTTACCACCAGATCCCACAGCCGCTCTCCCCACTGCTGAACGAAGGAGGGAGAGGGAATGGGCAGGAAACAACGCCCTCTCTGCGGAGTTCTTCAAGGGTCTATGTACACTGCATCAGGGTGTAAGCTCGGTGCAGGGAATGGCTGCAAGAAAAGAGAGGCTCCCGCCTCAGCTGCGCCCCCTACAGCACAATGTCCAAGGCAGGCGACTCTTCTCTATAGGTGAGGAACAATGATCAGCCTGCAGGGGGCATGTCTTGGAATTTCTCTCCCTGGATCCCAATGTGGGGTTCCCAGCTCCCCAGATTACAGACAGATGGAGGGGGGATGGGCTGGTACAGATTTGGGGGAACCCCTGAGCGGGTCAGGTAAGTCCTCTGTATACATTTGAAGGATACCCTGTCAGTATAAAGTATAACGTCACCTTTTTAGAGATATGTTTCCTATATTTCCAATTATATATGTAAGTTCCTATTATTTATTGATGAGTCAGTGGAGATGTCTGTACCACACACACAGCCTGGATATTGGCAGATGAGATCTGTACAATCTGATCTGACAGACGCCCCGTCCATAGATAGGAAATGACGTCACACAAAGAGCTGAGCACACATCGTCTCTTTATATATTTTTATTGGTTATATTGATGACATTGGTAACTTTGTATCAGATCAGTGATATAATGCGATTTGTAAGTGTTTTTTCTCTTTAACGAGCAGCAAGCAGTAAATGAAGACAGCAATACAGAGACAATTCACCCCCCAATAATACAGAAGCGTCATTATCTTACGATCTCGTTATGTTGGATTCCTGAAGAATAAAGCTAAACACTGGACAAATGCTTAAAGCAGGCCTTAAATTTAGACTTGGACTTAAAGACACCCAATAATTGAACTTATTTTCCTCTTGGCTCCTCCCACTGTCTCCCCCACCACTTCCTTTGTTCCTAGGGGCGTGAGACATGTAAGAGAAGATCTTATTGGATCACACACTCCACCTCACTGCCCAGGACAGAAATGCTGGTTTTTGGCCCTAAGCTGAACCCGGTGCCTAAGACTTTTAGCTCAAGACCATCAACTCCAGCTGACACCCCAGAGTCCACACCGAGGCCAAGCTTAGCTGTAAACGGCCCGACACCGGCAGAGACACTTCCAAGTTCTGCCCTGGCCATGGCACCTACTCCTGTTACACTGGCTTCAGCTCCAGCGAAGGCATTTGGCCCTTTAGCTTCAGCCTCAAAAACACTGAACTCTGCCCCCGCTCTGCCAACTCCAGTCATAGCATAAGCTCCGGCCTTTGGGATCCTCTCCATGGGTTTATTTGTCCCTCCCGTGGCGTATGTTCCTGATCGAGCGTATGTGTCTTCAGCATACGCATCAGCTGGTCTGTCAGCGGTGTCAATTATTCTAACAAGACCTGATGCTGATGCATTAACAGATGCTAATCCCATTGTTGGTTTCTTCTGCTTGTCCACCTTCAATGATGATTTTGCATAGTTTGTAAGATGTTCTCTTGTAGGTAATCTGGCAGGTGGTCTTTCTCTATAATTCCTCCATGTAACTCCAGAATTTCCAAGCTTCTTCTCACTCTTCAATGACTTGAGGTAGTGGCCATGCTGTTAGGAGAAATAAGTATACGGTATATCATCAGATACATCCTTCACTACGCTAAACACGCTGTAAACTTGCTGGCTTCACAAAATGTTGAGACCGACCTTCACCCCCTTCCCTGACCCTACTATCTGAGTACAGCCATATCCAATGAACATCTCAGGGCAACACAGCACCGAAATGGCGGTCAGACAACTCTGCTGGGATCTCCTGTACCCTGATGACCTGAGTCAGCTGTTTCTTTCTTTTTAGCACTAATGTTTAAAAAGGGCCCAAAATATATCCCTGGTAATTACAGACCAGTTAGCCTAAAATCAATAGTATGCAAGCTTTTGGAGGGGATGATAAGGGACTATATACAAGATTTTAGTAATTAGCATGGATTCATGAAGAATCGTTCTTGCCAAACCAATCTATTAACCTTCTATGAGGAGGTGAGTTGCCATCTAGATAAAGGAAGGCCCGTAGACGTGGTGTATCTGGATTTTACAAAAGCATTTGACACAGTGACACACACACACAAGCCGAGGCGAAGATTGGGCTCGGGTAAGTAAGGGGGGGGCTGCTGCACAGAAAAGGTTTTGTTACTTCTTTATGCATAGAATAGGAGCTTATTGGAATCATTCAATCCCTTTATTAAAAACTTTTATCACTCTGTGCGTGTGTTTTTTTTTTTTCAGAGTTTGCTGTCTTTGCAGATTTTCTTAAAGCTGAAGTAAACCAATCCATTTAACCATTTTAAATAAGTTACATTTCCGGTACCTGCTGGGAATGTAACCCTTCCATTGGTTGTTCTCTCAACCAGACTGTCAAACCATCCAATGGCTGGTGTCTTAACTGATCACATGTGCAGCATATCATGACAGTTGTAGATTAAACAGAGGCCAAGATGGCAGCTTCCTTGGCTAAAAATAAAAGGAGTGGTTTACTTCCACTTTAACATTTTGCTAAACCTTTATGTATCAGTACTGCTTGGAACAAAAAGGGCGTACATGTTAAAATGTTTGTCCTAAAAACGTAAATAGTTCAAATAAAAAATGATCATGGACAGTACTCAACAATGTTGTTTCAATTACACCAATATGGCTACAATTACTATAAAAATTAAAAAAAGAAAGTTTCAGGAAGGAACCTGTCTCTATGGTGTCATAAGCTTTGAGCTTTTCTTACTATATGAAAGGCCTTATCTCCCTCCTTCCTCTGTGCTGCTCAACAGCACAGAGGAGAATAGAGACTACCCACCTCATCTTCATCTGAACCATTTATTTGCATGTTGTCTTGGGTTTAGTACAGGTAGGAGGTTTGTCTTCTCAGGAAGGTAGCTTTATAGAAAGGTTCTCTAGGATCAGCTGTTGGCCCTCAGAAAAGGAAAGTTCTAATAAATAGAAGGGCAAGAACATCAGAGTCAGGGCATTTCTAAAGAGTCCCAGTCAGGTTACACATTGCAATAAATAAACATATTTTTGGGATGTATGCACTGTTTGTTCTGATTAATGGATATGTACAATACACTCTAGTCCTTTAGTATTCCTTTTGAAACATCTATTCAAGTTATTAACATTACACTGTTTATCACAATCTAATTTATCACCAAGAAAGATGTGTTCTGTTACCCACATAGCAAACTGGTGGAGAGCCTACATTGGAATCCACCAACAGGAGCCCAACATGAGCTACATGCACAAACACCTTCTGAACCGCTCAGACTGACTCTGCAGGTAAATCCCACACAGCCCTGTTGTAGGTCAGGAACCTCAACCAGTTTCTGGGGCTTTTGGATGTACAAGCCCCTATCTCAGTCTAGTGCTGGGCTTGAACCTGGACCTGTATCTATCAGGCCCAGCAGTACACTAAAACAGAAACTTGTACATGCAAAAGACCCAACACCCAACCACGAGAGGCGTAGCTTGGTATATGTAGTGCAGTGTGTGTGTGTGTGTGGGGAATGCGAAGACTTGTACATCCAAAAGACCCAACACTCAACCACAAGAGACGTAGCTTGCTATATGTAGTGCAGTGTGGGGAGTAATAGAAAGACTTGTACATTCAAAAGACCCAACACCCAACCACAAGAGAAGTAAATTGTTATATGTAGTGCAGTGTGGGAAGGAACACAAAGACTTGTGGTTGGGTGTTGGGTCTACTGGAAGTACAAGAGATATAACTTGGCAGATGTAGTGCAGTGTGGGGAGGAATGCAAAGACTTTTTTATCCAAGAGACCCAACCAAGAGAGAAGTAACTTGGTATATATATATATATATATATATATATATATATATATATATATATATATATATATATGTGTGTGTGTGTGTGTGTGTGTGTGTGTGTGTGTGTGTGTGTGTGTGTGTGTGTGTAGTACTGTGTGGGGTAGAATACAAAGACTCCCTAACACTGGAAGGGCAAACTAAGGTCAGGACCTTAAAGTGGAAGTCCATGCTCTAATATTAGCAAGCTTAAAACGGCTGCCAACCCACTTCTAATTCCTACACTACCCTGTAGAAGGAAGATGCATATACTTACCTATTCTCAGGGTGCTTCCATCCGGTCACTTGATCAGCTCCCAGTGGTGGCTTTAGGGAAGAGGAGGGACAGCCGACAATGGATGCCCCATAATAAGCCTGTGGGGTGATGTTACCGCCCAGACATTCCAGCTGTTGGTGCTCTCTCATCGCTCTGAAGCTGGTTGCTTGGGAGATCACATGAAACGGACCAGAACACTGTGGAAATAGGTAACTATAAGAAAGAATCAGCCTAAAGGCCCCTTTTCCTGCACTGGTGTCTCTTCTTTTTGTGCTATTCAGTCTACAGACCAGTAAGGGGTGTTCTGAGCTCCCTACCCATCTCTCCCAGTAGTTGTTTGTATGAGCAATAAACCCCTTTTAGTTTTGCATCTTAAAGTGACTGGTGCCCATCTGGTCACATCCCTCTACTGCTTAAGTGAGCTACACCCTGAGGTGAAATGTCAGCCCACCCTGTCTCTGGGGGTCAGGGGGGGAGGGGGTGCTACACATCCATCAGCGGCTCCCTTGGGAGGTAAGTGCTACATAGAAAATGCTGCTGTTTGGGGCTGATTACACAAGTAGTGGAGAATTTTCACTTTACAGAGGGAATGTTCACTTATCTACTTGAATATGGTGACCCCCCATTCTCACGTCAATCATTCAGTCGCAAAAAAATAAATAAAAATGCAGTTTTGTTAACATGTTTTCCTATGGGACCTGTTCACATCTATACTTTTTGGAAAGGGTCAGGGACAGTGGCGGCCCATCCATAGAGGGCACACGGGGCACCGCCTCCCCTATCCATGCATCCGGTCCCCTGATCTACATATCAGTGGCGCTGAACCATGGATTCAAATGTGGCGGGGGTGTTTTTTTGAAGCACCTTATTAGAACCAGAGGCTTTAATAGGCTTCAAAAAAGGGTGGCCTTGGAGCGCAGAGCATTGAGCTCCGAGCCCACCCAGTTGTGTAATGATAAGCAAATACATTTTTCCTATTATCACACTAAAGTTCCTCCCCACCAATCAGGAGGCAGTTCTGTGAGTGAGACCTGTTTCCCGATTGGCCAAAGAATCAGGCGATCCTATTGGATGCCTAGCGCTTTGGCGGAAGAGGAGACACGCGGAGAAAGCTCGAGGAGCGGACACCGGAGCTGCGGCAGCCGTTCCCCGCACTCCAGGGAAGGACACCACAGCCCCGCCACATGAGCGGGTAAGTGCCGGACAGCCTGGGGGGGGGGGGGTTGTTTCATTGCTCCGCCGCCGGGGGGGGGGGGGGCTGTTGTTTGTTTGCCGCCGCCCCCCCAAAAGAAGAACCCACCAGCTGTCACTGGTCAGGGACTTTTTTAAACACAAAACTGTGCTTTCCTTGCTTTTTTGATTTATTAAACTTCAATGGAGAAGCTGCAGAAAAGCATGTAGTGCATTTTTTGCACTAAATGATTTTACCGCAATTTGCACTCACATTTTTTTAATCTGCCCAATGACACAAAAAAAGAGCAGAAAAAAAGGCAAATCGCGGCAAAGTCACGTGTGCAAAACACACAGCAAAAAGCAAACTGCATAGGTGTGAACAGAGCCTTTCTCTGAAAAACGCTGCAAAACGCGGCTATTCAGAATTTATGAGCGTTTTTGAGCCATAAGCTTTTGTGGGATAATGCTAAAAACGCTGCAAAACGCTAAAAAACTTGCATTCTACAGCTATAGCTACTGGGGTTTTTTAATAATGTCCAGTGTACATGAGGCCGAAAACAGAAATAATGGCAAGACTTTTTAATTACGGTAAATTCTTTTTAATTTTTATTTTATTTTGTTTGCTTCACTTTTTTGGACAATCAATGTTATAGTTACCAGCTGAAAGGTCATAGTAATATATACTGTAAATATAGTATATACACCCACATATTACATTATATTATATATTATATTATATTATATTTTGTTATGTTATATTATGTTTTGTTAAGGCTGGCCATACATTATACAATTTTCTTGTACAATTTTCCCTTAGATTTACCAAATCCATATAATATGAGGTCACACCTAAACACTTTCAATGTGTATGTAATCAGGCCGGTCCCGATAATTGTATAATATATGGCCAGCCTAAGTTATGTTATATTATACTATTGGATTATGTTATGTTATATTATAAAATGTTACATAGTAGGTGAGGTTGAAAAAGACACAAGTCCATCAAGTCCAACCTATGTGTGTGATTATATGTCAGTATTACATTGTATATCCCTGTATGTTGCGGTTGTTCAGGTGCTTATCTAATAGTTTCTTGAAATTTCAGATGACCGAAGGGATTTCCACATTCTTGCCGCTCTTACAGTAAAGAACCCTCTTCGTAGTTTAAGGTTAAACCTCTTTTCTTCTAATTTTAATGAGCGGCCACGTGTCAGGGGTGTCAGGGGGTAAGAATTGTTTTAGATGGGGGCGCTTGGGGGTGTGTGCTAGGTGTGGTGATTTGGGGGGATTTGTGTTAAGAGGGGGGATGGGTGAAGATGATTTGTGCTAGGAGGGGGAAATTTGGGGGGTTTGTGCTGGAAAAGGTAATATGGTTTGGAAAGAATTTTGTGGTAGGATTGTTTTTTGTTTTTTTGGGGGGGGGGGGGATTTATGATTGTAGTGATGATTAGGGGGTATTTGTGTTAGGCGGCAGGGGATTTGGAGTGGGGGGGGAGGATTTGTGCTCGGAGGAGAAATTTTAAGTTTTTTGTTTTTGTTTTGGGGGGGGGGGCATATGGAGAGAGGGAGGATTTGATCTGGGGGGGGGGGGGGGCATTGATTTTTGCCAGGAGAGGGGATTTCTGCAGGGGGGTAGATTTGTACTAGGAAGAAGAAAGGATTTACACTTAGGGGGGAGTAGGCAGATTAGTGCTCAAAAAATTTTTTTTTGGGGGGGGGGGTGGATAATTTGTGACACATAATCATACATCTTTTGGAGGGAGAGGGCACAATTTGACATGTTTGCCCTGGGCTCTAGATGACCTTGTCTGCATATCCCCTACATTATAATAAACAGCAGCTTTAACCACTTGAGCTGCAGGAGGCCTTACTCCCCCTTTATGACCAGAGCAATTTTTGCTATTCAACACTGCGCTACTTTATCTGTCGATTGTGCGGTCATTTAACACCGTACGCAAATGAAATTTGTATCATTTTTTTCACACAGATAGAGCTTTTTTTGGTGGTATTTGATCACCAATGGGGGTTTTATTTTTTGCAATATAAATGAAAAAAGACAGGAGTTTTTGAAAAAAAAAAAAAAACAATGTTTTCTACTTTCTGTTATAAAACTGATCTAATAAACTACAATTTCTTCATAAATTTAGGCGAAAATGTATTCTGCTACATATCCTTTGGGTATTTTTTTTTTTTACCAATCAGTGTATAATATTTAGTCTGTAGGGAGTCCACAAACTATGAGATATATATCTGAAAATTGATCAATCCTGATGTACTAACGGCCGATCTCATTTCTTGAGGCCTGAAAATGTCAGAACAGTACAAATACTCCCCAAATCACCCATTTTTGAAAAGTAGACAGTCCGAGGTAGTTGGAGACATGGCAAGTTATTTGAAGTTGTAATTTTTTTTGTCACAATTTTTTTGAAAATTAAGAAATTTTATAAAAATATTTTTTCACAACTTTTTTTTACTTAGTATCACCGGTGCAGTACAGCATCATCATATGACTAGGGATGGGCGAACGGTTCGGCCCGAGCATTAGTTCGGGCCGAACTTTCGTTGTTCGGACATTCGGCGAACATCCGAACAAACGGGTTGTTTGACCGTTTGTTCGGCCCCCTGAACCGACCACAATGCATTGTGGTGTGGAAAAGTGCATTGCAAGCCCTGATTGGCTGAAGCAGTGAAAGCTTCAGCCAATCAGGGCACAGAGCACTGTCAGAGTCATGATTGGACACTGTCATCATGACTTTATCCAATAATGGCTCATTCCTGCCCACAGTATAAAAGTATTCTTTCAATGGCAGCCATTTTCAGTGTGATTTTGGCGTGGAGAGAGATAGAAGAGGGCTCTGTTCAGTGCTATTAGTTAGTGTGCTATACTGTGCTATTTTGCTTCAATTGTCAGTGTAGAATATTAGTTTAGTGTTAGTCTAGGGATAGTGTCAGTGTAGTGAGGAGGAACATCATTCAGCTTTGCATAGTGTGCAGCTAGAGTAGGGACAGCTCAGATAGTTTCACTGTAGTGTAGTGGGACCGTGTCAGTAATCTTTACATTATTGTATAGCTAGAGTAGGGACAGCTCAGATAGTTTGTGTAGTGTAGTGGGACCGTGTCAGTAATCTTTACATTAGTGCATAGCTAGAGTAGGGACAGTTCAGATAGCATCAGTGTAGTGATGGTTGAACACCGTCTATTTGATTGCGTTACTGCCAGTTTAATGCCATATAGTTCTGTGTGCATTACTGCCAGTTTAACGCCATTTACTTCTGTGTGCATTACTGCCAGTTTAATGCCATATCATTTTGCGCATGTCATTGCCAGTTTAATGCCATATAGTTCTGTGTGTGTTACTGCCAGTTTAAGGCCATATTGTTTTGCATGCATTACTGCCAGTTTAACGCCATATAGTTCTGTGTGCGTTACTGCCAGTTTAATGCCATTTGCTTATGTGTGCATTACTGCCAGTTTAAAGCCATTTACTTCTGTGTGCATTACTGCCAGTTTAATGCCATTTGCTTATGTGTGCATTACTGCCAGTTTAACGCCATATAGTTCTGTGTGCATTACTGCCAGTTTAATGCCATTTGCTTCTGTGTGCATTACTGCCAGTTTAAAGCCATTTACTTCTGTGTGCATTACTGCCAGTTTAATGCCATTTACTTCTGTGTGCCTTACTGCCAGTTTAACGCCATATAGTTCTGTGCATCACTGTACGTTTGGCGCATTATATTGCAATATATTATAGTGTATCCATGGAGTTTGTCTGTGTAGTGTGAGTACTCAAATTAAAGGGCACCAAACACCTCTTTACATTGATTAAAGTGCATCTACGTACAGATTTCAACTTCTTCTTTAATGTCTGGGAGAACAACAAGGAGAGGCAGACATTCCCTTAGCACTGTAAGGGGGCCATCAGGCTGCCTATCTTTTTTTTTAAATTCCTTTATTTTATTTTCAATAATGCATGTTACAGTTTGATGTACATGTTATCAAGATCTATAACATTTAATGAATAATATAAAACAGAAGTAGGGAGAGGACTTTAACAGAAACTACCGTCGACTAAAGATGTAACACATATACATTCCTCTTGTTTACACAATCTGTATGGTGAAGGCGGAGCCTGAGTGCATGGGAGGGTCTAATGTAATGATTATCATAGTGTCCATTTGCAAGCAATTCCCTGAGATATGCCTTGTGTAAACTGATGACTCGTGTAATTATCCTTTATCGACAGGTATAAGAGTAAACCAAAATAACAAAGAGAGAAGCTCTCCACTGACCGGGGGTGGAGATATTCCTTGCCGAACAGTAGAGTCCGGCAAGGGGCAACTAACGTAAAGTAATGTAGACCATGATATTCAATATATCTGATCAGATCTTCCCTTAGCCGGAAGAGTATAGGGGGTTGTGTGAGAACCCAGGAAGAGTGGGGGGGGGGGAAGGGAAGAGGGGAAAAAGCGGGAGACAATAGGGAGGGAGGGGCAAGGAAGATAGAGAGGAGAGGTGGAGTAGGAGGGGAAGTAGAAGAGATAGGGGGGAAGAGAGAGGTAAAGAGAAGAGGGTGGTGGTGTCACCCTCCAGCTAGGCGGGGCCCTCGTGTCAAGGAATGTCCACGCTAAGTCACCTCCCGAAGGTAGGCCTCGGAGTAGATGAAGTGTTGCCAGGGGCGCCAGGTCTCCCGAAAGGTTTCCTCCCTGTCATGCAGGGTGGCCGTAAGATCTTCCATGTCACGCAGTTCGTTAACCCTGGCATACCACTGGATCTTCGTTGGTGGGATTTCCAATCTCCAAAATAGAGGGATGCAGGCCTTAGCCGCATTAAGTAGTTGTATGGTGAGTGAAGCTTTATACTTCTTAATTGGACTTCTAGATAGGTGCAGCAAACAGGCCCCGGGATCTCCCTCCAGTGCGACACCCGTCAAACACTCGACCGTATCTGTCACTTCTTTCCAAAAAGGTTTAATCTTGGGACAGTCCCAGAAAATGTGCAACATTGTTCCTTCTCCTGCTCCACAATGCCAACATATACTTGGTACCTGCGGGAGGAACCTGTGAAGAGTGGAGGGTACTTTGTACCATCTGGTCACAATCTTGTAGCATGTCTTCTGGACCCTTGTGGCTAGAGAAGATTTTTGGGCAAAGTGTAAGATCTTTTCCCTTTGTGTTTCATCAAAATGCGCTCCTAATTCTGTCTCCCATTTAGTAAGGAAGGGGGGCACAAAGCCTTCAGCCGGGGCGATCAGAGAGAGGTAGATCAGGGATAAAGAGTGGCGTACGGGCTCTCTGCGGTGGCAGATACGTTCCAATTCCGTGAGTGGGCGTGGGGGACCTAGAGTTCGAGCGCTTCGGCGTAAAAAGTTACGCAGTTGGAGACCGCTCAGGAAATCCAATGGCGTGTCCAAGTCTTCTATTCCCGCGGTCGTCCTGAGCTGGCCACCGGAATCCAGGAAGTCGTGGAGGTGTGGCCATCTATCTCCCTCTGAAAAGGCTCTATAAATCGGCCCCTGGCAGCCCGGCAAGAAGTCAGGGTTGCCCAGGATCGGCACCATAGGAGAAGGAATAGGTGATATCCGGGTTTTACGAAAGGTTTCTCTGGCCACTCTCAATGTGTTTCCCAGAGTTGGGTGTTCGGCGATGATCTTCGGGATCGGAGTGGAGAGCCACGGCCAACTCCTAGCCGTACCATCGGAGTCCTCTATCTCCATAGTGACCCATTGTTTGGCCTCTGAGTGGCAGTACCAGTCTATTAGTCTGGTAAGATGTGTTGCCCTGTAGTAGGCTTTTACGTCTGGTAGTCCCACCCCTCCCCTGCGTTTTGCCATATAAAGTAGTTGTAGTTTGATGCGTGGCTGCCTGTGCGACCAGACAAATTCTCGGAAGAGTGCGTCGATTCGCTTGAAAAAGGAGGGCGCGAGATGTATGGGGAGGGCCTGCAGAAGATAGAGTATCCTCGGGAGAGCTGTCATCTTGATGGCATTACAGCGTCCAAACCACGTTAAAGTGAGGGAGTGCCAATGCTGCAGGTCTGTTTTAAGTCTGTGTAGAAGAGTGGCAAAATTTGCTTGGTAAAGGTCGGCGGGGTCCGTGGTGATGGCCACTCCTAGGTACGGAATGGTATCGGTTGCCCAGTGGAACTGGTAGTTCAAGCGCAATTGTCGGATATTTTGCGAGCTCAGAGTGATATTAAGCATGGAGGATTTAGACATGTTTATTTTAAATAGAGACAGAGCCCCGTACTCCCTCAAAGAATGGAGCAGGACGGGGAGTGAGGCAATGGGGTCAGCCAGGAAGAAGATAAGGTCATCTGCGAAAGCGGCGACCTTGTGGGCTCCAGATGTTTTACGGAAGCCCTCTATGTGGGGGTTGGCCCGTATCTTACAGAGCAGGGGTTCCAAGGTAAGAATAAAGATTAGGGGAGACAGGGGGCAACCCTGTCTGGTACCATTCCGGATGTTAAAATAACCCGACCTGGTTTCGTTGACCCTAACCGCCGCTGTGGGGTTAGAGTAGAGTGATAAAATCCAGCTGAGCATCGACGACCGGAGGCCAATGTGTTCGAGAGTAGCTCTAACAAACGTCCAATCTACACGGTCGAAAGCCTTCTCTGCGTCGGTTGACAGCAGGAGAAGGGGTCGTCGCGTGGTCCTAGCGGCATGTATGAGGTTCAGCACCCTAATTGTGTTGTCACGGGGTTCCCGTTGGGGGACAAAGCCCGCTTGGTCTTTGTGAATTAGGTTTGGTATGTGTGGGAGCAATCTGTTCGCCAAGATCTTGGCAAATAGTTTCAAGTCGGTGTTTAGCAAAGCTATCGGTCGGTAGTTCCCACACCGAAGTAGGTCCTTTTCCTCTTTAGGGATGAGAGAAATGTAAGCCCTAAGAGAGTCTATGGGGAAGGAGTTACCTTTCGAGATTGAGTTAAGTGCATCCACTAACGGTTTAGAGAGCGTCTCAAAGAATGTTTTGAAATAGATTGGAGTGAGGCCATCAGGGCCTGGGGCTTTCTTAGGCTTGGAACTCGTCAGTGCTACCCCCAGCTCCTCCACCGTAATGGGGTCTTCCAGTTCTTCCACGGTATCGGCCGGTAGAGATGGCATGCCAGAGGAGGCTAGATATTCATGTGGGGTGGGTCCCCCAGTAGAGTTAGGGGCATTGGGAGAGGGTCTGTCTAGGTTATAGAGACCGCTGTAAAATGAACGGAATTCTTCCGCCATTTCTGTTGAGGTAGAGACCCTCCGACCCGAAGGGGACAGAATGTGGGGGATGAAAGTTTTGGTGCGGGGACCGCGTAAAGCTCTGGCTAGAAGAGAGCCAGGTTTGTTAGAGAATTCATACATTGTACGACGTGACCATGCTAGCCTCTCTTTAGTTTTATGCAATAGAAGCGAGCGAAGCTCCTCACGTGCTTTAAGTAACTCCTGGTATACGGAGCTAGCTAGGCTAGCCTTATGTGTACATTCAAGGGTCTTAATCTGAAGAAGAAGTTCTTCAGTTCTACGGATTCTTTCCCTCTTGAGACGTGCCCCAATGCCTATCAAAATGACCCTGATAACTGGCTTGTGCGCCTCCCACATCACCAAGGGGTTGGGGACCGAGGCTTCATTAAGTGTAAAGTATTCCTGAAGTTTGGCTTGGATCTCAGCGCGGATCTCTGCAGATTGAAGCAGTGACTCGTTCAGTCTCCACGAAGGTGGAGATTTAGACATTGGTCCCATTTGGAGCGTCAGGTGTATTGGGGCATGGTCAGAGAAGGAAATGACGTCTATGGATGAGTCCACCACCCTTGGCAGGTCCTTATGGGAAAGGAGCAGGTAATCTAGTCTTGAGTACGAATGATGAACTTGTGAGAAGTACGAGTAATCCCTGTCCCTGGGGTGTAAGAGGCGCCAGGGGTCCATCAAACGAAGTGAGTGAAGATCAGATTTAATTCGTTTAAGGCGAGCGTATGAGAGATGGGAGGCACCCCGTGAGGTATCCAACAGGGGGTCCATCGCAAAGTTCATATCACCCCCAAAAATGAGCATCCCCTCCGTAAACTCAAGCAGTTTGGGTATCAGCCCACGCAGGAACTGTGCGTGGTCAGCATTGGGGAAATAGATATTGGCAAGAGTGACCTGAACGTCAGACACCTTTCCCTTAATCAGGAGAAAGCGGCCCTGGTGGTCCGCCTGCTGCGCCCCGAACTCCCAAGGTACAGATTTTGCCACTAAAATGCTAACCCCCTTAGATTTGGAGATAGGTGAGATACTGTGGTATGCCGTCGGGAACAGATTGTTAGTCAGTTTAGGAATATGTTCACCATGAAAGTGGGTTTCCTGTAGAAAGGCAATTTGGGTTTTAGTTCTGCGTAGGTCAGCTAGGAGCTGAGAACGCCTTTCCGGGATATTGAGACCCCGTACATTGAGGGAGGTCACCTTTAGGAGAGCCATTGTGGCAGCCGGGGCGCTGAGAATCGTTGACAGGATGAGGAGGACAATCACTTTTAGTTTAAGTTCACGTCCCCACCCAACTAGAGAGCAACAGCACCGGGGAATAGAGGGGGATAAAGAAGGAGATGACAGGATCAGAGAGAGAGGAGGGGAGGGTAAGTAAGGGGGGGAGGAAGGGGAAGGGGGGAGGGAGCAATCTAAGTTAGTCAAGTGACTACTCTATGAGCTCCCGGCTGAGACACAGAAGAAATTGTGCAGCAACCGGGAGGTCACCCTAAAGGGGGGTGGTCGATGCGACGAAATGCGCAACAAAATAGTTATTGCTATCACCTAAGTAAGCAAGACAAGCAATATAAAAAGGTACTTTTGGGAGTGGTAGGGAGATGCACTGAGTGGAGGGCCTTCAGAATCAGAAACATTGAGAAAAACAATACATTAACCATCGTAAATAAAGTGTGATTTACCACAAATCTGGGCATAACATCCATAAACGCAACTGTGTTTAAGGCTAGTGAGTGCAACTAAGTAGACCTCTAACATCCATGACCTACTGGCGTTGACGCATTGCAGAGGCGGCCGAGGACAGAGGTCCCCTGGGGTCAACTCGCCCTTCTCCTGGACAGGACCAGGAGGGAACCCCCACCGCCCGACTGTCAGTGTGCCAAGGCAGCATGGCCAAATGTGGATCATGAAAAACATGTATGCACCTCCACTCCAGCGTCAACGTTCACATCAGATAAGCTCGGATGGAGTGCATGAAGTCTAGCCTGCAGCAAAAATGCAACATTTATAACAATTATAACAATGCGTCCCCCCTCCCTCCTCCCCTGTCCATAATTAAGAATTAACCCATGTGGGTTTAAATGTTCCTGGGAGGATCGCCATAGAGGGGGGAAGGAGCGGGGCACCTGCCCATAGGAGGTACTGAAAGTCTTACCGAAAACCAAAAGGTAGCGAGCGTTTAGTCCTCGGATGATGTTGGATGGGCTCTTCTGACTTCTCGGTTTGGCGGGCGGGATCTTGGGCTTCGAAATCTCTGTTGTCTGGGTGGTGCTAGACTTTGTGAATCCTGGGAAAGCAGATAGTCAAACCAGTTGGGCACCTCAATCACTGGCCTGGAAATGAAATGAAAAAGGGCAGGGAGTTGGTCTGGCATGCGGAGGTAGAATTCCGCCCCCCGCCTCCTGACAATAAGATGGAAGGGGTGACCCCATCGGTATGTGGCATCAGCCTCGCGGATAACTTCCAGTAGGGGTCGCATGAGCCCACGCATGGTGCGTGTTTGTCTGGAAATGTCAGGGAAAATCCTGATGGGAGCCCCGTCAAAGTCTATTGGGCCCTTTTCCCAGGCAAGGCGAAGAATGTCCTCCTTGATAGTGAAAAAATGCACCCTGCATAATACATCACGGGGAAAGTCCAGTTCGGATGATGATCTCTGTGCGGAGGGCGGGGGTCTGGGGCCTGGAATATGATGCACTCTGTCCAGTTCCAGGTCAGCTGTCGGTGGTTTGCCCAGAACCTGGTTTAGGATGGCAACCACTGTGGATCGGAGGTCTGGGCCCATGGTGGCTTCTGGGATCCCCCTTAGGCGCAAATTGTTCCGCCTGCTCCTATTCTCGCCGTAATCCAGGCGCAGCTGAACGTCGACAAGATGGCGGCGGAAGGCCCCATACTCCGACTCCAGTGTAGTGAGGCGCGCTTCTGTAGTAGTTTGGGAGGCTTCGATCGTGGTGACTCTCTCCTCAACAACATCCACTTGCTGTTTTAGGTCATGCAGTTCTCTGGTTAGTGCGTTGACAATAGAGGTGGCCATAGCGTTTAAGTCCTGTTTGGTGGGGAGGCCTGACACTATGTCTCTCAGAGAGCCTTCAACTAGGCCGCTTAGGTCACCAGCGTTATCTGGAGGCAGTAGGGTGTCAGCAGTTATGAGAGCCGGGGACACTATAGGAGAGGGTGCTCTGTGTGGCAAGGGGGGAACGTCCTCCTCCGCTGCGGAGGTAATTGCAGGAGCGCCCTTCTTACTTGAAGATGCAGCGCCCGCCATGCTGACTCGAGGCGGCGCCATCTTGCTCCGTCCCCCCGGCGAGGAAGCCTGCTGTTGCTGCAGAAAGTAGTGTGAGATTTCAGGTCCCCTCCGTTCCTCAGTGAGCGGTGGGTGCCTGCGGCCTCCTGGCATGAATGGATGGCTTAGCTGATCGGTGCTATGGGTGATTCACGGCCCGTTTCAGTGCAGAGCTCCCGACGATGAGTCCTCACGTTTCCATAGCTAGGTCACGTCTCCCTCCTTTAATATATTTTGTGCTGAAGTTTCTGCGCCTCATTCAAGTGTTAGGGGGCCCAAGCCAGGCAGTAGTGAGCAAGCGAGTGATGGAGCCTGTCTGCAGGGTCAGGGGTAGTCAAGCAGTAGGTATGGTACAGTGTGTGTCCCTTTAACAGTCTTTCCTCTCACCTACAATTATATGATGTAGAAGCTGTCCACTTCAGGCCTCCGCAGGCTTATCAGAGTATGCAGCCCAGCCGGCTCCCCCCACAATCAGGAGGGCAGAGGGTGAAGGTGCTCCAGAGATTGTTCCTCTGCACAGGCAGATGTCCCCCACCGTCTCAGGGCCTCTTCCTCCAGGCCAGCAGGATCCGGATCTCCCCGATGGGTCCGGACCTTATGGGGAGGCCGCGATTGCGGCCTAGTTACATGTGGGGGGGGGGGAGAGACCAGGCCCAGAGCACGGCCTATTTGCAGTCCAGGGTCAACTCACTCACCCCCCTCCGCTGTCCACAGCAGCCGGCTATGTGCACCAGCAGGGGCGATCGCGCCAGGGGGCTCCCGGCTCGCCGCGTGGCCCGTCAGGAAAGACCGCGGCTTCGGCCTAGTTGAGCGGGAGTGCACAGCGGCGCCGCTCGCGGTCCGGGAGCAGAAATCCTCCTCGCTCCTCACTTGGCAGGGAGTGCCTGGGTCCCCCCCGAACAGCTGGGGTGGAGATTGAGGGCAATTAGGGTCGATGGAGCTGGATTCGGAGTACGGATGAGCGGAGCTCTAAGAAAAAGCCGCCGCTCACAACGCCATCTTGGCCACGCCCCCAGGCTGCCTATCTTTGAGGGTGTTCAATCATTTGACCTGGAAGAATGTTTTTGGTATAGGTTTCAAGCGCACAATTAACACCCAAAGACCAATTTTTCTGACAGGTGCATATCATTGCAGATTTTTTTGCCTTCATCAAGGGCACCACCGACACCCAAAGACCAATTTTTACGCACCCGTTATTTCTATCCAAAGTCAAAGTGACACCAGAATGTATCCAAAACAATCTCTAATCTTGTTCCCAGCGCACTACATTGTGGCCTCTCATACACACTGGCTCCTCATCATACACACTGGCTCCTCATCATACACACACTGGCTCCTCATCATACACACTGGGTCCCCAGCTGCTGCTGAGCAAAATAAAGGCAGCTTGCAGGGAAAATGTCATTTTTTTTGGCTTTATAAATGCAATTATTGCTGCAGCAGATTCTAGATATGGTACAGATCTGCCACTTTACAGGTAGACTAAGGGGATTATATTGAAAGACATTTTTCATTTTTTAGGCTTTCACTTTAAAAATCAAAAAATCACTTCTCATTTAAAAATGACGTTTTTCACAAACTTTTTTTTAATTGATACATGTCCCCCGGGGCAGGACCCGGACCCCTATAACCATTGTATGCCCAATTAGTTGCATTTAAGCCTTCAAAATGGGCACTTTTGATATTTGACGTTCGTGTCCCATTGACTTTAATGGGGTTCGTTGTTCGGGTCCGAACGTTCACGGTGTTCAGAAGTTCTGGTCCGAACCGAACAGGGGGTCCGTTCGGCCCATCCCTACACTGACTGGTGACAGTATGTAAAAAATAAATAAATACATTTTATTTATTTTTTCATTTTTTTTACACACTTTCATCAGAGTGGTTCAGTGTCACCATAATAACAATGTACTATTCCGGGGGGGGGTTACATTTTGCTGTTACAATGATGATCACTGTAACAGTAATGTTTTGCAATGTCATGAATGGGTTACATTCATAACAGCTGTGATTACTAGTGATCTGTGATTGGCAACAGCTAATCACATGGTACAGGTTGCTGTGATTGGCCCAGGTACCATGTGATAGCTGTGGGCCAATCACAGCATAGGAAAACACGTTGTGATCATGTGATCGCACAGAGTTTTGATGTGTATTTGGTGCATGTACTGCAGTGGTGGCCGCTCATAAGGGGCGCAGCCTCCCTAATCTCCATGCAGGTCGCTGGACGCACTCATTTCTTTGGAGCCTATGGCTCTAATTGGCTTTGAAAAGGGTGGGCCTGGGGTGCGGAGCACTGCGCCTTGAGCCCACCCAGTTGTGTGACAATAGCAAAATAACATTGGCTATTGTTTTCCTGCTTCTCCTCCCGGCCAATCAGGAAGTGAGTCTTAAGACCCGATTGGCCGGGAGGAAAAGTGACTGGATTTTCCGGTAGGGGAAGCAGGGGGGAAGCTGCTGAGGAAGAGAAGCAGGGGGGAATGCGCTGAAGCCGTCCTCGAAGCCGCCAAGGAGGAGAAGCAGGGGGGAAGCTGCCATAGCCGACAAGGAGAAGAAGGAGGAAAGCCACTGAAGCCTCCTGCGAAGCCACTGAGGAGGAGAAGGGGGGAAGCCACCGAGGAGGAGAAGCAGGGGGGAAGCCACCGAGGAGGAGAAGCAGGGGGGAAGCCACCGTAGCCTCCCACGACCTGGATAAGGGGGTAAGTAGTGTGAGACAATTGACCAAGCGAAGGTGGGGGCAACTGGGAGGTTTGCTTGCCACCCCCCCTAAAAATTGGAGAACCAACCGCCACTGATGTACTGTATAGTAAATTCTATAAAGAAATTGATTGTTTTATATATTAATCAAGCATTTCATTACAGTGAACACTGTAGTGTGCATGTATAGGTGTGAATTGGTCCATTAAATTGGTATTAAGCCCAAAACCAAAAATGTCTTATATTGCAGCTTACCAATATGTAGATGGCTGCATTTGTTTTATTTTTTTATTTTTTTTATGCTTTTTTCTCCTCTGTTTGCACCTGGTGATCTGGCCAGTAACACCCCCACTCCCCCCACTCTGGATGAAGGAGCACAGGTGGCACAGCAGACAGCAGCATTATCAGTCTGGGGGGAGGGGAGGGAGTGTTAGATGGACTAGCAAATTTAGATGCACAAATTGACTCCAAACTCCAACTCACACGTTATAATTTCTTTTGAAATAAAGGTTTTACATAAATAAAAGCTGATCATTGTGAGCACCCCTGTCAGTGTTAAATGGTTTGTCTCAACCTTCTAACTCATATACCTGCAGGGCAGCCTAGTCTTCTGAAATAACAGACTTACTGGCAGGATCACCAGATGAAAAAAGAAGAAAGAAAGCCTAAAAAAGAAAACGAATGCAGCCGTCACATCCAAGAATTGGCAAGCTGCATTTTAACCACTTAAGGACCGAGCCTCTTTTTGAGATTTGTTGTTTACAAGTTAAAAACTTTTTATTTTTGCTAGAAAATTACTTAGAACCCCCAAACATTATACATTTTTTTCTAAAAATACCTCAGATCTCATATTTACACTAGGATGCAAAAAAAAAAAAATAATTATTTGTCATTTAAAAAAAAAAAAAAAAAATGGCCCTTTAAGAGCTATGGGCGAAAGTGACGTTTTGACGTTGCTTTCACCCTGCAATGTTATGGAGACGGGTGGGGGGGGGGCATCTTCCCCTCACTCGTCTCCATACCCAGCAAGGAACAACATCTGATCGCCTCTGAGCTGCCGATAGCTCCGCTAAGCGGCGGAGGGCACTGGAGCAAGGCGGGAGGGGGGGGCCCTTCTCCCACCGCCGATAAAAGTGATCTCGCGATGAATCCGCCATTAGAGACCACCATTATCGGAAACCAGACCGCTGGCTGAAGAAGAGGATACCTGGGTTATGGCAGTTAGCTGCTGCCATAACAAAGATATTCCTCTTCAAAGTAGCGACGTGTATCGGCATGCGGCGGTCCGGAAGTGGATAATATTTGCTTGCTTTTGGGTTTATTACCGATTTTAATAAAGTGCTAAAAATGTAAATTCCAGCTTACGTTATGGTAACAGGTAACAATATAAATCTGGAAAGTTTATCTGAGCTGAAGATAATTGTGAAGGTTGAAGAGAGACATTTCGGGGCACACGGAGGACTTACCGACCAGTAATGGTGTTGGAGGACTCGTCAGGGATCTGAGGATGGAGAGAGAAGTCTGTGATGTGTGGACGAGGCAGGGAGGTATTTATATCCCGGACAGTCCTACTTTCACTTTCTGATCCAGATCTTAGTCAATCAGGGAGGTATTTGTACCCCGGACAATCCTACTTTTACTTTCCTATCCAGATCTTAGTCAGTCATTGGCTTCTTCCTGATATTCTATACTTTACATAACTCATTTCTTTTAGTTTAGATTTGTAACTGTAAAATTCTAAGTATAAAGGGAATAATAAAGGGGTCTATTTCTCATTATTTTTCCACCAAGATGTGCAGAGCTTTTACCCAACATTTACCAATTTTTTGGCTAAAACTTGGTTTTCCACATTCACTCTATTTATTGCACTTTTATTTTCTTTTTTGCTCATTTTTTAACAAGTTTCACCCACTTATACAGTGGGGAAAACAATTTTCCTGGTGCCTCCCCCAACATTCTCCTTTTTTTCCTCATACCTCTTGAGCTGGTGAAGAGTAGCAGTACGTCCATACCTCTGCCTTTGGCAGCGTCCGCTGGGTTCAGCCTCTCCCGTGCGCAGTCCCTGTTCTTGGGCCGCTATTAGCGCTGATAAGACTGGGAACCCCCTCTGGGGATCTTTTGGGGTCTTGCAGAGTTTCCTCTGAGGAACGCAGTCTGCTGGTGCATCATGAACGGTGAATGCTGGTGGATACAGCAGGAGGATCAGCTTCTTTACATCCCTGGACAGGTTGGACTTTTCCCTCGTTTGACCCCTGTTGACTCATCGCCAGGGGAGGAGCCCGCCTGTTCCTGATCCCGGGCAGGCCGGGGAGAGACACAGACACCCCCGGAAGCCCTGCCCCCGACGATGAAGGGGATTCCTTCCAGGAGCACCACCCACGGGCGCAGTCGATCGCTTTGCAGGTAGTCCTGAAGGGGCTCGCATGGGACTCCTAATGTGGCACCGAGCTCTGGGGGAGGAGACCGGAGAGAAGCGCTCCAGGGGCCGAGACCTCCGAGCTCGTACGGACTCCTGCCCTCCCCCTGTCCCTGACCCAGAGGCTCGATCTCGCAGGACAGATGAGAGCTGCTCCTGCGGCCACTCCGCTCCCCTGGACGCCGCCTCCGCCCTGAGCTGGGAGAGCAGCCTGTCCACGTCCAAAGTGGCGCAAAAGTTTATTTTTGCAGCACAAACCAGCAGAAACGTGGCACAAATGAATGGCGTGTTTGTTTTTCAAATTCAGCAACATGGGGTACAAAGTGGGCGGGGTTTCAACAACTATAACGCACAATATCTCCGAAACCAAAGCGACACAAACGTATATTTTTGCGGCACAAACCAGCACAAATGTGCACAAACGAATGGCGTGTTTGTTTTTACAATTCAGCAACATGGGGTGCAAAGTGGGCGGGGCTTACATTATATTGAATGTTTAATATCTCAGAAACCAAACCTGCACAAACGCTCATTTTTGCGACACAAATCAGCACAAACATGACACAAATGAATGGTATATTATTATTCAGGTTTTACAAACATGGCAACTTCACACAGCTATAACACACAATATCTCCGAAACTAAAGCGGCACAAAAGTTTATTTTTGCGGCACAAACCAGCAGAAACGCGGCACAAACGAATGGCGGGTTTGTTTTTAAAATTCAGCAACATGGGGTGCAAAAGTAGGCAGGGTTTCAGCAAATATAACGCCCAATATCTCCGAAACCAAAGCGGCACTAACGCTCATTTTTGCGGCATAAATGAATAGTATATTTTTATTCAGGTTTTACAAACATGGGTGCCAATTTCACACAGCTATTTAGAAGATGCTTTCTAAACTGGTAATATGAGTTAGGCTCTATTCACACTAATGCGTTTTTTGATGCATTTTGCATTTTGCAGAAATGCATGGGAATTTTCTAACATGGGTTCCTATGGAACATGTTCACATCAATGCATTTTTGTGCCTCTGCGTTTTTGGAAAGGGTCGGGGACTTTTTTTCATGCAAAATGCAGAGTTTTGCATGTAATAGAATTCAATGGACCCGCATCCAAAACGCAACGCAAAAACTGTAGAAAAAAAAAAAAAAAGCGGCAAAAACGCATGTTCAAAAACGCGGCAAGCACCGCAAAAAGCACTGCAGAATCACTCAAAAGCAACATGCATAGATGTGAATCGAGCCTAAAGGCACCTACAGTTTCTGTAAACTCCTCCCTAAAACCTTGTTGTGTAGTTGAAGCAAAGTTCTGGTCAAGCTCTCATCTCATCCACCTCCGGCCTCTATACTGGAATGTCTGGTAAAAACATTCCTCCAATGCTGGACAAAGTATATTTAGATAACAGCATTTGTGTACAGTGATGACCCCAGGCCCTCATAACGTCTCTGGTTTTACTTTCTCTTCTAAAGCAAATTCCGAGAAGCCGCTTGACTTCAGGGAATCCAGAACAGTACAAACATTCCGCCAGGATATTAATGTCCATTAAAGACCAGCCTCCCGCCAACTGCAGCGGGAGGGGAGGGGAGGGGGGGAAACCACTTCATCATCCAAGGAAGGTTCATTGAAAATAATCCTGTATTTGTTTGAAAAACCTTGTAGTAAAGAAGCGCACACCCTGATAAGCGCTCTGGTTCTACGTTCTCTCCCATAGAGAATTCTGGAATATTGTGTTTGTGGCAGGACAATAGATCCGAAGCACCCGAGAAACTAACACCATTTCTAGGCTGAAAACAGCATCTCCAAATCATAATATAAATAGTCGTTAAAATATCATCTCCGGGCAACTTTGGGCAATTCGGCTCACAGGGCACGTTTATGCTGTGTACACAGCCTGGCTATTGGCAGACGAGGCCTGCTACCATCTGATCTGATGGTTGGTCCATGGGCAAAAAAGCCAGATAAAGCTGGCCACACAAAGGGGTTGATTTACCAGAACTGGAGTGCAAAATCTGGTGCAGCTCTGCATAGAAACCATAGGCGTGCGCATGGGGTGTGCCGGATGTGCCTTGGCACGCCCTTATTACTATGTGTAGTGCTGATTCCCCCTGCTGCCTGGACTTCCTCCTTGATGTCCCCCCCGCCCCGCAGTGCTGCTGACTCCTCCCCTATCCTGGCTCAGCAGGTGGAGATTGCTGTACTAACATCACATACTAAGCACAGCGGCTCCTCCTGAGCTCTTCTGTTTTTTTTCGTTCGACTTGCTGGGTTGAACAAAAAAAAAAAAACAAAGAAAAACTGCTAGTGTGAACCAGGCTTTAGGCTGCTTTTAAATTGATCTGCCACAAAAATGTGGAAAAAACGCATAGGCAAATTTGCAGCGATTTTACCCTGTTTGCGGAGTGTTTTTTTTTTAAAGGACATGTGACTCAAAAAACGTTTTTGCCACGTTTTCCAATGGGAGGTGCATTTTTGGTGCTTTTTTTTTTTCTTAACTCCCCAAGCATGCTCCAAAAACGTGGCAAGCAGGATTTTATACACCGCAACGGAAGCGCACCGCCTCAGTGTGGACACATACATGAGAAGTGTTTTTCTTGAGCTTTTCAGGTGCTTTTTTAACGCAAAAGTGCTTCAAAAATTCCTCCGCGTGAAAGCAGTCGGAGGCCGGATTTACACCTGAGCGTTGCTTTTTTGAGCGTATTATTATTATTTTTTTTTTTCAGGGTGTTTTTTTTCTTTAGTGCTTGCATGCACATTTTTTAACGTTTGTGTACAGGGTTTTTAAAGCATTTTTTCAGCTGTGGTGTTTTTTAAATAGAGCAAAATATCATTTGCTTCATAATTTTTTGCTTTTGTTTTCAGCTTTTTTCATCCACTTTTATTGATTATTTATTTATTTATTATTTTTTTTAAAAATTGTAAGGTGTTAAGGGTTAGAGGTTATATAAAAAAATCAATGTGTGGTGTTGCGCTCTAGTGAATGGTGGCTCACCACCATAAATAAAGTGCTACATTAGATAAAGTGCTAAATAACATGTACATCACATGTGCAAAATAGCATAGAAAAATCGCATGATAAACGCTACATAATCGCATAAACTTCAAGGTGCATAAAAAAATTGAAATTATAAATAGCATAAAAATGAAATTAAAGTGCTAATGCTGACACAGTATGGAGATAGAGCCCAACAGTGCACATAGGTATCCAACAAAAATTAATAAAGTGCAATAAATAAAGTGCTGTGCTCCGAGTGACAATCTGTGTAAATACAGTCTTTCAGTGAATAAGTGATGTGAATCCTCTTCAGTGTATAAACACCTCGGTGTGCAGTGACTCCTTATCTTACCGCTGTAAGGTGACAGCGCGATGCAAATAGTGATGATGAGTGAATCTGGGATCTTGCAGTGGCTGTCGCCTAAAGTTCTTCACATCCAATGGTGGCCAGGAAAACATCGATAGGGTTGGTGTCCTAATGTGCCTTGGTAACCTGCTATACGATCCTCATATACAGTGATATATTGCCTCTGTATACAGTGGGGACAAAAAATATTCAGACCCCCTTCAATTTTTCACTCTTTGTTATATTGCAGCCATTTGCTAAAATCATTTAAGTTCATTTTTTTCCTCATTAATGTACACACAGCACCCCATATTGTACACACAGCACCCCATATTGTACACACAGCACCCCATATTGTACACACAGCACCCCATATTGTATACACAGCACCCCATATTGTACACACAGCCCCCCATATTGTACACACAGCACCCCATATTGTATACACAGCACCCCATATTGTACACACAGCCCCCCATATTGTACACACAGCACCCCATATTGTACACACAGCACCCCATATTGTACACACATCATCCTATATTGTACACACAGCACCCCATATTGTACACACAGCACCCCATATTGTACACACAGCCCCCCATATTGTACACACAGCACCTCATATTGTACACACAGCACCCCATATTATACACACAGCCCCCCATATTGTACACACAGCACTCCATATTGTACACACTGCACCCCATATTGTACACACAGCACTCCATATTGTACACACAGCACCCCATATTGTACACACAGCCCCTCATATTGTACACACGGCCCCCCATATTGTACACACAGCACTCCATATTGTACACACAGCACCCCATATTGTACACACAGCACTCCATATTGTACACACAGCACCCCATATTGTACACACAGCCCCTCATATTGTACACACGGCCCCCCATATTGTACACAAAGCCCCCCATATTGTACACACAGCACCCCATATTGACAGAAAAACACAGAATTGTTGACATTTTTGCAGATTTATTAAAAAAGAAAAACTGAAATATCACATGGTCCTAAGTATTCAGACCCTTTGCTGTGACACTCATATATTTAACTCAGGTGCTGTCCATTTCTTCTGATCATCCTTGAGATGGTTCTACACCTTCATTTGAGTCCAGCTGTGTTTGATTATACTGATTGGACTTGATTAGGAAAGCCACACACCTGTCTATATAAGACCTTACAGCTCACAGTGCATGTCAGAGCAAATGAGAATCATGAGGTCAAAGGAACTGCCTGAAGAGCTCAGAGACAGAATTGTGGGAAGGCACAGATCTGGCCAAGGTTACAAAAAAGTTTCTGCTGCACTTAAGGTTCCTAAGAGCACAGTGGCCTCCATAATCCTTAAATGGAAGACGTTTGGGACGACCAGAACCCTTCCTAGAGCTGGCCGTCCGGCCAAACTGAACTATCGGGGGAGAAGAGCCTTGGTGAGAGATGTAAAGAAGAACACAAAGATCACTGTGGCTGAGCTCCACAGATGCAGTCGGGAGATGGGAGAAAGTTGTAGAAAGTCAACCATCACTGCAGCCCTCCACCAGTCGGGGCTCTATGGCAGAGTGGCCCGACGGAAGCCTCTCCTCAGTGCAAGACACATGAAAGGCCGCATGAAGTTTGATAAAAAAACACCTGAAGGACTCCAAGATGGTGAGAAATAAGATTCTCTGGTCTGATGAGACCAAGATAGAACTTTTTGGCCTTAATTCTAAGCGGTATGTGTGGAGAAAACCAGGCACTGCTCATCACCTGTCCAATACAGTCCCAACAGTGAAGCATGGTGGTGGCAGCAATCATGCTGTGGGGGTGTTTTTCAGCTGCAGGGACAGGACGACTGGTTGCAATCGAGGGAAAGATAAATGCGGCCAAGTACAGGGATATCCTGGACGAAAACCTTCTCCAGAGTGCTCAGGACCTCAGACTGGGCCGAAGGTTTACCTTCCAACAAGACAATGACCCTAAGCACACAGCTAAAATAACGAAGGAGTGGCTTCACAACAACTCCGTGACTGTTCTTGAATGGCCCAGCCAGAGCCCTGACTTAAACCCAATTGAGCATCTCTGGAGAGACCTAAAAATGGCCGTCCACCAACGTTTACCATCCCCCCTGACAGAACTGGAGAGGATCTGCAAGGAGGAATGGCAGAGGATCCCCAAATCCAGGTGTGAAAAACTTGTTGCATCTTTCCCAAAAAGACTCTTTAAAAGGGGCTTCTACTAAATACTGAGCAAAGGGTCTGAATACTTAGGACCAAGTGATATTTCAGTTTTTCTTTTTTTAATAAATCTGCAATATTGTTTTTATTCTTATTGATTGTAAGACTTTTAATAAAGAAAAATTGGGAAGAATGTTCCTTACATTGGTGATCAGTGGGAAGAATGTTCCTTACATTGGTGATCAGTGGGAAGAATGTCCCTTACATTGGTGATCAGTGGGAAGAATGTTCCTTACATTGGTGATCAGTGGGAAGAATGTCCCTTACATTGGTGATCAGTGAGAAGAATGTTCCTTACATTGGTGATCAGTGAGAAGAATGTTCCTTACTTTGGTGATCAGTGGGAAGAATGTTCCTTACATTGGTGATCAGTGAGAAGAATGTTCCTTACATTGGTGATCAGTGAGAAGAATGTTCCTCACATTGGTGATCAGTGGGAAGAATGTTCCTTACATTGGTGATCAGTGAGAAGAATGTCCCTTACATTGGTGGTCAGTGGGAAGAATGTTCCTTACATTGGTGATCAGTGAGAAGAATGTTCCTTACATTGGTGGTCAGTGGGAAGGAGGAGGAGGACACACCCAAGGAGCTCTCTGAGAACCAGCCTTTTTTTCAAGCCTGGGCCTTGCCTGTTAGCTTGGCCCAGGAACAATGCCTGATCCTGGGGGAGGCCCAGGGAGGGATCCCCCTGATGACATGGGGCCTAGTGAGGAGGAGGTGGAGGATCTGACTGTGGGTCCAGGCCCTGGTATGGATGCGAGTATCTTCAGATAGAAGATTGTTGATCGCTTTAGGGAAATTGGAAGGGCTGAAGAGAAACTTCAAGTTTTGAAAACTAACCATAAGAACTTCAAAGCCAAATACTTCCAGGCCTGGAGTAGAAATCGCACAGCCATGAAGCCTGAGTTACAGGAATATGAGGAAAAAGTAAAGCAGCAAACTTTATTGTTGGAAAAATTAAAAGCCAGAAGTGGAGCTTTTAAAGAAAAATTTGAGAATGAGAAGAGATTTGCCAGCCAGTCGTCAGTAAGTCGCATGGATCAGCAGCCTCAGGTTATGGATGACCCGGGTCCATCTGCCTCTGCACCTCTCCCCCCATGTAAGGCCTTGGAATCGCCAGCGGCAACCAGCCAGGGGGTTGAGAGTGAGCATGGCACCCTGACCTTCATCCGGCGGATGGAGTCACCCCTGAGAGCAGACAAGTTTGCCATTTCTGGTGATCCATCAGAAATCCCTGAGGATGAGAGGAAAGATAAACCAGGGAATGAAGATGGACCTGCACCAAACACCCTGAACATGGATGTTTCTACTCCTGCATTTGCTGAGACCAGTAGTTCCTCTATCAAGTTTGCTGCATGTGTTTCACACAGTAAGGCTGACACCAGCAAAGAGATTGCCTCACCTGAGCCTCTCTGTGTTCCAGCAGAGCTGATTGATGGTGATGGGGGAGGGGATCAGCACATTGCACCATGTGCAGTGGAAGCCATGGAGGTGTCAGACCAGCCTGCTGAAAGTCCTGTCCTGATGGAGGAGAACAGGCCAGCTGAAGATTCCACCAGCACAGCAGTGGGAACTGACACTGTTGGGAAGACTACAGGAACTGTGAATATACCAGCAAGTATTAAGAATGACAGTAATGATAAAACTATGAATGTGGTGGGTGGTGGTGAAGGGGTTAATACTGCTGGGAAAAATAAAAATGACATTGCTCTCCCTGCTCAGCAGAGGAAAGACTCAGCGATTGTGCAGACCAAATCTGTACAATCGATATCTGCCAGAAATGTGACAGACGGTTCAAAGCACACAAATGCTTCTTCTGCTGGGAGAAATGTGGGCAGTTATGCGTCCGTTCTGGGGAGTCGCACCAAAGAGGGTGGAGGGAATTTTAGTGGTCACAATTTGGGGGGGCTTGGTGGTGGGATGGTTGGTGGGTACAGGAGGAGGAATGTGGTTCAATTGAAGTGGGAGGGGGAGGGGACCCCACCAGTAAGGGGGAGGGTGGCTGAGTTGGTTCTGGAAATGGGGTTTAAAGCATCAGATATCTTTGCTTTGATTTGCCCAGTGGGGAGTTATGAATTTGATTTGTCCTTTGTAAAACCTGAGGGTTTGGATTTATTTTGGGAGCGATATAGGAGGTGCAAGGGCCTTCCGCAGTGGAGTGGTTTGGTGCCAAAGGTGATTTCCAGGCAGCCTCTGATAAAGTCGGTGACGATCCTGGTGCGTAACGAATCCATACCAGAGGCTGATTTGATAGTATGGCTACGCCGATATGGTGAGGTCCTCGCTCCACTGCGGAAGGTCCTTGATGAGCATGGGATATGGACAGGGGCCTGGACAGTCTCACTAAAATTGGGGGTGCTTGGAAATGTAGTTCAACACCTTCCCTGTTCAGCTTTTCTGGGGAGAGATAGGCTGACTATTTTTTACCAGGGTCAGCCTAAAGTCTGTAATAAATGTGGAGACAAAGGCCATTTTGCATCTACCTGTACCCGTAAGAAATGCTCACTGTGCCAGGATCTGGACCATTTGGCTAAGGATTGTACTGAAATTCGGTGCAATTTGTGCCAAAAGCTGGGTCATCCTTATAGTCAGTGCCCGGAGGCATTACATAACTTGCCAGGATTGGAGGCTGAGTTGCAGAGACTTGATAAGGAGGATGAGGCCGCTAAAACTGTTATTGCCCCTCCTGTTTCTGTTATATCTGTTCCAGATTCTGTTTCCCCTAGTAATGTGGTCCCTGAGTCTGTCCCTCCTGTTTCTGTTACATCTGTTGTTTCGGATTCTGTTTCCCCTAGTAATGTGGTCCCTGAGTCTGTCCCTCCTGTGTCTGTTACATCTGTTGTTTCGGATTCTGTTTCACCTAGTAATGTGGTCCCTGAGTCTGTCCCCCATGTGGTGGTCCCTAATCCTACTGTACGTAGATCCTCCAGACTGGCAGAAGCTGCTGGGGGGGCAGGTTTGGCGGATCTTCCCACTCGGCCTCCAGTCCCTGTCCCTCAGCGGCACAAACGTGGTCAGGGGAATGTGGGGGTGCAGGATGGGGGTGGGGCTGATAGAAGGGTGTCCATATCCTATGTCTCACCCTCTGTTGAGGGGGATTCGGATGATGAGGGGTGGGAGAAGTTTAGGAGGAAGAAAAAGAAGAAGAAGAGGAAGACAAGTAAAGTGGTCATTTCTTCCTCAGGGTCGGACCCAGGAGGGGTTTCTCTTGGTAATACCTTTTCAGTTTTGTCAGGTGATGATATGTCTGATATATCTTTCTCTTTATCATCCATGGATGAGGGGGAGTCACGTAGTCTGAAGAGAGCTGTTTCTGGTGATGAGAGTGTGGCAAAGGTTAAGAAACGACTACCCCAATCATCCTGATGGCAGTTCCCACTCCGATAAAGGTGGCGACCATTAATGTCGCCAGCATTAAATCTGCAAGAGCTCGTGATATTGCCTTATTTTTGCTCAGCGAGTTTGATGCCGAGATTTTATTTTTGCAAGAGACCTGGCTCAATACTTTGGCCGATGTCCATCTAGCAAAAAGGGAGTGGAGATGCGGTCCCTCCTTTTGGTCTCTTGCGGCTGAGCCCTGCAGCGGAGTTGCGGTCCTTTTTAAAACCGATATGGTAACATGCCGGCGGGTAATTGAGGTAGAAATGGGGAGATGCATGGTCTTGGACGTCTCTGTTAGGGGGCAAGACCTGCGCCTGATCAATATCTATGGACCGCAGTCAAAATGGGGCAGGAAATGCCTCCTCACAGAGATCAAGCCCTTCCTTTTTACGTCCCAGCAGGTTGTCTTTGGAGGTGATTTTAACACCATAATTAGGCCTGAAGACAGGAGAGGCTCCATAGACAGGCTGGGTTACGATAGCGTTTTTCTTAGAGATATGGTAAGACAAGCAGGCCTGGTAGATGTGCATATTAAGCACTGCCCTGGCAGCACGGGATTCACATTTCAGAGAGGGAATAGTCAGAGTAGGATAGATAGGTTTTTTTTAAAGGAGAACTCTGCTTTCTCGGCTCCTGAGTTGAGGGCGGTGGAGTTCTCTGACCACTGTATGCTGTCTGTGACTCTGAATGCCTCAGACACTCCACCCAGGGGAAGGGGTACCTGGAAACTGAATTCGGCTCTCCTGGAAGATGTAGAGGTAAGACAATCCTTTGAGGATTTTTTTCAGGCACAGGTTTCTATTCTGGACTTTTGCAGCAGTAAGTCAGAGTGGTGGGAGCTTGTGAAACAAAGGACAATTGGACTTTTCAAGGCCATAAGTAAGAAGAAGCAGCTTGGTATGTACATTGCCTACCAGCATTTGCGGAGGAAGCTTGATCGTCTTGTCTCGTATAGAGGAGATCCAGGGGAGATCTCTGAGGTGAAGTTTCTTCTTAGGAAGTGTCAATACGACCGGCATGCCTCCTTGGTTCTGGAGAGGGATTATGGAAAATATCACTCGCCTGATCCTTACCAGAACTGTAAGCAAGGCATAGCAGTTAAGACGGTCATAGGCCTGAGGGATAGTACGGGTTCCCTGGTGAAGTCCAGATCAGGGATCCTGGAGATCTTCAGGTCATATTATGCAGACCTTCTGGGAAGAAAGGACCTTTGTCGGGACAGGATGGAAAGCTTTCTGGATTCTACTCCAGGATTGGGAAATGGTACATTGCCTTTGATGGATTTGACAGAACCAATTTCAGTGGATGAGGTAGTTCATGCTATAGAGAAGCTGGCTACCAAAAAATCGCCTGGGCCAGATGGGTTGACAGCTGAATTCTACAAGTGTTTTAAGTCCATTCTGGCTCCCTTTTTAGCAGAGGTTTATAACAGCTGTCTAGAAGAGGGTTCGCTCCCTCCCTCCATGAGGCAATCCGCTGTGATTCTTCTGTCAAAAGGTAAAGACCCCTCAATGATTGAGAACTGGCGCCCCATCAGTCTTCTTAATGTTGATAGAAAGATCCTGGCGAAGATTCTTTTTTGGCGCTTGTCGTCAGTAGCAGGCGATTTGTTGTCCAGTCATCAGCACTGCTCGGTCCAAGGTAGAAGTACCTTTTCAGCGGTTTTAGCTGTCCGGGAGGCTTTGGAACGATGCAGGGCTGCTGGATGGAGAAAGTACTTGCTGGCATTGGATCAGGCGAAGGCTTTTGATAGAGTCAATCACGAGTACCTGTATTTGCTACTTGGTAGATACGGCCTGCAGGGGAGGTTTATAGATTGGCTGAAGACATTATATAGAGGGGCTGAGAGCTTCCCACTGGTTAATGGTTGGGTTGGACGGCCTTTTGAGGTTAGCTCTGGTGTGCGCCAGGGATGTCCTCTGAGCCCCCTGTTATATGTATTCGCAATCGACCCCTTCATAAGAAGGCTAGAGAGTGGATCTTTGTGCGGGGTGCCTTTGGGCATTGCTGGTGTGCCGCCTCTGAAGGTCGTGGCCTATGCCGATGATGTGTCTGTTATTGTCTCTGGGACAGAGGAGGCGCAGGAGGTGGTCTCTATGATAGAGCAGTACACGGAGGCTTCTGGTTCTAAAGTCAACCATGAAAAGAGTGAAGTTTTCTGGATGAGTGAGGAGGGTGAAAGCTTCGAACTTCCGGATGCCTTCCCAGAGCCCCAGCAGGAAATTAAAGTGTTGGGCATCAAATTTGGTCCTGGTGACTATGGTCATCGAAATTGGGAAAGCAGGTTGGTGTGTGCCAATGCCAAAGTAGCAAGCTGGAAGAAATGGAAGCTTTCCTTGAGAGAGAGGGTTGACTTGATCAAAACGTACCTGGTCCCAATCTTTTTGTATGTCAGCTTCGTCTGTATCTTGCCAGCATCTCTCTATGCAAGGGTGTACAGCTGTTTTTTCCAACTGTTATGGGGAAGTAGGCTGAACCTGATCAAACGCAATGTAACTTACCTGTCTAGGCGGGAGGGTGGCCTAGGAATGGTCAACCCAATAGTTTTCTTTTCTCTGCTCTTTTTAAAGTACAATCTTGGTAACATGCTAGCAGAAAACCCGCCGGGATGGGTGGGCATTTTTCAGTCTTGTTTTAGGCCTTTTCTGCGATGCTGGGAAGATGGCGGGCCAGTGAAAAGTCTGAGAGTCCGACATGGCAAGCTCCCGGCTTATGTTGCCCCGTGTCTGAAAATACTTCGGCAGTGGCAGGTGACAGTGGAGGATATCAAGTCCCTCCCCAGGAAGCTTCTGGAGAAGAGGATTTTGAGCTCTGCTTTCAGTGTGTCACTGGCCTTAAGGGATTGCCCAGGCTCTGTAATGAGGGAGGGGTTGCGTTTAATCAATTTAGAAAGAATCCCCTTGAAATTTAGGGATCAAGCCTGGCTCGCTTTCCATGGAAGGCTCTATGTCAGAGGGAACTTGAAGCATCGCCCTGTGGATGATCGGGATTGTCCTAGAGCGGAGTGTGTTGGTAAAGTGGAGTCTATGGACCACTTTTTGCTGCAGTGTCCCTTTAACATAGAGGTGTATAAAAGGGTGGGGAGGGCTCTAGGCATCCCCTTTTTCTATCGCATGAGTTATGCGGAGTGGGTGTACGGGGCATTCCCGACTTGCTGGGATTTTGATTTGGATACACTGTTTTTAGTTAGTATAGTTGTCCGTTACTTCACATGGAATGCACGGTGCCAGATTACCCTGCGGAAAAAAGTCCTCTCTGTTGAGGTGGTGGTGCACGATATTCTGGGTGAGGTTGGGAAAATTCGGGGTCTTGAGAGGGGCAGGGAGCCTCGGGCGGTCTGGAAAAAGGCGTGGAGGAATATCAGACCTGCCTTTGGTGAACTGCCCATCTCTGGGTGAGGTGCTCCTTTTCTTTTTCTGTTTCTTTCACTCCCTTAGCTTTTGTTGGTTAGTATCTTCTTTTTGAAGAAGGGCTGCATGCATAATGGGTGCGGGTTTGTTTCTTGACCTCACAGTTTGGATGTCTGGTGTATTGGTGTGAGTTGTAGTGAGATTATCCCCAATAATGACATGTTCATGATGAGTTTTGTTTTTGCTGTAAAGTCATTTTTTGTTTGAGAGCAGATTTGCTATATTTATTTTCATTTATGTAAATATGTATATATTTATGTATATTATATATAGTGATTTTATGCTTATTGATTGCAAGACTTTTAATAAAGAAAAATTGGGAAGAATGTTCCTTACATTGGTGATCAGTGAGAAGAATGTTCCTTACATTGGTGATCAGTGAGAAGAATGTCCCTTACATTGGTGATGAGTGAGAAGAATGTTCCTTACATTGGTGATCAGTGGGAAGAATGTTCCTTACATTGGTGATCAGTGGGAAAAACATAGGCGTGCGCACAGGGTGTGCCGGGTGTGCCCAGGCACACCCTAATCACCCCGTGCACATTAGTGTTATCGCTCTGTGTAGCAGCAGAAACAGGGGAAAGATCTCCCTCTTACCGGCTCTGCCATAAGAGAAGTGTTTATGTTCTTCTCTTTCACTGTGCCGGCAGGGAGATCAATGTGCCGGGGTCATATATATGTAGACACCCGCACATGCATGTGTGTTTGAGCTTAAGGGTGCACACCCTAATGCAATAGGCTGCGCACACCTATGGGGAAGAATGTTCCTTACATTGGTGATCAGTGAGAAGAATGTCCCTTACATTGGTGATCAGTGGGAAGAATGTCCCTTACATTGGTGATCAGTGAGAAGAATATTCCTTACATTGGTGATCAGTGAGAAGAATGTTCCTTACATTGGTGATCAGTGAGAAGAATGTTCCTTACATTGGTGATCAGTGAGAAGAATGTCCCTTACATTGGTGGTCAGTGGGAAGAATGTTCCTTACATTGGTGATCAGTGAGAAGAATGTTCCTTACATTGGTGATCAGTGAGAAGAATATTCCTTACATTGGTATCAGTGAGAAGAATGTTCCTTACATTGGTGATCAGTGGGAAGAATGTCCCTTACATTGGTGATCAGTGGGAAGAATGCTCCTTACATTGGTGATCAGTGAGAAGAATGTTCCTTACATTGGTGATCAGTGAGAAGAATGTCCCTTACATTGGTGATCAGTGGGAAGAATGTTCCTTACATTGGTGATCAGTGGGAAGAATGTCCCTTACATTGGTGATCAGTGAGAAGAATGTTCCTTACATTGGTGATCAGTGAGAAGAATGTCCCTTACATTGGTGATCAGTGAGAAGAATGTTCCTTACATTGGTGATCAGTGAGAAGAATGTCCCTTACATTGGTGATCAGTGGGAAGAATGTTCCTTACATTGGTGGTCAGTGGGAAGAATGTTCCTTACATTGGTGATCAGTGAGAAGAATGTTCCTTACATTGGTGATCAGTGAGAAGAATATTCCTTACATTGGTATCAGTGAGAAGAATGTTCCTTACATTGGTGATCAGTGGGAAGAATGTCCCTTACATTGGTGATCAGTGGGAAGAATGCTCCTTACATTGGTGATCAGTGAGAAGAATGTTCCTTACATTGGTGATCAGTGAGAAGAATGTCCCTTACATTGGTGATCAGTGGGAAGAATGTTCCTTACATTGGTGATCAGTGAGAAGAATGTCCCTTACATTGGTGATCAGTGGGAAGAATGTCTCTTTACATTAGTGATCAGTGAGAAGAATGTCCCTTACATTGGTGATCAGTGGGAAGAATGTCTCTTTACATTGGTGATCAGTGAGAAGAATGTCCCTTACATTGGTGATCAGTGGGAAGAATGTCCCTTACATTGGTGATCAGTGGGAAGAATGTTCCTTACATTGGTGATCAGTGAGAAGAATGTTCCTTATATTGGTGATCAGTGAGAAGAATGTTCCTTACATTGGTGATCAGTGGGAAGAATGCTCCTTACATTGGTGATCAGTGAGAAGAATGTTCCTTACATTGGTGATCAGTGAGAAGAATGTTCCTTACATTGGAGATCAGTGGGAAGAATGTTCCTTACATTGGTGATCAGTGGGAAGAATGTCCCTTACATTGGTGATCAGTGGGAAGAATGTTCCTTACATTGGTGATCAGTGAGAAGAATGTCCCTTACATTGGTGATCAGTGAGAAGAATGTCCCTTACATTGGTGATCAGTGGGAAGAATGTTCCTTACATTGGTGATCAGTGAGAAGAATGTTCCTTATATTGGTGATCAGTGAGAAGAATGTTCCTTACATTGGTGATCAGTGGGAAGAATGTTCCTTACATTGGTGATCAGTGGGAAGAATGCTCCTTACATTGGTGATCAGTGAGAAGAATGTTCCTTACATTGGTGATCAGTGAGAAGAATGTTCCTTACATTGGAGATCAGTGGGAAGAATGTCCCTTACATTGGTGATCAGTGGGAAGAATGTCCCTTACATTGGTGATCAGTGGGAAGAATGTTCCTTACATTGGTGATCAGTGAGAAGAATGTCCCTTACATTGGTGATCAGTGAGAAGAATGTTCCTTACATTGGTGATCAATGAGAAGAATGTTCCTTACATTGGTGATCAATGAGAAGAATGTTCCTTACATTGGTGATCAGTGAGAAGAATGTTCCTTACATTGGTGATCAGTGAGAAGAATGTTCCTTACATTGGTGATCAGTGGGAAGAATGTTCCTTACATTGGTGATCAATGAGAAGAATGTCCCTTACATTGGTGATCAGTGGGAAGAATGTTCCTTACATTGGTGATCAGTGAGAAGAATGTCCCTTACATTGGTGATCAGTGAGAAGAATGTTCCTTACATTGGTGATCAGTGAGAAGAATGTTCCTTACATTGGTCATCAGTGGGAAGACTACAACCCTTACAGTAATTGTAAGCATATCACTCTTGCAGACAGCTATAAATTGTTGTAATGCCCAGTGCCGTCTTTAATGTTGATTGGACCCTGGGCAAACATTTTCTTGGGGGGCCCCCCCCTCCATGCAGTTTTACTCTCCACCTGCTCTAAAACATACAATAAATAGCAGCTAGACTCAAAATCCATCTACTGAATCAAAACAGGCAGCGATTGGTTACCAGAGGTTACAGTGTGTCATTACAGCTTACTGACTGGTTGCTAGAGGTTACAGCACACATTACAGCTCACTGATTAGTTGCTAGATGTTACAGCACATGATTTCCGCTTTTTGATTGGTTGCTAGAGATTACTGTACATCAACACTGCTCACTGGTTGCTAGAGGTTACTGCACATCATTACTGCTTACTGATTGGTTGCTAGAGGTTACAGCACATCATCTCCTCACTGCCTGCACAGCATGGACTGCGGAGGTGAGGGGACCCATTAATAGACAGAAAACATCTAGGGATCCTAGGATTCCTGGGATCCGTGGCAGTGCTGGGGAAGAATGTTCCTTACATTGGTGATCAGTGGGAAGAATGTCCCTTACATTGGTGATCAGTGGGAAGAATGTTCCTTACATTGGTGATCAGTGAGAAGAATGTCCCTTACATTGGTGATCAGTGAGAAGAATGTCCCTTACATTGGTGATCAGTGGGAAGAATGTTCCTTACATTGGTGATCAGTGAGAAGAATGTTCCTTATATTGGTGATCAGTGAGAAGAATGTTCCTTACATTGGTGATCAGTGGGAAGAATGTTCCTTACATTGGTGATCAGTGGGAAGAATGCTCCTTACATTGGTGATCAGTGAGAAGAATGTTCCTTACATTGGTGATCAGTGAGAAGAATGTTCCTTACATTGGTGATCAGTGAGAAGAATGTTCCTTACATTGGAGATCAGTGGGAAGAATGTTCCTTACATTGGTGATCAGTGGGAAGAATGTCCCTTACATTGGTGATCAGTGGGAAGAATGTTCCTTACATTGGTGATCAGTGAGAAGAATGTCCCTTACATTGGTGATCAGTGAGAAGAATGTTCCTTACATTGGTGATCAGTGAGAAGAATGTTCCTTACATTGGTGATCAGTGAGAAGAATGTTCCTTACATTGGTGATCAGTGAGAAGAATGTTCCTTACATTGGTGATCAGTGGGAAGAATGTTCCTTACATTGGTGATCAATGAGAAGAATGTCCCTTACATTGGTGATCAGTGGGAAGAATGTTCCTTACATTGGTGATCAGTGAGAAGAATGTCCCTTACATTGGTGATCAGTGAGAAGAATGTTCCTTACATTGGTGATCAATGAGAAGAATGTTCCTTACATTGGTGATCAGTGAGAAGAATGTTCCTTACATTGGTGATCAGTGAGAAGAATGTTCCTTACATTGGTGATCAGTGAGAAGAATGTTCCTTACATTGGTGATCAGTGGGAAGAATGTTCCTTACATTGGTGATCAGTGAGAAGAATGTCCCTTACATTGGTGATCAGTGGGAAGAATGTTCCTTACATTGGTGATCAGTGAGAAGAATGTCCCTTACATTGGTGATCAGTGAGAAGAATGTTCCTTACATTGGTGATCAGTGAGAAGAATGTTCCTTACATTGGTCATCAGTGGGAAGACTACAACCCTTACAGTAATTGTAAGCATATCACTCTTGCAGACAGCTATAAATTGTTGTAATGCCCAGTGCCGTCTTTAATGTTGATTGGACCCTGGGCAAACATTTTCTTGGGGGGCCCCCCCCTCCATGCAGTTTTACTCTCCACCTGCTCTAAAACATACAATAAATAGCAGCTAGACTCAAAATCCATCTACTGAATCAAAACAGGCAGCGATTGGTTACCAGAGGTTACAGTGTGTCATTACAGCTTACTGACTGGTTGCTAGAGGTTACAGCACACATTACAGCTCACTGATTAGTTGCTAGATGTTACAGCACATGATTTCCGCTTTTTGATTGGTTGCTAGAGATTACTGTACATCAACACTGCTCACTGGTTGCTAGAGGTTACTGCACATCATTACTGCTTACTGATTGGTTGCTAGAGGTTACAGCACATCATCTCCTCACTGCCTGCACAGCATGGACTGCGGAGGTGAGGGGACCCATTAATAGACAGAAAACATCTAGGGATCCTAGGATTCCTGGGATCCGTGGCAGTGCTGGGGAAGAATGTTCCTTACATTGGTGATCAGTGGGAAGAATGTCCCTTACATTGGTGATCAGTGGGAAGAATGTTCCTTACATTGGTGATCAGTGAGAAGAATGTCCCTTACATTGGTGATCAGTGAGAAGAATGTTCCTTACATTGGTGATCAGTGAGAAGAATGTTCCTTACATTAGTGATCAGTGGGAAGAATGCTCCTTACATTGGTGATCAGTGAGAAGAATGTTCCTTACATTGGTGATCAGTGGGAAGAATGTCCCTTACATTGGTGATCAGTGAGAAGAATGTTCCTTACATTGGTGATCAGTGAGAAGAATGTTCCTTACATTGGTGATCAGTGAGAAGAATGTCCCTTACATTGGTGATCAGTGGGAAGAATGTTCCTTACATTGGTGATCAGTGAGAAGAATGTTCCTTATATTGGTGTTATGGCGATGCTGATTTTTTTTACCGACTACCAATATAAAGAGGAGTTTCACTGGCCATTAATGTAATATGGGTTTACACTGACCACTAATGTAATAGAAGCATTCACTGTAATCACCAATGTAAGGAAGGATTTACACTGACCACCAATGTAAGGGCGACATTCACACTGGCCACTAGTGTGAATGAAAGGATTCTACACCAAGCACCAATGTAATAAGAAGATTTACACTGACCACTAGGGATGAGCTTCGTGTTCGAGTCAAACCCATGTTCGACTCGAACATCGTCTGTTCGCCCGCCGAATTGCGAATGATATGGGCCGTTCGTGCCAAATTCGTGTGGTGCGTCACGGCCCATAATTTACTGCGGCATCGCAGTGCATTGCTGGCTGATGATTGGCCAAGCATGCACTATGACCCGCATGCGTGGCCAATCACAGCGCCGTCTGAACAGAGAGCCGTAATTGGCCAAAGCCAAGGAGGCTTTGGCCAATAATGGCTCAGGGGATTTAGTACACGTCCCACACTATATAAGGCCGCCTGCACAGCGGCCCTGTGTAGTGTGTGTTCAGGCGTTGAGGGAGAGATAGATAGACAGAGAGACAGTGTCATTTGATTTAAGTTAGATAGATTAGGCAGGACAGTCAGTCAGTTAGCTGCACTTACAGTGTATTGTGTATATATATGCATCCCAGGTGTTGTGTGTGTGTGTGTGTGTATATATATATATATATATATATATATATATATATACACACACACAACACTTGGGATGCATATATATATACATTAGTATGTCTGGAAGGCCAACAAGGAGAGGCAGACAGTCACAAGCCAATAAAAGAGGGCAAGCAGGCTCTGTGTCTAGAGGCAACAGTGCTGGTCGTGGAGATGGTGCATCCTCATCAGCACGTGGCCGTGGGACACGCTTGGCCTTTTTTTCGGCAGCTGGCCGTGTTGAGCCGCAACATGCGGAAGACTTGGTCGAGTGGATGACCAAGCCGTCCTCATCCTCTCTCACTAATGCTCAGGGTACTTTTGTCTGGCAAAGGAGCTGCCAACGTGACCTCTTCCCTCGGCTCAATGGCATCAGTGACTCTTTCCCTAGCCCCACCATGTCCTCCTGAGGAGTCTCTCGAACTGTTTGACCACAGTGTTGAGTACATGCTCCAGGAGGATGCTCAGCGTTTAGAAGGCTCTGATGATGATACTGAGCTAGATGAAGGCAGTAACATGAGCACGGACAGAGGGGGTGCCCAAGAAGGACAGCAATCTGGCAGTCATGCTCCCCCTGCTGCAGCATACTGCCAGGTTTGCTCCAGTGATGAGGAGGGAGGGGATGATGAGGTCACTGACTCAACGTGGGTACCTGATAGGAGAGAGGAGGAGGAGGCGGCACATCACCAACGAGGCAGGATGCCCTCCAGGGACCAGCCTAATGGCAGCACACTAGGGGTGCAACGGATCGCCATTGATCCGTGATCCGTGCGGATCAACCTCCGCGGATCGGGACACCCGCGATCCGCGGAGCGCTCTGTGGCCTCGGCCATAGGAGAGGCCGCGGCTTCGGCCTAGCTCCAGAGCGGCGGCCATCTTGGTACACCCGGCGGCCGTTTACCACGTGATCGCTCCGTCAAATGACGGAGCGATCACTTGTAACAAACCGACGTCATGTCATGACGACGGTTTCTCTCTCCCCCCTGCCAAAACTCTGCAGTGCCCTGACAATACTCTGCAATACTCTGCCATGCCCTGACAATACTCTGCAATGCCCTGACAATACTCTGCAATGCCCTGACAATACTCTGCAATACTCTGCCATGCCCTGACAATACTCTGCAATACTCTGCAATGCCCTGACAATACTCTGCAATGCCCTGACAATACTCTGCAATGCCCTGACAATACTCTGCAATGCCCTGCCAATACTCTGCAATGCCCTGCCAATACTCTGCAATACCCTGCCAATACCCTGCCAATACCCTGCAATACCCTGCTAATATATGATTACAGTGGGGGAGATTGTGGATATTACAGTGGGGGAGATTTTTTTTTGTTGATCCGAAAATGATCCGAACCGTGACTCCTGATCCGAGGAACGATCCGAACCGTGAGTTTTTTGATCCGTTGCACCCCTACAGCACACTGACTGCATCACACCGCAAAGCTCCGCATGTGCAGGGCGCTGCTGTCTCTGCACGTTATTCTAAAAGTTCTTTGGTGTGGGCCTTTTTTGAGATGAGTGCATCAGATCGCACCGCTGCTATTTGCAACATATGTCTCAAGCGTATCTTGCGTGGCCAAAACATCTCCCGCTTGGGTATCACATGCTTGACTAGATATATGTTGACCTGCCATGCAGTTCATTGGCAAGCGTATCTAAAAGACCCACACCAAAGAACAAAGAGGACCTCTCCTTGCTCCTCATCAGCTGAGATCTCCAAGCCCACTAGTCGTCTCTGAGACCTGCACTGAGAGGAATGAAGGTGTAGAATTAGGTGTGTCACAGCCAAGTACTTGTGGGCAATCTGCTTTTGGTACACCGACGTCAGATTGTACCAGGTAAATTTCCCTGCCCCAGCTGCTGCACCGCCGAAAGAAGTTCGCTCCAAGCCATCCACATGCCCAGCGGTTGAATGCTAGCTTGGCAAAATTGCTAGCACTTCAACTGCTACCTTTTCAGTCGGTAGACTCTGCCCCCTTCCGTGAGTTTGTGGAATGTGCGGTTCCTCAGTGGCAGGTACCCAAACGCCACTTTTCCTCACGGAAGGCGATTCCGGCTCTCTACCGGCATGTGGAAGGCAATGTCTTGGCCTCGGTGGACAGGGCGGTCAGCGGTAAGGTGCATATTACCGCTGACTCATGGTCCAGCATGCATGGACAGGGATGTTACCTAAGTTTCACGGCGCATTGGGTATCTCTGCTGGCAGCTGGGAAGGATGCAGGACAAGGTGCAGTAGTGTTGGAGGTTGTTCCGCCACCACGCCTCCAAAATGCCACTGCTAATGATTGTGACACACCTCTCTCCTCCACCCCCTCCTCTTCTTCTTCCTCCATGGCCTCTTCCTGTTCTTTGTCCTCGGAACCAGTGGTGCTCCGTAGGCAGAACGAAATAAAAGAAAAACAAGGGCACGCCAGCCTTGTGTATTAACTTTTTAAAAAAAATTTATTAAAATAATTAAAAGAAACAACTCACAAGAAATTGGTGGAGGAGGCACAACACGAAGTGTACCAACAGCCAACATGCGACTTTAGGATAAGCGATGCCTTCAAAAGGTCGTGAAGAGATGAATAATATCACAATAAGCTAACACGTTTCGAAGGGAAAGTCCCTTCTTCATCAGAGCTATGGCATAGCTCTGATGAATTTTCTTTTATTTCGGTTTGCACTAGGATTCCCCATCCTTGAGGGCAGCAAAGCCTGTGTTGACGCATCTCTCTATGGTGATCCACCTGTGCGCAGGAGTCGTTGTTTTCTGTTTGCTAAAGTACTCCGTAGGCATTCAAGGGGCTACGCAAGTACGCAGGCCAAAAGATGCCATGCGGTGCTTGAGCTGGTGTGCTTGGGGGACAGGAGCCACACTGGGGCAGAGGTTCTGTCAGCTGTGCAGGGGCAGGTTCAGAGGTGGTTGACGCCACGCCAACTTAAGGCAGGAATGGTGGTTTGCGACAATGGCACCAACTTCCTCGCCGCCCTTCCGAGAGGGACAACTGACCTATGTGCCCTGTTTGGCTCACGTCCTTAACGTCCTGGTGCAGCGGTTCTTGGGCAGGTACCCGGGCTTACAGGATGTCCTGAGGCAGGCCAGGAAAGTCTGTGTGCATTTCCGCCGGTCATATAATGCCAGTGCTCGGCTGGCAGACCTCCAAAAGGAGTTTAACCTGCACAAGAACAGCCTAATCTGTGACATGCCCACCAGGTGAAACTCAACGTTGGCCATGCTGCAGCGGCTGCACACGCAGCAGAGGGCCATCAATGAGTACCAGTGCGACTATGGCACCAGGACAGGGTCAAGGGAGCTTGGTTTTTTTCCCCATGCCAGTGGGCCATGATCAGGGATGCATGCACTGTCCTGTCACCATTTGAGGAGGCCACAAGGATGGTGAGCAGTGACAGTGCATGCATCAGTGACACTGTCCCCCTTGTCCACCTGTTGGAGCACACGCTGTGGGGAATAATGGACAGGGCACTTGAGGCAGAACAGAGGCAGGAAGAGGAGGACTTCCTTAGCTCTCAAGGCCCCCTTTATCCAGACAGTGTTCCTGCGTGCCCGCCGATCACACAGGAAGAGGACGAGGAGGACGAGGAGGAGGAGGAGGATTGTGTCAGTATGAAGGTGGAGCCTGGCACTCAGCATCAGCAGCAGTCTTTAAGGGATCAGTCCCAAGAAACACATGGAAATGTACGTGGCTGGGAGGAGGTGGCTGTGGACCATGTCGTCCTTAGTGACCCAGAGGACTCCGGACCGAATGCCTCAGCAAACCTATGCTGCGTGGCCTCCCTGATCCTGAAAAGCCTGCGTAAGGATCCTTGTATTCGTGGTATCAAGGAGAAGAACCAATACTGGCTGGCAACCCTCCTTGATCCACGTTACAAGGGTAAGGTTGTGGACCTTATCTTGCTGTCACAGAGGGAGCAGAGGATGAAACATCTTCGGGAGGCCTTGCAGAAAGGTCTGTGCAACGCGTTCCCAGAGACTGAGAGGTTACAAACTCCTGTTTCTGGACAACGTGTTGCTGAGGCTTCGGTCAGTCAAAGAAGGAGCGGTGGAGAAGGTGGCCGTCTGACTGATGCGTTCAGACAATTTTTTGGTCCGCAGCCCCAAGGTATGATCTGTTCCAGCAACCATCGCCAGCGTCTGTTTTACATGGTGCAGGAATACCTGGGGCAAGATCTGACTTGGACACCTTTCCCACCGAAAATCCTCTGGGTTACTGGGTCTTGAGGATGGATCACTGGCCAGAGCTTGCACAGTATGCAATTGAGCTACTGGCCTGTCCTGCATCCAGCATTCTTTCGGAACGCACATTCAGTGCTGCTGGAGGCTTTGTAAACGATCACAGGGTGCGTCTGTCCACTGACTTGGTCGATCGACTGACCTCATAAAAATGAATCAGTCTTGGATCACCACCAGATACCAAGCACCTGATGCTGATGTAACCGAATAATTTTTTTTGAAATGTCAGATCCCTTCGAAGACTGCCTATGCTGATGCTGAGTGACTATCCCTGAGTAATTATCCTCTTCCTCCTCAATCATCACGCTGATAGCTTGTAAGAACATTTTTGGTTCTGGGCGCCACCACCAGTGCCTAAGGCACAATTTTTAAGCCCCTGTTTAACAAGGGCATGTAATTACAATTTTTGATGCAATTCTTTGCAGCAGGGCTAGTTCCTGCGCTCCAACTAGAGTATCTGTGAGGGGTTTGCAGTGTTGTGGCACCAGCACCAGTGCCTAAGGCCCAATTTTTCAGCCCCTGTTCAACAGGGGCATGTAATTACAATTCTCTTTTTTTAAACGTTTTTTTTGCATTGATACATGTCCCCTGGGGTAGGACCCAGGTCCCCAAACACTTTTTAGGACAATACCATAAAAATTAGCCTTTAAAATGAGCACTTTTGATTTTGAACGTTCGAGTCCCATAGACGTCAATGGGGTTCTAACGTTCGTGCAAATTTTCAGTCCGTTCGCAGGTTCTGGTGCGAACCAAACCGGGGGGGTGTTCGGCTCATCCCTACTGACAACCAATGTAACTGAGACATTTAGCCTTGCGTTCACATTTGTGTCGGGAACGCATGCAAAATCGCTTTCTTGACACCACAGAAATGTGCTGCCCTTTAGCAGATAAACAGCAGTGCCATTAATTGTCAATGACACCCTCGGGCATCTGCTGACCTGTGTCTTGGCACCGTGTGATTTTGAAAAAGGGTTTGGGACTTTCTTCCACATTTGTAGCTCTTAGAGCAGCCCATTGAAATGAATGGGCTTCCCTACATGTGACCTACATCTTTATCCACCCTGTCAGTACACCTTTGCATCCTAAAACCCATGCTAACCTCTGCACCCCAAACCTTCCCCATCCTCTCCACTCCCCCTCCCCTTTAACTCTACCTGCCTTCTCTGCTTATCTTTGCACCCACTTTCCTTACATCTATACATCCCCTCCTTGCTCACCTGTGCACCCCAAACTAATTCCTTCTCTGTCTACCTCTGCACACCCCCCACTACATCCCCCCCCCCCCCCCACACACACACACACTAATTTGCTTACCTTTGCAGAACAGGTTGATGTTAGGCTTAATGATCACAGTTGTAGGCAGGACTTTCAAGCATGCCCATTTATCTCCCCAGTGGGCAGCATAGGTGATGATGGATATGACCTCAGGGGGGCATGATGTACACATGAATACCGCCTCTATTTACATATGAATGCTTTCGGTATTTACACGTAAACACAAGGTCTGCAGGTCAGTCATCTGTACGCAATAGGGCAGAGCTGGGCAGCATTAGTAACAGAACTTCACACTGAGAGACACAGCACAGGACTAAAACCTCAAGGGATGAGGGAATTTAAACTGGGATAGTTGGCAAGTATGAGGCAGCTGCTTTGGGCCCCTCAACAATGACAGGGCCCAGGGCAGCTGCCCCTTTTACCCTGCATTAAAGACGGCCCTGGTCATGCCACTGGCTCTGCTAAGTGGTGTTGGCTCTGGAACTATACAGGTACCATCAGATGGGAGGATCAGCTATCTGCAGCTCAAGAAGCCCCTCAACACCTCTGGGGGGGAACTTTGGTTGAGGATTGTTTTTCTATATAAAAGAAAAGGAGGAGCAAAAATAAAGCAACAGATTTAGTAAAAGTTGCAGTAGGGTGTCTCCCAACAAACCAAAACTTTAACTTTACGACTTTATCATTTAATTAGTCCTGCATTTAGGAGATGCTTTCTAAACTGGTAATATGAGTAAAGGCACCTACAGTTTCTGTAAACTCCTCCCTAAAACCTTGTTGTGTAGTTGAAGCAAAGTTCAATGGACCCGCATCCAAAACGCAACGCAAAAACTGTAGAAAAAAAAAAAAGCGGCAAAAACGCATGTTCAAAAACGCGGCAAGCACCGTAAAAAGCACTGCAGAATCGCTCAAAAGCAACATGCATAGATGTGAATCGAGCCTAAAGACACCTACAGTTTCTGTAAACTCCTCCCTAAAACCTTGTTGTGTAGTTGAAGCAAAGTTCTGGTCAAGCTCTCATCTCATCCACCTCCGGCCTCTATACTGGAATGTCTGGTAAAAACATTCCTCCAATGCTGGACAAAGTATATTTAGATGACACAGCATTTGTGTACAGTGATGATCTCAGACCTCCATAACGTCTCTGGTTTTACTTTCTCTTCTAAAGCAAATTCCGAGAAGCCGCTTAACTTCGGGGAATCCAGAACAGTACAAACATTCCGCCAGGATATTAATGTCCATTAAAGACCAGCCTCCCGCCAACTGCAGCGGGAGGGGAGGGGGGGAAACCACTTCATCATCCAAGGAAGGTTCATTGAAAATAATCCTGTATTTGGACAAAAACCTTGTAGTAAAGAAGCGCACACCCTGATAAGCGCTCTGGTTCTACGTTCTCTCCCATAGGAAATTCTGGAATATTGTGTTTGTGGCAGGACAATAGATCCAAAGCACCCGAGAAACTAACACCATTTCTAGGCTGAAAACAGCATCTCCAAATCATAATATAAATAGTCGTTAAAATATCATCTCCGGCAACTTTGGGCAATTCGGCTCACAGGGCACGTTTATGCTGTGTACACAGCCTGGCTATTGACAGACGAGGCCTGCTACCATCTGATCTGATGGTTGGTCCATGGGCAAAAAAGTCAGATAAAGCTGGCCACACAAAGGGGTTGATTTACCAGAACTGGAGTGCAAAATCTGGTGTAGCTCTGCATAGAAACCATAGGCGTGCGCATGGGGTGTGCCGGGTGTGCCTTGGCACGCCCTTATTACTATGTGCAGTGCTGATTCCCCCTGCTGCCTGGACTTCCTCTGTGTTGTCCCCCCCGCCTCGCAGTGCTGCTGGCTTCCCTCCTGTCCTCTTGTCCTGGCTCAGCAGGGGGAGATTACTGTACTAACATCACATACTTAATACAGCGGCTCCTCCTGAGCTCTTCTGGTTTTTTTTTTTCATTCGGCTTGCTGGGTTGAACAAAAAACAAACAAAAAAACTGCTAGTGTGAACTAGGCTTTAGGCTACTTTCAAAGTGATCCGCCAAAAAAAGTGGAAAAAACGCATAGGCAATTTTGCAGCGGTTTTACCGTGTTTGCGGAGTGTTTTTTTAAAGGACATGTGACTCAAAAAACATTTTTGCCACGTTTTCCAATAGGAGGTGCATTTTTGGTGCGTTTTTTTTTTTTTTAACTCCCCAAGCATGCACCAAAAATGTGGCAAGCAGGATTTTTTACACGGAAGCGCACTGCTCCAGCGTTGCTTTTTTGAGAGTTTTTTTTTTCTTTTTTAGGGCATTTTTTTTAGCGTTTGTGTACAGGGTTTTTAAAGCATTTTTCAGCTGTGGTGTTTTTTAAATAGCCAATAGAGCAAAATATAATTTGCTTCATCATTTTTTGCTTTTGTTTTCAGCTTTTTTCATCCACTTTTATTTATTATTTATTTATTATTTTTTTTAATTGTAAGGTGTTAAGGGTTAGAGGTTGTATAAAAAATCAATTTGTGGTGTTGCGCTCTAGTGAATGGTGGCTCACCACCATAAATAAAGTGCTAAATTAGATAAAGTGCTAAATAACGTGTACATCACATGTGCAAAATAGCATGGGAAAAATCGCATGATAAACGCTACATAATCGCATAAACTTCAAGGTGCATAAGAAAATTGAAAATATAAATAGCATAAAAATGAAATGAAAGTGCTAATGCTGACACAGTATAGAGATAGATATCCCCAAAAAAATGAATAGATAAAGTGCAATAAATAAAGTGCTGTGCTCCGAGTGACAATCTGTGCAAATACAGTCTTTCAGTGAATAAGTGATGTGAATCCTCTTCAGTGTATAAACACCTCGGTGTACAGTGGCTCCTTATCTTACCGCTGTAAGGTGACAGCACAATGCAAATAGCGATGATGAGTGAATCCGGGATCTTGCAGTGGCTGTCGCCTAAAGTTTAAATCCAGAAAAGCAAGCTAAGCAGAGAGGGGTAACACCGCTCAGGTAGGCGCAGACCAGGGGAGATGAAAGCCAGTGTAGTATTATCCTTCAAGAGGGAAGAGTCCCAGGTGCTGGCTGATGCAAGATGAGGCAGACAAATCGAGGAAAGCTGGAAGCCGCACACCGGTATAATGATGAATGCTTTATTTAAAAAGCTGAATCATGAAGAAATATAACAGCAGAAGCGTACAAAAGCAGCTGACGCGTTTCACACTACAATGAGTGCTTATTCATAGCTCATGAATAAGCACTCATTGTAGTGTGAAACGCGTCAGATGCTTTTGTACGCTTCTGCTGTTATGTTTCTTCATGATTCAGCTTTTTAAATAAAGCATTCATCATTATACCGGTGTGCGGCTTCCAGCTTTCCTCGATTTGTCTGTCGCCTAAAGTTCTTCACATCCAATGGTGGCCAGGAAAACATCGATAGGGTTGGTGTCCTAATGTGCCTTGGTAACCTGCTATACGATCCTCAAATACAGTGATATATTGCCTCCTGTATACAGTGGGGACAAAAAGTATTCAGACCCCCTTCAATTTTTCACTCTTTGTTATATTGCAGCCATTTGCTAAAATCATTTAAGTTGATTTTTTTCCTCATGTATGTACACACAGCACCCCATATTGTACACACAGCCCCCCATATTGTACACACAGCCCCCCATATTGTACACACAGCACCCCATATTGTACACACAGCACCCCATATTGTACACACAGCCCCCCATATTGACAGAAAAACACAGAATTGTTGACATTTTTGCAGATTTATTAAAAAATAAAAACTGAAATATCACATGGTCCTAAGTATTCAGACCCTTTGCTGTGACACTCATATATTTTAACTCAGGTGCTGCCCATTTCTTCTGATCATCCTTGAGATGGTTCTACACCTTCATTTGAGTCCAGCTGTGTTTGATTATACTGATTGGACTTGATTAGGAAAGCCACACACCTGTCTATATAAGACCTTACAGCTCACAGTGCATGTCAGAGCAAATGAGAATCATGAGGTCAAAGGAACTGCCTGAAGAGCTCAGAGAATTGTGGCAAGGCAAAGATCTGGCCAAGGTTACAAAAAAATTTCTGCTGCATGTAGCGCTGGTAGATTTATGATCTACCATCTGATAGGTAAATTTAGTGAATTGCTCCGTAGGGGAAGTTAGATTTGCCTCTGTTCCAGCTTGGCTGACGTTGCGTGTGGTTCCACACTGAGCCGGTGGGTGTCGTTACCATTGGCTAGTGTTGGAAAGGCAACGTGTCGAAGCGTATGGGTGCTCTTCTGTCCCGGAGACGACCCGGTGGAGGTGGTCCTCTGAGTTGCATTCTGGGAGAGGGTATTTATGGGACAGACGCCATGTTTAGGGGTCATTTTACAGCCACCCGCTGGCCCTCCTGGCCGACAGGTATGCGTTAGAGTGCTACCTCGTGGTCCTCCGTTCCGGAGGCCCGCGTCGCTGCGGCACGTGGGTGGGCCCAGAAGCTTATCTGGGGCCTACCACAGCAGCCGAGGAATGGTCCTGAGCTGTCTATCCAGAGTGAAGAAGCTGGACAATCGAGGAGATCCCAGGGGAGGACCTGTCATGGAAGAATCATGCAGCGTGCTGGTCTGGAGAGGGGCCTGGTGACTCAGTTGGAGGACGAATCCCAAAGTAACTTTACAGCATAGTACTGCTGGGTTGGCTTAGAGGTCCAAATACTGTGTCTAACATTCACCGCAGAACCAATACATCCTGTGGCAGAGGATCATACGGGTTTAATTCAAGTAAGTCTGTGGCAGAGACTTTTGTTCGTGCTACGTACTGGCTGCTAGGCAAGTGAGAGAGGCCTATCCAGGCGAGCAAAGATCGTGTCCCACAAGGGGATTGCATTCTATTAAAATATTCAACAGTTTCCTCCTGCCTCTTTCCTGCTATTTCCTTTGTTACTTGGTTCATTAAAACATTGAAAACGTACTCAAGTGTTGCTGCTTATATCGTCTGGAGGTAAACTCAACGGAACCCTAGACCCGGTGGCGGTGAAACAGAGGGAAGGAGAGTGAAGGTAACAAGCCCGCTTAAATCAGCAGCTCCACCGAGAGTTATTGCTATATGCACTTAAGGTTCCTAAGAGCACAGTAGCCTCCATAATCCTTAAATGGAAGACATTTGGGATGACCAGAACCCTTCCTAGAACTGGCCGTCTGACCAAACTGAGCTATCGGGGGAGAAGAGCCTTGGTGAGAGAGGTAAAGAAGAACCCAAAGATCACTGTGGATGAGCTCCAGAGATGTAGTCAGGAGATGGGAGAAAGTCGTAGAAAGTCAACCATCACTGCAGCCCTCCACCAGTCGGAGCTTTATGGCAGAGTGGCCCGACGGAAGCCTCTCCTTAGTGCAAGACACATGAAAGCCCGCATGGAGTTTGATAAAAAAACACCTGAAGGACTCCAAGATGGTGAGAAATAAGATTCTTTTCTCTGATGAGACCAAGATAGAACTTTTTGGCCTTAATTCTAAGCGGTATGTGTGGAGAAAACCAGGCACTGCTCATCACCTGTCCAATACAGTCCCAATAGTGAAGCATGGTGGTGGCAGCATCATGCTGTGGGGGTGTTTTTCAGCTGCAGGGACAGGACGACTGGTTGCAATTGAGGGAAAGATGAATGAGGCCAAGTACAGGGATATCCTGGAGGAAAACCTTCTCCAGAGTGCTCAGGACCTCAGACTGGGCCGAAGGCTTACCTTCCAACAAGACAATGACCCTAAGCACACAGCTAAAATAACGAAGTAGTGGCTTCACAACAACTCCGTGACTGTTCTTGAATAGCCCAGCCAGAGCCCTGACTTAAATCCAACTGAGCATCTCTAGAGAGACCTAAAAATGGCCTTCCACCAACGTTTACCATCCCCCCTGACAGAACTGGAGAGGATCTGCAAGGAGGAATGGCAGAGGATCCCCAAATCCAGGTGTGAAAAACTTGTAGCATCTTTCCCAAAAAGACTCATGGCTGTATTAGATCCAAAGGGGCTTCTACTAAATACTGAGCAAAGGGTCTGAATACTTAGGACCATGTGATATATTTCAGTTTTTCTTTTTTAATAAATGTGCAAAAATGTCAACAATTCTGTGTTTTTCTGTCAATATGGGGTGCTGTGTGTACAATATGGGGTGCTGTGTGTACAATATGGGGTGCTGTGTGTACAATATGGTGTGCTGTGTGTACATTAATGAGGAACTGATATCCTCCCTATCCCACCACCACTGATGTCATCCCTATTTCACCACCACCACTGCCATCAATGTCCTCCCTATCCCACCACCACTGATGACATCCCTATCCCACCGCCACTGATGACATCCCTATCCCACCGCCACTGATGTCATCTCTATCCCAGCACTGTCACTAATGTCACCCCTATCTCACTTCCACTGATGTTATCCAAATCCCACCATCACTGATGTCATCCCTATCCCACCACCCCTGCTACTGATGTCACCCCTATCCCATCACCACCACTGTCACTGACATGATCCCTATTCCACCACCACTGCAACCATTATGGTAAGTTGAAATCAGAAACAGAAATGTTTTACATGGTGAAAAAAAATGAATCAAAATCATGCTTTTTTGCCTTCATGGTTTCTTGCAGCGGTCCTCTGTATAGATGTGAAGGACTCCCTGCAGGGGCGGACTGATAACTCATGGGGCCCCTGGGCAATAGGAGATTATGGGGCCCCCAGGCAATCAGAGATTATGGGGCCACACAGTATACACACACACAGTATACAATCACACAGTATACACATACATGTACACACAGTATAGACAGACAGATGTAAAAAAAAAACCACAGATTTATACATACTGTCCCTTCTTCTACTGAGGCTGGCAACCCTGATGGGGCCCCCTAGTGGCCCAGGGCCCTCGGGCAGTGCCCGAGTCGCTCAATGGTCAGTCCGCCCCTGACTCCCTGTCAGTATAAAGGACACACGGGGATGTTGGAATCATTTATTCAGGACCGTTTTTACGGCAGGGCAAAAGGGGCAGCATGCTTGAAAATCCTGCCCACAACTACAGTCATTAAGCCGAACATCAGCCTGTTCTACAAAAGGTAAGCAAATTGGAGGTGAAACCCTTCTACAAAATAACATGGTGCCAGAGCACCTTGAATTTTGGTGCATGTAAATACGCACATCTCAGTCGATGCATGAGGGTGTCATTACCAATTAATGACTTCTGTGTATCTGCTAAAGGGCAGCACATTTCTGTGGTGTCAGGAAAGCGATTTTGCATGTATTCCCGACACACACAAATGTGAACGCAGACTAAATGTCTCAGTTACATTGGTGGTCAGTGTAAATCTTCTCATTACATTGGGGCTTGGTATAATCAGTTTGAGAAAAATCCTGGACAGCCGCACTGAAGAAAATTTGTTGCCTTTATTGAGTAAAAAAAATCAAAAATACATGCCACAGCAGAACGGACAGAAGATTTGACGCGTTTCACACTACAAACAGTGCTTAACCACTTCAATACCCGGCTATTGTCAAATGACGTCCAGAGATGGGATCTCCCATCCTGGGTGGACGTCATATGATGTCCTGGGATTCCCGACCGCCTAGGGGGCGCGCGCGCGCGCCCGCCGCGTTCCTCGGGTCCCGGTGCGTGTGCCCGGCGGCCGCAATGTCCGCCGGGCACCCGCGATTGCCGGTTAACCGGGGCGGACCGTGGATCTGTGTGTGTAAACACACAGATCCACAGCCTGTCAGCTCTGAGGAGAGCGATCTGTGTTCCCAGAACCGAGGAACACTGATCAGTCTCCTCCCCTTGTACGTCCCCTCCCCCTACAGTTAGAAGCATTCCCTAGGAAACACATTTAACCCCTCCCCTAGGAAACACATTTAACCCCTCCCCGCCCCCTAGTGGTTAACCCCTTCACTGCCTGTCACATTTACACAGTAATCAATGCAATTTTATAGCATTGATCGCTGTATAAATGTGAATGGTCCCAAAAATGTGTCAAAAGTGTCCGATGTGTCCGCCATAATGTCGCAGTAATGAAATAAAATCGCGATCGCCGCTAAAAAAATAAATAAATAAATATATATTTTTTTAAAATGCCATAAATCTATCCCGTATTTTGTAGACGCTATAACTTTTGCGCAAACCAATCAATATACGCTTATTGCAATTTTTTTTTACCAAAAATATGTAGAAGAATACGTATCGGCCGAAACTGTGGAAAAAATTTGTTTTTTTAAAAAAAAATTGGGATATTTATTATAGCAAAAAGTAAAAAATATTGTGTTTTTTTTTTCAAAATTGTCGCTCTTCTTTTGTTTATAGCGCAAAAAATAAAAACCGCAGAGGCGATCAAATACCACCAAAAGAAAGCTCTATTTGTGGGGAAAAAAGGACGTCAATTTTTTTTTGGGTACAACGTTGCACGACCGCGCAATTGACGTTTAAAGTGCGATAGCGCTGAAAACGAAAAATTGGCCTGGGAAGGAAGGGGGTGAAATTGACCGGTATTGAACCGGTTAATCATAGTGCTTAATCTGTCCGTTCTGCTGTGGCATGTATTTTTGATTTTTTACTCAATAAAAGCAACAAATTTTCTTGAGTGTGGCTGTCCAGGATTTTTCTCAAATTGATTATGCATTGCCAGCACCTGTGTCTTCCAGTCTAGAGGAGAGGTTCATTCCTAACTGACCTGCCTGGAGCGGTGATATTTCTTTCCCTGTCATTGGGGCTTGGTGTAGAATCCTTTCATTCACACTAGAGGCCAGTTGGAAGGTCCCCCTTACATTGGTGGTCAGTATAGAAATCCCCCTTTATTGGCTGTTGATGTAAAACCCCCCATTACTTTGATTGTCAGCGTAAATTCTTCATAACATTGGTGATCAGTCTACATTTCCCTTTACATTGGTGGCAAGTACAGAATTGCCCTTACACTGGTGGTCAGTGTAAATCCCTCCCTAACATTGGTGGTTGGTGTAGAAGTGTCACCTTACATTAGTGGTCAATACAAATCTCCTCGACAATGGTTGTCATTGTATATTCCCCCTTACACTGGTGGTTAGTGTAAATGCTGTTATTACATTGGTGTCAGTGTAGAAATCCCTCTTTTCTAATGGTGGGTGGCGTAAAATCCCCCCGTTACATGGTGGTCATTAGGGATGAGCTTCGAGTTCAAGTCGAACTCATGTTCGACTCGAACATTGGCTGTTCGCAAGTTCACCGAACAGCGAACAATTTGGGGTGTTCGCGGCAAATTCGAATGCCGCGGAACACCCTTTAAAAGTCTATGGGAGAAATCAAAAGTGCTAATTTTAAAGGCTAATATGCAAGTTATTGTCATAAAAAGTGTTTGGGGACCTGGGTCCTGCCCCAGGGGACATGGATCAATGCAAAAAAAAGTTTTAAAAACGGCCGTTTTTTCAGGAGCAGTGATTTTAATAATACTTAAAGTCAATCAATAAAAGTGTAATATCCCTTTAAATTTCGTAGCTGGGGGGTGTCTATAGTATGCCTGTAAAGGGGCGCATGTTTCCTGTGTTTAGAACAGTCTGACAGCAAAATGACATTTTGAAGGAAAAAACTCATTTAAAACTACCCGCGGCTATTGCATTGCCGACAATACACATAGAAGTTCATTGATAAAAACGGCATGGGAATTCCCCAAAGGGGAACCCCGAACCAAAATTAAAAAAAAAAAATGACGTGGGGGTCCCCCTAAATTCCATACCAGGCCCTTCAGGTCTGGTATGGATATTAAGGGGAACCCCGGCCAAAATTTAAAAAAAAAAATGACGTGGGGTTCCCCCTAAATTCCATACCAGACCCTTCAGGTCTGGTATGGATTTTAAGGGGAACCCCGCGCCAAAAAAAAAAAAAAAACGGCGTGGGGTCCCCCCAAAAATCCATACCAGACCCTTATCCGAGCACGCAACCTGGCAGGCCGCAGGAAAAGAGGGGGGGACAAGAGTGCGGCCCCCCCTCCCTCCTGAACCGTACCAGGCCACATGCCCTCAACATTGGGAGGGTGCTTTGGGGTAGCCCCCCAAAACACCTTGTCCCCATGTTGATGAGGACAAGGGCCTCATCCCCACAACCCTGGCCGGTGGTTGTGGGGGTCTGCGGGCGGGGGGCTTATCGGAATCTGGAAGCCCCCTTTAACAAGGTGACCCCCAGATCCCGGCCCCCCCCTGTGTGAAATGGTAAGGGTACCCCTACCATTTCACGAAAAAAGTGTCAAAAATGTTAAAAATGACAAGAGACAGTTTTTGACAATTCCTTTATTTAAATGCTTCTTCTTTCTTCTATCTTCCTTCATCTTCTGGTTCTTCTGGCTCTTCTGGTTCTTCTGGTTCTTCCTCCGGCGTTCTCGTCCAGCATCTCCTCCGCGGCGTCTTCTGTCTTCTTCTCCTCGGGCCGCTCCGCACCCATGGCGTGGGGGGGAGGCTCCCGCTCTTCTCTTCTTCTCTTCTTCTTTTCTTCTTTTCTTCTTTTCTTCTCTTCTTCTCTTCTTCTTCATTTTCTTCTCTGGGCCGCTCCGCAATCCATGCTGGCATGGAGGGAGGCTCCCGCTGTGTGACGGCGCTCCTCGTCTGACAGTTCTTAAATAACGGGGGGGGCGGGGCCACCCGGTGACCCCGCCCCCCTCTGACGCACGGTGACTTGACGGGACTTCCCTGTGGCATTCCCCGTGACGTCACAGGGAAGTCCCGTCAAGTCACCGTGCGTCAGAGGGGGGCGGGGTCACCGGGTGGCCCCGCCCCCCCGTTATTTAAGAACTGTCAGACGAGGAGCGCCGTCACACAGCGGGAGCCTCCCTCCATGCCAGCATGGATTGCGGAGCGGCCCGGAGAAGAAAATGAAGAAGAAGAGAAGAAGAGAAGAAAAGAAGAAAAGAAGAAGAGAAGAAGAGAAGAGCGGGAGCCTCCCCCCCATGCCATGGGTGCGGAGCGGCCCGAGGAGAAGAAGACAGAAGACGCCGCGGAGGAGATGCTGGACGAGAACGCCGGAGGAAGAACCAGAAGAACCAGAAGAGCCAGAAGAACCAGAAGATGAAGAAAGATAGAAGAAAGAAGAAGCATTTAAATAAAGGAATTGTCAAAAACTGTCTCTTGTCATTTTTAACATTTTTGACACTTTTTTCGTGAAATGGTAGGGGTACTTATGTACCCCCTTACCATTTCACACAGGGGGGGGCCGGGATCTGGGGGTCACCTTGTTAAAGGGGGCTTCCAGATTCCGATAAGCCCCCCGCCCGCAGACCCCCACAACCACCGGCCAGGGTTGTGGGGATGAGGCCCTTGTCCTCATCAACATGGGGACAAGGTGTTTTGGGGGGCTACCCCAAAGCACCCTCCCAATGTTGAGGGCATGTGGCCTGGTACGGTTCAGGAGGGAGGGGGGGCCGCACTCTCGTCCCCCCCTCTTTTCCTGCGGCCTGCCAGGTTGCGTGCTCGGATAAGGGTCTGGTATGGATTTTTGGGGGGACCCCACGCCGTTTTTTTTTTTTTTTTTGGCGCGGGGTTCCCCTTAAAATCCATAACAGACCTGAAGGGTCTGGTATGGAATTTAGGGGGAACCCCACGTCATTTTTTTTTTTAAATTTTGGCCGGGGTTCCCCTTAATATCCATACCAGACCTGAAGGGCCTGGTATGGAATTTAGGGGGACCCCCACGTCATTTTTTTTTTTTAATTTTGGTTCGGGGTTCCCCTTTGGGGAATTCCCATGCCGTTTTTATCAATGAACTTCTATGTGTATTGTCGGCAATGCAATAGCCGCGGGTAGTTTTAAATGAGTTTTTTCCTTCAAAATGTCATTTTGCTGTCAGACTGTTCTAAACACAGGAAACATGCGCCCCTTTACAGGCACACTATAGACACCCCCCAGGTACGAAATTTAAAGGGATATTACACTTTTATTGTTTGACTTTAAGCATTATTAAAATCACTGCTCCTGAAAAAACGGCTGTTTTTAAAACTTTTTTTTGCATTGATCCATGTCCCCTGGGGCAGGACCCGGGTCCCCAAACACTTTTTATGACAATAACTTGCATATAAGCCTTGAAAATTAGCACTTTTGATTATTCATGTTCGTGTCCCATAGACTTTAACGGTGTTCGCATGTTCGAACGAACTTTTTTCCTGTTCGCATGTTCTGGTGCGAACCGAACAGGGGGGTGTTCGGCTCATCCCTAGTGGTCATTGTAAATTCCCCATTACATTGGTAGAATCCCCCACTATATACTTTCCAAAGATTTCCAGATTTGCTCTACATGATTTAGAATTTGCCACAGTGTACTGCCTCCTAACTAATCCCATCCCCCCACCACTGCCACTGATCCCATCAACCCCCCAGCATTGCCACTGATCACACCCCCTCCCCCAGCATTGCCACTGATCCCAGGAGTCCTACGAGTTTTCTGTCTATTGATCCATCCCCTCACCTCCCCAGTGCATGGTGTGCAGGCACTGAGGAGATGATGTTACATCATCAGATGATGTAATTGCTGTGCACTAACCTCTTGCAACCAATTATTGAGCGGTAAGGATATGCAATAACCTCTAGAAACCAATCGGTGAGCAGTAATAATGTGCAGTAACTTCTAACAACCTATTAGTGAGTGGTATAGATGTTCAGTAACCTCTAGCAATCAGTGAGCAGTATTGATGTACATTAATCTCTAGCAACCAATCAACAAGCAGAAGTCATGTGCTGTAACCTCTAGGAAATAAACAGTGAGCCATAATGTGTGCTGTAACCTCTAGCAGCCAGTTGGTGAGTGATAATGATACAGTGTAACCTCTGGCAACCAATCGCTGCCTGATCTGATTCAGTGAACTGATTTTGAGTCTAGCTGCTATTTATTGTATGTATCAAAGCAGGTAGAGCGAGAAATTGCATGGGAGAGGGGGGCCCAAGAAAATGTTTGCCCAGGGTCCAGTCAATATTAAAGACGGCCCTGTATTTATTGATGAGTTGGTGGACATGTCTGTAGTACACACACAGCCTGGATATTGGCAGATGAGATCTGCTACAATCTGATCTGACAGACGCCCCGTCCATAGATAGGAGAAGACATCACACAAAGTACTGAGCGCACATCTTCTCTTTACATTTTATTGGTTCAATTTGATGAGATCGATAACTTTGAATCAGATTGGTGATATAATACAATTAGTGAAACTTTTTTAATTTTTTTTTTAAAAAGAGCGATAAATGAAGGCAGAAATGCAGCAACAATTCAACCCCCAGGAAAATACCGTTATCTTCTGATCTCCTCATGATGGATCTCGGCAGACTAAAGCAGAACTCCAGACAAATATTAAAACACTATTTCATCTCTGTTATGGGAGGGAGGGAGGGGCCAGCTCTATGAGCCAATTAGAGCTATACTGCTGTAGGTCTAATGCCGCGTACACACGAGCGGACTTTATGGCAGACTTTGTCCGGCGTACTTTTCGACGGACTTTACGACGGACTTTCCAAATGAACGGACTTGCCTACACACAATCAACCAAAGTCCGACGGATTCGTACGTGATGACGTACGACCGGACTAAAACAAGGAAGTTCATAGCCAGTAGCCAATAGCTGCCCTAGCGTCGGTTTTTGTCCGTCGGACTAGCATACAGACGAGCGGGCTTTTCGACTGGACTCGAGTCCGTCGGACAGATTTGAAACATGTTTCAAATCTAAGTCCGTCAAACTTTTGAGAAAACAAAGTCCGCTGGAGCCCTCACACGATGGAATTGTCTGACGAAATCCGGTACGCCGGACCAAGTATGCCGTAAAGTCTGATCGTGTGTACGAGTCATAACACTGAACATGTTTTCAGGAGGGTGGAGCGTAGGGATGAAGTCATCAATGAGCTTCTGCTTCCTCACTGTCCTATCACAGGCCAGGAAAGGAGATATGATTCAGTTTTGGGGGTGATGGAGGCGATTCAACTGTACTCAGCAGTAGAGTGAGGTGATATACAGTGTCTCACAAAAGTAAGTACACCCCTCACATTTGTGTAAATCTTTTTTTCTATCTTTTCATGTGACAACACTGAAGAAATGACACTTTGCTACAATGTAAAGTAGTGAGTGTACAGCTTGTATAACAGTGTAAATTTGCCGTCCCCTCAAAATAACTCAACACAGAGCCATTAATGTCTAAACCGCTGGCAACAAAAGTAAGTACACCCCTAAGTGAAAATCTCCAAATTGGGTCCAAAGTGTCAATATTTTGGGTGGTCACCATTATTTTCCAGCACTGCCTTAACCCTCTTGGGCATGGAGGTCACCAGAGCTTCACAGGTTGCCACTGGAGTCCTCTTCCCCTCCTCCATGACGACATCACGGAGCTGGTGGATGTTAGAGACCTTGCGCTCCTCCACCTTCCGTTTGAGGATGTCCCACAGATGATCAATAGGGTTTAGATCTGGAGACATGCTTGGCCAGTCCATCACCTTTACCCTCAGCTTCTTTAGCAAGGCAGTGCTAGTCTTGGAGGTGTGTTTGTTATCATGTTTGGATACTGCCCTGCGGCCCAGTCCCCGAAGGGAGGGGATCATGTTCTGCTTCAGTATGTCACAGTACATGTTGGCATTCATGGTTCCTGACATTATGATTTTTTTCTGTGGAGTTCTGCTTTATACATAAATTTAGGACATGTAAGAGAAGACCTTATTGGATCACACATGACACCTCACTGCCCAGTAAAGAAACGCTGGGACTTGGCCCTGCTCTAATCCCAGTGCCTAAGACTTTTAACTCAACACCACCATCAACTGAGGCTGACACCCCAGTGTCCACACTGAGGCCAAGCTTAGCCGTAACCGGGCCGGCACCGACAGAGACACTTCCAAGTTCTGCCCTGGCCATAGCGCCCACTCCCAGTAAACTGATTTCAGCTCCAGCGGAGGCGTTTGGCCCATTAGCTTCAGCCTCAAAAACACTGAACTCCGCTCTGGCTCTGCCAACTCCAACCTCAGCATAAGCTCCGGCCTTTGGGATCCTCTCCCCGGTATTATCTGTACTTCCCGTGGCGTACGTTCCTGATCGAGCGTATGAGTCTTCAGTATACGCATCACCTGGTCTGTCAAATGTGTCAATCATAGTAACAAGTCCTGCTACTCCCGCGGTTATTTTCTTCTGCTTGTTCACCTTCAGTAAACCCTTTATTTTCCCATTAGCTTTGAATTGAATTCCAGAATTTCCAAGCTTCTTCTCAATCTTCAATGATTTGAGGTAGTGGCCATCCTGTTAGGAGAAATACATATACAGTATATCATTAGATATATACTTCAGTACTCTACACACACTGTACACCTGCTGGATCCACTAAATGCTGAGACCGACCTTCACCCCCTTCCCTGGGAAGGTGTGTAGACATGTGCAGAACGAAAAAACTTGTTTAGTTTAGTTTCTATTCGTTATTTATACAAATTAGTTTTGTTAAATTCATTTAATTCATTTTCGGAATTCGTTTTGTTTATTCGTATTCAAATCCATTTAAATTTTCAGAATTCGAATAGTTTTTGTTTTCCAATTTCCAAAGAGAATAAAATAGAAAAGAAGATAAAGGAATAGAATTAAAAAGAATAGAATAGAAAAGAATGTAACAGAAAATAAAAGAATAGAATATGATAGAGTAAAACAGAACAAAATAGAATATAAAATAAAATATTAGAATAGAAACAAATAGAATAAAAACAAATAGCATAAAATAGAAAGAATATAACCGTCTTCTGAAATTCGAATACAAAAGAAATTAATAAAAAAATCAATAGAATAGAATAGAACCATTTCACAAAATTCAAATAGAAGCAATTCAAATTTGAATAGAATAGAAAAGAATAGAATAGAATAGAAAATAACAAAATAGAATAGAAAAAAAAAACAACAGAATATAATAGAATATAACCATCTTCCTATTCTAATCAATTCTTTTCTATTCTATTCAAATTCTAATTGAATTTTGGGAAATGGTTATATTCTTTCTATTCTATTGTTTTTTGAATTCTATTATTTTCCAATCTTTTATAGTCTGTTCTATTCTTTTTTTCTATTCTATTCTTTTCTTATAAAACAGAAAATAGCTGCGCTGCAATATGTGAAATGAAATCAAACAATAAAATAATGTGATCACCTTAATATATGCAAATTACAGTGAAAAGACAGTATAATTGTCCTCTTGGTTAAAAAAAAAAAACTATTTCATAGAATCAATGAACATATGCAGTCCAATTGCAAAGTACATAGAGTGAAAAGTTCATTTAGGTAAAGTAATCTTTGCAAAGGAGAGAATGACAGTCATCCAAACGGTGTGTGGCATGCAACCTTATCACCCGGGAAAGTGTGGTGACAGAAAGGTTCCTCCACCTTTAAATAAACTGCCCCTTACCGACTCCTTTGATCTCTTGTTAGGAGATCATGCGGGCGTGTGGCTGTCTACCCCAGCCTCAGGTATAAACTGTGAACGGATCCCACATAAGCCTCCTTGACAGGAATCTTCTAAATGATGGATGGGCACTCGTTCCCCATGGAAACATAAGTGAAGAAAACTCCCATAGCGTAATACGTTTTATAAAATTTATTAAAAGAAATGCACTTACAATGTTGTAGTAGAAAATTCGTATAAAATCAAATGCCGGCCGGCTTCAGACTGCTGCCCGTTGCTTCCGGGATCAGCGAGGTTAGTGGTTCTTTTCTTTTCTTATGTATTCGAATTTGTTCTATTTGAAATTGTAATTTCAGAAGATGGTTATATACTTTCGATTGTATTCTATTCTTTTTTTTAATTCTATTCTAGTCTTTTCTATTCTATTTTATTTTATATTCTATTCCTTAATTTTATATTCTATTTTATTCTCTTTGGAAATTGGAAAACAAATTAAAAACAATTCTAATTTGAAAACCATTTGAAATTCATTCGAAAACTATTTGAATCGATTGACTTTCGTCCAAATTCTTTTTTTTTGTTATTTCGGATTAGTTTTAATTCGGTACTACTGTAATTTGAAAATATGGATGCATGCGAATTTTCGAACACGGAAAATTTGTTCGAATTTCAATTCCGAACTAAATGAACTGCGCAAGTCTAGGTGTGAGTCTACACCTACCAAACCTGGGAGAAATCATGTCGGAGCTTATGAGTTCTCTGAGTCCATGGTGTTTTCCTCCATAAATGTGAACTCACTCCTATAAACCACCTTTATGAGTCATGTATCCATAAGTTTCATTTCTTTGTAGACCATTGTGCCAGGTTTGAGGTTAAATGAATGAGCACCAGTCTTTTATAGATCTTCCTTGGGATCATCTTGTGATGGAGAAGGAAGAAGAGCGGATAATTCAGGGTTATGAAGTCAGAGAACTTCTGATCCATAGGTCTGACTGAGCACCAAAAGAGTTGAAGCTTTGGGAACTCCCGAAAAGTGTAAAGTATGGTACCCACAGCCTTCCCACGTCACCAGCACACATCTGGGACCAGCGGAATCCTACGGAACTCTGTACCAACAATTTGTAACCTGCTTCTTGGAGCATGTTACCTGTTGAGGATTTGTGAGTATAGTAAATCAGTTTGTCAATTTGTTCAGGGATAGCGTCACCTTTTGGAATACTTTAGGTTACACCCGTATTAAGGAAGTGTAGCTGGGCTCAGCTGGCTGCTTGAGGAGTATTTGTACCACCTTACAGATGGGCCCCAACGATAGCTGGGTTGGAACTGCTAATTAGGCACCAGGTAGTTTGCAGCCATACCCAGGGGTACCCCTTTTCAGGAATGTGTACACCCACCCACTCCTAGGGGTGTAGGCACAGAATGCACTTGGGGAAACTCTTTGAATAGTATAGCGCACAGACCGGATTGGTCTGGCGATTTGATCCCTGGTTCCATTCCCTGTTTGGCACATGGTAGCCAGGCGCAAAACATTTTCATACTCAGAGTCAGTAAACAGGCCATGCAGCTCTTTATTTTGTGTGGTGTTTTTATTTTTGGGGAAGAACTTGGATGGGAGAAGAGATAAGCCTATGGATACTCAAGAAAACTATAACTTGGCAATGAGGACTTTAAACTGAACAAAAACTTCTGGGTGAAAATGCCCGTTTTTGAAGTTGTAGATCCGAGCAGCAAACAAATAGGAATCCTGAAAGAGATGAAGTCTTGAACGCAAAGGTATAAGAGAAGCTGAGTTGGAACCAGAAGGCCATTACATGTTTATGCTCATGATTTTGAACAAAGGCTCAATACAAAGTGGGCATTGGCGTGCATGCGCAAGTGTATTAGCGTGTGCACAAGAAGAAATGTGCATATGCGTGTGAGCACACGTGCATGCACTGGCACCAAACGGTCTATTTAAGCTGAACTATGGCATGAACAGATTGCTGAGTGGTCTTCAGCTAGTTCCTGTTTATCTGTGCCTTGACCTGCTATATCTGCCTACCCGTGCTTGACCCGGCTTGTCCTTGACCTATCTCTGGATTCTCGCCTGCCTATTGTGACCTCGGCTTGTACTCTGACTCTGCTCCTGTCTTGTGCTTCTGTGCCCTGCTGCCCGACTGTGTACCGACTCTGGCCTGTATCCTGACTCTGCTTCTGTCTTATGTTCCTGTACTTTTGCTGCCCGGCTGTTGATGACCTTTTGGCTTGTGTTCCAGCTATGCTCCTGCCTGCTGATCAAGCTTCACTGTGTCCCAGTTCCTGGTTCCTGCCTGGTGATCCACCGTCATCTGTTTCCTGCAAACCTCAGCTGGCGCTGCCTGTTATACCTCCCTTTGTGCCACTCTGTGTCCTCACACCTCCTGTCATCACTACCAGGGGTGTTGGACAATAGGTGCAAGAGAAGCCCCCTCTACAGCTCGATCTCCACAAGGTACTTGACAAAAGGGTAGCAACTAAAGGTCTTCCAAAGGAGTTAAGGAAGGTCTATGAATCCAGCAGGCAAGTACTCGCTGTTTCTGATTTCGAGACAGCCAAGTGCAGGTTCAGCAAACATCAGTCCGACAGTGGCCTATGTACTGGATCTGTCATGAATTTTCTGAAAGAACTCCTGGAAGGATAGGGCAGAGCACCCCAGGCAAACTGTAGCTGGGACCCCACAGAAATGCAGTCCAAGGTGAATCTCCCAGGGTTGCGGCAGACCTCTGGGCCAAGAGACTTCTCTGGACTATTTATTCCTCTCTCAGCCCCATCTGCATAACAATCAGGGATTGGCTGAGGAGATATGTGCAGTCTGGGGTCATGATTCTCTCACCCCCTATGTCCCAGAATCCCCTGGAAGACAGGGGAAGGCAATTGAGCTGATGCCTTTGGAGTCCAGAGCAGATCTGGCTAATCAAACCATGCCAACCTGAGTACAGTGATGGCCAAAAAACGAAATTTAGCAGAACAGTTGCTCTGAGGGCGCTACAACAGTTACTGCCAAGAGTTACAGTGAGACTTTTTCTATGTACCATTCATGCTTTCATGGTTGTTGTTCTTACCAATGCTGTGTATAGTAGCTTATTAGCTTTTAGCCTTATTGCTGTGTAAGCCAATGGTCATAGGTGAGGTTAATATTCAGTTAACCTAAAGTCTCCACTGATCTGTTTATTGGTATGTGTATTGTGTTTATTCTACTTCGCTATAAATTACTTAATCTATTATCGATTTGCCTGTGGCCTATTTTCTGTGTACTGTTATAGTGGTAAGCATACTAACGCTTAAGTTACACAAGTGTAAGTTGCCTACAACTTATAACCAGATGTGTCAGTGGGGACAGATTGGTTTAAAGAGTGGCAGAACAGATGTCTCATCATACCAAACAGCTCCTACAGGGGTATCACTGTAAGTTTGGCATAGCTCTGTTCTGCAAGCAAGAAACCAAGATAATGAGCCAGAAACAGCCAATATGGATCTTGCTGCTGCAATTCAGTGGTGTGCATTGCAAAGGAGCTGCCTGGAATCAAATTTAGTGGTCAATATTCTCAGAGACACCTGGACAGAAATGCAGGTCCATCAAGCAGTAACTGCATCAGTTCCTGATCAGAGATTGTTAGTACCTAGCCCTAAAGATGGAACAAGCTCACCTCTGGCACCTATGTCCTACTGGAGTGGAGAAAAGGAATCCCTGTCTCTCTCCAGGGGGCTTTTGTACAGTTAACCAATGACCATGAAGCCCATCTGCATCAGCTGAAAGTGCCACAAGCCAGGCAACTCTAACAAAAGAAACTGCTTTTCCAGTACCTGTGGCCATGATAGGGCCTGAATTCATTGCTGTGATCTGGGAGAGTTCATGGTGAAGTGTCAGAAGAGTAGCCCTACGTATGCTGGGTCTGGGTAATGGAAGCTGAGGGTCTTTCCATGCAACCAACCAGTGCCTATTGGCGAAGAGGGTTTCAAGGAGTGGCTGGAGCAAGCCATGCAAGCCTTGGATGAATGGTGCATTTCTGAGGCCCAGAAAAAACAGAGGATCACCAAGAGCTTAAGGGGCCTGCTTTAAAATCCATTCATAACCTGAAGGTCAGTAAACCAGACTGTACTGCTTATGATTGCATAAGTATCCTATAAGATCTGTTCAGGAGAACAGAGAAGGCCTCCAACCAACCTCATGTACTAGTTTGAACATACCTACTAGAATTAGGAGGAGAAGTTGAGGACATGAGGTGTCTTGAATGTACTGTATCAGCTGCTGCTGAAGAACTGTATAAAGCCCAGCACATTAGATGAAGTCTGGGCACGACAGGTTTTAAGGGGAGCTTAGCCCTTAGATCCTATCATACTTTAGTTTAAAACAAGAGAAGATGGTGGAATCTTGAAGTACCCTGAATTAATCAGGACTGTGCAAGAAAAGGAAGCCATACTGAAGAATCAGCAGAAGAATCCAAGATCATAGCCATTTTCTGAGACTAGAGTGGCTAGTTTAGCTACTCTAGAGATAGAGAGAGCTCTTGAAAACAAAGATGGATCAGTTAATGGAAATGGTGACCTTGCTAGCAGAAATGATCAGCTAGCAGCTTGGGAAGATGACACAGAAAGCTCTTCTCGAGCTGCTGCTAAACTTGTGGAGATGTACGGCACAAACATGAATGCCCAAGTCCCCCAAAGGGAGAAGAGCGATTACAGAGGCCGCAGAGAAATTCCTGAAAATAGTCCAGGTGCCTGACTACTTCAGCCAGCTTTGAATCGTGTTGTGATGCAAGAAAGAGGAATAGGCCTGAGCCTTTAAGAGATTCCATTTTTGACACCCCAAAGAGACCACTGGAGATGCCTGTTCCTGTATCGAGTTATACTGTTCAAGAGAGAGGTGTCCCCGTCAGTCCCCAAGACATCGTCGGAACCATCGTTTGGGGCACCGTGGAAGAAGGAATGAAATCCAACACTTGAAGTATATGCCTCTGCAAAAGTTGGAAGACCTAAATGTCCAGGTCATCAGATCAGATAAGTATCCCTGTGACAGCTACTTCCGATCAAATTGTCACTTAATCCACCAACAGTGGGACAGCCTGTGGCCTTTAACATACTGGCCATTGTGTGTTCTCAGCCACCAGGGTCCATGAGAAGTCCCCTGATTGTAAGGAGAAACACAAGCTTTGTGATGCAATTGTTGGCACCTGTTGCTTCCAGAAGTGGTTTGATGGCAGAGCATAGAATGGAAGAGTCATCCATTCCAACAGTCAAGAGGGAGCAAAGAACAAAAAGGGCAATTCACCCATCCATAAGACCATAAGACTGTTCTCTGACACATTGGGTGAGAGTTCTGAGGAAGGTGTCATTACCACCAAACGACTCATGAAATGTGAACCATCACCACTCCAGTTTCAAGGGAGGGTGACTCTAGCTCACCCTCTTACACATCTTGGTGGGCCTTACCCATATCAGTGGTCTATGGTCAAGGCAATCCCTCTCCCTCAGACAAATGGTGGGAGGTTCCCCTGCCAGCTTTCTGTTTAAATGCGGTTTGCTTTCATGTGACTACAAACCTAGTTTGCCTCCTATTGTCTATTGTCCTATCTTAAAAACTGTATACTAGGTTATGGACAATAATTGTTACTGCACTCCATTCCTCTTTTGGGGGACCAAAGGTTCTCTGGTGAGGGGTAGACTGTAGCTGGGTGCTTGGCTGGCTGCTGGAGGGCTGTTTGTTTGTGCTTCCTCCTTTCCTTCTTTTTCCCCTGCCACCAGGGTGTGCTGCCGGCTGCGTGTGCCTCATTCATTTCACTTCCCTTTTTCTTTGCTGCTGTGAGTGGAGAAGCTCTGTGTCACATCCCTTCGCTCACTCCCCTTTCCTCCTCGCAGCAGCAGCTTGCGAGGAGATCAGATGACACAACAGCCTCTAAGGATCATGGGATATGTAGTCCTTAAAGGGGCACTGCAAAAAACAAGTGAATGGGCTGTGGACTTTAATACCCAGAATTATCTGCACATAGGGGAGGAGAGGACAGAATTTTTCCTGGGGAAATTACCAGAGATCGGCAGCAGTCCAGGTTGGGGGAGCCAGAGAGTGTCTGTAGGATCTACGCTCATCCGCCACAAAGAGGTTCAGGGCTGAGGACTGTGACACTGATAGCTCTCTTGCTGTGCTGAGACCCAAAGCTGCAGGGACCTGTTGCCGTGTGTGCCTACAGTTAAGGAAAACCTGGGAAGGGCCTCGATGCTGAGCCTTGTGAGAGACCTGATCGTGAGGACTGAGACTTCTGGGACAACTGACCACCAAACATACTGGACTGTATTTGTTGCATACCAGGAGTGGTGAGTGGAACAACCGAGTTTAACCCCTTACTGCCCAAAGTTAATGACAACAGAGACTCACCTTTACTTAACAAACCATCAGCCATCACTTTTGTACAGCACCACCTTACAGACGGGCACTAATGATGACCAGCTTGGCATTGCTAAATAGGTGCCAGGTACTCTGCAGCCATCCCTGTGATTGAGTAAACTACAACTCCCATCTGTTACAATGGCAGATGGACTTGTAGTTACATTGGACTGCAAGTGTGCTGATCAGTGCGATAGACTGATAGTCATCTCACGCTTCCTCTAGCTTTCAAACAGAAGGGTCATACAGAGGTACAGGCAGAAAGTTATAGGACTCGTCTGCAGGAACTTGATATTGCACCTTCCATCCACAGATCCACTGACTGCGGGTGCAATGCTATGCAGGCTTCTATTCTAGGGGAAAAGAAAAATAAATGCACGTTTATTTCCTGCAAAAATATGTACATTTATTGTTTTTACCTTACAGGTAAACTTATGCCCTGTACACACGATCGGACATTCTGACAACAAAATCTATGGATGTTGGCTCAAACTCGCCTTGCATACACACGGTCGCACAAAGTTGTCGGAAAATCTGATCGTTCTGAACGCGGTGGCGTAAAACACGTACATCGGGTCTATAAACGGGGCAGTAGCCAATAGCTTTCGTCTCTTTATTTATTCTGAGCATGCGTGGCACTTTGTGCGTCGAATTTGTGTACACACGATCGGAATTTAAACGATCGGATTTTGTTGTTGGAAAATTTTATATCCAGCTCTCAAACTTTGTGTGTCGGAAGTTCTGACGGAAAAAGTCAGATGGAGCCCACACACGATCGGAATTTCCGACAACACAATCCGATCGCACTTTACTGTCGGAAATCCGACTGTGTGTACAGGGCATAAGACTTAAAATGATTGTTATTTTTATAAGAAAAAAAGATGAGACTTTTTCAAACATGTTATACTTGCCTGCTCTGTTGCAGTGGTTTTGCACATAGCAGCCAGGATCCTCCTCTTCTCGGGTCCCTCTTCTGTGATCCCGGCACCTCCCTCCTGTTCAGTGCCCCCACAGCAAGCTTGCTATGGGGGCACGTGAGACGAGTCACAGCTTCCTGTGTGCGTTCAGACACGGAGCCCCGACATGGGCCCTGTCCCCTCTCTCCCCTGATAGCTGACTTTGATTAATATAGGAGGGAACCACCGCGCTATATGATCTATACAATAAGCAATCAAGTAAATAAACAAATGACAGGCAATTGAAAAAAGAGAGCAGCCGCTTATATGTGAGATACACACACTATACAATAAATAAACAAAAAAAAGCAGCGCTATGATTTAAATAATATAGATAGAATCACAAGTAGTGAATAGTGATAAATAAAGTTCATAAACAATCAAGTGACAAAATAAAGTCCAATGAATGAAAGAAAATCTTCAAAGGTGCAATGGATAAACCGGACATTTGGGCGTGCTGACGTGCCGTATCCACCGTCTGTAGGACGGGTGTTCGTGCTAGTCGGCCGGCTTTCCATGCTGTTTTTTACTCAACACACTGTAAGTGTATTTTTAAAGTCTTTTAAATAAATATCCATCCAGGATTACGCTATGTTGCTCTTCCTTCTTTTTTGGGGCATTGTTTGTGAGATTAACTCCAGGTTATGGGCATAGCCTTCTCTGCATCCTGGTTTCCTTTGTGGAGGATAGTGAGCCATCCACGGTCTGAGGAAGTGTCCAAACGGTGTTCCCTTCTCAAGAAAGGCCCCGACCGGGTTAAGGTCACAAGCTTTTTAAGCTTGCCATTTGGTAAGCGCCCATTTTATTCATAACACTGTGGTGTGGTGAAGGTCCATCCAGCCCCATCTGTATTTAGCTGACTTTGATTGACAGCAGTGGGAGCCAATGGCGCCGCTTCTGTGTCTCAGCCAATCATGAAGAAGAATCTCGGATGGCTAAGATACTTGTGGACATCGCTGGACAGAGAGGGACCTCAGGTGAGTATTAGGGGGGCTGATGGGGGCTGCTGCACTTATAAGGCTTTTTATCTTAATGCATAAAATGCATTAAGAGACAAAAAAACTTCTGCCTTTAAAACTCCTTTAAGTTCCAGGCTTGTGGGGAATTCAAGCTGTTTTCTTTTTATTCAAAAGCAGAATAAAAAAAAAACAAAACATAAACATAAAAAGTCAAAGTGTATTATTGTGAATTAAAAGAATACAGTAATACAGACAAAATATGTAAGCAGAGCTCTGTGAGAAGATAAAAGTAGAACATTGTAAGCCAGGAGAACTGTCTTTATTTTCAAAAACAAGAGAAATAAAATAGCTTCTTGTCAGCATAAGTAGCATAAACACTCCATAGCTTCTGGTATAACAAAATCAGTTGCTTGGCTCACCGCCAGTATCTCAGTCCCACACTGGGGTTTATGGTTCCCACCTATTTTGAGGCAAATGACAAGCCAGGGGGATCTCAGTAACATGGTCTCAGTCTTAACCCCTTCAGGACTAAGTTCCCTCTTATCAGGGTTTGGAGATTCTTACCCATCCAAAGTTTCTATGAACCTCCGATTTCCGGGTCTCATAGGACTTATCAATCCTGAGAGAACTGTAAATCAGTCCTCTCCTCTCTGACCAGACTAAACTGGAACCCCTCACATTGCATGGGTGAGAACCCCTTAATAACTACATACAAGTTGCCCCCCTTAAAGGGACCACAGCTCAAATAAAGGAAACATACCTGCTGTCCAGGAAACTTTCCGTGCGTCCTGTACAAAATATGATAAATAAATAAGAAAAGAGTCTTAGAAAATGTACTCCTATTACTGAAGATTATATCATAAATATAAAGAAAAGTGAAGAATGAGGGTGAAGGGGACTTAGATCTCATTGTTTCCTGGCAATAGACAAATTGTATTCTATCCTCTGGAGCCAGGATAAAAAAAAGAGGAAGGTGTTCCAGCATTGAATTTGTCAGCAACCAATACAATATGAATGTAGATAAGTTCTGTATTTATGAAAAAAAAGATGTGACTTCAGGTATAAAGGGAAAATAATTAATCTTCCAACTATATTTAAGATAAAATGCTAATAATGAAAAATAAGACCAAAAACATTTTTAGGACCTTTATGAATATTCAAATAAAGTACCAATGTGTACAGTCAAAGTAAGTTATTTTGTACAAATACATTTTTATTAAATTGTGCTTGTATTTGATTAACAGTTGTGTAAATATTGGGGAATTTGGGGTTGATTTACTAAAGGCAAATAGATTATGCACTCTGCAGTGTTCCTTCTCCCCATCCTTTCTCCTGCCAGATCAGCTACTCTCTTCCTGTGAACATTGCTGCTGACTTCTTAATACAGGATTGCTGCACTAGCAGGAAGGACGAGGGGGAGAAGAAACACAACCCACACCTCCTCCTGGCTCTCCCCTCCTCTCTTCACAGCACTCAGCACTGGGCTGACAGGAGTGGTGAAGCCTTGTAAGCAAAATGAGCTTACCACATGATGCCTCTATCTCTACCATACCCGGGGCAGCTGCCCCTCCTGCCCACCCATTGTCCTGGCCTTACTAAAATGCAGGTTTGCAGATAGTGTACAGTGCCTTCTCCCTGCAAACATTACCCCTCCTCTCTGAACACATTACCCCTCCTCCCTGTACACACTGCCCCCCTCCCTATACACATTGCCCCTCCTCCCTGTACAAATTTCCCCTCATTCCTGTACACACTGCCCCCCTCCCTGTACACACTGCTCCCTGTACACACTGCCCCCCCTCCCTATACACATTGCCCTTCCTCCCTGTACAAATTTCCCCTCATTCCTGTACAAATTGCCTCTCCTCCCTGCAAACACTACCCCTCCCCCTGTACACATTACTCCTCCTTCCTGTGCACAGTGCCCCCTTCCCTGTACACATTGCCCCTCCTCCCTGTGCACACTGCCCCCTCCCTGTACACACTCCCCCCATACACATTGCCCCTCCCTGTACAAATTTCCCCTCATTCCTGTACACCCTGCCTTTCCTCCCTGAAAACATTACCCCTCCCCCTATACACATTACTCCTCCTCCCTGTGCACACGCCCCCTCCATGTACACAGTGCCTCCCCTCCATGTACACACTGCCACCCCTCCATGTACACACTGCCCCCCCCTCCCTGTACACACTGCCTCCCCTCCCTGTACACACTGCCTCCCCTCCCTGTACACACTGCCTCCCCTCCCTGTACACAGTGCCCCCCTCCATGTACACAGGCCTCCCCCTCCATGTACACAGTGCCCCCCTCCATGTACACAGGCCCCCCCCTCCATATACACATTGCCCATCCTCCCTGCACACATTGCCCCTCCTCCCTGCACACTCCGTCTCTCTCCCTGCAAACATTGCCCCTCCTCCCTGCAAACATTGCCCCTCCTCTCTGTACACTGTTCCTCCTCCCTGTAAACACTGTCCCTCCTCTTTGCAAACACAGTGAACCGTTATAATATGCTGTAATCTCTAGCAACCCATCAGTGAGCAGTAATGATGTGCTGTAACCTCTAGCAACCAATCAGTGAGCAGTAATGATGTGCAGTAACCTCTAGCAACCATTCAGTGAGCAAACATAATGTGCAGTAAGCTCTAGCAACCTATCAGTTAGCAGTAATGATGTGCTGTAACCTTCAGCAACCAATCAGTGAAAGGCAAGGATGTGCAGTAACCCCTAGCAACCAATCAGTGAGCAGCAATGCTGTGCTGTAATCTCTCTCAACCAATCACTGAGTGGTAATGGTGTGCAGAAATCATGTGCTGTACCCTCTAGCAACCAATGGGTAAGAGATAATGATGTGCAGTAACTTTTAGCAACCAATCAATGAGTGGTAATAATGTGCAGAAATTTCTATCAACCAATCAGTGAGCAGTAATGATATGTAGTAATCTCTAGCACCCAATGAGCAAGCAGAAATCATGTGCTGTAACCTCTAGCAACTATTTAGTGAGCAGTAATTATATGATGTAACAATCTTTTCCTAATCTGCTGCAGTAAACTGATTTTAGGTCTAGTTGCTATTCATTTTATGTCTCAGAGCAGGTGGAGAGCGAAATTGTATGGGGGGGCACAAGAAAATATTTACCCAGGGTCCAATCAGTAAAGTATCAATACTTTATAGAACCGCCTTTCACTGCAATTACAACTGCAAGTCTTTTCGGGGATGTCTCTACCAGCTTTGCACATCCAGAGAGTGACTGTATGTTGTATCTCTTGGTGTCCAGCTGCTGCTCTTTACGAACTTGCGTTCATTCTGTTTATTTTGTGTTATTTACAATAAATTGTCACATTTCACTTTTGCTGGAGACTGTTCGTGTTGGAACGCATTGTTTTATCTTATCTAACAGCTTAATTCCAACATTTGCTATCCTGATAAATACCTACCCCTCTATACTGCCCTTGGTTTTCATAATTCAGTTGGAATGTCCAGCCTGCAGTACAAGTAGGATGCTTGCCTTCCCAGGTGGATGACCTTATAAAGGTGCTGAAATCTCCGGGATCAGCTGTTGGCCTTCAGAAAATAAAAATTTCAGTTAACAGAAAGGAAAAGCAGAGACACACATCCCGACATAAATGGTGAGGTCTGGGCAGGTATAGAGTGCCCCCATCAGGTGATGCATGGCAAAACACGTAGACATTTTCAGATTGATAGCATTGTCTGTTTATTTTGCTATATGTCTAACCAAAGATTTCTGGATTTACTTCTTTATTAATACTTTTATTTTATTTTAATATTTTATATACAAAAAATTAAAATTAAAAAAAATTACACAGCCATAGTACAGCCACTTTTAAGTGGCAAATCCTAAGGATCACGCCATATAATATAATGTGCATAATTTTATTTAGAACTACAACTGAGATATCGACATTGTTGTTTTATCCTTCCAAAATATAATATTTAAAAAAAAGAGCGGAGGGAGGGAACCAGAAAAAAAAAAAAAAATAACCAGAGAGGTAATTGCCACTACTTTTATGGCATGACAATTGTGAGCGAACATTCAATATTATACATATTATGGGGCTCAATCTTTTCATAAATGCTTCAATTAAAGAGGGGAGTGTTTAAACAAAAGGGGAATTTGGGCTCGCAGTCTGCGCTCTAATTCATCCCAAAGGTGCTCTATGGGGTTGAGGTCAGGACTCTGTGCAGGCCAGTCAAGTTCCTTCACCCCAAACTCGCTCATCCATGTCTTTATGGACCTTGCTTTGTGCACTGGTCCAAATCATTTGGTGAAGGGGGGATTATGGTGTGGAGGGGGGGGATTATAGTGTGGGGGTTGTTTTTCAGGGGTTGGGCTTGGCTCCTTAGTTCCAGTGAAGGGAACTCTTAAGGCGTCAGCATACCAAGACATTTTGGACAATTTCATGCTCCCAAATTTGTGGGAACAGATTGCGGATGGTCTCTTCCTGTTCCAACATGACTGCGCACCAGAGCACAAAGCAAGGTCCATGAAGACATAGATGAGCCTGTTTGGGGTGGAGGAACTTGGCTGGCCTGCACAGTCCTGACCTCAACCCAATAGAACACCTTTGAGATGAATTAGAGTGAAGACTGTGAGCCAGGCATTCTCGTCAGTGCCTGACCTCACAACTGCGCTTCTGGAAGAATGGTCAAACATTCCCATAGTCACACTCCTAAACCTTGTGGACAACCTTCCCAGAAGAGTTGAAGCTGTTATAGCTGCAAAAGGTGGGCCAACTCAATATTGAACCCTACGGACTAAGACTGGGATGCCAATAAAATTCATGTGCGTGTAAAGGCAGGCGTCCCAATACTTTTGGTAAAACAATGTATATTGATAGCATGGTTCTTGCATTTTTGTACTTATGGAAGCCAAATGGGTGAGAGTAAAAATTCTCAATTTGTTACAGAGTGGTATCTCCTGGTTTAGTTCCTTCTACCATTCTCTCCAAGAGAGCAATTCTTCAGAGGAATAAGCCGGTATTAGAAGTTGCTATATCTTTGACAATGAATGAGCATTGCCTGATTTCTCCATGCACACTTTTTCCCAAGCAGAGTCTGGTGACCGAACCCGGGTTACAAGAGTATTAAGAAAATGTAATAACTGATAATGTCTTCAAAAGTCCATTGGGACAGAACCAAATTGCTGCTGTAAATCAGGGAGCGGTAATAAAATGCGACCCGGAGCGAGGGCAACTATTATTGGCCTCCTGGCCCCATTTACCAAAAAAAGAGAGACCCTGAAACAAACCAGAGATATCCTCCCAGTGGGGCAAGAGTTGACACTGGGGCGGGGGGGGCGGGGGGGGGCGTCAGATTCACTGCTTTATTTATCTCATCCCAAAATTTCAATGTGGCCTTTGATAAGGGCGAAACCACCCCCTGAGAAACCCTTGTATCTAGCTGCTATCCATGCGGCATGTGCAAGATTGCGGCCTGCCATACGTTGTTCTATTTTAACCCAGATTTTATCGTTTACATTATAAGTCCAATTAAGGATTCTTACCAGGGTCATGGCTCTAAAATATAGGTGGATGTCTGGCAGACCCAAACCCCCTTCTTTTATAGGCCTCTTCAAGGTTGAATGTGCTATTCTAGGTTTTCTTTTAACAGCCATACATAATCCATAAACATTTTTTTGAATTTGCGTAAGAAAAGACCTCAGAAATGCTATAAGATACTGTATGTAGCTAATATAAAATTCTTGGCAAAACATTCATTTTATGTACATTTATCCCACCTAGCCATGTAAGAGCATTACAGCGCCATAGGGGACAGATCCGTTTGTTTCCTTTTTTTGTAACACTTTCTCTAAATTGGTTCAGGGCCAAACCTAGCTGAAGCCGGGTTCGCAAGTGTTCTACTCCTGTGTCCAAGCCACACACCCTGACCTTTGACCTTTGGGGACACGCCTCCTGATCTTTGACATTTGGGGGAGGTCCCTAACCCTATCTCTGTGACCTGTACATGAGCTTTCTTGAGTAGAAGGACCTTGCGGGCGCTGCAGGATTTCAGTTCTTCACGGTGTAGTGTGTTATGGATTGTTTTCTTGGTGACTATGGTCCCAGCTGAGATCATTGACAAGATTCTCCCGTGTAGTTCTGAGCTGATTCCTCACTGTTCTTATGATCATTAAAACTCCACGAGGTGAGATCTTGCATGGAGCCCCAGACGAGGGAGATTGACAGTTATTTTGTGTTTCTTCCATTTGCGAATAATCGCACCAACTGTTGTCACCCTCCCACCAAGCTGCTTGGCGATGGTCTTGTAGCCCATTCCAGCCTTGTGTAGGTCTACAATCTTGTCCCTGACATCCTTGGACAGGTCTTTGGTCTTGGCCATGGTGGAGAGATTGGAATCTGATTGATTGCTTCTGTGGACAGGGGTCTTTTATACAGGTATAAAAAAAGGAAAAGAAAGGCGCTTCTAAGTGCAGTATGTAAAATTTAATAAAGTGCACAAAGGGTTAAAAGCACTTACAAGATTGTTGAGTGTTAAAAGACATGATAAACACTCAACACTCAACCTTTTTTATACCTTCAGAGTTGCTTCTCCTCTAACCAAAGTGCTGCCAGAGGTGCCACCTCATCACTATCATCCCTCTGACCAGCTACCCTCCTCCACCAGAGCCCCCTATCTCCTCTCTGTCTTTTATACAGGTAACAAGCTGAGATACAGGTAACAAGCTTTAAGGGAGTGCTCCTAATCTCAGCTCATTACCTGTATAGAAGACACCCGGCAGTCAGAAATCTTGCTGATTGATAGGGGATCAAATACTTATTTCACTCATTAAAATGCAAATCACTTTATAACTTTTTAGAAAATTAGTTTTTCTGGATATTTTTATTGTTATCCTGCCTCTCACTGTTAAAATAAGCCTACCATTAAAATTATAGACTGATCATTTCTTTGTCAGTGGGCAAATATTCAAAATCAGCAGGGGGGTCAAATTTTCTTGAAATAATAGCCATTGTTTAACAATAATAATTATAACTAATTAGTTATTAATACATATGCCAAATAATATCAATAATATAAAATGCATGGGTTAATATGAACATTCAACTATGCCATTTGGGTGGTCTTCAGCAACCACAAAGCTGTGATCCTGGATGAGGCTTCCACCCCTTTTTTTGAACAGCTTCCACTGACTGGAACAACTCTGCCCTGGACAGGTTAAGTACTAACCAGCGACACCATATCCAATTGATTACTTTCTTCCAACAGCAGAGATTTTGGGGGCTAAGATTGAAGTACCTTCTTCTAATGCTGATAAAATGGTCCAGAAACCTTCAGAAGAAATTCTGGACAAGATGTGAAGAATACCTTATCCTCTCTTCATGAATCACTCCACCAAAGGGTGTAGAGAACACTTGATTAGTGATTAGTTATAGCTGAGAGGGATGAAATTTGAACTTTGAGGGAATGATCTCCCAGACCCCAGTCCAGGCCTGTTTGAAGAAACTTGAGAACATAAGAGATACAAGGGTTCAAAGGATCCACATCTGTTTCTGCTGCAAAAAAAAAAAAATCAAACTTTTGACAAATCTTGAAGAATATGGAATTTGTAGAAACCTTCCTAGGTTTTTTACATGGTCTCCACCACACTGTGAGGGAAACCTAAATGGCTCAGCCTGTCCCTTTTAATCCCCATGCCATCAAAGTATCTTGAGATTGGGATGCAGAAGGTCTCCATGAACCAGTAAATCCCATCTTAAACGAAAATGTCATCTACCAAAGGAGGAGAAAACCATACACTTCTGGGCAAAAATGGAATGATCACCCTCTCTTCTTGAATTTTCTTTAGTATTTAGTACTCCTGAATTTGCACAGTTGAAGGAAACCTGTAAACCAGCTGAAAATCCCAAGGAATTGAAAAAGCACCCTGTGCTAATGCTTGAGGGTTCTTGAAAAGGGACACAAAGGAAGATGATCTTTGTAGACGCCGGCCATCATGTAAATCTGTGGTGTTCCTCAGACCAAGAAAATTTTCTGTAGGTAACACAATGTCAGCGACCACTCGTTGTGATCCACAAGTATTTGGCTCAGACGATCCACCACTAGACTTTCTAAGCCCGGAAGTTAAGTAGCTGTTACAGCCGATAGATGTCCCTCCGCCCAATAGAAAATCCCTACATCTATGTGAAGAAGAGGAAGACAACGGGTACACCTTTTCTTGAAGACATAAGATACTGCCATCTTGTCCATCATGATGTTCATCTGCTTTCAACAGAGGCAAAAAAATATCTGAGAGCTTTGAGGGCTGCCCTTAGTTCTACAAGATTTGAAACACATGGGAGTGATTGTTTTCATCTTGCCTGAACTTGGTACCCCAGGCAATGGCACCCCAGCCCTCAAGGCAAGCGTCTGACATAAGGATTATTGATGAACCAGGATTCAATGATCTCCCCTTTTCCAGATTCAATGATCTCCCCTTCTCCAGATTCTATGCATTCGCTACCACCACTGTAGATCTTGCTGAATTGAAAGTGGCAGAAATTCAGTGGTTCCACTGCTGCAAAATCCATACCTGAATAAGATCTGTAATGCCATCTCACCCAGGAAACCACTGGAATTGGGGCAGACAACGTTCACAGAAAACTCATGTAGGTTCTTGTTGATCCATTGGTTAATCCATCCTCTGTGTCTGGACGAGCTGATACTTCAGTGCATTTAAAAGCCACCCAAAATCGGAGAGAGTCTGTAAAACTAAATTGATATGAGTTTCCAGAATCCCAGAAGAATCTGCAGGAAGATATTGTCTAGGTAATGGAAAATAAGGACAAGACACTTTTGAAAATGACTGGGAAGCAGTACTCAATCCAAACAGAGAGAGAGGGAGAGAGAGAAAGAGAGAGAGAGAGAGAGAAAGCAAAACAGGTAATACAAAGGGAAGAAACTTTTGGTGAGAAGCTGCAACTCGAATGTGTAAATATGCGTTCTCTAGGTAGACACCACCATCTATAGACTCCATCCAGTCTTGGGTCTTCACAACCAAGATGGCAGACTCCATGTGGAAATGACTTTCATAAATGGAGTAATTCAAACACTTCAAGTCCAGAACTGGTCTGAATTTTCTGGAAGCTTTTCTCATTAAAAAGATGTGGAAGTTTTCTTGTGAAAAAAAAAGATGTGGAAGTAAAAGCCTACTTCTTTTCTTCCCCTTTGGAACTTGACAAATTGCGTTTGTATGCAACTATTCTTGCAGGTATGACAACAATGACATTCTTTTTTCTTCTGACTTTGGAAGATGAATTTTCAGGAGAATGTCTCTTAAAGAATTTTACTGTATTTTGTATCCCATATCTAAGACCCTTATGCCCAACAACCTGTTTGCCCAGATCCCAGAAAAAAAGGACTAGTCTTCCCCCGTCAGAGGAACCTGGACAGGCAAACCAATAGAATATTTTTTCCATAGCATTTTGAGAACTGGGAAACTTGTTTCTGTCTTTTAGTACACAAGAGGGAGCTCTGAGTTCCAAGACAAGCCCTGCAGCTTTTAGCCCATACCTGCATATGGGCTGTCAGTTTGAAAGCTGCAGGGCTTATGAATAAACTACAAGGGTGCTAATTTGCAGTTTTTTTGAGAACTAAAAGCAATTGTAGTTCATTCATTCACAGGAAACTGTGAATGAATGATTCAGCTTTTAACGGGTGCATGGGGGGGGGGGGAGGCGGCAGGAGCTGGAACATGTTGCATGTTCCAAAAGGCGTCCTTTAACCACTTAAAGACCGTCCCGCGCTGATAAACGTTGCCAGAATGGCACGGCTGGGCAAAGTATGTTACTTTGAATTTCCTGCCGCGAGCTCCGTGCCCGCGGGACCCGCGGACTCGATGTCTGCCGGGTGCCCGCAATCGTGTCACGGAGCTGAAGAACGGGGAGATGCTTATGTAAACAAGGCATTTCCCTGTTCTGCCTAGTGACAGGACACTGATTGTCTGCTCCCTCTCATCGGGAACAGCGATCAGTGTCGTGTCACTGCTAGCCCATCCCCCAGACAGTTAGAATCACTCCCTAGGACACACTTAACCCCTTCCCCGCCCCCTAGTGGTTAACCCCTTCACTGCTAGTGACATTTTTATAGTAATACATAGTTACATAGATACATAGTAATCAATGCAATTTTATAGCACTGGTTGCTGTATTAATGCCAATGGTCCCAAAAATGTGTCAAAATTGTCCGCTGTGTCCGCCATAATGTCGCAGTCACGATAAAAATCGCTGATCGCCGCCATTACTAGTAAAAAAAATAATTATTAATAAAAATGCCATAAAACTATCCCCTATTTTGTAGACGCTATAACTTTTGCGCAAACCAATCAATAAACACTTATTGCGATTTTTTTTTTACCAAAAATATATACAAGAATACGTATCTGCCTAAGCTGAGGAAAAAAATAGTTTTTTTATATAGTCTTTGGGGCTATTTAATCTAGCAAAATGTAAAAAATATTGCTTTTTTTTCAAAATTGTTGCTTTATTTTTGTTTATAGCGCAAGAAATAAAAACCGCAGAGGTTACCAAATACCAAAAGAAAGCTCTATTTGTGGGGGAAAAAAAAGGACATCAATTTTGTTTGGGAGCCACGTCGCACGACCGTGCAATTGTCAGTTAAAGCGACGCAGTGCCGAATCGCAAAAAGTCGCCTGGTCATTCGGCAGCCAAATGGTCCGGGGCTGAAGTGGTTAAAATCCCTACAATGTACATTGATCACCCAGAGGGGAGTGTTTTTGGTTTTCTCCCATTTTTAGCAGTCGGCTAATGCCACAAATGTAAAAATAAAGTGCAGCGCTAAAGAATGTGAAAATTTACAAAATTATAAAATATATATCAACAACACATATCATATAAATTATAAAGTGCAACAGTGCAATATAAAACTAAAACTAAAGTAAATGAGTGACTCCTGCGCTGTCAAAAATACAAAAATGGCAAAAAAAACGAAGTGTACACTGCAGCAAACACCGGGTGAACTGTTCCTTACCAGAAGAAATAAGTGAAATTAATAAATAATGGTGCAGCGCTGTGTAAATATGTGATTTTACACTACATCAAAATGTAAAAAAAAAAAAAAAAAAATTTTTACACAAAGATTTAAAATTATTGGCTGTACATATATTACGTAGACAGAAATACACATCTAGTCAAATGATGGAACAAATGGTCACTCAACAATAGCATGGAGTGACATATCCCGACATGTTTCGCCTTTTAGGGCTTCCTCAGGGGGATGTTTATTGAGAGGTAGATGTGGTACTTCATAGAACAAAGTACAGTTAAAAAACAATACAAAAAATATACAACAAAAAATATAATCAAAAACGATAGTTATGCTATTGACCGCCTGGCCCAATACCCAACAAGTGATGTTTTACCTGCGACTTGATGTTGAGCCAAATGGAGAAACGGACACTAGGCCGCACACAGAAAGGCAGGCCAAGAAGAGCCCAGGGACAGGGCCAAAAGGCCTGGTCTCTGTCTGGTGACAAAAAGTTTTTGCCTGATCAATCTCCTGTGAAGATTGGTCAGAAGATTGGTCAGGCACCACCTTTTGATGTTTCACGGTGGAGGGATCCCCTCTCTGCAATTTGAGAAACATATATATATTTATATATATACTTTTTAGACTGTTATAATTATTTTCTGGATCATATCTTTTTCTTTGTTGGATCATTTCAAAATCACTTTGGACTTTGTTTCACCTGTTTATTATTCATCATACATATGTTTTGAAGATCACTTTATATGTTTGTTTGTTTTTTTGAGTCCCTCTCCATGGTCACGGTTTACTAGTGACCTTTATACCATAATATTTAGTTGGTTTCTTATTGCACCTTCAGTATACTGGTATTTACACAGCGTTGCACCATTATTTATTAATTTTGCAATATAGAACTAAAAACAAATCGATATAGAGTCCAAAAAACAAACTAAAAAAAGAGTCCAAAAGGAAAATTGGAAGATCCAGTGTAATCCCAGTGATCAGAGATGGTAGTATTAGCATCGGTGGATCAATCACCAAACTGTGACAATCCACCACCAAAGGGGACCATGTGCTTTACGGGAGCACGTGGACTCAGGTACCGAAGCACTAAGTCAACAACGCTTTTGTAAAACTGGTGGTGTGAGGTCCAAGAGGCAGCTGTAAGAATCTTGAATCATAGCCACAGGACAGGACCACCAGTTCACAGTACTGAATCCTGCATTACGTTGGACCATAAAAAAAACAAAAAGAGCCTCCACATAGTGTAAAAATGAGCCCATCCGCTCCAGGGATGTGGCTAATGTCACAGAGTCGGCACAGCCTCGGGAAAGATTGCGACTATATGGTCGGGATCCACCCACATGCTTTGACCAGCACCCGGCTCAGGCTCTCAGTGAGCCGCTGAGAGCCTGAGGCGGTCACTCCCGCCCCCTTCACAGCTCAGCAATCCAGTGAGCGCGGGAGGGGCCAGAAAAGAGAGCCAGTGACTGCTCAGGGAGCTCTGAGTGCCGAGCGTCTGGCTTTTACCGCAATGTACATTAGTGCATAACATAACACACATTAATGTGCATTGTCCAATAGTCATTTCAAATACATCATATACCCTATCTAAAGTGTAGATTTAGGAATGTTTGGCAAAAAATGTGGAAAATGTTCATTCAATTGTTTAACCACTTCAATACCGGGCACCCCCCCCCCCCTTGCTGCTCAGGCCAATTTTCAGCTTTTAGCGCTGTCGCACTTTGAATGACAATTACGCGGTCATACAACACTGTACACAAACTACATTTTTATAATTTTCTTCCCACAAATAGAACTTTCTTTTGGTGGTATTTGATCACCTCTGGGGGGGTTTTATTTTTTGCTAAACAAACTAAAAAAGACCAAAGTTTTGGGAAAAAAAATGATAACATTTTGTTTTCTCCTTCACTGATGGGGACCGATTAGGCGGTACTAAAAAGGTGGCACTAATAGGCACCAATGAGGAGGCACTGATATGTAGAATTGATGGGCACCGATAGGCGGCACTGATGGGCACCGATAGGCGGCAATGATGGGCACTGACAGGCGGCACTGATAGGCACTGATGGGCACTGACAGGCAGCACTGATGGGCACTGATCGGTGGCACTGATTGCCACTGACAGGTGGCACTGATGGACACTAATAGATGGTACTGATGATGAGGTACTGCCAGGTTTTACTGATGGGCGCTGATTGGCACTGTGGTGGGCACTGATTGGCACTGTGGTGGGCACTGATTGGCACTGTTGTGGGCACTGATTGGCACTGTGGTGGGCACTGATTGGCACTGTTGTGGGCGCTGATTGGCACTGTGGTGGGCACTGATTGGCACTGTTGTGGGCACTGACTGGCACTGTGGTGGGCACTGACAGACGTTTCTGATGGGCACTGATTGGCAGCTGATGGGCACATCTAATGGGGGCTGTGCTGATAATCAATGTGCTGATTATCAGAACAGACCCCCCCCCTCTGACAGGGAGAGCCGCCGATTGGCTCTCCCTGTCAGTGAAAACCGAGGAAATCCATTTACTGGCACTTCCTGGTTTACGCTGTGATCAGCTGTGATTGGTCACAGCTGATCACTAGGTAAGGAGCCTCCGTCAGAGGCTCCTTACTACGATCAGAGATGCAGTATGTCAGACTGACACAGAGCACCACTGATCGCTGCGCACCCCCGTGGGCACGCGCCGGCATGTTATCCTGCTGGACGTCATATGACGTCCTCGGCTTCCGGGCCAGCATAGGGGGCATGCGCACAGCTGAGGAGCCGATGTGCGATGTCCGCCAGGCACCCGCCATCGCTCGTGACCGAGCAGGAACAGTTTCTCTCAGTGACACCAACAATGGGGGGACATTGGCACAGTTTCTCACAATAACACCAATGATGGGGCACAATTCCTCCCAATGACACCAACAATGGGGCACGATTCCTCCCAATGACACCAGCGATGGGGCACGATTCCTCCCAATGACACCAGCGATGGGGCACGATTCCTCCCAATGACACCAGCGATGGGGCACGATTTCTCTCAATGACACCAACAATGGGGCCCAATGACAGCAATGATGGGGCACAATTATTCCCACTTAAGCAAGCAACGGGGCACTATTTTTTCCCACTGATGCCGAGACCTTTTCAACTCCCGCTAACCACTGTCCGGCCCTCGTAAAGTCTGAAGGACAGTAAACTTTAGAAGGTGTGAAGACCTCTGCTGTAGATAGTAGGATGTCCTATATATATGCATAAATTAAAAAATGTTTTAACATTTTATAGTTATTATTTTGCAATAGTGTCCTGCAGGTATAAGTTACTAAAAATTAAGTATAAATTAAGTTATTTTCTCTTATAACAGGACTCGACAAACCTGGCACCTGGGCTGACGCCTGAATGCCCCCCACACGCCTCCCACTATGCATCCCGGGATCCGCTTGCCCATCTTGCGGGCCTGGGATCGGCATAGCGGGTGTCGCCGGGTAGAGGGGGCGGGGGGGGGGGATGTGTCATCTCCTCTCCTTCTGGTTGTTGACAGTTTCCCCATAAAGGCCAGGAAAGAATGTAATGCAGTGTGATGTGCATTACATTCAGTGGAGCACTTGGGGAGACATTGGAGGTCTTTTAGACCCTGGATGTCTCATTAAAGAGAACCTGTCACTTTTTTCTCCCCTATGTGATGGGAAAAAAAAGTTAAGTTTTTTTAATTCTAAAAAATTTCAGTTACACCCAAGCAGATAAAATCCCCTCCCAAAATAATTGAGGCCCCCCCACCCCCACATATGCGCACGTACAAACGTAAACGCACGCGACGGGCGCCTACGCCTGAAAACGTCAATTGCTGTACACGTTCCATATCGCCGCGCACGCCTGAATAAGACTAATAATTTTACCATCAGACCTCCTCTGTAATGCTAAACTGATGACCTATAGGGGGCTTTTAAAGTGTCGTCTATCTAAAATACAGGGTACTGACATGGCTAAGGTTTGACATGTTGGGTATCTATTTACTCGGTGCAACCTTGGCTTTTATATTTTATGAAAAAATTCGGGTAATTTATTGTGTTTTTTGTGCCCCCTAAAATTAACTTGTTTAATGTTTTTTTTTTACTGAAATTTTGTGGTAATATTGTGTGGCATACAAAATTGGAACTACCACTATTTTATTCTCTAGGGTGTCTGCTTTCAGAAAATATATAATATTTGGGGGTTTTATGTAATCTTCAGGCCTCAAATTATATTTTATACGTGTGCAAAAAATTGTCTCTGGCTGTGAAAAGGGTTACAGGATCACCTTCAGAAACACGTTACATGTTCCACCCGTAAGATTTGTTGGTTAAAAAAAAAAATGGCTCCTAACTTTTTTTAGCTGGCTCCTAGATTTAGGCATGTGCGCTGCCGAAAAATTTGTTGCGTTTTCGTCATTTAGTTTTTTTTTTCCCGTTTTTCGGGTCATTCATTATGATCGAAATTCGCTATTTTGAATACATTCGTAACTTCGGAGAAATTTTGAATTCATTATGTTCCATTGGTTTAGATGCGGTATTCGTAAATGCAAAAATTCATAAATGTGGAAATTTGGAAACTCAGAAACTTCAAAATTAAAAAATCCGAAAATTGAAAATTCGAAATAATGACTAACTAATAATGATGAAAGTAAGAGCAACAGGGTGGGACTTTGCATGAGGGTATAGGGGCCGTTCAAAACCCCTCCTCCATCCCAATTAAATGGTAGAGTAGGTGAAGAGCAGGTGTGGGATTCGTTGGGTTGGTCTCGCCTTCGGACCATGCCCCCTCAGCTTCGGGAAGGGGCATCCATGGTTGGCGTGGCACCTTGGGCCGCGTCGCCTCTGCGCAGACACTACTGTGAGTCCAGAGCTACATCCAACAATATGATATTCATGATTTATATTTACCCCTTTACATTTTTCCACCATTCATTACCGCTATTTCCCCAATTCATAGGTACCACCTCGGTATCGCTCCTGATGAGTGGCTTTAAGGCCCCGAAATGACGTAACGACGTAGAGCTCCAATCTACCGCTAGGTGTACACTATATGAACCCATATGCATATAACGTTCCTATTTACATATATCCATTTGTTTGTATTTGTCATTTTTGATGCATTAGTTTTCGATTACACTTTTAATATCCTAATACCTTAGAGCTAAGTGCCAACATATGCAGAGCCATGTGCCTAATTATGTATTGTATGAATTTTTGTAAAACTATCTGTGTACTATTTATGCTCAATGATGTACTGTATGAATTTTTGTAAAACTATTTTTTCTCATTAATAAACTACATTTTTTACCCAACTCATACCTCTGCTCCCATGTGCCTTGTACAAAGTCCCACACCTGCTCTTCACCTACTCTACCGACTAACTAATAATAACTAACTATAAAATTATAGATATTGGAATTTCCGTTCAAATTTGGCTGTTTATGAACGTAACAAATATGAATTTATAATGAATGCCGCATCTAAATAAATGGAACGTAATGAATTATAAATAATAATAATAAAAAGTTTTTAATATTATTAGTGTCAGCCTCTTGGCTGCTTCTCTGATGAATGTTCACTTTCAACAATGTGTATGACTAATAGTTGTCCTGTGGACAGATTCTCCCCCCTGAGCTGTGGATCTCTGCAGCTCCTCCAGGGTTACCATGGACCTCTTGGCTCTTCTCTGATGAATGCTCTCCTTGCCCGGCCGGTCAGTTTAGGTGGACGGCCATGTCTTGGTAGGTTTGCAGTTGTGCCATACTCTTTCCATTTTCTGATGATGGATTGAACAGAGCTCCGTGAGATGTTCAAAGCTTGGGAGATTTTTTTATAACCTAACCCTGCTTTATACTTCTCCACAACTTTATCCCTGACCTGTCTGGTGTGTTCCTTGGCCTTCATGATGCTGTTTGTTCACCAAGGTTCTCCAACAAACCTCTGAGGGCTTCACAGAACAGCTGTATTTATACTGAGATTAAATGACACACAGGGGGGGGGTCAATTTAATAATTAGGTGACTTCTGAAGGCAATTGGTTCCACTAGATTATAGTTAGGGGTATCGGGGTAAAAGGGGCTGAATACAAATGCCCCCCCCCCCCCACACTTTTCACATATTTATTTGTATCATTTATCATTTTCCTTCCACTTCACAATTATGTGCCACATAAAATCCCAATAAAATACATTTACGTTTTTGGTTGTAACATGACAAAATGTGGGAAATTTCAAGGGGTATGAATACTTTTTTTAAAAAATGTAATAAATTGAGGCTAAGCAGTCCTGATATGTGGCAGGTTTTCATTTTTTGGGCTAAATTTTTTTTCAGCAATTAGAGAAAAGAATTTGTTGATCCTGCCAGAAGATCCAGCGTCCTTCTCACTTCCTGTGAAAACGAAAGAAACGCAGAAAGAGGCCTTATCTTTATTATGTAACGGACTAATCCCCTTCAATTTACCATGAAATGGAGATGAAGGAAGGTAGAAAAGTTTAAAGTTTAAAGTCCATCCATGGATAAAGAGTGTAGATAGGAAGGGACGGGTGGTGTGATATTTGCAGGATCATTAAATAACAGTGAAAAAACCTCCTGCAACAAATTCAACGAAGGGTCCGACCTGACAACGCCTACCATCTTCAAGAACAGGTGCATGCAGGATTCTGATGGCCGACCACGGATTCCCAGATGGACCCACCTTTCCCTCTTCTCTCTCCCTTTCTCTTCTACTATAGCTTTCTCTTAAGCTTACCTTTGGCATTACGCCTCCACGATTTTCCAATTTTCCTTGACTGCTGAGGCGCAATGGGCTTAGGTCCCAATTAACGTAACACAATGGGATCAAGTCCCCCACCACCCTTGCCCTTTAACCCCATTAAATAAGACACTTACAATCATTAGGTTGGAAATGGCAAGGCCACAGCTTTATTAAATTCCAACACATAACATGTGAACATATTTAACCAGTGCCAGTCACAGTCGCACTGTGAGCACTCAACCAAAAGAGGGAAGTGGGGTCGGTCCTTACCATAATTGCTGGACAGACAGCCTACTTCCAATTTTCCATCAAGGGCCTAGCCCATCACAGCAACTTTAACCGCTGGCAAGGTCAAGAAAACCGCAGCAAGGTGTGACATACCATAACATAGGAAAAAGGGGCGGGAGGGTGGGAAGCTCTTCCAACCGACACTTCCGAAAGACCCAGAATTCCCTGGGGCACACGTCCCCTGAGTTCAGGCCCATCCCACCTGTCCCAACCAATCGTTCCCCTTGTCATGCACCTAGCCATACCCCCATCAGTCAAGGTTCTCTTTCCCTAGGGGGGCTCAAGAGGCCTTCATCTTCCTGGTTAACCTAGACTCGCCTAGGAATATGTTGATCATAGGTTCCCCTATAGGGGACAGTTAGGTTAAACAAAATTGTTGAATGAATCTTGCCCACTACGGTATCAAGCCATCCAGACTATTTTGCTGTGATGATACTCTAGCTGGGAGTTTCACAGAGACCAAGTTGTCCTATAAACATACAATGTAGGGGATGGCTGATAGAATGACTCCACTACAGAATACAGATAGATTCCGTGTTACTTCAATATCTCATCACTAGACACTGTCCAGCCTCCCGAACAAGTCACTCTAGGCCCGAGGGGGGGGGGCGCAAAAATGGACCTAACCTACGAGTCGAGTCCATATCTGTCAGCAATAAGCCTAGCATTCAATTGCTTGCATGTTGAATTGTTGCACTGTTTTCATGCATGGATATTTGTTTTCATGTTCTACAGCAGGGGCGTTGCTAGGTCTACAAAAGGTCTCGGGCTAGAGCCCATAGCAGCGTAGTAAAGAAAGTCATACACTTGGGCGGGCATACACATGTATATACAGTAATATACGTGTGTGTGTGTGTGTATATATATATATATATATATATATATTTCCAGAGAGCCCCCCCTTACATCAGGGTCCCCAGAGAGCCCCCCTTACATTAGGGTCCCCAGAGAGCCCCCCTTACAGCAGGGTCCCCAGAGAGCCCCCCCTTACAGCAGGGTCCCCAGAGAGCCCTCCTTTACATCAGGGTCCCCAGACACCCCCCCTTAAATCAGGGTCCCCAGAGAGCCTCCCCCTTAAAGCCAGGGTCCCCAGAGAACCTCCCCCTTAAAACCAGGGTCCCCAGAGAGCCTCCCCCTTAAAACCAGGGTCCCCAGAGAGCCTCCCCCTTGCATCAGGGTCCCCAGAGAGCCCCCCACTTACATCAGGGTCCCCAGAGAGCCTTCCCTTCCCCTTGGGGCCCCCTGCAGAGACTCAGGGCTTTAGCCCCAAAAGCCACCCCCTAGTGACGCCACTGTTCTACAGAATTTATTTTTCTTTCAATATACGTGGAGCTAGCGAAGACTGTTCGCTGTTCTACTGACAAATCTTTAACAATCTACGTAAACGATTAATAAAAACCATTGAAACAGAAAATAACAGTGAAAAAAAAAGAAAATGAATGCAAACCACCACGCCCAAGGTCCGGTCAGCTGCAGTGTATAACATTTTGGATTTGGGGTTTAATTATCCTTTAAAGTGACCCTGTTGCTATGATAAAACCTGAGCCCTGAGGAAGAGCAATGGCGTCCCTAGGGGGGGGCAGAGCCTGACGCCCCCAACATTATGCTGTGCCCCACCATGTGCCCCCCCCCCCCCATTAAAAAAAAAATATATATTTTTTTTTTTACAAAAAGGCAATGTCTTTTGGTTTGCATTCATAGCGGATGCGCCACATCTTACTCGGGCCACCACTGGAGTAAAACAGCCTCTATTGAGAGGAGAGCGTCCCGAGTCAGCTCCTGCGGGTGATTCCTCCCCCCTCCCTCCGCTCACTGACACTGCATAATGCGAGCGTTCACACAACCACAGCCACCCGATCTGCTCCTTCCCCTGCATCCTCATTGGCAGGGAGAAGAGCGAGTTGCAGGAAGGACTCCACCAGGACTCTCAGTTACTGAAAAAACAGACTGATTTCTCCCATCCTTAGGACAGGAGGACCAGCCTGTAAATTCCAAGAGATGCCAGACCAGTGCTGTCAATAGCAGGGGCAGGACAGCAAGAGGAGGCCGGGGAACCCCACAGTGCCAGAACACCAGGGCCCGGAGGCAAAACAACCTTTGCAACCCTGATAGTTCTCCTGTTATTTCGGATTCGTTTAAAATACAGTACTATTCTAATTACATCCAAATTCCCAAATGCCAAAAATTCACCCAAAGTTTAAATCGGAACGAACTGCACATGTCTATTGACAATCACGGTCCGCTTATTACGTCAAAGCTCCAGGGCAAGGGGTGGGAAAGAGGGGTGACTGCCCTGGGCACTATGGTATCATGTGAGTTGGGGGGAGGCACCACAAGGAGATTGTGGGGAGGGGTTTGTGTTGGGAGGGGGAATGGGGGGGGTAAGAATTGTTCTAGGAGGGGACATTTGGGGGTGTGTGCTAGGTGTGGGGATTTGGGGGGATTTGTGTTGGGAGGGGGAATGGGGGGATGTCAGGGGGTAAGAATTGTTCTAGGAGGGGACATTTGGGGGGATTTGTGTTGGAAGGGGGGATGGGTGAAGATGATTTGTGCTAGGAGGGGGGAATTTGGGGGGTTTGTGCTGGAAAAGGTAATATGGTTTGGGGGGGTGCTAGGATTGTTTTTTTTGGGGGGGGGAGGAATTTATGCTTGTAGTGATGATTGGGGGGTATTTGTGTTAGGAGGCGGGGGATTTGGAGTGGGAGGCGAGGATTTGTGCTCGAAGGAGAAATTTCTTATTTGTTGGGGGGGGGGGGCATATGGGAAGAGGGAGGATTTGTGCCAGGAGGGGGGATTTCTGCAGGGGGGGTGGATTTGTTCTAAAATGAAGAGAAGATTTACGCTTAGGGGGGAGCATGCAGTTTAGTGCTCAATTTTTATTTATTTTATTTTTTTTGGGGGGGGGGGCGCAATTTGACTTGTTTGCCCTGGGCTCTAGATGACCTTGTCTGCATATCCCCTACATTATAATAAATAACGGGTTTTAACCACTTGAGCTGCGGGAGGTTTTACCCCCCCTTCATGACCAGAGCAATTTTTGCTGTTCAGCACTACGCTACTTTATCTGGCGATTGTGCGGTCATGCAACGCTGTGCCCAATTGAAATTTATATCATTTTTTTTACACAGATAGAGCTTTTTTTGGTGGTATTGTATCACCAATGGGGGTTTTATTTTTTGCAATATAAATGAAAAAAGACAGGAGTTTTTGAAAAAAAAAAATACAATGTTTTCTACTTTCTGTTATAAAACTTATCTAATAAACTCCAATTTCTTCAAAAATTTGGGCCAAAATGTATTCTGCTACATAAAAAAAACCCCAATCAGTGTATAATATTTAGTCTGTAGGAAAGTTATAGAGTCCGCAAACTATGAGATATATATCTGAAAATTGATCAATCCGGATGTACTGACGGCTGATCTCAGGCCGAAAATGCCAGAACAGTACAAATACTCCCCCAAATGACCCCTTTTTGAAAAGTAGACAGTTCATATTTAGTAAGAGGCATGGCAAGTTATTTGAAGTTGTAATTTTTTTTTTGTCACAATTTTTTTGAAAATGAAGAAATTTACAAAAAGTTTCACAATTTTTTTATTTTTTTACATACTATCACCAGTGCAGTACAGCATCATAATATGACATGGTGTGGTGATCAGGAATACTGACTGGTGACAGTATGTAAAAAATAAATAAATACATTTTATTTGTTTTTATTTTTATTTATTTTTTTAACATACTTTCATCAGAGTGGTACTACTCTGGGGGGTGGGGGGGGGGTGATCATGTATTTTTTTTTTTTTTTACACTTTCCTGTCACAATGATGATCACTGTAACAGCAATGATTTGTAATGTCATGAATGGGTTACATTCATAACAGCTGTGATTACTAGTGATCTGTGATTGGCAACAGCTAATCACATGGTACAGGGTGCTTTGATTGGCCCAGGTATCATGTGATAGCTGTGGGCCAATCACAGCATAGGAAAACACGTTGTGACCATGTGATTGCATAGAGTTTTGATGTGTATTTGGTGCATGTACTGCAGTGGTGGCCGCTCATAAGGGGCGCAGCCTCCCTAATCTCCATGCAGGTCACTGGACGCATTCATTTCTTTGGAGCCTATGGCTCTAACTGGCTTAGAAAATGGTGGGCCTGGGGTGCGGAGCACTGCGCCTTGAGCCCACCCAGTTGTGTGACAATAGCAAAATAATATTCGCTATTGTTTTCCTGCTTCTCCTCCCGGGCCAATCAGGAAGTGAGTCTTAAGACCCGATTGGCTGGGAGGAAAAGCGACCGGATTTACTGGTAGGAGAAGCAGGGGGGAAGCTGCCGAGGAAGAGAAGCAGGGGGGAAGCCACTGAAGCCGCCTGCGAAGCCACAGAGGAGGAGAAGCAGGAGGGAAGCCGCCCGGGAAGCCCCCTTGGAGGAGAAGCAGGGGGTAAACCACCGAGGAGGAGAAGCAGGGGGGAAGCCACCGAGGAGGAGAAGCAGCAGGGAAGCCATCGAGGAGGAGAAGCAGATGGGGAAGCCATCGAGGAGGAGAAGCAGGGGGGATGCCAGTGATAAGGAGAAGCAGGGGGGAAGCCACCGAAGCCGCCCGGGAAGCCCCCTTGGAGGAGAAGCAGGGGGCAAGCCACTGGGGAGGAGAAGCAGGGGGGGAGTCACCGAGGAGAAGAAGGGGGGAAGCCACCGAGGAGGATAAGCAGGGGGGAAACCACCAAGGAGAAGAAGCAGGGGGGAAGCCATTGAGGAGGAGAAGCTGGGGGGAGTCACTGAGGAGAAGAAGGGGGGAAGCCACCGAGGAGGATAAGCAGGGGGAAGCCATCAAGGAAGAGAAGCAGGGGGGAAGCCATTGAGGAGGAGAAGCTGGGGGGAGTCACCGCGGAAAAGAAGAAGGGGGGAAGCCACAGAGGAGGAGAAGCAGGGGGAAGCCACCGAGGAGGAGAAGCAAGGGGGAGCCACCGAGGGGGAGAAGAAGGGGGGAAGCCACCGATGAGGAGAAGGGGGGAAGCCACCGATGAGGAGAAGGGGGGAAGCTACCGAGGAGAAGCAGGGTGGAAACCACCGAAGAGGAGAAGCAGGGTGGAAACCACCGAAGAGGAGAAGCTGGGTGGAAACCACCGAAGAGGAGAAGCTGGGTGGAAACCACAGAGGAGGAGAAGCAGGTGAGAAGCCACCGAGGAGAAGCAGGGGGGAAACCACTGAAGCTGCCCGCGAAGCAGCCGAGGAGGAGAAAGCAGGGAGAAGCTACCGTAGCCTCCCACGACCTGGATAAGGGGGTAAGTAGTGCGGGATGATCGACCAAGCGAAGGTGAGGGCAGCTGGGAGGTTTGCTTGCCACCCCCCCCCCAAAAAAAAAATTGGAGAACCAGCCGCCACTGATGTACTGTATAGTAAATTCTATAACGAAATTGATTGTTTTATATATTAATCAAGCATTTCATTACAATGAACACTGTAGTGTGCATGCATAGGTGTGAATTGGTCCATTAAATCGGTATTAAACCAGAAAACCAAAAATGTCTTATGTTGCAGCTTACCAATATTTAGATGGCTGCATTTGTTTTATTTTTTTTATGCTTTTTTCTCCTCTGTTTGCACCTGGTGATCTGGCCAGTAACACCCCCACTCCCCCCACTCTGGATGAAGGAGCACAGGTGGCACAGCAGACAGCAGCATTATCAGTCTGGGGGGAGGGGAGGGTGTGTTAGATAGACTAGCAGATTTAGATACACAAATTGAAGCCAAACTCCAACTCACACTTTATAATTTCTTTTCTTTTGAAATAAAGGTTTTACATGAATAACTAAAAGCTGGTCATTGTGAGCACCCCTGTCAGCGTTGAATGTTTTGTCTCAACCTTCTAACTCTTATACCTGCAGGGCAGCTTAGTCTTCTGAAATAACAGATTTACTGGCAGGATCACCAGATGAATAAAGAAGAAAGAAAGCCAAAAAAAGAAAACAAATGCAGCCGTCACATCCAAGAATTGGTAAGCTGCATTTATAATAATTGTTTGCTTTATTACCGCTTAAATAAAGTGCTAAAAATCTAAATTCCAGCTTGCGTTATAGTAACAGGAAACAATATAAAGCTGGAAAGTTTATCTGAGCTGAAGATAATTGTGAAGGTTGAAGAGAGACATTTCGGGGCACACGGAGGACTTACCGACCAGTAATGGTGTTGGAGGACTCGTCAGGGATCTGAGGATGGAGAGAGAAGTCTGTGATGTGTGGACGAGGCAGGGAGGAATTTATACCCCGGACAGTCCTACTTTCACTTTCTGATCCATATCTTAGTCAATCATTGGCTTCTTCCTGATATGCTATACTTTACAATCTTATCTTGCTATAATATACTTGGTTAATCTACCATCAAGTTGCCTGTGACCATTTTCTTGGATGTTAATACAGTGTAGTAGTATATCATAGCTCCCAACTGTCCCTGACTTCCAGGGACTGTCCCTGATTTGGAACAAAGTCCCTCTGTCCCTCTTTCCTCCTCATTTCTGTATAGTTGTACATAAAATGCACTAGACATGTGCACTGCCGAAAAATGTGTTCCTTTTCGTTTCATTCGTTTTTTTCTGTTTGTTTTTTTAAAAAAATTCAGAAATCCTAAAATAAGAAAGAAAATTCGAAAGAAAGAGAATCTCGAAAATTCTAAATAAATAATAATAACAAACTATTAAATTATAGGTATTGGAATTTCCTTTCAAATTTGGCTGTTAGTGAACGTAACGAATACGAATTTATCCGAAGTTACGAATTATCCGAAACGATGAATGCCGCATCTAAACAAATGGAACGGAGTGAATTAATAATAGATACTAATAATAAAAAGTTCTTTCTATTATTATTGTTATTTATTATTATTGGTTACGTTCCATTGGCTTAGATATGGCATTCGTTATAATTCGTGACTTTGTATACATTCTAATTCACTACGGTCACTAACAGACACATTTGAAAGGAAGTTCCAATACTTATAATTTAATAGTTAGTTATTATTTCAGATTTTCGAATTCTCAGGCTTTCGGAATTTCCAATTTTCGAATTTACGAATATTCAGAAAAATTCGTTAAACGGGTTTTCGTTAATTCGGATGTTTCCGAACTAACGAATTTGTTGAAATTCGTTAAAAAAAAACTAATTCAGAACGAAACGAATTGCACATGTCTAAAATGCACTTTTTATCTTTCAAAAAGTATTTCCGGGTGCTAAACCTTTCATCCAATTTCTAAATTGCTGCATTTATAAATTTCAAAAGCCGATATAAAGGAATAGTAGAGGTAAAAAAAAAAAGCACATGTGGGTTTAACTATTTTGGGTATCATTCTCCTTTAAGAGGGCGTGGCAGGGGGTGTGTCCTGTGCCTACATACTTTTGCATTGAGCATTATTGCCGTTGGCAAAGCTTTTTCTATCAGTAAGAGTCGGGGCCAGCAAGTGACCTCACCAGCATGAGTTGGGGCCAGCAAGTGACTGTGAAAACATGTGTTGGCGCCAGCAAGTGACAGCACAAGCAAGAGTTGGGGGCAGCAAGTGACTGTTTGTACAGAGCAGAAGTGTGGTAACACCATTCTGTGTGCGGGCAAAAGCATCAATCAGCCAGCAATACTAACAATGCCAGGTAGGAGCAGAGGCATTGAGCATTATTGCCATTGGCAAGAGCTTTTTGTATCAGCAATAGTTGGAGCCAGCAAGTGACAATGCAAGCAAGTGTTGGTGCCAGCAAGTGACCATGCAAGCAAGAGCTGGGGTCAGCAAATGACCTCACCAGCAAGAGTTGGGGCCAGCAAGTGACCTCACCAGAAAGCGTTGAGGCCAGCAAGTGACCACACCAGCAAAAGTTGACGCCAGCAAGTGACCACACCAGCAAAAGTTGACGCCAGCAAGTGACAGAGCAAGCAAGAGCTGGGGCCAGCAAGTGACCTCACCAGCAAGAGCTGGGGCCAGCAAGTGACCTCACCAGCAAGAGCTGGGGTCAGCAAGTGACCTCACCAGCAAGAGCTGGGGTCAGCAAGTGACCTCACCAGCAAGAGTTGGGGCCAGCAAGTGACCTCACCAGCAAGAGTTGGGGAAAGCAAGTGACCTCACCAGTAAGAGTTGGGGCCAGCAAGAGTTGGGGCCAGCAAGTGACCACACAAACAAGAATTGGGGCCAGCAAGTGACCTCACCAGCAAGTGTTGGCGCCAGCAAGTGACCATGCCAGCAAGTGACCATGCAAGCAAGAGTTGGGGCCAGCAAGGGACCTCACCAGCAAGAGTTGGGGCCAGCAAGTCACCTCACCAGCAAAAGTTGGGGCCAGCAAGTAACCTCACCAGCAAGAGTTGGGGCCATTAAGTGACCGCGCAAGCAAGAATTGGGGCCAGCAAGTGACCTCACCAGCAAGAGTTGGGACCATCAAGTGACCTCACCAGCAAGAGTTGGGGCCAGCAAGTAACCTCACCAGCAGTGGCGGCTGGTGAAGTTTTAGGATGGGGGGGCGCTAGGCCCCGCCCTTCCTTTTTGACCCCTCCCACTTGGTGAAAATGGGAGTGGTTTCAGCAAAATAGTGGGCGTGGCTCTAAGGTGGTGTGTTTAGCATCTGAGATGAATGAGGGATGGAGGGAGAGAGAGGGATGGAGGGACAGCAGGCCCAGATCCTACACAACAATAGAAATATGTGTATTCTAGAAAGTTTAACAATCAGCAGATAAAGATATTCCAAACACCTGGTGTTAGCACTTCAATCATCCCGGCACCATGGTTGTTATGGTGTCAGGATAATTGAAGAACATTAATTCTATTATTACATTGTAATATAAAATGAAATCATTCAACTCACCATAATGCAGAATCAGTGGGAGCCCTGAGCGTGTCACTAGCCACGTCGCCTGCCACCAGATGCCATCAGGTTTCCCCAGCGGAGTCCGTCCTTACATGCAGCCTGTGTCCCATAAAATGCAGCCTGTGTCCCATAAAATGCAGCCTCCTGTGTCCACCAAATGCAGCCTGTGTCCCACAAAATGCAGCCTCCTGTGTCCACCAAATGCAGCCTGTGTCCCACCAAATGCAGCCTGTGTCCCACAAAATACAGCCAGCCTGTGTCCCCCAATGCAGCCTTGCCTGTGTCCCCCAATGGAGCCTTGCCTGTGTCCCCCAATGGAGCCTTGCCTGTGTCCCCCAATGCAGCCTTGCCTGTGTCCCCCAATGCAGCCTTGCCTGTGTCCCCCAATGCAGCCTTGCCTGTGTCCCCCAATTCAGCCTTGCCTTTGTCCCCCAATGCAGCCTTGCATGTGTCCCCCAATGCAGCCTTGCATGTGTCCCCCAATGCAGCCTGTGTCCCCCAATGCAGCCTTGCATGTGTCCCCCAATGCAGCCTGTGTCCACCAAATGCAGCCTTGCCTGTGTCCCTCAATGCAGCCTTGCCTGTGTCCCCAATGCAGCCTTGCATGTGTCCCCCAATGCAGCCTGTGTCCACCAAATGCAGCCTTGCCTGTGTCCCCCAATGCAGCATTGCCTGTGTCCCCAATGCAGCCTTGCCTGTGTCCCCAATGCAGCCTTTCCTGTGTCCCCAATGCAGCCTTGCATGTGTCCCCCAATGCAGCCTTGCCTGTGTCCCCCAATGCAGCCTTGCCTGTGTCCCCAATGCAGCCTTGCCTGTGTCCCCAATGCAGCCTTGCATGTGTCCCCCAATGCAGCCTTGCCTGTGTCCCCCAATGCAGCCTTGCCTGTGTCCCCAATGCAGCCTTGCCTGTGTCCCCAATGCAGCCTGTGTCCACCAAATGCAGCCTGTGTCCACCAAATGCAGCCTTGCCTGTGTCCCCCAATGCAGCATTGCCTGTGTCCCCAATGCAGCCTTGCCTGTGTCCCCCAATGCAGCCTGTGTCCCCCAATGCATCCTGTGCAGCCCCCCCCTGTTCTCCACGGGAGCACAGCGGTAGTGTACTACTTACCTTGCCGTTGTCCTTTCCAGCGGTGTCTTCTTCATACTTCCTGTTTCCTTTCTCCCGGGCGCAATGGGAGAATGAGAACAGGAAGTGACATCAAACTGAGATGTCAATCAAACCGCCCGGCCGTAGTAACATATACTACGATTGCCAGGCGGAAGCTAATCGGTGCTTAGGAAAGCGCCACAGGGCGGGCTCAACACCCGCAAATGCAGCGCCATGTCTGCAATCTCGTGAAATTTTTTTTTTTTTTTACATTTTTTTTTTTTTACATTTTTTTTTTATTTTTTGGTACCGCCTGGAGGGGGGGCGGCGCCCATGCACCCCCTATGGACGGGCCACCACTGCTCACCAGCAAGAGTTGGGGCCAGCAAGTGATCTCACCAGCATGAGTTGTCAAAGAGATCAAGGTACACAAATTCATTTTGCATTAAAATGTCCGCTATCACACCACAACCTGACCACTCTTCAAGGTAGATCATTTCCTCTACATCATTTCCCTTTTAAGCATTTCCCCCTGGAAAGGCAACACTTTCATGAGCGTTTGACAAGCATTCCTAAAGCTTTTTTCAAGGATTCAAAAAATGTATCAAAAACACGAAATGAGCATTAATGAGTGTTGTTTCATTCTTCATAATCAACATTTGTGTAAACGGGCCCTTAGGGATCATTTGCACTTGTGTTGATTAGTAACACACATTAAAGTGCCTATAGTTTTCTCATGCTTTTTTATGTGTTACTGTATTGAAGCTTGGAAATGCCCTGTGTGTGTTGGTTTTCTATTTGTTTTAAAGGAGAAGTGATGTCATATGGCAAGTGATGATGATAAGCAGAGGTGGGGGACTCGAGTCACCTGTTTGAGGACTTGCGACTTGCTTGACAAAATTAAATAAATGACTGGACTTGACTTGTCACTAATGACTTGCGACTTGACTTTGACTTGGGCTATTTGACTTGCAATGACTTGGCACCACCAGTACTGTGTCTTGGCCTAGGCAACCCCCCCACCACACACAAAAGAAAGCTCCCCCGGCTTTGGGGTAGATCAGTATTTTGACTTAATTTGTGACTTGATCAATATAAATGATTTGACTTGACTTGCTTGACTTCTAGCAGGGACTCGACTTGACTTGCTTGCTTTTCGCCACAGTAACTTGGGACTTGCTTGTGACTTGAAGGTTAAGACTTGAGACTTGCTTGTGACTTGCACATGTGTGACTTACTCTTATCACTGATGATAAGTCACCAGATTTGAGGTGTGGTTAGGTGTTGGTGTGGTGTCTGGTGTTTTTTTTTTTTGGTGTTTATGGTGGCTCAGTAGTATCCCTACTTATGGTTTTCTTGGCTCATTAGTACCCCCCACTCAGAAGATCCCCGGCTAATCAATTCTGTCTGGAGAAGAAACTCTGTGTGCCTGTGAGGATGCAAGGTCTTGACACTAGGGTTGTACTGATACTAGTATCAGTATCGGCACCGATACCGAGCATTTGCCCAAGTACTTGTACTCGGGCAAATGCTCCCGATGCTTCCCCCGATACCTGGACTGTCAGTGGTGATCGGCGCGTGGGGGAGTTACAAGCTTCTCCCCCAATGGCGACCCTAGGGGGGGCCAGAGGGGGCCCTGACCCCCCCAACATTATGCTGTGCCCCACCATGTGCCCCCCCCAAAAAAAAAAAATTTTTTTTTTTTTACAAAAAATCAATGTCTAAGAGGGAGAGAGTCCCCAGTCAGCTCCTGCGGGTGATTCCTCCCCCTCCCCTGCTCGCTGACACTGCATAATGCGAGCGTTCACACAACCACGGCCGCCTGATCTGCTCCTTCACCTGCATCCTCATTGGCAGGGAGAAGAGCGAGTTGCAGGAAGGACTCCACCAGGACTTTCAGTTACTGAAAAAACAGACTGATTTCTCCCGTCCTTAGGACAGGAGGACCAGCCTGTAAATTCCAAGAGATGCCAGACCAGAGCTGTCAATAGCAGGGGCAGGACAGCAAGAGGAGGCTGGGGAACCCCACAGTGGCAGAACACCAGGGCCCGGAGGCAAGACAACCTTTGCAACCCTGATAGTTCTCCCACTGCTTTGGATCCTTATATTTTCTTGATATGCTGGTGACATATATCTCTTGTTTTCTGCCACCCTGGGGGACCCCAATACAGTAGGAAGGGAGCTCACTGCAGAACATGTGAAAGGGTCCGTTGTGGGGTCGTAGTAAAGGGCCCCAGTATATATATATATATATATATATATATATATATATATATATATATATATATATATATATATATATATATGCATTTTATAGTTGCCCCCCTACTTTTGTCCCTGTCCCCCCATGTGCCCCCCCTAAATTTGAAAGCTGGAGACGCCACTGTTCTCCCCCCGCGGCTTTCAGCTGCTTTAGTGAGATATTAAATTTTTATTGATTTTCAAGACGTTCATGTACAGATTACATGCATAGTTGCCACATTTATTGACAAAACAAACGTCTAATTTATTTCACAATTTTAACCACTTACTTACCTGCAGCAAAGTAACGGTTGCATGTGTGAAATACAGACGTTCTGTTTTATTGTCAAGTTCATAAGGTTTTTGATTCTACCGAGAAGTTATCATGGTGGTATTAGGTCATAGTGACGGTACGCCCATTTTGCAAGTGTTTTTATTGATTTTCAAGACGTTCATGTAACGCAATCTGTATCTTAATTTCATGTGATTATTTGTGTTTGTTTACCAATAAATAACTTTTTCGTATGACCACACATCTCCGTGAATAAGTTTCACAAGCATAGACTGTGTCATATTGATTGATTTTGTATCTTAAAAATATCTTCGTTAAAAATTACTCAAGGATAATTATTGTGCGGGAAACCTGTCCTTAAAAAGGCACAACTTATTCTGACTGAATATTCACTACATAATGGAGGCACTGAGCTGAGATAACGTCGATGTTTTGTACAAGATCAATCATAGTTATGGTGGTGACATACATAATATTTTGCATGAAATTATTAATTAAAATTTTTTTTTTTTTTAATTTTTATGCCAAAATGTCTGGTCAAAGTGAATTTTATGTTGATGGGGACTATCAAGAGTCAGCCCTTAGTCTTAGTATGAGCACTCAGGAAGAATTGATACAGGTACAGGAAATGTTGGAAATAATTTATAAAATGGAAACAGCGGATCAAGCCGGAAAAAGTTTGTCTAATGAGTCTGATATAAAAGTATTTGTTAAAGGCCTTAGAAACCACGCCAATAATTTAAAAAAGGGCATGTGGTCTGTAGGATGGCAAATCTGTGGACTCACAGACAATTTCCCTGAGGTAAAGGGAATAAAAAGGCGTGATCGCCTTCTTGTGGAATTATGCCTTATCCTGAGGTATCTTCATAATGAGTTTAAATATCAAAGTACCCAACAGAGGAATGATATCTTAGATTTTCTAGATAAATTTGAACAATCAGAAAAAGACGCTAAAATAATTATGGACGGACTTCACCAAATAAGTAAAAAGTGGGAACAATTAATAGAGGAGATGGAGAGTTTTCTGCAGGAAAACGAGTCTCCTGACGAAAATTGCCGAGTAATAGGCAGTGGAAATTTAGGAAGTTGCCGAGTAATAGACAGTGGAAATTCAGGAAGTTGGCAGGAATCCCTAATTAAGCAATTAGAAAAATTAATAGAACAAATGAAGTTTATGCCCCAGGGTAATACTCAGATACGCATCCCTGAAAGGGACGAGTTTGACAGTACTTCAGAATCTGACTCTGAATCTGATTCTGACTCTGATTCTGAATATGAAGGTTGGGAGTCAGACAATGAGGAGGAATCAGAAAAAGAATCAATATCCTACCCCAAGCCATCTGTAGAGCAAAGGGGGGTAAAAAGTGAAGCACCACATGAAAGGGGATCTAACCAGTTTTCTTTGGGATCAGAGAAAAAGACAGACACCCCTAACCAAGACCCCGCAGAAATAATCAAATTTGTAAATGATGCTGTCCCAGTCTTTAGTGACGAGTCTGACAGTACTTCAGAATCTGACTCTGAATCTGATTCTGAATATGAAAGTTGGGAGTAAGACAATGAGGAGGAATCAGAAAAAGAACCAATATCCTACCCCAAGCCATCTGTAGAGCAAAGGGGGGTAAAAATTGAACCACCACATGAAAGGGGGTCTAATCAATTTTCTTTGGGATCAGAGAAAAAGCCAGGCACCCCTAAACAAGACACCTCAGAAATAATAAAAGTTGTAAATGATGCTGTCCCAGTCTTTAAGGAAGAGGGATCCATGTGCGTTATTGACCACATCGAGACCTATGAAAATACCCTATCAGTTTTAGGCCTAGATGATGACCAGTCTAGGATTCATTTCTTGCCGTGGGTATTTGAAACCAAACACCGTAGATTCTGCGAATCTTTAAAAGGCCTGTATGGTGCTTCATGGCAAGAAATTAAACACTGCTGTCATCTAAAATTTGGCCCATGTGAAAATGTTACTGCGGCTATACCCAACCTCAGATGTACCAGTAATCAAAGCCCCAACGAAAATCTGGCTGTGCTCAAAAGTGCTTCCCACGTAGCAGAAAAGGAGCCAGATCACAACCACCCTGAGTTTAAATCCACATCTTTCAAGGCCCTACCTAACTACATAAAAGTGAGTTTAGCAAAAGATTACAAAGGGGGGTGTTCACCGGAGTCGTTGGTAAAAGAGAGTAACCATTTGTATTCTTTCCAACAGACTGATGAAAACAAAGGGGGGCCTGAGCCCTCAAATAAATTTGTGAATGAAATTCATGTATCTCCTCAATCAGTACATGTTGAAACCCAGAAAAAGACATACGCTGACTTAGTCAGAGGAGACGTGCCAAAGAGTTTCCCCAGCAGGAGACCAGATACCCCACCAAATAGAAGGGGGGAGCAAAGACCACCTCGGGAGTACCACCCATGGGATCCTGGCCCAAACTTTGAAAGAAACTATAGGGTGTATCTCCCATGGGTCAGATTTAAACCTAAGGGTAGACACCCTCACCAGTGTGATTGGCCCCGGGGGCCTACACAGGTAAATAGGGAGCAATCACAGGGTAGGACACCCCAAAATCCCCGGAAAAATAGGGAGCAACTAAGGCCCAGACAAATATCCCAAAATGAAGACAGTGGTTCTGATGGGGATATGTCTGATCAAACTGAGCCAGTAGTCCTTAGAAGGCACAGAGACCGGGTCCCACGACCCAATCCTGATCAACCTATAAGCAATGCAAAATCCAAAATCGTTCAAATTATGAATATGTTACACAGTTTTATTGCTGTACGGAACGTGAATAGCATTTCTTCAAGGGGCAAATCCCATGGCCAACCAAGGGCCACAGAGCCTTTGAAGCGCCTATGTTAAAATAAATCAGAGGAATGCACTGAATAAGGTACAGGAGACAGAGGCTCTAACACCATGTTTTTCCCCAGGTCACAGTAATGAGGATCCTGAAATCCCTACCGGGGGATGGTGGTTGTTAGATATTAATTATTCTCCTATTTTTCAGTGGTCACTTCATTCCTCTGACATACACAGGTCGCTCCAAACAGCCTAATTTCAAGAAGTCGCCGAAGACGGTAATTCCAGAGGAAGACCGAATCCTAAAGACAGTAATATCAGGAGGCCTAAATGGTTTGATATTTTGGTAAAAGATGAGGAATCACCCGCATAAGGTAGTTTGATTGCCTCAAATGAATTGTATTGACACCCCAAAGGGGGGAGATTTTATTTGTTTTATTCCTCACAAGTAGAAAGTTGACTATAATGTCAAATATCTTAGTACTGACAATAAGTGTCACATGTCAAACTTAAATGTCTTAATTGTTATTATTCCAGAACTGCTACAAGTAAGCTAAAAAAAAAAAAAAAAGGTTCTGAAGAATGTCAGTCAGTCATTCAGGTTTGGTATCCACAGCTCTAAAGAAATGTCCTCATGTTAATAAGCCCTGGAGCTTGGTCTCCCATAGCAAATGTTTCATACATTGTCCTGCTATCCAGAGTGTTTAGTTAAAGGACTGATGACACAATGGAAAAAAAAAGGGCTCTGAGGAAGCCCAGGATACCAGCTTAACACTGAGATCTCAAACACAGATCATGTAAAAAAAAAAGGAGACTATATATGTCTTTTCTAACGGAATCCATTTTCCCTTACAGGACTAAGATGTCCATGAGCCGGTCAACAGAACCGAGAGTCCAATGTGTGTGAGACATCCAGAGAAGGAACCATATGGGGGATTCCGGAACACCACTGATGGCCAGTCTACACGGACAAACCTACCAGGACGGCCAAGACCCAAAGGTGCCCGGAGCGATCCATTTCCTGCCAACCAGCGGATGACGACCCTGAGATGCACACATCAATCACCAACCCATTTTGTGTTTTCCCTTCTCATTCAAAGAGTTACACCCACATGAAGGTGTCTACACCCTTTAAACATAGATCCACAATCTGGATCCATCTCCCCAACTAGAATTACAAAACTAGATGGAAGCCATATTTCTTCAATATGTGGCGGTGGTGAAGTCTTTCAAACGACTCCCGGCATTTGAACACTTCACAAGGGGGGATTTGTTGTGAATTCATGAAGAAATATATTTTATATTTCCTGGCAGAAACATGAGAGATGCTTAGGCCTCAAAAAGCAGATGAACTGTTGTCCTTTCGTCGACCTTTAAGGAAAAATTAGACGCTCTCATGTTTTCCAAGTTTTACTACTACTTCAAATATTGAAGACTTTTACAAGCATGTATTGTAAGGAAAACTGTTGGAACAAAAAAACTGCTTTCGTCACAAAACAAGGATATATTTACATGGTATTGTGAATAAACAAAAGCTGCCACAGGACACAAGGTTATGCAGATAATTCTCGCCTAGAGATAGCCTCACTTGGCTAACCTATTGTGTGTAAGTGGTGGACTGTTTAAGTAGCTAACACCTTGGCTAACAAAACTCATTGTATGAACTTTTAGGATGGTTTAGACAAACAAGTCATTTCTAAACACCCAGTGAGAATGTTCAAGGTCCATCTCAACACGTTAGAGAGAATTGAATATTGTGCCAGTCAAAACTATTTTAAAGTATCAATAAGGTTATTATAAGTCATTCTAAACTATCTATTACATCGTAGGTCACAGAGACATTATAATGTGGCGTCTGCGGACCCAACAACTTTGCCATGAAGAAAATGTATATGAAAGTGTGATTTTATAAGTAGAAGTGTTTTAAGTAACGAATTAGTATTAGGAAAAACATATAATTATGATTATAGCTATAGAAGACTGTAATCTGTGCAGAGAAAAAAAACAAATATTCAGTGAAAATACCAGAAGTTATACAGGTATCCATATAGATAATGATTTTTATGTAGTATTGATGAAATATATAACAATGTGTGTATTTCCTAGATAGACCAGTTTTACAGATATACATTTATAGAGATACAGTTATATAACCAAGTTATGTAATGATGATTAATCAAACTTATACCGAGTGTATTTTACATTCGACCGAGTCCCAGAATATTTAAAGGTATATACTATCCTTACCATTATACACCTTATGAAAATAGAACGTATTAATTTAAAAGGATGGACTCAAAACACGTGTGAGACACCTGGTGGTTGAAGGTGGTATTATTTGAACTCACTAAATTTCCAGAGGAAGTTAATCATTACGTCTCCTAACCCAATGGGAAGTGAGCCACCTCCTTTTGGGCAGAGTCATTATAATTTTTATGGTCTTATTACCTGAAATTGTATTTAGAGGCAAGGAAGATGGCAGATAGGGGGAGGACAGGAGGAAGAGAGCTCAGGGGGAGAGCTCAGGGATCCACCCTGAAGGGAGGACACTGGGAGACACACAGACTCCCAGACTGACACTCATGCACCATGCATGAATACATATCCTTACATTCATGAAGATTCCTCAACACCTAATACTTAGAACTCGGAGGTCACAAGAAGTAAATCCTCTTTAGGAGTATCCATTTTGAAACTACGGCAGCCATCTTAACTCTGGTAACCAGCCAATAGGAACTGTAGCCATCTTGGAATGGGTAATTATGTCATGTTGATTTTATCTTGTATGTTCTCTCAAATATTGATATGTTCTCTCAAATATTGATGTATTGAATATTTTACAGTGGATAATCATTCTCCCGAATCAATAACCGCCTTGTAAATTTTTCTCTAAAGATTAACATTTTTCATTATATTTTCCTTTTTGCATAGTTGCCACATTTATTGACAAAACAAACGTCTAATTTATTTCACAATTTTAACCACTTACTTACCTGCAGCAAAGTAACGGTTGCATGTGTGAAATACAGACGTTCTGTTTTATTGTCAAGTTCATAAGGTTTTTGATTCTACCGAGAAGTTATCATGGTGGTATTAGGTCATAGTGACGGTACGCCCATTTTGCAAGTGTTTTTATTGATTTTCAAGACGTTCATGTAACGCAATCTGTATCTTAATTTCATGTGATTATTTGTGTTTGTTTACCAATAAATAACTTTTTCGTATGACCACACATCTCCGTGAATAAGTTTCACAAGCATAGACTGTGTCATATTGATTGATTTTGTATCTTAAAAATATCTTCGTTAAAAATTACTCAAGGATAATTATTGTGCGGGAAACCTGTCCTTAAAAAGGCACAACTTATTCTGACTGAATATTCACTGCAGTTTTAAGGAATACTAAAGGAGTCCTCCGACACTTGTCATGCTTTCCTCGCTGGTCAGGTGACTTGATTTCGGCTTCCCCTAGAATATCCATCTCAGTGCAACTTCTAAGGCAGAAGGTTCCGCCGCACACACAAGGCACATATATATAATAATAATAATATTACAGACAATGTTATATCTCTTCGCTCTTCAGGTGTTTCCATCGGAATGATGAATCCAAGTGGAAGTCTTCCTTCTCCTGTTCTTTGGCCAACTCAAGGAAGACCTGTCAGTAATCAAACAACAAAGACTAAGCACCTTCTTACCACACCTTACATTCATGAACATGGCCAGGAAAATCAAGAAAGTTAGTAATGATAAACCTTCTGTTTTTTTTTTCCTTGCCTTTGCTGTCACCTGAGACCCTTATTAGATTTTCTAAACATCTGCAATCCTACATAACAAAATACATCACAGTGTTCATTGGATATCAGTGCCATTACCTGCTCCAGGGTGGACTGGGAGAAGCTGTACTCCTCGATGTTATACGTTTGTTTAGCTGTGTAAAGAAAATACACAAGATCACCGACCTTCGTACCGTTCCTGTGAGGTTGTTCTCATTCATCTTCAGCTCCATTACCAACTGTATATTCTTACCATTCTCCAAGTGTAGGAAGGCCTGGGACAGAGACTGGACATTATCCATTGGGATCTTATAGACCAACAAAGAGGAGAACCTGCGGGGTAAAGACCAACATTCAATGGACACATCCAATCACTAAACGCAACAAATCCATAAAGTAAAGGTCATCCAAGGAGAACATGCGGGGTAAAGACCAACATTCAATGGAGACGTCCAATCACTAAACCCAACAAGTCCATAAAGTAAAGGTCATCCAAGGAGAACCTGTGAGGTAAAGACCAACCCTTAATAGACACATCCAATCACTAAACCCAAAAAGTGTATAAAGTAAAGATCATCCAAGGAGAACCTGCGAGGTAAAGACTGACATTCAATGCACACATCCAATCACTAAACCCAACAAGTCCATAAAGTAAAGGTCATCCAAAGAGAACCTGCGGGGTAAAGACCAACATTCAGTGGACACATCCAATCACTAAATCCATCAAGTTCATAAAGTAAAGGTCACCCATCACCCATCATAGTCATGCAGTATTTGTGTTCTGCTCCTTTTTCATGTATTTTTATGTGTTGTAGTAATATGCATCAGATTATTATTGCTCTGTTCTATGCTGACATCTAATGGCAGTTTTTGGGCCACTACAACATGTTTACTATGTGATTTTGGTATCTCCCTCTGTTCCCCCCCTCCCCCTGTTTAGTGCTAGTTCATACGTCCCAACTTTTTAAAATGGGAACCAAGGACACCTAATAGCAAAGGTATGTAGGCATAGGACACACCCCTTCTACACTCCCTTAAAGGAGAATTATAAAAAAAATGATTAGTTAAATCCACAAGTGTTTTTTTTTTACCACTACTATTCCTTTAAATTGGCTTTTTACATTTTCAAACGCAGCAATTTAAAAATTGGATGAACGGTTTAGCACTGGGGAACACTTTTTGAAAGATAAAAAGTTTTATATTATATTTTATATACAACTATATAGATGAGACTAAAATGAGGGTCAAATGCAGAGGAAAGAGGGACATCGGGGACTCTCCAAATCAGGGACAGTCCCTCTACAGAGACAGTCCCTCTAAATCAGGGACAGTCCCTCTAAATCAGGGACAGTCCCTCCAAATCAGGGACAGTCCCTCCAAATCAGGGACAGTCCCTCCAAATCAGGGACAGTCCCTCCAAATCAGGGACAGTTGGGAGCCAAGCTAGTTAGTTCAGCTAGCTAGCCCCTCCCCATTTCTTCCATGCTCCCTCACTCAGAGTTAGTATTTCCCAGAGGCAGGGCTTAGGAACGTCCAGGTCTCTTGCACTTCAAAAGATTAGAAAAACATCCTCTGTACTGCAATCAGTTGGAGTAAAATTGTGTTGGATTCAACTTCTGATTCTTATTGAAGAGCTACGCTGCCTGTGGATGGTGCCAAGTCAGCAGGGGATCATACTCTCTGGACAGACTGGGTCTAAGGAGGTATGTCAATGCATAAAGTGGCATTTGAATCAGAACAATTTAATTTAAGAAGTGGATAAAGGAGAGCTTATGATATTTACTTACAGATCTGTCTGTATATGGGCCCAATTATTAAGGGGATCTAGAAAATTTTGTGGTCAGTTGTTGCTGAGATCTAGGGGTTCCCTACCACTGTAATTCTGTTGTTTCCCAAGATCTAAGAATCTGTCATCTAAGGGATATGTTAATACTGAGGATCAATCATAAAAGGTGAACCAGCAATCAGTCAATGGAATTAGGAGGATCAATCGTTACTGGAGGTCTTAGAAAATTGCCCAGAATCAGCCGGAGGTCTTGGAATATTGCCCAGAATGAGCCAGAGGTCTTGGAATATTGCCCAGAATGAGCCGGAGGTCTTGGAATATTGCCCAGAATGAGCCGGAGATCTTGGAATATTGCCCAGAATGAGCCGGAGGTCTTGGAATATTGCCCAGAATGAGCCGGAGATCTTGGAATATTGCCCAGAATGAGCCGGAGGTCATGGAATATTGCCCAGAATGAGCCGCATTACCTGTCCTGCCTGGCGGCTTGTGGGAAGAGGCGGAGGACCTCCTGGTGGATCACATCAACCTGCTGCGTGTCCTTCAGTTTGATCTCCAGGAGGTAACCTTTACCAAATTTGCTCTTCAGATGTTGGATGGATCCGATACACCTGGGGGAGGAATGCTGTGAAATATTAAAGTGTACTTAATGGAAAAAAAAAACAGGGTTTTTATTGTGGTCTGTGAAGACTCATCCACCGTTGGTCCTGGTGACCCTTCTCATCACCCCAGAAAGTAAAAGGAAATCCTAAATTTCAGAATTGTGAGATGAGGGCAAATGTTTTGATGGGGACAAATGTTTTGGTGACAACTGTCTGGAAGGGGAATCCCCCTCACTTTGGGGAGATTTCCTCTCACAGTTGTGTCTCCAAAACAAGGACTAAAGGGAAATCTCCCCAGCAGAACACAGAACAAGAAAACAAATTAAAAAAAAACTGGTAGGGCTTTAAACTTTTCCTACATTACAAAACTTAAAATAAGTTTTAGCTATACATACACTTTAACCCATTCCAAAATAAGAATTAAGAGGAACCGAAGAACTGTTGCAATGTTTCCATTATAAAAACTGCCCTGCCAATGGTTTTCTCAACTTTTGCATGAAAATAATGATTCTAAATGGCAACAAATAGAAAATTGTTACATTCCGCCGTTACCTTTTCTTTGTTATTTTTGATTCCTGTAATAAAACACAACAAATTCTTCTTGATGCCAAAATATAAAACGTCTTGGCCACAATAGGGAGAATTTTCTATAACATATGTGCCAATAACTGGTGTCTGCAGAGAGGTCTCCACCTCCAACCTCTGTGACACCAGAGCTAAGTAATCTGCATTAGATTATCCTTCCTCATGTCTCTACCATGACGTTTTTGAGTTTTATGGAATGAAACCCCCATGACACAGGTATATTGGATCAATGTTCTAACGACCATACATGCAAGAAACCCTGATTTCCTCTGTGTATTACGAGCTTCATAAAAGTTTCACCTGACTCAGTCTTGGCGTTATTATTTCTCACCTGAGTTTTCCGGACACCATAATTGCCACGCGGTCGCACACAGCCTCGGCCTCCTCCATACAGTGTGTGGTCAGGATGGCGCCCCTTTCCCGGTTCTTAAAGGCTGCTCGGATGGCTCTCCTTGAACATGCAAGAAAATCCTAAGGTGTCATACCTTTGTATAATGCATGTGGATGTAAATACTATAAATGGAGGAGACAGACGTGACTACAAGATCAGGATGATGGGCACTAGCGTTACAACTGCACACTCGTAAGTAACCAAAAAAATGAGGAGCGCTATTCTAATTTCTTCAGCTCAGTCTGATGTCAGAAGGTCATGGGGCAGCAAGGACAACCAATCAATACATATTAAAAAATAAAGTTAGCGCAGCGCAAATAAAAAACAGTCAGTCCATAAACACATATAATGAAACCAAATGGGTTCTCAAAACGTAGAAGACGAAGACACCTTGTGGGAAGAAAGATTCCAATCCACTGAATGTTCTGAGTGACAAATCCTCCACCAACAAGTCAATATTTTTACCAGATATGGTGGACCTCTGAGCTAACAGAAGGTCAGAAGTGCTTGTATCCACAATGGGATGGTGACAGTTGGTCGGTGCAGCAAAGGAACCAGATAAATCCAGGGCGGGATATAAGTAAAATAGACACGATCTAAGTGCTCTCCGTCATGTGCATTTATTCAAATAATCCATAGTAAAAACCTCTTCTGGCCGTAACATAAAATAACGCTACATGTAACGATGATAAGACCAGTAAAATACAGCAGTAAGAAACAGCGGTATGCCAGAGATGGCAGCGGGTGACGTCCGCAAGATAGCTCCTCCCCCGTATGCATAAGGTCCTATGACTTCATCAGCAAAGGACGTAACGCGTACGGGGGGAGGAGCTATCTTGCGGACGTCACCCGCTGCCATCTCTGGCATACCACTGTTTCTTTGCAATGTGCCACAATAAGAATCAGGGTCTATAAAAATTAAGATAAAAGCAGAGAACTGCTTTAAGGTATTAGCTCCTTGATCAACTTGTGACAAGACTCACCAAAGCCTTTGTTGTCCTTTTGGGTCCAGACCAGTTGAAGGTTCATCCAGGAGAACAATGGTGGGATTACCCAACATGCTGATGGCAAAACACACCTAAAGAACAACAGAGATCTAAAAGGACAATTCTGGCTTCTACTATGTTGGCTTAAAAACAAAATTGGCAACATTATTGACATGTAATGTTTATGGAAACTGTATGAATTGGTGAGGAGATATGTGGCGGTTTCCTCACCAGGGAACCATTTGCAATTGTTTGGAATATGACCACTATAACTGACCATGCCTCCATCCATGATCTAAAGTCTTAACCTGGCAGAAAATGTCTGCTCTCAGTTGCCTTACATGTGCAGAATAATTACAGATATTAAGAAAGGTGATAAAATGAATGGATTTATGGACATGCTTAATGATGACTCAGGAGCCAAGGAGTGTTTAACCTCCATTATTATAAATATTATGGACACCTACATTAACAACTATCATAAAATTACTTATGAGCTCCTGGACTGGTAGCTTTATGAAAGCCTTTCCAATGTGGGCTTTACAGCTCCAGTTAAATTCAGTGGTTTTCAGGGCAGACTTGGTGGAGATGGGAAAAGCCCAGCCAATCATTTGACATGGTGAAGTTTGGATCTATGGGGGGTATGGTCTTGGCCAGCTCTGCAGATCCTCCTATGCTATCCTGAATGTATGAACACATCTACTCGATTGAGTTTGCTAACACAGTCCAGGAAAATAACTTACCTTTCTGGAGACCCCGGCTGACAACTTCCTGGCAGGTTTGTTGAGATGGTCCTTCATCTCCAGAGCTTCACTCACCCTGCAGACCAAAGCATGGAGACATAACCGGAAGAACAGACTAGTTATGATTTATCAACCTGTAAGTTTTATTAAGATGTAGAGATAGAGGTTCATTGGGAAAATCTCTGTAACGTAATGATTGTACACAGATGGCTTATCAAGGCTACATCTGAGCTGAGCTGTTAGTAGCCTTATATAGCTGAGGTCTTGGGTTTCGTTCTGATAAGGCCACTGTTTGCAGTATGTTTGCATGTGTTTGTGGGATTTTCCTTCAGGTCTTGTTTTCTCCAACCACCTAAAAGCAGAACAATGAAGCCAACATCCCAGTAGGTGTATATAAAAAAATTCCGCTCTAGAAACACATATAAATGAGCAGCAGTAAACAGTGCGACAACACCAATCATAATAAAGAAAAATTATAAACTGCGCTAAACAAAAAATATTAGGTAAGGTGGAAGTGTTGCCTACCACCAGCAAATATTGATAGAATTATGAGAAGCAATAATAAACACAGAAAAAGTCCAAATCTTCAAAAGATAGTAGGATGTTCAGCTTAATTGTAGGTAACAGTCCAAAATAAGCTATGATTGCCCTTACCAGAACTTCAGTGATAATGAGCGGATGGCATAAAACCCTGCCAGGGCCTTAGGGATAATAAACCAGTCAGCACCTTCCGTTTTCAGATTAAAGTCCCCTCAATGGATGCAGGAGAAGAAACAAACAGAAAAAAACTGGCCATAGTGTAGTATATCAGATGCTTAGCATGGACAAACAAACATACCAAACACCCTGGTGAGCACACAGGAACAACCAAAAAAAAAAAAAAAAAAAAAGGGGAGGGAAGTGAAAAAAAACCCCACCACCGTGGCTGTAGATTGTGAAGTACCTGGCAGTCAGGTATCCAAATTGTGATCTCAGCAATATCGCCAAAGGTGTGCTAGAGGTTATTGAAGTGGAACTACTTGAATTAGAGTGAGAAAGTAGATGCAGACGCTTTGGGTATCCCAGTAGGTGGGACTGTCAAGACCAAACAATATGGAGGACAGCAGTGGAAGTGGAGTCATACAACTTCTGATCTGCATTAAAAAGAAATCTCAGTGCACAAGTTACCTTACCGTTTAATAGCACAGTCTGTGTCCTCTTTATTCATGCCCTTTACAGCGGCGTAGATCTCCAGATGTTCCTTCACGGTGAGGTTGGGCCACAGAGAGTTGTGTTGGGGACAGTAGCCCAATGCTGCAGAGTCTTTAGTCCTATGGGGGTCTCCTGCATTACCCAGCACCACCTGTAGGAGGCAGTCAGTGAAGGTGCTTAAAAGAATGCCAAGCTGGACATTTGCACCAGGCTTACTAGTAATGGGGCCCATAATAACATTTTTAAGGAAATGCTTTTAGGTGAATCTCATATGTTCAACCAACCATCTATGTAGGGACATTAACCTTTTTTTATAAACACTAGTTGCTAAATTGCTTGGGATCTCAGATTTTTTTAACGTTTTCTTGCCTGTGGATGTATTTGTGATAGTCTGTCATGTTTTATTGATTGCATTTTGGTAGTGCAGTGTTTTCCAGGAACCCTTTTGCTTTGGTCCGTCATGGTCATAGTGGGTAAGATTTCCCTCGAAATCCTCTATACATGAACCCTGAAGACATCCACTCCATGCTTCTGTTACCTCTCACCTGTCCAGCTGATGGTTTTATCTCCCCTGCCAGAATCAACACAGATGTGGTCTTGCCGGCTCCGTTGGGGCCCAGAAGTCCCAGGACTTCACCTTCAATATAAAAAAACAGACAAAAGTGATATATTGATATTTATAAATCTCTGAAATAAGAACTGTCTGCTTTCCTCCAAGCAACCAATTGGGCTCTTTATTTAATTCTGCTGCACTGGAAAGAAATGATCTGGGTGTTTAAGGGTAAAGTATCTCCATTACTGCAGACTTTAATCTGAAACGTTGTGATGTTAAATTATGGAAAAAGAGAACATAACCTTTATATCAAACAGACCAGCACTGTCATGTGGACTCTCTTTTGCTTCTAGTTGAATTAAAATTGGATCATGGACGTTGTTGTGCACATTTCCAACCACACATGGGGGTTTGGGCCACAAATTTCCAACCACACATGGGTGTTTTTGGCTGCACATTCCCTGTGGCCGACGTCATTGAAAGAAACAGAAATGAACAGAAACTGACCTTTCTTGACGCAGAACGAGGTGTTACTGATGGCCGTTCTCTTCTCCTTCTTCCTGAAGTGTCCACAGATGCCTGACTTCTCCTTAAACTCTTTCCGCAAACTGTCCACAAGGATGGTTGGCCTCTGGAAGTGTAAAAAAGCACAAGTTCAATGTGTGATTGGGTTCTGAAGGACATCCTATTGTCATGACATTTGGGCCAACACAAGAAGAGTCTCATGTGACTGCTACAAAGTTACTAAAATCTATAGCTTCTGTTAATATTTTTATCTGTAGAGTTATACTTCTAGGTCAGGCTAGACCAGACATTTTTAGCAAGGGTTCCTCCAGAGGTACCTTGAGTTGTGGCTGATTGACCTCCCATTTGGTAGTGCAGTTCTAATTCCAGGACTGACACCATTTGGCAAAACCAACATTGTAAGGGGGGCATTCTTCCCTCTGATCCCAGATACATTAATTTTATCAGGGGTTCCCTGAGACCTGGAAACAATTAATTTGAGGGGTAAAAGAGTTGAGAAAGTCTGGTCCATACAGTACCTTTTGTAGACTTCTCCTTACATTAACACAGTGCTACTAGATGGGATACTCTGTATAATTTGACAAAAAATTAGCATAGACTGACTACGGCCAATCGCCCCTGCTCAGCACCTCCTCTCTGGCCAGACAGCAGAGCAGCCACTCCCGCTGCCAGCTTGATTGGAAATTTCAGATGGTGTGCAGGACATGATGGGATAGTTATCATACAGGCGTGTAATGTATATTTATATGGTGGATTTGCGTTTAGCAATATATTACCTCCTCCTCCTGATCTGTTGTTTTCAAAGTGTTAACCCTTTCTTTCTCAGCAAGGACCTCCTCATCAGCATCATCCAGCTGCTCAGGATTCTGGGTAAATGGATGTTCTCTCTTGGTGAATCTGAATGAAGAGAGGAAAGTGTCAGATCCGATGCATGGGACCTGTTAGTTACATAGTTACATAGTTACATAGTTAGTCAGGTTGAAAAAAGACACAAGTCCATCCAGTCCAACCATAAAAAAAAAAAAAAACGTACAATCCAATATACCCAATACTATACCCACAGTTGATCCAGAGGAAGGCAAAAAACCCCAGCAGAGCATGCTCCAATTTGCTACAGCAGGGGAAAAAATTCCTTCCTGATCCCAGAGAGGCAATCGGATTTTCCCTGGATCAACTTTACCTATAAATGTCAGTACCCAGTTATATTATGTACATTTAGGAAAGTATCCAGGCCTTTCTTAAAGCAATCTACTGAGCTGGCCAGAACCACCTCTGGAGGGAGTCTATTCCACATTTTCACAGCTCTTACTGTGAAGAAACCTTTCCGTATTTGGAGATGAAATCTCTTTTCCTCCAGTCGTAAAGAGTGCCCCCTTGTCCTCTGTGTTGACCGTAAAGTGAATAACTCAACACCAAGTTCACTATATGGACCCCTTATATATTTAAACATGTTGATAATATCCCCCCTTATTCTCCTCTTCTCAAGAGTGAACAAATTCAGTTCCTCTAATCTTTCCTCATAGCTGAGCTCCCCCATGCCTCTTAGCATTAATTTCTTTATTTCCCATATACAAATGAACAGACACACAATACACTACCTAATAATTTTACATTGTAATGGGAGTATGAAACATATACAACATACAAGGGAATTGTATCAGAAAAAGATAAAAGCAAATGCTAGGTAGAGGACATCACTTACAATGTTACAATGTGTTGGATGGTGAAATATAGTTCACATGTGAATAGTTATGTTTAACAAATGGTGGAGTACAAGAGTCTACATAATGCACACAGATCAAGTACTACGACATGGACTATACTCAGCATTTGGGGGACTATTGTCTTCATCCAGTAGAGGACTGGGCACCATTGGGCTGGAGGGAAAACACAACATAGTGGCCCATTTTTGGTGGGGTTGGATTTCTGTAGAATAAAGAATGTATATACCACGCGAAGAGTGCCATGGTGCCACAGTGATTGGTGGGCATGGTGGGGGGGGGTGATACTTTGGGACGTGGTTTATTGTGATACACTTTTTCACATCTTCCAGTATTGGCTTCCATTGTAACCATCAGCATTGAGCCTCAAGAATGGAAGGACCTTCCTCTTCCAGGAGCTGCAATCCCAGGTTTGAACAGGGTGCAGGTAACCATATCACAACCAGCAGAGTTGACCCTGAAATTTGGGTGAACTGGAGATTCAGATCGAGTTTAATGAATTTAGAGGTCCTGAGTCAAGTCTAAATAATTTTTGGCAGTTTGATTCCCAAAATGCTTTGGGAGAAAGGAACCAAAGGCTGGTTCTACCTTATGTCTTCATCTGCTTTTACCTGACCGCTCTTAGCTTGACTGCCCCCAGGTCAGCCTCCCAAACCATTGAGCCCCATTTGTCATCATTTGCTGCTCTGTAATACACACTTTCTTGGAGCCTGGTTCAGATTACCTTCGACTTCTAAAGGACTTTGGGTTTAGAATTTGCTGATTCTGGAGATGTGTAAATTTTTTAAAAGTTTGGCTGAACCACAACTGAAGTTTTGCCATCTCCAATGTCCAGCATGTGTCACTGACTGGTGGTCCCGATGTCTGAATGGTGAAGCTTCTCCACTTGGGGCCACCAACGTATAATATGATTATATTACAAGATTTATATAGTTGTACCAGTTTAAGCAGCGCTTTACAATGTTAGGCAGACAGTACAATTATAATACAATTCAATACAGGAGGAATCAGAGGGCCCTGCTCTTTAGAGCTTACAGTCTAATAGGGCGTACACACGGTCAGACTTTGTTCGGACATTCCGACAACAAAATCCTAGGATTTTTTCCAACGGATGTTGGCTCAAACTTGTCTTGCATACACACGTTCACACAAAGTTGTCGGAAAATCCGATCGTTCTGAACGCGATGACGTAAAACACGTACGTCGGGACTATAAACGGGGCAGTGGCCAATAGCTTTCATCTCTTTATTAATTCTGAGCATGCGTGGCACTTTGTCCGTCGGATTTGTGTACACACGATCGGAATTTCCGACAACGGATTTTGTTGTCGGAAAATTTTAACTCCTGCTCTCCAACTTGTGTGTCGGAAAATCCGATGGAAAATGTCCGATGGAGCCCACACACGGTCGGAATTTCCGACAACACGCTCCGATCGGACATTTTCCATCGGAAAATCCGACCGTGTGTACGGGGCATTAGAGGGAAGGTCAAAAGATACAATAAGTAATAACTGTAATAACTGTGGGGGATGGGCTGATGGAGATAATAAATGTACAGTTGTTTGGGTGGATGCCGGATAGGCCTCTTTGAAGAAATTAGTTTTCAGGGATCGTCTGAAAGTGGACAGAGTAGGAGATAGTCTGAAAGATTTAGGTAGGTAGTTCCAAAGGATGGGAAAGGTTCTGAGAAGTCCTGGAGGCACGCATGGGAGGAGGAGACAAGGGAGCTAGAGAGCAGGGGGTCTTGGGAGGAATGAAGAGAACAATTTGGTTGGTATTTTGTGACCAGGTTAGTGATGTAGCTGGGGGCAGAGTTGTGGATGTCTTTGTAAGTTATTGTTAGTATCTTGAGTTCTATTCATTGGATGAGCGGAAGTCAGTGGAGAGATTGGCAGAGAGCAATAGCAGACACAGAACGATTGGTAAGGTTGATGAGTCTGGCAGCAGCATTCATGACATACTAAAGGGGGGGATAGCCTATGTGAGGGTAAACCAATGAGAAGGGAGTTGCAGTAGTCGAGGTGGGAGATGACCAGGGAGTGAATTAGCTTTATGGGGTCATTGGTTAGGAAGGAACGTATCTTGGAGATGTTGCGGAGGTTGAGGTGACATGATTTGGACAGTGATTGGATGTGGGACCAAAAGGATAGATCAGAGTCCAGGAATACACCTAGTACCTTGGGGTGGGTTAATAGTTGAGGCGTTGATTTTGACAGAGAAATCAGGGGAAGGGGCACACGGGGGAGGTTTTTGACAGGTTGCGTTTGAGAAAGTGGCGTCACATCCAGACTAATACAGTGCCTTGAAAAAGTATTCACACCCCTTCAAATTTTCCAAGGAAAATGAAAATTGGGTTACAAATAAATCTGTGAAAAGTCAAAAAGAGTCAATACTTTGTAGAACCCCCTTTCGCTGCAGTTAGAGCTGCAAGTCTTTTTGGGGATGTCTCTACCAGCTTTGCACATCTAGAGAGGGACATTTTTGCCCATTCTTCTTCGCAAAATATCTCAAGCTCTGTCAGATTGGATGGAGAGTATCAATTTTCAAGTCTTGCCACAGATTCTTATTTGAGTTTAGGTCTGGACTTTGACTGGGCCATTCTAACACATGAATATGCTTTGATCTAAACCATTCCATTGTAGCTCTGGCTGTATGTTTTGGGTCGTTGTCCTGCTGGAAGGTGAACCTCCGCCCCAGTCTTAAGTCTTTTGCAGACTCTAACAGGTTTTCTTCTAAGATTGTCCTGTATTTGGCCCCATCCATTTTCCTATCAACTCTGACCAGCTTCCCTGTCCCTGCTGAAGAAAAGCACCCCCACAACATGATGCTGCCACCACCATGTTTCATGATGGGGATGGTGTGCAGTGTTAGTTTTCCACCGCACATAGCGTTTTTCTTTTAGGCCAAAAAGTAAAATTTTGGTCTCATCTGACCAGAGCACCTTCTTCCACATGTTTGTTGTGTCCCCCACATGGCTTCTTGCAAACTGCAAACAGGACTTCTCTTTCTTTCAACAGTGGCTTTCTTCTTGTCACTCTTTCATAAAGGGCAGATTTGTGGAGAACACGACTAATGGTTGCTCTGTGGACAGATTCTCCCACCTGAGCTGTGGATCTCTGCAGCTCCTCCAGAGTTACCATGGACCTCTTGGCTGCTTCTCTGATGAATGCTCTCCTTGCCCGGCCGGTCAGTTTAGGTGGACAGCCATGTCCTGGTAGGTTTGCAGTTGTGCCATACTCTTTCCATTTTTGGATGATGGATTGAACAGAGCTCCATGAGATGTTCAAAGCTTGGGAGATTTTATATAACCTAACCCTGCTTTAAACTTCTCCACAACGTTAACCCTGACCTATCTGGTGCGTTCCTTGGCCTTCATGATGCAGTTTGTTCACTAAGGTTCTCTAACAAACAGAGGGCTTCACAGAACAGCTGTATTTATACTGAGCGTAAATTACACACAGATTATTATTATTATTATTATTATACAGGATTTATATAGCGCCAACAGTTTACGCAGCGCTTTACAAGATTAGGGAGGACAGTACAAGTACAATACAATTCAATACAGGAGGAATCAGAGGGCCCTGCTCGTTAGAGCTTACAATCTAGAAGGGAGGGTCAAGTTATATAAAAGGGTAATAGCTGTGGGGGATGAGCTAATGGAGAAAATAGTGCAGTTGTTAGATGGAGGCAGGATAGGCTTCTCTGAAGAGGAAAGTTTTCAGGGATCGCCTAAAAGTGGATACATTTGGAGACAGTCTGACAGATTGGGGTAGGGAATTCCAGAGGATGGGCGAGGCTCGGGAGAAGTCCTGGAGGTGGATATGGGAGGAGGTGATGAGGGAGCTAGAGAGCAGGAGGTCCTGGGAGGAACGAAGAGGGCAATTAGGTTGTTATTTTGAGACTAGGCTAGTGATGTAGCTGCGGGCAGAGTTGTGGATGGCTTTGTAACTTATTGTTAATATTTTGAATTTAATTCGTTGGGCGAGTGGCAGCCAATGGAGGGATTGGCAGAGAGGGGTAGCAGACACTGAGCGGTTTGTAAGGTGGATGGGTCTGGCAGCAGCATTCATGATGGACTGAAGGGGGGATAGTCTATTTAAAGGTGAGCCAATGAGGAGGGAGTTGCAGTAGTCGAGGCGAGAGATAACCAGGGAGTGAATCAGGAGCTTTGTGGTTTCGTAGACTCTATACAGATAGATTCTAATTAAGTGACTTCTGAGGGCAGTTGCTTCCACTAGATTTACGTTAGGGGTATCAGAGTAAAGGGGGAGGGGAGGAGAAGTAGAATTGTAAGTGATGCTGAAGGTGGGGTGTGAGAGGTAGGATGTGACCCAGCAAAGAGAACAGTCATGGAGACCAAAGGAGAGGAGATTTTTAAGGAGGAGGGGGTGGTCCACTGTGTCAAAAGGCAGTAGAGAGGGTCAGGAGTAGGAGTTCAGAATAAATGTTGTATTACCAGTCCTGACCCAGGGGAGGAAATGTCTGACTTATTAAAAGCCAAGAGATGAGTCCACAGTGAGGTCAGCACCCACTCTTGGAATGTTTGCTGCGACTTTCCCTTTATATTTGGTCAACTAGCTGGCCATATCCACAATCATGTCTAGATAAATGATTGCCATTATGATGTACATTGTTCACCGACCCACCTGAATACCGGATCTTGTTTTAAACTTCTGCTTCCAATCCACCATTCCAGAAACCACAGAAGACCCCAGAGTATGATGGTTTGTGCGTACGGCTGAAGAGGAAGCAGAGAGAGTCAGAAAGCAGGCTTCTGTGCAGAGGCGGAAATTCTCACAATTCATACAAGTGGCAGTTGTTTGGCCCTCTATGTACTTCTTGTACCTGTTCACCCTCTATGAAGCAATTTAAAATTTCCCACTATGGACCGGTTTATTCAGCAATATTTTTGTAATTACTTAGGATAACAAGGTAATAAACACATTGATTTTGGGGACAAAATTGGTTTTATTTTTTAATATGTTTTGATTTTAATTTCTAGGTAATCTATACAAAAAAAAAAAAAAAAAAAAAGAAAAAAGAAAAATATTTCTAATTTTAACAAATTTTAGGTAAAAAGGTTTAAATATAAATAAAAAGTACACATTATAATTTATAAATGATGGTACTCTGTTTTAGAGTGACACTAAAATGATGTTTCTGGTACAAAAGCATGACAAAGTAACTGAAAAATTAAAAAGCTGTTTTTTTAATATGTACATTTTTGTGAATTTTCTATGCAATACTGACGTGAATAAATGATTGAATATGATTGTATTTTTATTTCTATTTTTTTTTTTTACCAATCAGCAGAAAAAAGCAGCTAAAGGGAAAATGGGGGAAAGAAGTACATTATGACTAACTAGGATTAATAAGGGGATAAATCAGAATACACTTTATTAAAAGAATAACTTAGTTTTACCTTATGTAAGGTTTATTTAACTAATTTCATATGTAGATCAAAATGTACACCTCTGGTCTACATATGAATGAAAAAAAGGTAAATATAGTAACAAAAGAAGTAAGTACAATGTAACCATACATTATATTAGTCAATGACACTTGCAGACTATTACTGAGGAAACTGGCACCAATGCTGGGGGTCATTATTGCAGAAACTGGCACCAATGTTGAGGGTTATTATTGCAGAAACTGGCACAGATGCTGGAAGTTATTATTGCATAGAGTGGCACCAATGCTGGGGGTTATTATTTCAGAAACTGGCACCAATGCTGGGGGTTATTATTGCAGAAACTGGCATCAATGCTGGGAGATATTATTTCAGAAACTGGCACCAATGCTGGAGGTTATTATTGCAGAAACTGGCATCAATGCTGGGAGATATTATTTCAGAAACTGGCACCAATGCTGGAGGTTATTATTGCAGAAACTGGCACCAATGCTTGGAGTTATTATTGCAAAAACTGGTGCCAATGCTGGGGGTTATTATTGCAGAAACTGACACCAATGCTGGGGGTTAATATTGCAGAAATTGGCACCAATGTTGGGGGTTATTATTGCAAAGCTGACGCCAGCCCTGTGTTTATTGATGCTGCCACTGACACCAATTTTGGGGGTTATTATTGCAAAAACTAGCACCAATGCTGGGGGTTATTGCAGAAACTGGCACCAATGTTGAGGGTTATTATTGCAGAAACTGGCACCGATGCTGGAAGTTATTATTGCATAAAGTGGCACCAATGCTGGGAGATATTATTACGGAAACTGCCACCAATGCTGGGGGTTATTATTGCAGAAACTGGCACCAAATCTAGAGGTTATTATTGTTCCAACGACACTGATACTGGAGGTTGCTATTGCAGAAACTGACAGCAATACTGGGGGTTATTATTGTGTTCAATGACACCAAGGGTGTGCAGTTTGCCATTTTTGCCCTGGGCACTATCTGACCTTATCCTGGAACTATATGAATAGAACACTGATCCCTGAGTGCCTCTGGTCTCTGAACGCTTCACAAGGTTTTTTTTATTGTGATCGGAGTGTTCCTTTACTTACAATCACCAGGTGGCCGTACACAATTGGCAGAAAATAGTCACGAGATTCATGAAGGTAAACCTAGGAAGAGAATATCATATCATTGTATTACACAAAGATTTCCAATCCCATCACTATACTAAAGTCCACCAATCAGAATCCTTGTTTAAAGTGTATTTATAACCAAAACTTTTTTTTTATGGGGAAAGAACTCTATCAGGTTTTTCATTATATCCTTGTTGGAAAGATTCACCCTCTCATCTGTTCTGGTGACTGTTGCCACTCACACAGGAAGTGATGGGAAATTAAACATTTTGAGTTGTCCCCATAACAGTTACAGAGAGAAATATTCTAATGGAGACACCTGGAAAATCCCCTCCTTTTGGAGAGAATTCCAATTAATCTTTTTGTGTAGCTTTAAGTGCAGAGAAGTCTCTCCAATGGGTTCTAAGCATCCCCTAATCCATCTAAAACTAAAGAACAACATTTTGGCTTAAGCTACACTGGGGTGTATAGGTACAAAATAAATTATCATAGTTGTTCCTCCATTGAAACTGCATTCAAATTCATTCCATGTGAATCAAATGTTTTCAGACTATATTCTCTGCAATTTGAATGTGGGAACACTTAGTAGCATACTTATTTCCTAATATAGTCAGCTCCATCTAGTAGTCATTGTGGTAGACAGGTGGCTGTATGCGATGCACACAGCCATATCTCTTGTGCTAATAAGCACTCATCTCCGTCTTAATGATATAACGTAACTTTTGATCGTATGTCTCCCCCTCTGGTTCCCCAGTAAACAGACATTACCACATTCTTACGTCCTCATCTCTGCATGGCCCCCTCACACTAGCCAGCAAGCCCTTTTATTCACACAAAAGCCTTCACAAACAGGAAGTGATGGTTCCAGCAGCCAATCACTTCTTACACGGGAAGTGACCTCACAGGATATGACCATATAAGGATTTAACACAGGATATGACAATGCAGAAACCCTTCCAACAGGGTTAAATACAGAACCAATCACAGACATGTATACATTCAAATAGAAATACAGTAGTGAAGTGTGCAGACGGTGGTGGGCAAAACCGTGCGGCAAGCACATGGCTTCGAACACAACCGTGCGCACACTCCCACTGTTACCAATGATGCGAGCCATAGTAAATTATGGCCCAGTGGGCCATAATTTTGTATGGTTATGCTATAGTTCTATGGTTCTATGCTATGGTTTTGTATGGTAGGCAGACTTGCTTACTTAGGAGTTGAAATGCGGCCGCCATGGAGTGGCCAGTTCCTTGGTGAGGCATAAACAGACATCCTTAAAAGAGCAAACAGATCCGCCGTGCCCACGGGAGGGTTTCCGGATCCAATGGTCTTCCACCAACGTCTGTATGTGCGAATACTCTCACATGAGCGTATTACAGCAAAACTGACACTGGGGGGCATCTGACAACATACATTAATAAAAACTTCCACAACATCATAATGCTGTATGGCCACTAGAGGGTGCCGACTATCATAAGAAATAAATATGTTCCTCATCGCCATCTAGTGTCCATAATGCAGTAAGACCACTAGATGGCTCTGACTATCATAAGAAATATGTATGCTCCTCATCACCATATCTAGTGGCTATGCATTGGTGCTCAACATGTGGCCCTCCAGCTGTTGAGGGACTACAAGTCCCTTGAGGCATTGCAAGGCATACAGTTACAAGCATAACTCCCAAAGGCAGAGGCATGATGGGATTTGTAGTTCTGCAACAGCTGAAGGGCCACAGGTTGAGCGCCCGTGGGCTATAGTATTGTATGGCCACTAGATGGCGCTGACTTTCATTGGAAATAAATATGCTCCTGAGTGTCATCTAGTGGCCATAAGACAGTATTTTCCCTATTTACACATTCGCTCTGCAAAGAATATAGCATGGAAACAATTGATTTTGCCCCATTCACACAGAGCTAATTTAAATGAAGTTTCAATGGATGAGCAGCTATGCAAATTTTTATATAAAATGCACCCTTTAAGTTTAGAACTTCTCAAAGATATCTGGTTGCTGTGAGTAATGATAAATGGTTTCCTTGAAACACCGGCCCCAATTTCATTTTATTATCTTCTACATGTACATCTTTGTGTTTCATATTGCTGGCATATACATAGTACAGCATGATTTACTGTAATAATGAGATAAAAACTTGCAAAAATAATGCTCACCAATCCAACCAAAAATGACAACAGATTGCTGGGCGGCACCAAGACCAAGAAGACGAAACATAATTCTTCTGAGAAGGTAATGAACAAATTAATTGCAGTGAATGCTATCGGGACGAGGGAGGACTGCAAGAGATGAGAAAATAAGAAAAAAAAATATTGATATATACAGTATATATAATCATACACCATAATATATCTATTACCATATATTTTAGTGTATTATTAGTATAATTTTTAGTGTATTACTATTTAATTACTGTACAACCTAGAACAACAAATCCATACAATTACTAAAATAAACAAAAACAATGCGTGTTAGGGCACAATCCTTAGATGATCAGATGTTGTCAGGGTTCTGATGGTGATGAAATGCGTTTTATGGAGCCGCGGCGTGTGACGTCATCGCGCGCCAGAATAGACGGGTGCCATCTTGTTGGTTTGAAACAAAGCCATATCAATATGCTGGACTTCTTTCATCGTATGTAAGTGCAATACTCTTATTGAATACTGTATTTTTGGAACATACTGCACAATGAGATGGTTCTGCAATTCCTTATGGCATGTTGCTTTTTGATGGCGATTTGTTCCTGATACTTGAAGATTTGGAGCAAGTGAGGTGAACCGGAGAACTTTTTTCTATGACTCGATTGACAAACCCACCCGGCAGACCATGCTTATTATGCAGCAACCACAGGTACTTGTGGTTGATCAAAAGCCTTTGCCTGATCCAATGCCAGGACATACCTTCCCCAGCCTGAAGCCCTGCACCACTCTAAGGCCTCCTGGACAGCTAAAATGGCTTTGAAGGTGCTCCTACCCTGGACTGAACAGTTCTGATGGTGAGAAAGCAAAGACTCTACTACTGACGATAGGCGCAAGAAAAGTATCTTTGCCAGCACCTTTCTATTGACATTGGGAAGGCTGATGGGGTGCCAATTCTCAATCATTGAAAGATCTTTAGCCTTTGAAAGAAGAATCACAGCTGAGCGCCTCATGAAACCTCTGCTTTCTAACCGCAGGCATTTCATGCAGTTGTGGGGTAGTTGCAGCGTGGCCCCATTCACTTAAACAGCCCTGAGAAGCTGCATTGCTTTGTTTAAGTGGGTGGTTGGGGTTGCTCAACCGCCTGCTTTTACTGCCCCCCTGCGTAACAAGCTCCATTTATGCATCTTCTACAGTAAAAGCTCCACTTCTGCCTGCTGGCATGTGGTGTCTGCACAGCTCACTGTACAGTCTCAGCGAGCCTTGGTAGAAGACGAATTAACACCCGTAGGCAACAGTTACATCATCCCAGACCAATCAATCAAGATGGCCGAAGATGTTGAACCTGGAGAAAGACCAGATGAAGATGGCTACGCTTTACCTGAGTTTCTAACTACCAGTTACGATGAAATTAACGCCAACATTTACCCATCCAGATTCCCCTTACACAATACACCTCAGCCCTGATGAACGAAGATGTGTACATAGCCTGGAACGTGTTGGATGTCTGTGGTCGGGGGCCACTTGCCCTGCACGTGGGGGTACCTTTCTCATGTGTGCACACTCATCAATGCCCAGAACTAGGCAGAGACTGTCTTCATGTGAGAATTAAACATTATGGCAGTTCCCTGACTTAGATATGAGCCATACACTGTGTGCAGTAATTCATTACACAGAGTCCTCCTGTAGAGTGCCATCCCATGTTACTTTACACTTTTCTTGCTGTATATTGCATCTAGAAGGGACACCGCTGAGCCTCTGTACCAGTCCAATGTACCTCTGCCACTTCACTCTCATTGACAGAATGGGGTTGTAACAGACCTAGCCAGGACAGAGGCTTTTGGAGGGGACTGAATGCCAGCCTCTTGCCGACTGATTATGAGCCCTGGCATTTGGGGGAACGGTGCTTGTTGTGAGCTGTATGCCTGGGGACCCTGGAAGTAATGTTACTTTGGATTCAAGTCCATGTCCCCCCAAAACACAAAACTCTGGGAACCCTGTATGTGCCATAGATAGTGACTAGGGATGAGCCGAACACCCCCCGGTTCGGTTCGCACCAGAACCCGCGAACGGACCGAAAGTTCGCACGAACGTTAGAACCCCATTGACGTCTATGGGACTCGAACGTTCGAAATCAAAAGTGCTCATTTTAAAGGCTAATTTGCATGGTATTGTCCTAAAAAGGGTTTGGGGACCCGGGTCCTACCCCAGGGGACATGTATCAATGCAAAAAAAACTTTTAAAAACGGCCGTTTTTTCGGGAGCAGTGATTTTAATGATGCTTAAAGTAAAAAAAAAAAAGTGAAATATTCCTTTAAATATCGTACCTGGGGGGTGTCTATAGTATGCCTGTAAAGTGACGCGTGTTTCCCATGTTTAGAACAGTCCCTGCACCAAATGTCATTTTTAAAGGAAAAAATCTCATTTAAAACTGCTTGCGGGTTTAATGTCATGTCGGGTCATGGCAATATGGATGAAAATCAGTGAGACAAACGGCATGGGTACCCCCCAGTCCATTACCAGTCCCTTTGGGTCTTGTATGGATATTAAGGGGAACCCCGCACCCAAATTAAAATAAGGAAAGGTGTGGGGCCACCAGGCCCTATATACTCTGAACAGCAGTATACAGGCGGTGCAAACAAGACAGGGACTGTAGGTTTGTTGTTAAGTAGAATCTGTTTGTAATTTTGAACATTTTTAACGTGTTTAGCTCCAGCCAAAAAATCTTTTCTAAGCTTTTTGGAAAACATAGGGAAGGGTTATCACCCCTGTGACATTTGTTTTGCTGTCTTTCCTCCTCTTCAGAAGATTTCACCTCACTTTTTTGTCCCAATGAAAAATGTTTTTTGAAAATTTGGGTTTTTTTGTGGAACAAGGATTGGAAAGCATCAGTGGAAAGGAGAACTTGTTTTCCCATATTAACTCTTACAGGAGAGAATTTCCCTTCCTAGGGGTAGATTTCATCTCACTTCCTGTTGTCTCCTTCCGTTTGCAAGTAGGAGTCGTTTGTAAGTTAGATGTTTGAAAGTAGGGTCCTGCCCTATATACTCAGCAGAAATTTGGGCCTTAGGTGTTGCTGTGGCCACAACACTGTAAGCCCTCACAGGGCCCTGCTGTGAAATATTAGATCAAGAATTGTAATTACATGCCCCTGTTGAACAGGAGCTGAAAAATTAGGCCTTAGGCACTGGTGCTGGTGCCACAACACTGCAACCCCTCACAGACACTCTAGTTGGAACGCAGGAACGAGCCCTGCTGCAAATTATTGCTTCAAAAATTGTAATTACACGCCCCTGTTAGACAGGGGCAGAAAAATTGGGCCTTAGGCACTGGTGCTGGTGCCACAACACTGCAACCCCTCACAGACACTCTAGTTGGAACGCAGGAACGAGCCCTGCTGCAAAGTATTGCATCAAAAATTGTAATTACACGCCCCTGTTAGACAGGGGCAGAAAAATTGGGCCTTAGGCACTGGTGCTGGTGCCACAACACTGCAACAAGCTATCAGCGTGATGATTGAGGAGGAAGAGGATAATTACTCAGGGATAGTCACTCAGCATCAGCATAGGCAGTCTTTGAAGGGATCTGAGATTTCAAAAAAAATTATTCGGTTACATCAGCATCAGGTGCTTGGTAGCTGGTGGTGATCCAAGACTCATTCATTTTTATGAAGGTCAGCCGATCGACCGAGTCGGTGGACAGACGCACCCTGTGATCGGTTACCACGCCTCCAGCAGCACTGAATGTGCGTTCCGAAAGAACGCTGGATGCAGGACAGGCCAGTAGCTCAATTGCATACTGTGCAAGCTCTGGCCAGTGATCCATCCTCAAGACCCAGTAACCCAGAGGATTTTCGGTGGGAAAGGTGTCCAAGTCTGATCTTGCCCCTAGGTATTCCTGCACCATGTAAAACAGACGCTGGCGATGGTTGCTGGAACCGATCATACCTTGGGGCTGCGGACCAAAAAATTGTCTGAACGCATCGGTCAGACGGCCACCTTCTCCACCGCTCCTTCTTTGACTGACCGAAGCCTCAGCAACACGTTGTCCAGAAACAGGAGTTTGTAACCTCCCAGTCTCTGGGAACGCGTTGCACAGACCTTTCTGCAAGGCCTCCCGAAGATGTTTCATCCTCTGCTCCCTCTGCGATGGCAAGATAAGGTCCGCAACCTTACCCTTGTAACGTGGATCAAGGAGGGTTGCCAGCCAGTATTGGTCCTTCTCCTTGATACCACGAATACGAGGATCCTTACGCAGGCTTTGCAGGATCAGGGAGGCCATGCAGCGTAGGTTTGCTGAGGCATTCGGTCCGGAGTCCTCTGGGTCACTAAGAACGACATGGTCCGCAGCCACCTCCTCCCAGCCACGTACAAGTCCATGTGTTTCTTGGGACTGATCCCTTAAAGACTGCTGCTGATGCTGAGTGCCAGGCTCCACCTCCATACTGACACAATCTTCCTCCTCCTCCTCTTCCTCCTCGTCCTCTTCCTGTGTGATCGGCGGGCACGCAGGAACACTGTCTGGATAAAGGGGGCCTTGAGAGCTAAGGAAGTCCTCCTCTTCCTGCCTCTGTTCTGCCTCAAGTGCCCTGTCCATTATTCCACGCAGCGTGTGCTCCAACAGGTGGACAAGGGGGACAGTGTCACTGATGCATGCACTGTCACTGCTCACCATCCTCGTGGCCTCCTCGAATGGTGACAGGACAGTGCATGCATCCCTGATCATGGCCCACTGGCGTGGGGAAAAAAAACCAAGCTCCCCTGACCCTGTCCTGGTGCCATAGTCGCACAGGTACTCATTTATGGCCCTCTGCTGCGTGTGCAGCCGCTGCAGCATGGCCAACGTTGAGTTCCACCTGGTGGGCATGTCACAGATTAGGCGGTTCTTGGGCAGGTTAAACTCCTTTTGGAGGTCCGTCAGCCGAGCACTGGCATTATATGACCGGCGGAAATGCACACAGACTTTCCTGGCCTGCCTCAGGACATCCTGTAAGCCCGGGTACCTGCCCAAGAACCGCTGCACCACCAAGTTAAGGACGTGAGCCAAACAGGGCACATGGGTCATTTGTCCCTGTCGGAGGGCAGAGAGGAGGTTGGTGCCATTGTCGCAAACCACCATTCCTGCCTTAAGTTGGCATGGCGTCAACCACCTCTGAACCTGCCCCTGCAGAGCTGACAGAACCTCTGCCCCAGTGTGGCTCCTGTCCCCCAAGCACACCAGCTCAAGCACCGCATGGCATCTTTTGGCCTGCGTACTTGCGTAGCCCCTTGAACGCCTACGGAGCACCGCTGGTTCCGAGGAAGAGGCCATGGAGGAAGAAGAAGAGGAGGGGGTGGAGGAGAGAGGTGTGTCACAATCAGCATTTTGGAGGCGTGGTGGCGGAACAACCTCCAACACTACTGCACCTTGTCCTGCATCCTTCCCAGCTGCCAGCAGAGTCACCCAATGCGCCGTGAAACTTAGGTAACGTCCCTGTCCATGCCTGCTGGACCATGAGTCAGCGGTAATATGCACCTTACCGCTGACCGCCCTGTCCAGCGAGGCATGGACATTGCCTTCCACATGCCGGTAGAGAGCCGGAATCGCCTTCCGTGAGAAAAAGTGGCGTTTGGGTACCTGCCACTGAGGAACCGCACATTCCACAAACTCACGGAAGGGGGCAGAGTCTACCAACTGAAAAGGCAGCAGTTGAAGTGCTAGCAATTTTGCCAAGCTAGCATTCAACCGCTGGGCATGTGGATGGCTGGGAGCAAACTTCTTTCGGCGGTGCAGCAGCTGGGGCAGGGAAATTTGCCTGGTACAATCTGACGTCGGTGTACCAAAAGCAGATTGCCCACAAGTACTTGGCTGTGACACACCTAATTCTACACCTTCATTCCTCTCACTGAAGGTCTCAGAGAGGACTGAAGGTCTAGTGGGGTTGGAAATCTCAGCTGATGAGGAGCAAGGAGAGATCCTCTTTGTTCTTTGGTGTGGGTCTTTTAGATACGCTTGCCAACGAACTGCATGGCAGGTCAACATATGTCTGGTCAAGCATGTGGTACCCAAGCGGGAGATATTTTGGCCACGCGAGATACGCTTGAGACATATGTTGCAAATAGCAGCGGTGCGATCTGATGCACTCGTCTCAAAAAAGGCCCACACCAAAGAACTTTTTGAATAACGCGCAGAGACTGCAGCGCCCTGCACATGTGGAGCTTTGGGGTGTGATGCAGTCAATGTGCTGCCCTTAGGCTGGCCCCTGGAGGGCATCCTGCCTCGTTGGTGATGTGCTGCCGCCTCCTCCTTCTCCTCCTCCTCCTCCTCCTCTCTCCTATCAGGCACCCACGTTGAGTCAGTGACCTCATCATCCCCTCCCTCCTCATCACTGGAGCAAACCTGGCAGTATGCTGCAGCAGGGGGAGCATGACTGCCAGATTGCTGTCCTTCTTGGGCACCCCCTCTGTCCGCGCTCATGTTACTGCCTTCATCGAGCTCAGTATCGTCATCAGAGCCTTCCAAACGCTGGGCATCCTCCTGGAGCATGTACCCAACACTGTGGTCAAACAGTTCGAGGGAATCCTCATGAGGACATGGTGGAGCTAGGGAAGGAGTCACTGATGACATTGAGCTGAGGGAAGAGGCCGCTGCTTTGCCAGACAAAGCACCCTGGGCATGGGTGAGAGAGGATGAGGAGGATGAGGACGGCTTGGTCATCCACTCGACCAAGTCTTCCGCATGTTGCGGCTCAACATGGCCAGCTGCCGAAAAAAAGGCCAAGCGTGTCCCATGGCCACGTGCTGATGAGGATGCACCGTCTCCACGACCAGCACTAGACACAGAGCCTGCTTGCCCTCTCTTATTGGCTTGTGACTGTCTGCCTCTCCTTCTTGGCCTTCCAGACATACTAATGGCCTGTAGCTGCACTAAGCTGGGATAGAACACCTGTAATTTTCTTCAAGTAGCTTTATATACTGTAACCAGACAAGCCTGCCTGTCAGTAGGAAGATAAGAGGAACGGATCTAGCTGAACACTGTGAGCAGGACGCACTGTACTAAATGTAAATAGTCTAGCTGCCTGACCGTGGTACTAATAGGATCAAATAGAACACCTGTAATTTTCTTCAGGTAGCTTTATATACTGTAACCAGACAAGCCTGCCTGTCATTAGGAAGATAACAGGAACGGATCTAGCTGTACACTGTGAGCAGGACGCACTGTACTAAATGTAAATAGTCTAGCTGCCTGACCGTGGTACTAATAGGATCAAATAGAACACCTGTAATTTTCTTCAGGTAGCTTTATATACTGTAACCAGACAAGCCTGCCTGTCAGTAGGAAGATAACAGGAACGGATCTAGCTGTACACTGTGAGCAGGACGCACTGTACTAAATGTAAATAGTCTAGCTGCCTGACCGTGGTACTAATAGGATCAAATAGAACACCTGTAATTTTCTTCAGGTAGCTTTATATACTGTAACCAGACAAGCCTGCCTGTCAGTAGGAAGATAACAGGAACAGATCTAGCTGTACACTGTGAGCAGGACGCACTGTACTAAATGTAAATAGTCTAGCTGCCTGACCGTGGTACTAATAGGATCAAATAGAACACCTGTAATTTTCTTCAGGTAGCTTTATATACTGTAACCAGACAAGCCTGCCTGTCAGTAGGAAGATAACAGGAACGGATCTAGCTGAACACTGTGAGCAGGACGCACTGTACTAAATGTAAATAGTCTAGCTGCCTGACCGTGGTACTAATAGGATCAAATAGAACACCTGTAATTTTCTTCAGGTAGCTTTATATACTGTAACCAGACAAGCCTGCCGGTCAGTAGGAATTTAACAGGAACGGATCTAGCTGAACACTGTGAGCAGGACGCACTGCACTAAATGTAAATAGCAGGAACGGATCTAGCTGAACACTGTGAGCAGGACGCACTGCATTAAATGTAAATAGTCTAGATAGAAGATAACAGGAACAGATCTAGCTAAACTGAATACAGTGTATATATATATATGCAACACCTGGGATGCATATATATACACAATACACTGTAAGTGCAGCTAACTGACTGACTGTTCTGCCTAATCTATCTAACTCAAATCAAATGACACTGTCTCTCTCTCTCTCTATCTCTCAGCACACCGGAACACACACTACACAGGGCCGCCGTGCAGGCGGCCTTATATAGTGTGGGGTGTGTACTAAATCCCCTGAGCCATAATTGGCCAAAGCCACCCTGGCTTTGGCCAATTACAGCTCTCTCTACTGACAGCGCTGTGATTGGCCAAGCATGCGGGTCATAGTGCATGCTTGGCCAATCATCAGCCAGCAATGCACTGCGATGCCGCAGTGAATTATGGGCCGTGACGCGCCACACGAATTTAGCGCGAACGGCCCATAACGTTCGCAATTCGGCGAACGATCGAACAGCCGATGTTCGAGTCGAACATGGGTTCGACTCGAACACGAAGCTCATCCCTAATAGTGACTGCTTCACAATGTTGTGTGTATATATTGTGTGTTGTCTCATGCTGTTTTGTACTGGTTGCTGTGCTGGTTTGGGGTGGGGCTGTATTCCAATGTTCTATTGTGTCTGTCTCCCTTGGATCACAGGATGTGTATCTCTATGGAGGGAGGGGGGATTCCTCCAGCACCCCCCTGCTGATAAGACTGTGTACTGATGAGAAGTTTGAACACACCTGACCTGTGTGTTTATTGTCAATGGACGGTTTAACCCGCCCTCTTTTCCAAGGGTGGGGGGAAAGAGTATCTGAATTATTTTATCTGTTGTGTCCATGTGTAAAAATAAATGAGTTGATTCCTGCTTGACCCTCAAGACAGAGCCTTGTCTCATATTTGGGGGAGAATAATTTGTATGGGTTCCTTGTTCGGCTGATTGAAGTTTCATACCTTTCATACTCGGGGTGTTGTTACAGGGGTCCCACCATGAACCTGACTTGGACCTCATGCGCGCACTTTATTAACTCATTCCACTTTCCCATACCATGCGGATATGCTGTGGGTCTCTGTAATACTGGTTCAGTCCTAATACCTTCAGATTACCAACTGATAGGGAGGGAGCCAGACCACTGACCCCCCTCGCTACCAGAGGACCCTCCGCCATGCCAGTTACCTTGTATTAGTTACTGGTTACCATTTGTGACCACATGCCTTCTCTAGCTTGTCTTACTGAGTGAACCTTTTGTAGTTGCTTTGATTCATACCTCACATGTGCGTCACTGACCCTTGTACTTAAAACCGTCATGCACTCTTTTAAATAGCTTCAGACCAGGCTTAAAACAGTTGATGCAACTTTACTGAACATTTGTGGAGAAGTCCAACATGTACATTCTAGTACAACATACCCTGTCTGACTCAACTAAGCTGTCCAGACGTACCTCAACAAGGTGGTAGTCCATAATTGTCGTCCTCCAAGGCTTGGCAATTCTCCGGGCTTCTGGTACCTTCTGATGGACTGCTGGGCGCAGAAATTCTCTCTGTGCACCAGTGTTCCACTTTCCCGCTACCACATCACCCTCTACTATGCCAGATACCTTTTACTCGTTACTAGTTACCCGTGGTGACCACATCCCTTCTCCTGCTTGTAGTACTGAGTGGACCTTTTCTAGTGGCTTTGTTTCATACCTCACATGCGCTTCACTGACCCTTGTACTTGAAACCATCATGCACTCTAAATTACTTCAGACCAGGCTTAAAGCAGTTGATGCAACTTTACTGAACATTTGTGGAGAAGTCCAACATGTACACTCCAGTACAACATACCCTTTCTGACTCATCTAAGCTGTCCAGACGTACCTCAACAAGGTGGTAGTCCATAATTGTCATCCTCCAAGGCTTGGCAATTCTCCAGTCTCCCAGTACCTCCTGATGGACTGCTGGGTGCAGAAATTCTCTCAGTGCACCAGTGTTCCACTTTCTCGTATCATGCAGATATGCTGTGGGTCTCTGTAATGCTGCTCCATTCCTAATACACTCAGATTACCAACTGCTGGGAAGGGAGCCAGACAACTGATCCCCCTCTGTACCAGAGGACCCTCTACCATACCAGGTACCTTTTACCAGGTACTGGTTACCCATAGTAACCACATCCCTTCTCCTACTTGTCTTACTGAGTTAACCTTTTGTAGTGGCTTTGCTTTATACCCCACATGTGCTTCACTGACCCTTGTACTTGAAACCATCATGCACTTTTTTAAATAGCTTCAGACCAGGCTTAAAACAGTTGATGCAAATTTACTGAACATTTGTGGAGAAGTCCAACTTGAACATTCCAGTACAACATACTTTGTCTGACTCAACTAAGCTGTCCATGCGTACCTCAACAAGGTGGTAGTCCATAATTGGCATCCTCCAGGGCTTGGCAATCCTCTGGTCTCCCAGTATGGACTGCTGGGCGCAGCAATTCTCTCAGTGCACCATGATAGCCATGTCATCTCTGGGAATGGGGGCATGGAACCCAACCTTCCCCTTCTATTTATATCACAGAGCAGTTAATTAGGGTCCAAAAAAGCTCAGGAACTGAGATGCTAACAGTTAATAACCCCTTCCCCAACCGGGACAAGCCAACTGTCTAGCTAATACACTGTAGGCAACCTGCCTACGTATCAGCTCCTGATAAACCACTTCAAAACATTAGTGTCTGTATTGATCTCCACATCTTGACTCTCTCATCTCTTGGCACTTCTTGGGACCCAGTTGGGGCTCCAATGGGCTGTAGAAAACTGCCACATATCTAAGGCTGAGTTCACACTGGCATTAAAAGCAGGCATTTGAGGGGCATTAAAAACACCCCTGAAACACCTATGCAAATGATACAATGGACAGCACACAGTGTTGTTCACATTATAAAAACATAAAGCCTTAGCATCGCTTCGCTTCAAAATTTAAGTCTCATGTCGAGTCAGGAGGTGTTTGAAGCCTTTCTCACCTCCTATTCAAGTCCATGGTAATGCGCCACAACCACACTGGCATATGGTTGTGGTGCATTTGTAGCACGGTTGTGGTGCATTAGTACAATGAGAATTTTAGCTGGTTGTTAAGAAGCAGGCCGGGAAGCTGGCCGCCGTGTCCTTAACAACCAATGACTCATCAGCTGTCAAAGGATTTCCCGCTGACAGCTGAAAGAAAAAAAATGGAGGTAAAAGAAAAAAAATTATCCCCCCAAAATCCATAACAGACCCTTATCCAAGCATGCAGCCTGGCAGGTCAGGAAAGGGGAGGGGGTGGGGGAGCGACCCCTCAACATGGGGGGGGGTGGGTGATTTGGGGTGGGAGGGCATCTTGTCATGATGTTGATGTCAACAAGGCCCTCTTCCCAACAACCCTGGCCAGTGGTTGTGGGGGTCTGTGGACAGGGGGCTTATCGGAATCTGGAAGGCAATCTGAAAGGCACCACCATGTGAATTAGTGTGGGGTATTGTACCCCTACCCATTCACACAAAAAAAAGAAGTGTAGTGTTACAAAAAACAAAGTGACGGTTTTTGACAAGTCCTTTATTATTTGAAGAATGTCCCCCGTCATAGCTCCAACAAGTCTTCTTTCTCAGGTCTTTTCCTTGTTCTGATGTCTTTTTCCTCCGGTCTTTTCCCTCCGCTGTCTCCTCCTTCTGGTGATATCTTCTCCCTCTGTCAGTGTCGTTGTCTTTTCCTTCTTCTCTTGCTCGTTCCCCCGCTTTCCTGACCTGCCGAGCTGCATGCTTAGATAATGGTCTGGTATGGATTTTGGGGACCCCCCACAATGTTTTTTCTTTCATTTTTTTTGGTGTGGGGTTTCCCCCCAGTCCATATCAGACCCAAATGGCCTGATGTGGACTGGGGGGGAAGAACCCCACTCCGTTTTCTTTAAACCGGCATTTGTGTTTTGTACGGTATTTGAAGATCTGTGACAAATCTATGATTGAGAATGTGTCTTAGAGCAAATGTTCTCCAATTTGTAGCCCTCCTTAGACATGAAAAAGTGGAAGTGACCTGCTGGAGGCGATGTCACCTACTTACCAAGATAAAGAAGAAGGACCATCGGTCATGATGAATCTTCCTCTTCCCAAACACCAATGTGATTGAGTAAACATAGAGGACCGTGGCCATGCCGTAACCCACAATTTCCACAATCTGCAAACAAAAACATAACTGTGACGTAACAAACGTAATCCAAATCCACACACATTGGACAAATGTAGAATCGTCATGATATTATTGTAGCCTGGGACCATCGTAAACCTGACCTTCCCTTCAGTCTTGCACAGTTGTACGGGCTCCCCGATACAGGCTGATATTTGCATAACTCCTTACAAGGAGGAGCACATTGCCTGCATCAGGACTGAAGGTTCTTGAGAGGAATACTAAGGCAGGGTACTGTAAAAATTTCAGAAAGCTATGTATAGTACCCTGCTGGCCCCTCCCACCAGCCATGATCTGCCTGCACTGAGACAAGCACAGGGACCCAGTGATGACATCATTGTTTTGGACCAGCTTCTAATGATAACGATGATGGATCAGGCCTGAACAATATGTGTTAGCAAAGTCTTCATGCAGACCAACACGCCCCCTGCTCAGGCAGACCTATTGCTGTGCATTCAGAAAAGTTCATAATTCTTGCCGATTGGAGAGCTCTGGATATAACTCAGCAGAAGGCGTGTTGGACCTCTCCAGAGAGACCACTCCTTCCACACAGAGAGCATGAGTCTTTCTCTGAAGCTGCTTACAAGGGAAAGGCTTTTCTAACCAGGCTGTGGCTGATTTCGAAAAAAAAAAAAAATCAACTGTAAGACTTTGCTCACCTTTTGTTTTGATTCACCTGGAAGGTATTCAGATTATTTAAAATGAAAAGTCCTGTTGGGTTTTAAATAATACAGGTTCCTTTCACATGGGCTGTCCGTTCAGGTCCGTCCACCTGTCAGTTTTTCAGGCGGACCTGATCGGACCCTGCAGTCTCTTCTATAGCGCAGCGGATGTCCGCTAACACCCCCCGCCATCAGATCCTGCCTACAAAAACCAAGACAGATGGTGGTCCAATTTGCCATCCGTCTGGCGAATCAGAAAGGATCGGATGGAAATGGACAGGTGGTTTGTTTCCATCAGATTTCCCCATAGAGAAGAGCAAGACCGTGTCCGTGTCCGCTCTGAATAGCAGAGCGGACACGGACCTGCAGAGCGAGCACTGACCTGTCATCCGCCTGCTCAGCGGGGATCAGCAGAGCGATCCCCCCGCTGAGCAAGTGGATTCCACTACACGGAGGCGCCCGTGTGAAAAGGGCCATCAGATTCCAGAGGTTCAGCTAAATGCATGGCTGTGAAAAGCTGAGCGATAATACTCACAAGCAGCACCGCGTGAAAGAACGACAGATGGACGGGATGGCCGAACGCAAACAGGATGGCAACCATCAGGAAAAGAAGGAACCAATAGACGGCAATGTCCACCAGGGCTTGTCCAAACCAGTACGCGGATGGGAAAAGGCCGGAAATACGCAACTGGGAGCGAGCTTTGATCTGGAAGGAGAAAGAATCTGTGGTTGTGATCATGACCAACATACATAAAAGCTGGACCTTCAATAAACAGCTGAGCTTCATTCACAAACTTCTGTCAGATTCTGTTGGTTCTTTGTGGCCTCAAGGAGGGAAAGGTTTTTCCTCACTTCCTGTCCTAGTGACAACAAGAGAAAAACTCTGAGATGGAAGCAGGTGACATTAAAAACAATCGTAATCTTTTAGCAGTGAAGGAAGTAAAGGAAAATTTCTTTCGGCAATTAACCCTGATAGGAGTTCTTCCCATCAGACTATGCTAGGGTTGATCCCATTAGTAAGTCAGTTGGAAGCATACTGGAAAAAACATTGGGGTTTATTTACTAAAGCTAGAGAGGGTAAAATTAGTCACAATTCTGCAGAGAAACCAATAAGCTTCTAACCCCAGCTTGTTTAATTAAGCTTTTGCAATAAAACCTGGAAGCTGATTTGTTTCTCTGCAGAATTGTGACTAATCTTGCCCTCTCTAGCTTTAGTAAATAAACCCCACTGACACAAATTTATAAGTTAAAGTAAACCTGAATTTAAAAAGTGAAGAGACAGCAAGTCTCACCAGACCTTGAGTGAGATTCGGTGATGTCACTACTGTGCTGCTCACTGTTCTCCTTGCTGGAGAGGAAGCTTTACCTGATGACCTGCAGGGCAAGGATCTCCCTGCTTCCAATCTATCCTTTAGGAGATTTGGTGATGTCACTTAGGGCCGGGACAAGGGGTGGGCAGAAGGTGTGGCTGCTCTGGGCATGTTAGGTGAGGGCCCCCAAGGACATTGGGGGAGGGTGGGAATTTGTGTTAGAAGGGGAAATTTGGGGGGGCGGCAGGGGGTAAGTATTCTAAAAGGGTACATTTGGGGGGATACTAAGAGTGGTGACATAGGGGGATTTGTGTTGGGAGGGGGGATGGGGGGGAAGAAAATTTGTGCTAGAAGGGGGGATTTGAAGGTGACTTGTGCTGGGAGAGGGACTAGAAGGGGAAATTTTAGGGGTAGAGGTTTTGTGCTAGGAGGGGTGATTTTTTGGGGGGGGCATTTGAGCTGGGGGGATTTGGGGGATGGGTGGCAAAGATTTGTGCTGAGAGGGGAGATTTCAGCAGAGGGGCGGATTTGTACTGGGAGGAGGGGGAATTTATACTTGGGGCTAAGCATGCAGATTAGTGCAGTTTTTGTGGGGGGGATTTTTGCTGACACACAATGCTCATACATTTTGGGCGGGTGCAGTTTGGCATGTTCGCTCTGGACACTACATGATCCGGCACTACTTTGCTGCTCACTGTTCTTGCTGGAGAGGAAGTTGTACCTGAGGACCGGCAGTGCTAGTGTCACCCTGTTTCCAAGCCTGGTCGTCTCAGGAGATTTGGTGGTGCCACTACTGTGCTGTTTACTGTTCTCCTTGCTGGAGAGGAAGCTTTACCTGAGGACCGTCAGTGCAAGGATCTCCCTGCTTCCAAGCCTGGTAGTTTAAGGAGATTTGGCAAAGTCACTACACTTCTACAAACTGTTCTTGCTGGAGAGGAAGCCATACCTGAGAACCTGCAGTGCAAAGATATCCCTGCTCCCAAGCTTGGCAACTTCAGGAGGTTTGGAGTGAGATTTGGTGATGTCACTTCTGTGCTGTGATGTACCTGAGGACCTGCAGTGCAAGGATTTTCCTGCTTCCAAGCCTAGTAGTCTAAGGTATTTTGGTGATTTCACTACTCTGCTGCTCACTGCTCTTGCCGGAGAGGAAGCTGTACCTGGGGACCAGCAGTACTAAGATCTCCCTGTTTCCAAGCCTGGTAGTCTCAGGAGATTTGGTGATGTCACTACTGTGCTGCTCACTGTTCTCCTTGCTGGAGAGGAATTTGTACCTTAGGACTTACAGTGCAAAGATCTCCCTGTTGCTAAGTCTGGTAGTCTCTGGAAATTTGGTGATGTCACTACTGTACTGCTCATTGTACTCTTTGCTGAATAGGAAGCTGTACCTGAGGACCTAGAGAGCAAGGATCTTCCGGATTCTGTTTTATCCATTCTGTGATCTTTGAAGTCATCAGATAACCATCAGTATTCTGGGGGCAGCTCTGACATGAGGAGCAAAGTGCTGTCTCTAGCAACATGGATATCTCCACACAGACACAGAACAGGGCATTGTAAGTCAGTACTGGAGAAATGGTCAGCTACTGGAAGCCCACAGGTATTACTGGTGATTAGTCCTTTGCCCTCCCTTCCCTTTTTGGACTCCCAAAGTAGAGATCCACTTTAAATCGAAACCAGACAACACATTACATTAGCAATAAAGTACTATAGCCTATACCAGTGGCCTCCAAACAACAGCCCTTTGCTTGCCTTCATCCGGCCCTTGTGGCACTATTCCAATCACTGATACAAGACACTATTCTGCCAGCTGACATCAACAATGGGGCACCATTTCTCCCATTGATACCAATAATACCAACAATGGGGCACTATTCTTCCCCCAATTACCAAATGTGTTGATGTTGATGTGTTGAAATTTCCACTCCACTGGCCACAGTCTGGCCCCTCTAAAGTCTGAAGGAAAATAAACTGGCCCTTTGTTTAGAAAGTTTGAAGACCCCTGGCCTATACTAACCTTCATATCCTGCATGCTGGTCATTGCAAAGAAGGGGGCAAGTCCAGACGCAATAATCATAAACGTCACTCCTATGTAGAATGTCCCATAAAGCCTGTACTCCTCAAAGTCCTGGTGACAGAAAAAATATTTTTTAAGGATGACTATAGGTTAAACATGCCCCCCATCCATTCCAGCAGTCTTCCCCGTGTGGCCCTACCCTCCTACTGCACAGCCAACAAATGTGCCCTTATTCCTCTTCCCACTATGCACAGGGGCCCCATTCATTCCTGGGGGAGAGCCCTACTCATGGTGGCCTCCAGCCATTCAGCTCACCCATAGGATGAGTAGGAAGAGGAGCCATTTTCTGTTTCCCGTGCAAAAGCTCATCAGGGGCTGGCCAGCGAAAATCGAGATCAGAGGAGATAAACATATTTTAAAAAAATACGGGGATAATTTGTGACAGTTGTGCTAAAGCTTGTGGTATTTATACAGTGATTTGTTTTTAGGCTTGCCCCCCCCCCCCCGTGTGTTGTAACTTATACTTCCTTCCATATTGATACCAGTTATCCAGATTATTCTTGCTGCAGACCCCCCCCCCCATACTCCAGGCTTTTCCCGAGAACTAGTGCACTGAAATTATAACTAGAGATCCATTGTCTGTATGCAAGTTGTATAATAAATTTGACACAATGGGGGAAATTAGTAAAGGGTGGTGCAGGCCTTATTCTTGTGCCACCCTTCTAACCTGAGAAAAAGGAACAAATCCCAAGCCCAAGTACAAAAAAGGGCAAAAAACACCTTTAAAACGTAGGACTGACCTGCTGTGTGAACTATGCTGTGTCTGTGACCAACACAGCACAGAGAGCAGTTCAGCTGGAGCTGTATGATACTTATCAGTGGTGGCTGACGGTAATTTTTTTTTTTTGGGGGGGTGGCAGCAAACAGTGCACCCACAGCCACCCCTCCCCAGTCTGTTGGGTCACCTGCAGCACCCTGTGGGTCGTTTGGGTCACTTACACAAAATACCCCCCCCAAGTCCTTTGGATACAAGTCCTGCACTTACCCCATCTTTGGTGTGGGCAACGCTTCCCTCCGGGCGGCAGTCTCGTCTACCTCCTCGGCATCATGGAGGCTCTGCCTCTCCTCCTTCCTCCTCCTAGGCCTATGGGCTCGCTTCTCCTTTTAGCCAATCGGCAAACTGGTCTCAGGATCCACTTCCTGATTGGCCTGGGAGGAGAATCAGAGTGACAATAGCGAATATTTATTCGCTATTGTCACACAACTGGGTGGGCTCAGGGCGCAGTGCTCTTTTTTAAAACCAATTAGAGCCTCCGGCTCTAATCGCTTGCTTAAAAAAAAAAAAAAAAACACATGCGTCAGGCGCTCTACATGTAGATTAGGGAATAAAATAGGAAGAAATTCTGGACAGCCGCACTCCAAAAATTGCCTTTTATTAAAAAAACAGGATCAAAAATACATGCCACAGCAGAACGGACAGAAAAACTGACGCGTTTCACACTATAGCTATGATTAAAGCGGGGGTCCACCTATCTATCGTTTTTTTTTTTTTGAGTTCATTCACAAACTTTTCTTCTCAGCATTACATACTCACATATTGTGGGTAATATGTCCGCCTGTGTCAGATTTCGTCGGAAAGAATAACTTATATTATTCACTGCAGGCGGTTTCCATCTTCATTGTGGGCATTTGAAGCCCACAAGCATTTATTTCCTGGATGCGGTGAATGCTGTGCTCCCAGCATTCACCGCTCGTTCCCGCACATGCTCAGTGGCATCCTGGGAAGCCTGAGACTAGCTCCCAGGAGTCTGGGAGAGGCTAGAAACACGCCTACTCCCACAGGAGGAGAACCAGGAAGTGCAAAGAAGAATAGAAAAATAAAAGGTAATTACGGCGATTTTAATTTTTTTAAACGGCATGTCAGCATCTAGGCAAGGAAGAGAATACATACAGATATTGTTCAAAATTTGGGTGGAACCCCACTTTAAGCACTGTTTATAGTGTGAAACGTGTCAGATTTTCTGCCCGTTCTGCTGTGGCATGTATTTTTGATCCTGTTTTTTGAATAAAAGGCAATTTTTGGAGTCCGGCTGTCCAGAATTTCTTTCTATTTTATTGCCATATGCATTGCTAGCACCTGTGGCTTCTAAACTAGAGGAGAGGTTTTATCCCATTTTTGGCTGACCCACCTGGAGTGGTGATATTCCCTTCCCTATGTAGATTAGGGAGCCGGACGCATGCATGGATGGGGGGGGGGCAGGTGCCTGTGCGCCCTGTATTATGGGCCGCCACTGCTACTGATCCTTCTGCCCGACCCAAATTCCCTCCCTCACCCCGTCTGCTCAGTTGAGTGCAGGAGGGGGGAGGAGAAGGGCAGCAAACTCATATAGTGTAATCACTGCATGGGCAGAGAGCGGGAGGTGAGCGGTCTGCTACTCACATCCTGCATGGCAGGCCCCTGGCAAGGATATGCGTATCTACTGAAAACGGACACATTCCTCCTGATAATAATAGAGCAGACTCTGTGCCAGTTTCTATGACACAAAAGTAAAGCAGGTTGCTAGAAATGTCAAGTAAATTTAGTTTTTTTTGGGTCTCCTTTATAATCAGTGGATCAGTGTGTAATTATTTCGGGCTGTTCTAGTTTTCACTGGCTGGAGGCTCAACTGCTTTCCCCTGCCTTCTAGTGGATTTTAGAATAAAGTGGGCTGGAAGGGGCAGACCCACAGCCTGAAAATTCATGTGATCTCGGCCAATCCCTGTGGGAGGAAGCCCAGTAGGTGGATGGGTGTGTGCATAAATCGTCTGCAGCCTGGAGCAGCAGGGTTCTTGTACAGAAGGAGATGACGTTCCCAGCCTAAAGGTCTGCTCCCCTTTCTGGAGAGTGCAGCTGAAGTTTTTACAAGTGTTCATCAAGGTTCCAGTTCAGCCAGAGCTTGGGGCAGTGGCGGCTGTTTTTTTCTTTGGGGGGGGGGGGGGGCATACAATGCATCCACAGCCAACCTCCCCCCCCGGTCGGGTCTTCATCCCGGCACTTTCCCCATCAATGGCACTATTGTCATACAACCAGGTGGGCCCCGAGCTCACCCTTTTTTTAAGCCAATTAGAGCCTCTGGCTCTAAATCACGTGCTTCAAAAAAAAAAACCTATTGGAATTCATGCGTCCGGCGCCCCGCATGTAGATTAGGGGGTCGGACGCATGGATTGGGGGGCGACGCCCCTTATGGACTGGCCGCCACTAGCTTGGGGGCCTGTTCTAGTGATTATCAAGTTCCCAGTTGTTTCAGAGCTGAGGGGGGGGGGGGCTGTTCTAGTGATCATCCAGTTCCCAGATGTGTCATAGCTCAGTTCCAGCAAGATCCAGTAAAATAGCCCCCCCCTCGTTCTATTGGATCTTGCTGGAGCGGAGTTCATGGGAGAAATGTCTGGCTGATATGGAAAGGAGACATCAAAGTATCCAGGAACATTTGTGAGCACAGACCTATATGTAGGATCCTAGTGGCTGTGCGCTGTTTCTATCCCTTGTGCATCAGCGCCGGAGCTTGCTTAAAGTGAGACATTTCCTATGGTGCCTCTATATCGCTGTCTCTCAGTTGCTTGCAGATGGGGTGCAGCACAGTGGTGCAGCAATAATACACTCAGTCCCAGTGCAATGAAAGGATTTGTATTAAAATAATGCAGGGACAGTTCACAAATAACTTGGTGGGAAGGCAGCCCAAGCGGGAACACTCACAGTTCCAATAGCGTGTAGACAAAGCAGAATGCAGCTGAACCCAGAGCATCTGGTCGTCTTGTGCCCAAAAGCACAGTTGTCCAGAGAGATGGCGAGCCCTAAATTTTACCTCCCCGTCAGGAACCTTTCCCTGCCCCTACTTTTGTCCCTACCAGGCGGAACACCTGTCCCTACTCTACCAACTCGCAAATGTGCACCAAAGCTCTGAGCCAGGGCCTTTAAAAGGCTCTGCCTGACCCAAGATGGCCACCAGAGTCACATGGAGCAGCATCATCCAATGGGATAGCCTCCGCTGTGACCCAGGAAACCATAGAGGAACCCTGTTCCTCCTGATTTCCTCTCCACCTGCAGTGGAGAAAGTAAACTGCGCCTGCCTACATGCTGCTAGAGGGACTGTATGAAGACATTTGATAAAGTGAGAAGTGTCCTTACGTTTTTGCATAGTGTTATTGAAATATCCCACAGCCTCCCTTCACCCTATGAAAGTTTAACTTACAATAAAGCATCAAAAATATACTTGTAGACTGCTCATTGAGCCAGAAGAGTGACTGTTAGAGGGTGCCTGTCCGCTACTACACCAGTGTGGGAAAAAGAACCTGGGATAAAAAAATCAGCTTCCCCTTTTGGGGGTGAGCGCTACACAGGTACTCACAGGCATGATGCGGTCATTCCATACTCTTATCCTCTCCGTGGAGTTATAGGCCCTCATAAAGGCATTACTGATAATATTAACCAATACCGGGAGGATATTGTGTGCTCGGGGGTTTCCGATTATTTTGTACCCATAGCCCTAAAAAAAGAAAAAATAAAAGCAGAAAAGTGATACCATACAAAATAAATGATATATTGAGCAGAATCATTTTGGACTTGTGAATGCCTTAACCGTCTGCTTAATGTGTGCCAACACTGGAACTCAAGTCTAGGAATTGTAGAGGTCAAGGCCAAATAAACTTATTTCATGCATTTTCATCAATACAATTGAAATAAGAGTGTATGTATAGCCGTGTATAGTTTTGGATAGAGTAGGGCAGCGTTGAAACCCCTATTAGGTTATCTTTTGCTGTCTGTATCCTGCTGGGGAGATCTTCCCTAATGTCTTGTGTTTGAGCCGCATTAGAAAGTGAGAGGACCAGGACCAAATAGAAAGGGTGAAAATCATCAGTGGGAACACAGACAGTAATACAACTTGAGAGAGGCTCTCACCCTTATCTACCCCATCCAAAACTAATAAGAAATGCTTTGTCAACAGTGGGGTGCTATTGGAGTACATACACTATATTACCATAAGTATTGGGACACCTGCCTTTACACGCACATGAACTTTAATGGCCTCCCAGTCTTAGTCCGTAGGGTTCAATATTGAGTTGTCCCACCCTTTGCAGCTATAACAGCTTCAACTCTTCTGGGAAGGCCGTCCACAAGGTTTAGGAGGGTGTCTATGGGAATGTTTGACCATTCTTCCAGAAGAGCACTTGTGGTGTCAGGCACTGATGTTGGATGTGAAGGCCTGGCTCGCAGTCTCAGCTTGAATTCATCCCAAAGGTGTTCTATGGGGTTGAGGTCAGGACTCTTTGCAGGCCAGTCAAGTTCCTCCACCCCAAACTCGCTCATCCGTGTCTTTATGGACCTTACTTTGTGCACTGGTCTAAATCATTTGGTGGAGGGGGGATTATGGTGTGGGGTTGTTTTTTCAGGGGTTAGGTTTGGCCCCTTAGTTCCAGTGCAAGGAACTCTTAAGGCGTCAGCATACCAAGACATTTTGGACAATTTCATGCTCCCAACATTGTGGGAACAGTTTGGGGACGGCCCCTTCCTGTTCCAACATGACTGCCCACCAGTGCACAAAGCAAGGTCCATAAAGACATGGATGACCAAATTTGGAGTGGAGGAACTTGGCTGGCCTGCTCAGAGTCCTGACTTCAACCAGATAGAACATCTTTGGTATGAAATAGATCGGAGATTGCGAGCCAGGCCTTTTTGTCCAACATCAGTGCCTGACCTCACAAATTGACAAAAATTCCCACAGGCACCTGCCAAAATCTTGTGGAAGCCTTCCCAGAAGAGTGGAGGATGTTTAAGCCACAAAGGGGGAAACTCCATTTTAATAGCCATGGGGTGAAGGGGGGGGGGGACTCTATATTAATGGACATAGAGGGAGGAAGTGGGGAGCAACTGCATAAAAATTGCCATGGTTTTTGGAACAGGATGTCCAACAAGCTCATATAGGTGTGATGGTTGGAGTTACACATACTACAGCCATATATTGTATAACATATTAGATTATAGATTAGTGATAGATTGGTGATAATGTTATTAGTACTCAGCACAGTGATGTGTCAGTGATGTATACATCAGGAGTATGGTAAGATAACAGTCCTGTTGGGTTATTTTCAGTATCCTTAGTGGTGGAGAAATGTTACTTTGTAAGAATTTTTCATTACCGCGTTGTTGCCTCGTGTGATCTCGATAGCGCCGTTGTAGGCCGTAGTGTTTTCATCATATGGACCATCCACAACATCCACGGCGATATCTTGAGCCATGACACCATGGACAATAGTTTCAATGGGGAGACCTATGTGGAGACATACTGGAAGTCACCATTATGGAAGGTTATAATACAGGGGGTCCCCGGGTTACAAACAAGTTAGGGACTGTAGGTTTGTTCTTAAGTTGAATCTGTTTGTAAGTCGGAACAGGTACATTTTTTAAGTGTAGCTCCAGCCAAAAAAACTATTTTTAAGCATTTTGGATAACATAGGAAAGGGTTATCACCCCTGTAACATTTGTTTTGCTGTGTGTGCTCCTGTTCAGAAGATTTCACCTCACTTTCTGTCCCAATGACAATTGGATTTTGAAAATTTTGGGTTGTTGTGGAAACAAGCCTTGGTGATAATGCATCAGTGGAGGTACCTTTATCCCATAATAGCTCTTACAGGAGTGAATTTCCCTTCCTACGGGTAGATTTCCTCTCACTTCCTGTTGTCTCCCTCCGTTTGTAAGTAGGAGTCGTTTGTAAGTCGGATGTTTGTAACTAGGGGACCCCCTGTATAGGTACAAGGAAGCTTAGTAACATGTACGGATTAGTAGTAAAAACATTCTCAGGCGGTTGCAGGGATGACTCCTATAGCTGGAAATGTGTTTTACTCTTTGTTAATATTGTTGCAGATTTTCTATGCCTAAAGATCAATGGATAAAAAATATTTGCCGTGTGGAAGCCCCAAGCATTCACACAGTTGTCACAAATAATTGCCGTAATGTGAGTAATATCTTTATTTCCGATGATCGCCAGCTCCATCTACAGCCCTGGCCAAAAGTTTTGAGAATGACACACATATTAAGTTTGCTGCTTCCGTTTTTATGATGCCAATTTGCACATACTTCAGAATGTTATGAAGAGTGATCAGATTGCAAAATTGCAATTAATTGCAAAGTCCCTCTTTGCCATGAAAATTAACTTACGGTAGTTCCAAAAAAACATTTCCACTGAATTTGTGAAGAAAGCTTCATGGTGCCCAAGAAAGTCCAGCAAGCGCCAGGACCGTCTCCTACACTTGATTCAGCTGCGGGATCGGGGGAGCACCAGTGCAGATCTTGCTCAAGAATGGCAGCAGACAGGTGTGAGTAAATTGGCACGCACAGTGAGGAGAAGACTTTTGGAGGATGGCCTGGTGTCAAGAAGGGCAGCAAAGAAGCCACTTCTCTCCAGGAAAAACATCAGGGACAGACTGATATTCTGCAAAAGGTACAGGGATTGGACTGCTGAGGACTGGGGCTATTTCTCAGCCAAGGGAGTGGGCTCACTCATAATTTTGCCTAAGAACACCGCCATAAATAAAGAATGATACAATAACATGCTCCAAGAGCAACTTCTCCCAACCATCCAAGAACAGTTTGGTGAGGAACAATGCGTTTTCCAGCATGATGGAGCAGCTTGCCATAAGGCAAAAGTGATTACCAAGTGGCTTAGGGAACAAAATATTAAAATTTTGGGTCCATGGCCAGGAAACTGCCCAGACCTTAATCCCATTGAGAACTGGTGGTCAACTAATACAACCACCAAGCTCCTCATTCACTCCCTTTTTATCTCTCGCTTCGACACCTTGTAACTTCCATCTCATAGGCCTACCTCTCCATAGGCTATCCCCTCCTCAGTCTATCATGAATGCTTCTTCCAGATTCATCTACCTTACCAACCATTCAGTGTCCGCCAATTCCTACACTGGCTCCCGATTGCCCAGTGAATTAAATTCAAAGTACTAACTACAACATACAAAGCCATTCACAACTCTGCCCCAGCTACATCACCAACCTTGTCTCCAAATATCAATCAAACCCCCCTCTCTGCTCCTCTCAAGGCCTCCTGCTCTCAAGTTCCCTTGTCTTCTCTCTCTACCTCAGCTATCTCCTCCTCTGGCTGCCTTCAGGAGATCCCTAAAAAACTAATCTCTTCAGGAAAGCCTATCACACCTCTAACTAATCTTTTATCACTTCCATCAGCTCAGTCCCCGCAGTTAGAACCTTTTGTACCACTTTTCCAACCCTATTGGATTGTAAGCTCTTCTGAGCAGGGCCCTCTTAACCCTCTTGTATTTTATTGTATTGTAACTTTATTGTCTCCATTTATATTGTAAAGCACTGCGTAAACTGTTGGCACCATATAAATCCTGTATAATAGTAACAATAATCTATAAGAGAATGGAGCTGGGTGACAGGAAGATCCAACTATAACACACACATGTTGGACTTCCATCATCAGTGGCCCACTAATGGTGGAAGAGAGAAAATGCCAGAGCAGAAGAAGATGGCAGTGACAAGGTGGAGCATGGACCACCCAATCTAAGTCACTAAAACGTGCAACATATCTGCACATTATAGCAAAAGTTCTGGAAACTGCTGCTTCAGTCCTGCTTTAAGACTGAGAACGTTTTTGATTTACCAAAGTAAATATTTAAGCTTAGAGTGCTGAAAACTGAAAATGACATCCCCTTTTGGTTTTGTACCGGTGGTGTTGACGAGCAGAAGATTGGAGTAATATCTGTGGGCCCGATCTCCGGGTCTTCGGAAGTAATAGCGTGGAGTCAGTTCCCAGGTGTTTATGGAGTGGAGACTCTTCATCAGTATGGTGGTGATAACCAGGGGCAGGATAAACAATACCAGCAAAAGAAGTCTGAAATTCAATATAGCATGTTACATGCATATTAGATTAAGGACAAGTTATTTTCATTCCAACATGGCATTTGGCATGTTTTTGGCAGTAATCTGCTACTTGAAGACCCAACTTCCCAACTCCACCCATCAGATAATATAAAAGACTATATACAGTATCTTAGGAGAACTGTATACTGAATGGCCAAAAGTATGGGGTCATTCCTCCAAATTATAGAGTTCAGGTGTCTCCAGTGAAGGGTCCTGTTAATACTCCATCATACAAAGACTGTGTAGGCAATTGTGCTCTTTCAACCTTGCAGTAACAGTTTGGTGAAAACCCTTTTCTGTTCCACCATTTCTGTGTTCTGTGCCACCCCCCCCCCCCCCCATACAAAGCCAGCTCCATAAAGATATGGTTTGACCAGTTTGGTGTAGTGAACCTTGAGTGACCTACACAGAACTCTGTCTTTAACCCAACTTAATAACTTTTGGATTCATGGGAATGCCAAATGCAAGCCATGTCTTATGTATACAACACCAGCTTCATATAAACATGGTTTGACCAGCTTGGTGCAGAGGAACTCAAGTGTCCTGCACAGAGCCCTGACCTCAACCCTACTCAACACCTTTGGGTTGAGTTGGATAGCCAAATGCAAGCCAGGTCTTCTGTATTCAATGGCAGTTCCATAAAAACATGGTTTGACCAGTACAGCGTGGAAACCATGAGCGGCTTCTAGAGATCCCTGACCTCAACCCTACTGAACATCTTGGGGCGCTAATTGCAAGCCAGATCTTCTGTGTACAAAGCCAGCTCAAAAAAGACATGGTTTGACCAGTTTGATGTGGAGAAACTCAAGTGTACTGCACAGAGCCCTGTGGAGGAACCTGGTATCTCCTACATATACTATGTTGGGAGTTTGGAACAGAGCTGGTCTTAAATTCTTGCCTCTGTTCTGATAAAGCTACACCTAGGTTCAGAGAGCATACACAGTGAAAAAATTGTCGAACACCATCTGACACCACTTCCCCTCAATATCTAGAATTTTATACATGGATTAACTCTCTATACCATACCACGGTCCTGCCATACCAGAGATTCCCAGAAACCGATTACATCACCTACATGGATCGAAAGCCTTTCACGTCACGGATAAGATTCAAGTATCGGATCCTCGCCACGGCCAACACCTGTTGTCTCCATAATGCCAGTCCACTGATGGTGGGGATACTGGAGTCAGACATCAGAAGGATCGAATCCTCTGGCTCTGAGGAGAAGTGATCCTGGTCCTCTTGCTCATTTTGCTCATGGGCAAAAACACCGTAATCTGGTTATTGAAAATGAGAAAAGTAAAATTTGGCATGCTGAACATAGACAGCAAAACTTTAATTGCATAGATCTTCTTTTGGTGCATTTTGTTGTCATTAATCGCCATGATAATATAGTCCTTGTTACTGTGTTGCTAGCAACTCTGACCTCAAGCTTGGCCTTGGAATGCGGTTAACCCTAACAATGAACTTCTCTGGTTTGGCTCCTTTTGGTTTGTTAACCACTTCAATACCGGGCACTTTCACTTTCTTCCTGCCCAGGCCAATTTTCAGATTTCAGGGCTGTTGGACTTTGAATGACAATTGCCCAATCATCCAACACTTACCCAATTTAAAATTTTTGAATTTTTTTTTAGATAGATGGAGCTTTCTTTTGGTTTTTAATCACCACTGGGTGTTTTAATTTTTGCTAAACAAATGATAAAAGACCAAAAATGTAAAAAAAAAAGTTTTTTTTAGTTTCTGTTTAAAAAATTTAGCAAATAAGTAAGTGTTCTTCATCACTAATGTGCGCTGAAGAGGCTGCACTGATGGGAAACACTGATAGGAGGCACTAATAGGTGGCACTGATAGGCTGCACTTATAGGCACTACTGATAGGAGGCAGTGATAGGCTGCACTGATGAGCAACACTGATAGGAGGCACTAATAGACAGCACTGATAGGCTGCACTGATGGGCAACACTGATAGGAGACACTGATCAATGGCACCGATAGGCTGCACTGATAGGAGGAACTAATAGGCGGCACTGATAGGCTGCACTGATGGGCAACACTGATAGGAGGCACTGATAGGCTGCACTGATGGACAACACTGATAGGAGGCACTAATAGGTGGCACTGATAGGCTGCACTGATAGGAGGAACTGCTAGGTGGCACTGATAATCAGAGCACTAATTATTAGTGCCAATGATATGCTGACATGTTTTCTGGTTAACGGCTCTCCTTTCTTCCCACAGACACAGCATGTGAGGAGAGGACTGCCAATAGCCGGCAAGTCTGTTTACATGTGATCAGCTGTGATTGGCCCTTTACCCCGATCTGTGATAAGCTGTGATTGGCCCTTTACCCTGATCTGTGATAAGCTGTGATTGGCCCTTTACCCCGATCTGTGATAAGCTGTGATTGGCCCTTTACCCTGATCTGTGATCAGCTGTGATTGGCCCTTTACCCCGATCTATGATCAAGCTGTGTCCGACAGGAGGCGCACAGGGGGCCGAGTTCTGGGATGATGTCTATGGACGCACTGCCAGAACTGGGCGACCGTGCAGTAGCCATCTTTTGGCTATAGTGTGGTCAGCAAGTGGTTACATATATCATCGATAATGTTTTTTATACCCGTTTGATAAGTGAAAAAAAAAGAAAAATGCGTTGGGCCTGCCAGAAATCCAGTGAGCTCTCCGCCTCTGATGAGCTGTAATCTCAAGTTGTATGTTTTATCTGTCGTGTCTCTGTGAACTACAAAATATCTGTCCCCATGTTATAGAAGAAGAGATGGGGGATATGTTATTATTCCTGTCCTACAAAGATACAAAGCTGCTCCTCCGGAGATCAAGTAGAGTAAATGTTGTCCCCCTAGGACAAGTGTGTTACTGGCAGGATCACCAGATGACAATAAAATTAAAAAACCCTGAAAAAGAAAACTGATACGGCCACCGCATCTGAGAATTGATAAACGTTTGCAGAATTTCAGACAGAACTGCCGGATTGAGAAAACATAAAAACGTCGCTCACCTCCTTTTTCGATCTCGGCCTCGCCTTCCAATTTCAGGAATACATCGTCCAGAGTAGTAATAGAGACTCCGTAACTTACAATGTCTTGTCCCACATGTCCCTCCAGGTCAGAGAACAAAGCTGCAAACACCAGACCAATGTTAAAGGAGAACTTCAAGATATAAAAATGAAAAGGACAGTAGGAGGTTAGTGTAATCAATGAATTACATTTCCCTCCATGCTGTCTTTTCTAACATACGGATCATATAAATATGACTGGAAATTTACAGAATCCTGATCACTACACTTCCTGCTTCCTTATTCTGTTATTTTTATTAATTCACTGCAAATGAATGCCACAGGCTTCCATTTTATGCCCTCAAGATCATGACATGATCCCCGTACCTGGGAAGGCATCCATGTTCTGGAATGGCAGGGTGAACATCAAATCCTCCACATTCTGTGTGCTGAGTTTGGCACTGGAGACGTGCTGCTTTATGAGGGATGTCATGGCCTCTGTGTCACATGAGGGGGTCACCTGCATCCTGGTAGCCCAACAAAAGACAAAGTAAGTATAATGGTATTAGGTAAAAATCATAACTAAACCAAATCTCCAGTTTTGAGGGACATGGATCCTTCATATGGGCCTACATGATATTCCTTTAAAGCTGGAAATGTTAGACTTAGTCTTTTAAAGGGCCACCTGATCTACCAGACATTACGGTTTAATGGCACAACAATGGTGGATGGGTAGTGTGTGGCAAATTTTTTTTTTCCTTTGTATTAGCCACATTGACCCACAGCATCCAAATTTATGCTTTTCTATAAACCCAACCAGGCTATGTCTTCTATACTTGTAATGTAGTATAGTACCTGGTGGCTCCAGGCAGCTAAACCTTTCTTGAAGATTCAATTAGGAGGCCTTTTGTGTTCGTGCCACAATCTAGATGTTAGAGGAGTTGTCTGGTGAATCCTAACCCTTCCTTGAAGGTTCAGGTTGAGACCCTTCTTGTTTGCACCACAGCCTAAATGTTAGAGGAGTTGTTTGTTGAATCCTAACCCTTCCATGTACTTTGGATATGAAGCCCCTTTGTGAAAGCGTTAAAGTCTTGATGGTAGAGAAGTTGTTTGGTGAATCTTAACCCTTCTTTGAAATTTCAAGTATGAGACCCTTTGTGTTTGTACCACAGTCTAGATGTTAGAGGAGTAGCATTGTGAATCCTAACCCTTCCTTGATGGTTCATGTAATAGGCTCCTTGCATTTGCACTGCATTCTAGACGTTAGAGGAGTTGTTTGGTGAATCCTAACCCTTCCTTGTAGGGTCATGTATGAGGTCCTTTGTGTTGACACCTAAGTCTAAATATTAGGGGAGTTGTTTGTTGAGTCCCAACCCTTCCTTGAAGGTTCATGTACGAGAGACTCTTTCTGTTGGCACCACAGTCTAGATGTTAGAGGAATTGTTGGGTAAACCCTAACCCTTCTTGTAGGTTCAGATATGGGACACCATAGTCTACATGTTAAAGGAGTTGTTTGTTGAATCCTAACCCTTTCTTGTAGGTTCACATATGAGACCCTTTGTGTTTGCACCACAGTCTAGATGTTAGAGAGGTCGTTTGGTAAATCCTAACCCTTCCTTGAAATGTATTTTCTTCTCAAAGATTTACATGCAGGTTTAGCTCTCCGTGTTCACCTCAAGTGATAGCCAATGCCCCATTTTCGCTTTAGGAAAAAAGAGGTACCAACGCATTTCAGCCTCCCATTGGAGAGCACAGCCTTACGGTCTGAAACCAAATGAGAAGATAAAGGTCAGACATGGATAAGAATTTCCAACAAGCTAAAACGTTTTGCATGCTGTGAGAAGCAAGTCTGGGTGTTGGAAGTATTTACCATCTACCTCTAGTACAGCCACACCATCAGTTTATTACACTAAATTGATGCATTGGTTACATAGATTTTAAACAATACCCTTTTGTTGTAGCTCTAGCCAAAATGATAGTCAAGGTCACAAGTTTTAAGGAAAACACTTGATCATGTGAACTTTTACAGCAAGCACCACCATGCTGATTGGCTTCAGAATATTTGAGCTTGGGCCATTTATTGGGATCTAAGAAAGAACATGTGTACTCTTGAGTCCTTTTTTAAAAAGGTATTTTTCTTGAAGGCTCCAAGCATTTAAACTACAACAGAAAGATGGAGGTCAAAATATTTGAGCACTGCACCTGCAAGGATGTCGGCTTCGTCCATGAACTGCGTGCTGAATAAGGTGACGTGGCCAACTTTGCGCTCTTTAAGAACAGACCATACACGGTGCCTGGAGAAGGGGTCAAGGCCAGCCGTCGGTTCATCAAGCAACAGAATCTAAAAGGAAGGGTAGTTTTAAAAACAGAAGAGATGTTTGTGAATATTTTTGTTGTATACCAGCGATTAAAGGAGAACTTCAGTCAATGCAAATTTTGTTTGCTTCAATTTATTTTAATACTCATCTATGTGCTACAGAATTTTAGAGAAATGAGGACTGTTTGCGTTGAACTTGAGCTTTGTTTTATTAAAAGTGGTAAAGAAAAACCTTTAAAAGGAAGATTTTAGCAATTGACTGTGTCATTAATGCTCCATCATTTGAAGCTGGTTCTCACAATGTGTTTTTCTTAAATGATAGCCAATAAATTATTCACCTCGGGGTCTCCCAATAATGCAATCGCCAGGGTCAGCTTCCTCCTCTGACCTCCACTCAGTTTATTGGCTCTCAGGTCTTGAATGTTCTCTATGTCCAGGTCACAAAGGACTTTTTCTACCTATAAAATAAATCTGATCAGCAAAAACTCAAACCTTCCATCTCCAGATGTCTATTGTAGATGTATAGTATCTCACAAAAGTGAGTACATACCTCACATTTAAGGAAATATTTTATTTTATTTTTTAATGTGACAACACTGAAGAAATGACACTTGTCTACAATGTAAAGTAGTGAGTGTACAGCTTGTATAACAGTGTAAATTTTCTGTCCCCTCAAAATAACTCAACACACAGCCATTAATGTCTAAACCGCTGGCAACAAAAGTCAGTACACCCCTAAGTGAAAATGTCCAAATTGGGCCCAGTTAGCCATTTTCTCTCCCCGGTGTCATGTGACTTGTTAGTGTTACAAGGTATCAGGAATGGGGAGCAGATGTATTAAATTTGGTGTTATCGCTCTCACTCTCATACTGGTCACTGGAAGTTCAACATGGCACCTCATGGCAAAGAACTCTCTGAGGATCTAAAAAAAAGAATTGTTCTACATAAAGATGGCCTAGACTATAAGAAGATTGCCAAGACCCTGAAACTGAGCTACAGCACGGTGGCCAAGACCATACAGTGGTTTAACAGGACAGGTTCCACTCAGAACAGGCCTCGCCATGGTCGACCAAAGAAGTTGAGGTCACGTGCTCAGCGTCATATCCAGAGGTTGTCTTTGGGAAATAGACATATGAGTGCTGCCAGCATTGCTGCAGAGATTGAAGGGGTGGGGGGTCAGCCTGTCAGTGCTCAGACCATACGCCGCACACTTTATCAAATTGGTCTGCAAGGCTGTCGTCCCAGAAGGAAGTTTCTTCTAAAGATGAGGCACAAGAAAGTCCGCAGTTTGCTGAAGACAAGCAGACTAAGGACATGGATTACTGGAACCATGTCCTGTGGTCTGATGAGACCAAGATAATCTTATTTGGTTCAGATGGTGACAAGCGTGTGTGGCGGCAACCAGGTGAGGAGGACAAAGACAAGTGTGTCTTGTCTACAGTCAAGCATGGTGGTGGGGGTGTCATGGTCTGGGGCTGCATGAGTGCTGCTGGCACTAGGGAGCTACAGATCATTGAGGGAACCATGAATGCCAACATGTACTGTGACATACTGAAGCAGAGCATGATCCCCTCCCTTCAGAGACTGGGCCGTAGGGCAGTATTCCAACATGATAACGACCCCAAACACACCTCCAAGACAGCCACTGCCTTGCTAAAGAAACAGGTGATGGACTGGCCAAGCATGTTTCCAGACCTAAAGCCTATTAAGCATCTGTGGGGCATCCATCCACCAGCTCCATGATGTCCTCATGGAAGAGTGGAAGAGGACTCCAGTGGCAACCTGTGAAGTTCTGGTGACCTCCATGCCCAAGAGGGTTAAGGCAGTGCTGGAAAATAATGGTGGCCACACAAAATATTGACACTTTGGGCTCAATTTGGACATTTTCACTTAGGGGTGTACTCACTTTTGTTGCCAGTGGTTTAGACATTAAAGTGGTTGTAAACCCACGATCCAAAAAACAAAAACAAAAAAAAACCTGCAAGACAAAGGCATAATGAGCTAGTATGCATAGCATACTAGCTCATTATGAATTACTTACCCTATTTATTGGCGTATAACATGCGTCGGCGTATAACATGTACCCCAAGTTTAGGAGGGAAGTTTAAGGAAAAAAAACTTGCATTTAAATGCCCATCAATGTAGACTTATCAGTGTCCATCTGCTGCCTTGTCAGTGTCAGTGTAGCCTTGTCATTACAGCCTTGTCAATGTAGCCTTGCTCCAGTGTCATTGCTGCCTTGTCATTGCAGCCTTCCAGTTTAAAAATGGCGCAGCCGAGATACAGAGCGGGATGTCCTGTTTATCTCGGTGGCTTTCGGCCGCTCTCGGCTCCTCTCGCAGTCCCGCCCTATGGTGGACATAACACAGGTCCTATGGGACTGGGCGTTACCATGAGCAGAGCCGAGAGTAGCCGAGATCATAGCCGAGTGTACTCGGCTCCGCTCACAGTCACGCCCAGTCCCTGTGTTATGTCCATCATAGGGCGTGACTGGGCGTGACTGTGAGCAGAGCCGAGTCTAGCCGAGTACACTCGGCTATGTATATCTCGGCGGCTCGCTCCTCCGCTCACACCACGATTTTCCCCTAATTTTAAGGTGAAAAAAGTGCGTGTTATACGCCGATAAATACGGTACCTTAGATTGAAGCCCCTGCAGCGATCTTCGTACACCGCTCCGGCAACAATGGAGTTACTTCCAGGTATCGCGGGCACCCGTGATTGGCCGGAGCCGCAATTATGTCACTCCAGCGCATGGGTGTGGGAGCTGCCGGTAACGGCACACTCAGTGAAGCAATGGCACGTACGTGCCATTGCTTCAGTGCAGGTTTATGAGATATCCAGGGTAGCTACAGGTAAGCCTTATTATAGGCTCACCTGTAGCAAAATGTGGTTGTAAAGGGTTTGCAACCACTTTAATGGCTGTGTGTTGAATTATTTTGAGGGGACAGCAAATTTACATTGTTATACAAGCTGTACACTCACTACTTTGCTACAATGTAAAGTGTCATTTCTTCAGTGTTGTCACATGAAAAGATATAATAAAATATTTACAAAAATGAGGGGTGTACTCACTTTTGTGAGATACTGTATATCTGCACATCCACATTGGTTTGTACCTCGGATTTCACTTTACTTCTAGGAACTTCTTTAATCTGAGCAAAAACTTCCAAGTTCTCCTTCACCGTTAGAAGCTCAAAATTGACATCGTACTGCGGGCAAAAGCCAATCTTTTTCTGGATCTCCTGACGAAGACTGAAGTCTGATAGAGGATGGCCATAGATGTTGGCAGATCCTACAATGAGAAAGAAATGACAGTAAAGGTCATCTTCATCCAAAATGTATATTTGAGCCTCCATCTGTATTGTAGGGGTTGGTTATGGTCCTATCAGCAGATAAGGGCGGCACAGTGGTGTAGTGGGTAGCACTCTCGCCTAGCAGCAAGAAGGGTCACTGGTTCAAATCCCAACCACGACACTACCTGCCTGGAGTTTGCATGTTCTCCCTGTGCCTGCGTGGGTTTCCTCCGGGTACTCCGGTTTCCTCCCACACTCCAAAGACATGCTGGTAGGTTAATTGGATCCTATCTAAATTGGCCCTAGTATAGGTATGAATGTGAGTTAGGGACCTTAGATTGTAAGCTCCTTGAGGATATAGGGACTGATGTGAATGTATAATATATATATGTAAAGTGCTGCGTAAATTGACAGCGCTATATAAGTACCTGAAATAAATAAATAAATAAAATAAATTAGAAGTCATGTACCCATAATGCACAGTAAGATAATGATACCATTGCTCATTCTGGTCAGCAACAGTATGGTGTCCACCTCTCAGATATTTCCCAGTGTGGTATTAGCACAGAACTGTTGTCAGATTTATTTCTATTTGAAGTTCTATAAAAGAAGATAGGTGGAAAGTTTAATACTGTAGATCTGGGTCAGCTTTTTTAATGTAAAGCCACCTTCACACTAGCAAATGTTCCCGACAGCATATACATGCGAGAACCCCAGTGTGGAGTCCCAGTGATTAGCTGCAAGAGGCAACCCCATTGAAAGCAAAAGGGAGGCTGCCGGCTCCCACAGCTAATTGTGGCCGCTTGCATGTATCACAATCGCCTGCAATTCAATCCTGGACGCAGATGTTGATATCATGCCTAAATATTCTTATATAGACAGGTAATGCATATAACGAGAGGAAAATCTCACCGCCAGTGGCTCCGCACATCCCGCTGAGTATATTCAGTAATGTTGTTTTTCCAGCTCCACTGTGACCGAGTAAAGCTGTGATCTGTCCCTCATAGATGTCCAGGCTCAGACCTGGGGGTAAGATACTTCAATGATCAATGCATGGCTACATGATGTAGGATTACACTTGTAAACAGGTGCTTCCAAAGGGGATTCTAAAGTGTTACATTTTTCTGTTGCTCTGCGGTTACTCAGGTCAACTATGTTATGTTTACAGACCAGATGCTAAAATGTAACTGTCTGCAACATTTGTCGTTGATTGACTTACAAGGCTGGTGGATCTGAGAAGAAGGGGTTATGACTGCTGGACAGGTTTTTCCCACTCTTTTTCAGAAGGTAACCGCCCCCTACGGGTCATATCACACAAATAGGGCTCACTCAGTGCCCAATAAAAGTTGTTAGGAAAAAGTCTTCTAAACTGTAGTGTTATGCTGTCAGTCTTGGCACCCCTTAGGGAAGGGGGGGGGGGGCAGTCAGGGTTCCCAGTGGGGTCTGGCGCATGTGGTATATAGATTTATAACTGCCAGTCATGGATTTACCGTCTTTTGTAGATTATTGCCAGTCATGGACTCTAATGGACTACTGCTACCTTCTGTGGATTTACTGCCCAAATGGACTTTGTCATCTAAGGTATGATGTCTTCATGGGGCACTAGAGAGTTTTGTACAGGAAAGTGCGTCTTTGAGTACCATTTGTGTGTTTAAACTTCCTCAGTAAAAGATCTTTATTGTTCATCTGAATTGCCTGATCTGAAGTCTCTAATGGGGTGCATGTAAGGCATATCAAAAGAACAGGGCTTACATCAAGGAACTGGAGAGGTTAAAGAAGGTACAGTACAGAGGTCTAACAAGCAGAATGCTCTCCAGATGAAGCTATATTGCCGTCGCTAAGGACTACCCTATTTGGAACACTCGCTAAAGCAGCCAACCAGCCAGGAGATGAATGACATGGCAGAGGAGGTGGCTACTCTGGTAGTGAAGGGGTGTTATGTTTGAGCCCTTTACTAGCGTCCAGCTAACCACATACTAGGAGCGGATCCATGGCACAGAGTACCTAGGGACCCAGCCTGGGAATCACAAGAGTTATGGAGAGAGGCTTCGGAGGGAGAACAACCATTAAGTTATAGAAGTGCATTTTCTGTGTCCAGTTGAAACATTCATGGCATTGTCCCCACTAGGGCACCTTAAACCCCACCCACCCGCTTCCATTACAAACATAATAATTGTGGAGTGCAACATTGTTTCTTTTTACATAAAATGGATGACTTTCCTTTATCTGAAAGTATAATTATCCATCCCAACCTTTTTGGTTCACCTCACTCTTAAAGGGATCTATTTGTAAAAAAAAAAAAAAACTTGCTGTTCCAATGCTTTAAACATTCTTACAGCCATAGCGAATAATTTGCCTAATCTATTTGTTTCCTATGATCTTTAGCTCCATCTAGTGGCCATAATGTGATATTTTCCTGCAATACCTCAATCAGAGAAACACCAAATCAGGGCTTGGATCTAAACACCCAGGACCTCTGCTGTGTCTGGCAGTAACTCTTCTTGCTGAGCCACCTGAGATGCTGGACAGCTCCCTTCGAATCTATTAGAAAATCTTGCCTTGTACCTTGTTTTTTGTGAACCTTGAACTCTTTGCTCCTCCCATGAACTTCCTGATTTAAGCTGCCATATCTCTGTACTTCCTGTTTGCCAGATTATTGTGCTCTCTTCAGCCAATATCTCACTCTTGTCTCTCCTTCTGCCATCCGTATCAATGCCACCACTCATTACAGACCCATAGCTTGTTCCTCGGCTATTCTTCTGCTTGATCCCAACCTGCAATCACTTGTTACCGACCTTTGACTTGTTTACTGACTACGCTTCTGCTTTATCCCTACCTGCTATGTCTGCTACTGGATCCCAGCTTGCTCATGTTTCCTGGTGGGGCGATCCTGAGGACTGTGACCTGGCACTAACACACAACAAAACCCATCCCCACTATCAGGAGCTCTGGTGAATACCAGTTAGTACCTAGACTCCGTACCTTGGGTGAGCCTGCATCATCCTCCAGTGTGATATTGTATACCTATCCTACTGGCCACTGGGAGCCTCTCTACTACTAAAGCTACTGGTCTCCGAGCCGGACCCCCTGACTGTGACATGGCCACTAGATGGAGCTGGCAATCATAATAATAAACATATATTATTTGGCAAAATATGGGAATTATTTGTGACAGCTGAAAGAATATTTGAGACAATGATTAAGTTTAGCTTAAGTGTTGGCTGTAAATGTTTGTATGCCCACTGTCTTCCAAAAGAAAATAATTCCTCAGAAGGAAAGACAGCCTTAAATGGTGGAAAGTGTATATTAAGAAGCATTCAGCTACACAACAGATGTCAATAGGATGTGAAAAGAAAATAGGAATATTTTATCTTTCCAAGATTGTAGAACAAAGATCCTCATTTGCATCCATTCTATAGAAAATACAGTAAAACCTTGCATTGCGGGCATGCTTGTAATTCAAAGCACTTGTATATCAAAGTGAATTTTCCCTTTTAGTTTATAGTCCATATAAAAAGATCATACCAATGTGATAGGTTGTGTAACCATAAAATGTCAATTTACAAATGGCGGCCTCAAAAAGGGGATTAGAAGCAAAATCCAACAGGAGCTACAGAGCAAAAAAGAGAAGAGAGGGGCCTCTAAGTGTAGCAATATGGTTACATTTAATGAAGGTACAACATTTAGCAACTCACATGGTGGATGATAAAAACTGGCACATCTAAGTATGCAGGCATCTGAGGTAAAGCTGTCCACATTGACCATCCTTTGCACCACCAGCTCTCACCGCTGTCGATCTGCAATCGTGACCGGGAAGACTACCCTGCAGAAGAGCGATCTGAAAGTGAGGCTTGAAGCATGGAAAGTATGACGTCGATGGCGGTGTAGAGGATGATGAGTTGGAAGGATGTGATTTGCTAAATGTTGTACCTTCATTAAATGTAACCATATTGCCACACTTAGAGGCACCTCTCTTCTCTTTTATACTCAGTTGTGACATGACGCTACTTGTATATCAAGACATCCCTTGTATATCAAGTCAAAATGTATTTAAAAATTTTGCTTGTCTTGCAAAACGCTCTCAAACCAAGTTACTCTCAAACCAAGGTTTTACTGTAATCCATATTACAGACAAGAGAAGTGAACATTTTAGAAACTGGATCACCTCGTAGCGCCTCTATCTGCTTGTCCTTGCCGCTGTACATTTTCTTGACATTATTTATCCTGTGTAAAGGGACAAGATGATGATTTAGAGGAAATTACATTAAAATAGACCTAGGATATGTTCTATGACCTGATACTAAAATTCATAATTTTCATCAACCATTCTCAAGCAGGGTTCCTCCAGAGGTTTCTAGGTGTTCCTTGAGCTGTGGCTAGTTGACCTCCAAGCTGATAAGGCCTTCATAGTTCCAGGGCCAACACCACACAACAGAGCTAGCTCCCGATACTAAAATTCACAATTTGCATCAACATTTTTAACCAGGGTTCCTCCAGAAATTTCTAGGGGTTCCTTGAGCATTCATTACATTGACCATTCTCAACCAGGATTCATCTAGAGCTTCCAAATGGGTTCCTTGAGTTGTGGCTGAGCGACCTTCAATTGATGGGGCCTGCATAGTTCCAGAGCCAACACCACCCAACAGGACCAGTGCCATGGCACCAATAGCCTTTTTAGCTGTTTGTATGGGAGGCATTCTGACCATCAGTGTAAGGGGCATTCTTTCCAGCGGTCACCAAAGAATTCATTAGCAGGGATTCTCTGAGACCTGAAAACATTTTTAAAGGCTTCCTCTGGGATAAAAGGTTGAGAAAGTGGCTCTACATGAATCAACAGAATGCTCATGGCCAAACACATTTCTTGGGTAACAAAGGACCCTTACCTTGCCATGAATGAAATATCACAGATCGCAAAGGCTAAATCACAGGTCTCTGGTCATCAGCAGCTTTGTGAGTGTTTCATGTTATTATAGACGGCAGAGAGCCTCTTCGGTTAAGGAAGAACCTGTCCTCTAGGCTTCCCGGGAGACAATGATCTATGAGGCACAATCATTGTGCACCACTGCAAAGTGCAAAGCCCAGCCTGTGCTATATATATAATGGGCAATAATGGCTGCTTTCATGTGCAATTCAAGCATATAACACCGCGTAAAAAAAAAAAAATGTGTCCCCATCCTGGATAATTGTTAAATGGGCTGTGTCAGTGCACTTTGGGCTTTTTTTAATTTAAGGTCCTGGACACTGTGTGTGTCTTCTATAATAGACAGAAGTGGAGACTTCTGCTCACTTCACCTCAAACATCAGTACCTGATTGCTTCTTTTCCCAGGAACTCAATGGGAACTTTTTCAACATAGTCCACCGAGTCCTCCTCTATGCGCTCTCCTTTTCCTAGCGGTGTGGGGGTCATCTTCTTCTTCTTTGACCAGAATGAAGGTCTCAGGCAGAATAACAGCCCGGGTCTCACTCCGTGTTTATCTGGCGTCAATAGAAGACAAGTCTGATCAAGGTCATGGGGACAAAATAAAGACAGCTATAGAGTTCATTTGTAGAGGCTTTTAGACTAGTGTGTATATAATTACATCATAAGAGTGAAATAACAGAGGCCAAGACAAGTCAATGCAATAGCTTCCATACTTATGTTTGAGGCTTGGACACAATTGGCATGCCCACCTGTGTGCTCCACCTGACACATTTTGCTAAAGGAACCCTTTGATCTGCCATTAAATGATGAGAAAAAATATCAGCCATTTGTAATCACCTGGAATAATCTTGTCGAAATAGAGAGTGAGGATGATATAAAGCACTGAGTCCAGAGTCAGGTAGATGGCGCTGGAGAGTATGTGAGAGGAGTCACCGCCGAAGTCCGAGAAGAAGGCCCCTTGAAGGTCATTTTCCATGTGCATGCTCTAAAAACACAGAGAATCCATAACATCTCATGCCAACAATATGAGAGCCCATCCCAAACATCACAGGTGTTTGCTAAAGTGTATTTAAACCAAACCAATGCTTTATCTATGCAGTGCAGGAGAACAGGTTCACATTAATGCCTGCCGATGAAGAACCGTTCCTTCAAGACACCTTGGTTCCATTCAGCTACCAAGTAAAGAAGATCAGTATGTCCAGGTGATTAGCATACCACTTATTCCCCTTCTTGTCATATGACCGTGCTGGTGTTTGGTGATTGGCACCTGTAGGGGGCGATAATCCTCAGCCCTATGTAAGTCCCCAAAAACAGCTCCCAATAATAAATTATTACCTCCGCCATCCCGACGGCGAAGGAAAAGGGGTGGAAAATGCCCAGGAAAACTTCCAGAGGTTTGGGTATGGCATTAACCAGCGGTAGAAGGCCCAGCGCGGCTAGGAAGAGAGTGATGAAAAATCCCAGAATTGCTGCCAGGCGGTGCTTCCTGAAGAGGGCGCTCAGCATGCAGTTAAAGCAGACCTGGATGGTAAAAGATTAATCAAGGTGGTTGCATTCAGTTCATAAAAAGGAGCTGAAGAGGAAAATCACCTGAGGATTGGCTGAGGCTGTATGAGTATGCAAGTTAAGGGTCTGCTTCTTCCAACTCACTTAATTGTGGAACTCACCAGAAATCACGGGGAAGCAGCCAAGCCTACAACCATCAGAACCCAGAACAGCCAAAAGCAGTCAAACTTCACTCCATTTGCTACAGAGATGCCAAAAACCTAAAATTACCTCAATACTACTAGCAACCCAACTAGGAGGGTGCTACAAATGTGGCGTTCATCTGCTCAAACACATCATCCAGACTTACCGTTGCTATGCCATAGAGGCAGAAGAGCAGAAAAATAACTCCAAAGGAACTTTGCACAAACACATAAGTGGTGGCAACCAGAGCCATGATGGTGGCGATGATGATGGCGCTTACAGTGTACAGCAACCCCCAAGACAACCTGAAATACAAGATGATGACACCATATTGGAGATGTTCTAAGAAAGGAAATCCCCAACCAATGAGGACCAGTCAACAGAAAGGCAGGCATGCTTGTGACCTCCGAGCTTCCTGAACTTTCCAAAGTTAGTAGCGCCACCACTGTGTCAGTGCCCTGCCTCCCACCCAATTGACACCCTCCCTGAACTATTTATCTCTCGTAAATTATCCCTACATTATCCCAATATTAATTTGGGTTGACCAACACCACTCACCAAAACGCCAGATCCTTCAGTCCCATCATCCTCATCAGCTCTCTTGTTTTCCTCCTCTCTCGGGTAATCTGCAGCGTCATGAGATAGGACAGCGAGATGAAGCACATGCACAAGTCATACAGGGCAGTGCCCATGAACAGAAGCGCCCTATCTGAGAAGTCCAACGATTCCATCTTCACCACCTCTGCGGCTGCCAAACCATCCCATAACGACTGCTTGGTGTTACGCTGAAAAACATTTTTTTTTAGGATAATTACAGTATTTTTAAGTTGGCCAATTTTTAAAAACATTTTATATTATTTTTGTTTGGAATTTAAAGAAAGGTAGTAAAGAGAGATATACTGTACAATGTCATCTTTGTGCCGTCTATCCATCTTGTATAACTAAACTGCACTTGTTCTGTGAGAAGGGGGGCATAATCAAATATTATTAGGCTATTTCCTCTTCAGGTTGAATATTATTCATTCTTACAGACTAGAGTGAATCAGGAAAATGCAGCATTATGACAGCTAGATGGAGCTGACGATCATAGAAAATAAATACTTATTTGATCATCAGTTCCATCTAGTGGCCATAATGCGATGATTTCTTGATTCCCATGTTTCCAATAAATGAACAACCTGCAGGGGTGTCAAACTCAATTTCAATTATAAGCAGATGTCCAGTGCACCACACCCCCCTTACATCAGATGTCAAGAGCCCCCTACCATCAGAAGTCAAGAGTCCCCCAATCTCCTTTATATCACAGTGCACCCCCCCCATTACCTTGGGCTGCTGCTGGGAAGAAGCTTGGGGTGGAGATGTGAAGCAGAAAGTGCAGGATCTGGAGGACGACCAGAGGAGGGCTGGAGTCAGCTGCCAGAGTACTGAATACTGAGACAAGAGGTGGCAGAGATGATGGGGTGCTGCGGCTTCACAGAGAGGCGCAGGATCTGTAGGAGTTCTGTCTTCCTCTCTGCAGCCTACTATTAAGATAAAGTGTGGGCGGAGATGAGGGTGGTGCCGCAGGTGCAGGAGAGGTGTGAGGGACACATGAAATGGCCTGGAAGGCTGGATTCGGCCCACGGGCTTTGCGTTTGACACATGGGAGGGCTGTAGAGCAAATAGCCTAGTAACATTTGTTTTTGCCCTATTCAAAGAATTAAGGGTGCCATTCCAGGCTCTGGTAGGTCATCATCTGCTGTCAGTTTCAGTCGCTGGGAGTGCAGGTAGGGAAAGGGCTTCATCTCAGCTCCACAGAAGTCAATGAAGGAAAGAAAGTAAGTCCCGAGCCCTGCACATCACATAAAACCATCATGTGAGAAGTAGAAGCAGCCTCAGCCTAGACTCTGTCCAGGCCAAGCCTCCTACACATTTTGCCTCACCCATGGGCCTTAGTCATGGCTAAGCCCCATGACTAAGCCCTGTGGTCAGGACGAAACGCGTCAGTGGGGCATGGCCTGGACAGAGTCTAGGCTGAGGCTGCTTCTACTTCTTACATGAGGGTTTTGTGTGATGAGCAGGGCTCGGGACCTACTTTTTTTGTTTTTGCACCCATTCTCATGGAACGAATGTACATGCAGTTTCACAGGATAATAGCTCTGCAAATTAGAGTTTATGGATCTCCAGAGACAAAGAGAGCAATAGCAACTCTTAAAAAGAAGAAAGCATCCAGGAAGGATTTTCATCATAAAATCGTTTGTCAATGCCCCCCTTCTTCAGGGCTTGAAAATGCTGATAAAAGCTTATTCTGAACAAATAGAACCCGAGAGATCATGAGGGGTAATAAACTGGATAATAAAACTCCCTTCTCTCATCCATTGACTGGAGCAACTTCAAGTTTTATCCAGTTTACCCCCTCAAAATATTTCTGGCCCCATTGGTCAGACAGCTGCCTATATAACGAGTAGTGACGGAGCAGTAATGGCTTTTGGCTCACCTCAACAATGGCAGAGTCAATGCTGGCTTGTAGAGAGATGAAACCCACTTTCCAGTACTCCAGGCTGTGGCAGTTATAATATAGATCATCACAGTAACCTGGAGGAACACACAGGTGAGCAAAGACATAAAAAGAACACCATGGACAGGAGATTCCCACTGACCACCAATGTAAGGAGCATTCTTCCAACTGTGACCAACAATGTAAGGAGCATTCTTCCCAATGGCCACCAATATAAGGAGAATTCTTCCCAAAGACCACCAATGTAAGGGGTATTTTTCCAGTTTACCCCCAATGAATTGGTTTAGTTAGGGGTTCCCCAAGACCTGAAATGTATCTCATGGGTTCCTCTGGGGTAAAATGGTTGGGAAAGGCTGCAGTAGACTTTCATGCAAACGCGAAAAGGGAAAAAAGAAAGTGGCAGTGTGAAAGTTGCAGCAAGCCAATGTTTTTAAGGACGTGAAAGGGCTTCTGACGTAAAAACAGAGACCTCCATGGCACTGCTGAAAATTGGATATCTGCTCTCTTACCTCTTTCAGCCACATAGACGTTGGGGTTCGGGATGATGTAGTAAACATATCTGATAAAATATGTAAACTCATTCTCAAATTCCACAGCAGCCGTGATGTTCCAATCAACTTCGTCCAGGAGGTCAGAAGTATTTTGAAATTCATGCAGCGATATTTCTGGAAGGAGGAATTGGGACTTTTGTCATTTCCATTAATTTATTAGAGGGGATAATTCTGGGGGTACCCCAGATTCGTACACACACACACATACTGTATAACACTAGAACGGGAACTAAAAGATTTCATAAAGCAGTCAGGCCCTCTGATAGACCCTCATATACTCCTCATTCAGCACCATGCTCAGCTGATCTTACTTGGGATGATGGGGCTTCTGCTGACCCTCTGCATTATGTCCTGGATGGCCGGGGTTGTAGGGATGTAGCCAACTGGAAAACTGTTGTTGCTGAATTCATCCAGACGTCCCAGGACCACAGCTGGCATGTATTTGCTTGGGCTTGGATTCTCTTTACTAGCCAGCACTATGAACAGCAAGAAGATCAACACCAAATGCTGGAGCCACTCCTGCAAAACCAAACATGGGGTCACCACCATCACCAGGAGCACTATTCCTCTCACTGACACCAATGATGGGGCACTATTTCTTCCACTGATACCAATGATGGGGCACTATTCCTCCCACTGATACCAATGATAAATGATGGGGCACTATTCCTCCCACTGATACCAATGATAAATGATGGGGCACTATTTCTCCCATTGACACCAATGATGGGGCACTATTTCTCCCACTGACACCAATTATGGGGCACTATTTCTCTCACGGACAGGAATGATGGGGCACTATTTCTCCCACTGACACCAATTATGGGGCACTATTGCCCTCACAGACAGGCATGATGGGGCACTATTCCTTCCACTGATACCGATGGTGGGGCACTATTCCTCCCACTGACACCAGTGATGGGGCACTATTCCTCCCACAGACACCAACAATGAATGATAGGGCACTATTCTTTTCACTGACACCAATGATAGGTTACTATTCCTCCCACTGACACCAAGGATGGGGCACCATTCTTTCCATTAAAACCAACAATGCAGCATTGTGTCCCCCCCACTAGCCACAGTATGGCCCCCTAAAGCCTGAAGGACAATAAGCTGGCCCTTTGCTTAGGAAGTTTGGAGACCCCTGGGTTAGATTAAGGGGCTCTCAGCCAGAGTAATCCATACTCCCGGGGGACATGGGATGGGTTCTCTGAATCATTAAAGCTGAACTCCAGACAAACTGTTTTATTTAGTTTTGGACAGATAGGCGATGGGTTGGAACTAGGGATGCACCGATACCATTTTTTTAACACCGAGTACGAGTACTGATACCAATTACCGATACCTATCGCTTAGGAAGAGGAGGTAGAGAGCACAGGGGTGATGAGGGGTAATGAGTATACAGCAGAGGACTTCTCTTTCCTGTCAATTTCACCACCCCCAGGTTTAACCCTTACAGTGCCGGCCCATGCACTCACCAAACACCATGGCCCCTCAATTCTCATGCAGAAGCCTGTAGAGCCAGATGGTGAGGTTGAGCAGAAAAGTTAATGACCAGCAGCTCCAGCGCTCTTTGATGCTGGAGGAGCTCCAGAGTCTGGGGAGACATTGCTGTCCTGTCCTGCCCCATCTCTGCCAGCACTGCCCTCACCCTGGACCACACTCCGGGCTCAGTTTCATAGCCCCACTACAGCAGTCAAGGCCAGCAATGACAGAGCTCCAAGGAGGGTCTCCCCTCATTCCGCTTGCTCAATAACTAGGAAGATCTCTCACAGCGTGAGGCCCGCACAGCATGGTGGGAGCTGTAGTTCTCCACTGCCTATTCATGTACGGCCGGTGTCTTGCCGAGAAAGTTCCCCTGGCGGATAAGGACCCCCCCTGTACTGCGCAGGCGCAGCGCTTGCGCAGTACGAACGACTAAGGAGCCACCGAAAATAGCCGAAGCTGAAAACCTTCAGTCAGCTGTACACGGCGCCTGCGCCCTGAGTCCAGGTTCAAGCCCCACCATCCAAGTGGACCTAGAGGTAGAATAATAAAGTGCAGAGCGAAGCCCTCTTACAGGTGCCATGTACAGCTCATTTACAACTATTCGCCTTCGGCTATTTCCGCTGCCTCGTACTGCACAAGCGCTATGCCTGCGCAGTACAGGGGGGTCCTTATACGCCGGGGGGAACTTTCTCGGCAGAACATCGGTCTATGAGCATTGGCACGGCTCCCCCTCTCCAAACCTAACACAGTGCTACCTAATGGTGTCACCTTTGTGGCCGGTGGCTGAAATGTCATTGGTTGTTATGGAGTGGAGCCGCCGCGTCCCTAACAAGCAGTAATTGCTGGCATTCTTTTCTTTACATTTCAGCTGTTAGCGGGAAAATCCCGTTGACAGCTGAAAAAAAAAAAAAAAGAAGCCAGAAGGTATCGGTTTCGGGAATCAGTACATTTGCATGAGTACCGATACCCGTGCAAATGCCTAGTATCGGCACCGATAACCATACTGGTATCGTTGCAGCCCTAGTTGGAACCTCTGTTGGGTTTTTATGGCTTGAATTAAAAATCAATATAATGAGTGCTCAAGCTAAAACTGCACTAGCAAAAGGCTGGCAGATCATTTTTAATCACTAGTGTGTTTATCATAGAGGTGGAAAGCCAACATGTTTCGGGTCCATTCCACCCTTCATCAGGGCTGCTTGTATAAAATCAATGATTATGTTGATTCGAAACCTTTTATGTATAAAAAGGGAAGAGATTTACACAAAGGATTTGGACCATATAGAACATCAAACCGTAGCAGTGGTGGGCAAAAGATGTTTATTCCTGTGTCCCCATAGGGGAAATATTGACAACGTCTTGTCCAGGAGACTGGGTGTCACATGGGTGGAAATGGTGAGGGTCAGAGACAGCAACAAAACCCAGTGGCGTCCGTCCACGGCCTCCTATCCACGGCCGCCACCCCCTATTAATGCGTCCGGCCCCATTCAGGACGCCAAGCGCAGGAATTACAGAGGCTGGGTTTTTTTGAAGCACCTGATTAGAGCCAGAGGCTCTAATAGGCTTCAAAATAGGGTGGGCTCAGGTCACAGAGCACTGTGCTACGAGCCCATCCAGGTGATACAACAGCGAAAAATATTTGCTGTTGAAACACTGATCCTCAATCCGGCCAATCAGAAGCGGGTCTGAGACCTGTTTTCCGATTGGCTGAAAAGAAAAGAGTCCCGATTGGCCGTTGGGAGGAAATGGAAGCAGCCGTGATGACCTGGAGAGCAGGGGAAGGGGTAGCCGCCGCCGAGCAGGGGAAGCCTGGGAGAAACACTGCCCAACGAAGATGGGGTAAGTGCTCCAGACCTGACCGACTGGGGGGGGGGTGCTGCAACTGTTTGTCGCCCCCCCCCCAAAAAAAAAAAAAAGATTACCACCGGCTGCCACTGACAAAATTATATACAAAGAGGAAGTAAGTGAAACTCTCACTAACAAAAAAAAAAAAAAGACTTGATAGAAGCTTTATCTTATCAATTCTACTGGAACTAAAATAAAGTTTTGGCTGAAGTTGCACTTTAATGCTTTAGCTCCCTGCAAATTTTTTGTAGGAAAGGAAAGGTCATAAGCAACTTACATTGTTCTCTCATTTAAGGTCGCTTCCCCCCAGTCACGGTTCACTTACCAGCACTACATTTCCCAGGCGCCTCCATTGTACCAGAATATTCTTCCGCAGTAGAGCAAAGGTCTGCTGGACGAGGCTGGCCTCCCTCCCTGTCCCCGCGGTCATCTGAAAGACAAACATCACCAATTATAACTTTAGAAATACTCCTTGTTGTTGTTTTTTTAACTTGTTTGTTATTGATGTATCTTTATTGTTGTTGTTTTTTGTATTGTTTTTTAAATTTTTGTTGTTTTTTTTGTATCTTTTTTGTTGTTGTATCTTTGTATTTTTTTTTAAATCTTTTTGTTGTTTTTTGTCTCTTATTTTGTTGTGTTTTTTTTGTATCTTTTTTGTTGTAGTAACTTGTTGTTTTTTTCTATCTTTATATTACTTTTTTTAACTGTTTGTTGTTTTTTTTTGTATCTTTTGTTGTATCTTTTTATTGTTTTTAATCTTTTTTGTTGTTGTTTTTTGTCTCTTATTTTGTGTATTATTTTGATGTTTTTTTTGTATCTTTTTGTTGTAGAAGTAACTTGTTGTTTTTTTGTATCTTTTTATTACTTTTTTTAAGCCTTTTGCTGCTGTTGGTTTTTTTAAAATATTTTTTGTATCTTATTTTTTTTTTTTAATCTTTTTCTTGTTTTGTTTTTTTGTATCTTTTGTTGTAGCAGTAACTTCTTGTTGTTTTTTTCTATCTTTTTATTACTTTTTTAAAACTTTTTGTTGTTTTTTTCTATTTTTTTTTGTATCTTATTTTTTGTTATCATTTTTTTTTATCTTTTTGTTGTTTTTTTGTCTCTTATTTTTTGTATTATTATTTTTTTTTTGTATCAGTTTTTGGTGTATTAACTTTTTGTTGTAATTTTTATTACTGTTTTTGTTTTTTTTCTATTATCTTTTTTGTATCTAATTTTTTTGTTATCTTTTTATTGTTTTTTGTATCTTTTGTTGGTGTATCGCTTTATTTATTTATTTATTTTTTTAATCTTTTTTTGTAACTTTTTTTTTTTCTTTTTTGATCAATACAGTTTATTGAAGTTTTAAGGCACATACACACATGCGGTTTTGTATTTCACATATAAATCGTAAAAGGTTACCTACATAAATGAGATGTAGAAGCATCAACAGCATCACAATAAAAGAAGTGAAATAATATGTGAACAGTGACATAAATGTACAGTAAATAAAGTGACATATGACCAGTATAAGGATCAATAAAATAAAATGTCCATATGAGATGAAAAGGGACCACATATAATGGTGAATCCCTGTGGTGAGAGATCCAAAACAAGCATGTGACGATCATTAAAATCTTGAGCAGACTTCAAAGTGAATGGTGAATAACCATGAAAAGACCACCACTGAAAGTACTAGTCTAGAAAGTTTGGACTTGTACAGGTGTACACCTGACAAGCCAATCAAGCTTGGAAGGTAACCAATGAGGCACCAATTCAATGTATGGAATACAGCGTCTGGATGGACGTTCCGTTGAATTCAGCAGAGTAGACACAGCTTACATGCAGATGCAAATCAGCCAAACCATAGATAAAGGAAAGAGATAGGGCACATAGCCTAATACTGTATAGGATATTTATTCCAGATAAAATCATAGGTATTACATTTACATTTGCCAATAGGAATAAAAGCGCTTGAAAACGAGACAATAACTGTGGACCAGCAAGAAATCCCGATGCGTTTCGCCTAAACAGGCATCATCTGGGGTGCTGGTCACCCACAATCACTGTCTATATCTATATAGATGAATAAGCCCCCAAATGAGCAACAGCTCTGGTGTTCCATTACAGCTAATCTGCACTTACTTCCTGTTTCAGACAAGATGGCGTCACCGCTTGAGGGTCAAGTCTCACTTTGGAAACAAGGAAGTAAAACCAGCCTATTGTTTAGATCACTTCCGGGGTATGAGGCAAGATGGCGCGGCCGCCTGTGTTCCAAGCCTCATTGTGATAAACCAAAACAGGAAGTGATATATATATATATATATATAGTATAATAGCAGACTATGTTGAGAAAAGGCATAGGGATGTAAAAGACATTACTGGGGGCTTAAATAAAGTAAAAATATAAAATAAACATTAATAATATGTTAGATGTAATTAATGAATATAAATGAAAAGCATATTTAATGATTAGATATGTGAAAAAAAGGAAAAACTTTTCCCGAATAAAATAAAAACGGTGACAGCCATCTGGTAAGAAGGCCGAATAATATCTCCAGAATAAATAAGGAGATATTAAATAAAATGTGACAAACAAAAAATATGAGAAATGTTCTATAAAAATATAAAATGTTCTAAATACTCAGAGCTGGTACTCACATTGGTTGCCAATATAGTGGTACATAATAAACGCATACAGTGGCATGTATATGCAAAAGTACAAAATGCACATAAGATACAATGTATCATAAAAAATAAAAAAATTTAATTTAATGGATGAGTTAACTTTAATAAAAGCATTAATATTCCACTCTATATTGAGACCGAAGGGGGAGTAAGTCTGAAGCTTATATATCCAGTAGGTTTCCAAATGGGAAACCCCCCTAGTTTTAGCACCCCCTCTCCATGGGGGGTATATTTGTCAATAATGACAAATTGAGAACCTTTTGGATCTCGGCCATGATGTTTTCTGTAGTGTCTAGGTAGATTATGTTTAATGTCACCACCTTTGATTCTTGCAATGTGTTCACCTACCCTTACGGAAAAAGCACGGATAGTGCGTCCTACGTATTGCTTCCCGCAAAGGCAAGTGATCATGTATACTACATGTGTAGTAGCACAAGTATAAAATGATTTGATAGGGTATATTTTATTAGTAGCATTAGATTTAAAATCTAAACTTTTACGTCTCCCATTAACATTATGTTGACAGACTACACATTTTTTGCAAGGAAAGTATCCAACAATATTATGGAAAAAAGGACGTGTTGGAGGATTGATAATATTCGGAGCAATAGTAGCTCTAAGTGTAGGTGCACCCCTAAAGATGACCTTAGGACGTTCAGGGAGCAATGTTTCCAAGACATGGTCATGTCTGAGGACACCCCAATATTGATTGATAATATTCAAGACCTCCTTATGCTGAGTTGAAAATGTGGTAAGCATGGAAAACTTAAATGAATCGTCAGATTCACGTGGAGGTTTGGGTATGAGAAGGGAGCATTTATTTATCGTTGCCAGCTGTTGTATTTCAAGATTGAGTGATGGTTCACCATATCCCTTTTCAATAAACCTCTGTTTAAGAGTAGACGCTTGAGCTAGATATGTATCAACCTCAGTGCAATTTCTACGCAGCCTAAGAAATTGGCTGTGGGGGACAGACTTGAGCCACGATCGGTGGTGACAACTATCAGTGGGAATAAAGCTGTTGCGGTCTGTGCTTTTAAAACAAGTCTGAAATTTAAATTGTACTGAGCAGATTTCAATCTCAAGACTAAAAAGTGTATCTTGGAGGAACTGAACTCATATGATAATGAAATGCCACGATCAATACCATTAAGAATGGCAAAGAAATCCTGAAGAGATTCTGGGGTGCCCTTCCATAGGAGGAGGATGTCGTCTATATATCTGGCCCACAGAACAAGGGAAGGTCTGTGTTCAGAATAGATGACATCCTCCTCCCATTTGGCTATGAAAAGATTAGCGAGGCTGGGGGCAAATTTAGCCCCCATCGCGACGCCTTTTTGTTGCAGAAAAAACTTCTGGTCGAACCAGAAGTAATTGTGTGTGGTAGTGAATTCTAATAATTCTACTATAAAATCCTTCTGTAGGTCAGTGAGAGAATCCTTGCGTTGGAAGAAATGTGTAACAGCCTCTATACCTCTATCATGGGGAATACAGGTGTACAGGGACGCCACATCAGCAGTGGCCATTATGAGGTCATCCTGTACCACAACATTCTCCAAAAGCCTAAGAGTGTCAGTAGTGTCCTTCAAATATGAAGGAATGCGTTTGATCATGGGCTGGAGGTAGAAATCAACATAGCAACCAATTCGAGAAGTAACAGAATCGATGCCACTTATGATTGGGCGGCCGGGTGGGTGGGAAGAATCCTTATGGATCCTTCCTAGGATTGGAACCCTAGGTGCAATAGGTATAAGGTATGCTCTCTCTTTATTATTTAAAATATGTGAGTTAAAACCCTTTAAGATCAACTGGTCCAATTCTTTTTTAAATACTGAAGTAGGATTGTTAGGTAATTCCCTATAAATATCACATTAAATATCACATTAAGTATCCGGTACATCTCATTAACGTAATCTAGACGATCTTGAACTACGATGCCGCCCTCTTTGTCTGCAGGGCGGACCACCAAATCTTTTCTCCCACAGAGTGATTTAAAACCCTCCATGGAGAAAGATCAATCAAATGTTTTTTTTCTTGGGAAGTTTCGCCAAGTCCTTCAAGACTAAGTCCCTAAACATAGAAACAGCAGGAGCCGTAGGAACAGGTGTGAATGAATATAACAGCACACTGCTATCTTAGCTCTTGTTGTTTTTTTTTGTAGCTTTTTTTATTGTGGTATCTTTTTATTGTTTTTATTTGTAGCTTTTTGTAGTTGTCTTTTAATCTTTTGTTGCATTCTGTTTAATGATCCTGAGGCTTATTATTTTCAATAATAAGTTCCGTTCATTATGTAACTCTGCAATGCCACAAGGAGTTTCACTGCCTAGAAAAACAAGAAATTCTCCAGAAACTGGAGTAGAGTAACTTCCCAGGAATGTCACACAGATGTTACTCTCCGCACTTCTCTCAGCAACCAGAACAATGTACTCAATGTAACAGAGAAGTTCCAATGAATGCAGAGCTCTGCGAAACACCAGAAGGGCCCCCCGAGAGGGAGAAGAAATCACCGGGAATCCACCACACACTGGAATATCTGCTGTCAGTGGACTGGCCCTTTAAAGTGTAACTATGACCAGAATGACATACACAATATTACCAAAAGTATTGGGACACCTGCCTTTACACGAACATGAACTTTAATCCCAGTCTCAGCCCGTAGAGTTCAATATTGAGTTGGCCCACCCTTTGCAGCTATAACATCTTCAACTCTTCTGGGAAGGCCGTCCACAAGGTTTAGGAGTGTGTCTATGGGAAGGTTTCACCATTCTTTCACAAGCAGATTTGGACGAGAAGACCTGGCTCGCAGTTACCAATCTAATTCACCCCAAAGGTGTTCTGTCGGGTTGAGATCAGGACTCTGTGCAGGCCAGTGAAGTTCTTCCACCCCAAACTCGCTCATTCATGTATTTATGGACCTTGCTTTGTGCACTGGTCCAAATCATTTGGCGGAGGGGGAATTATGGTGTGGGGTTGTTTTTCAGGGGTTGGGCTCGGCCCCTTAGTTCCAGTGAAGGGAACTCTTAAGGTGTCAACATACCAAGACATTTTGGACAATTTCATGCTCCCAACTTTGTGGGAACAGTTTGGGGATGGCCCTTCCTGTTCCAACATGACTGCGCACCAGTGCACAAAGCAAGGTCTATAAAGACATGGATGAGCGAGTTTGGGGTGGAGGAACTTGACTGGCCTGCACAGAGTCCTGACCTCAGCCCGATAGAACATCTTTGGGATGAATTTAAGCGGAGACTGCGAGCCGGGTCTCACAAATGGGCTTCTGGAAGAATGGTCAAACATTCCCATAGACACCCTCCTAAACCTTGTGGACGGCCTTCCCAGAATAGTTGAAGCTGTTATAGCTGCAAAGGGTGGGCCAACTCAATATTGAACCCTACAGACTAAGACTGGGATGCCATTAAAGCTCACGTGTGTGTAAAGGCAGGCGGCACAATACTTTTGGTAATATAGTGTGTGCGATGCAGCCAGTCAGTAATGAGAACACAGGAGCCCCTCCCCCATAGGACAGTGTTATTCCATGCTGATCCTGCCAGTGGATACATCATTGTTCCACTTCCTGTAACAGGCTGACAACGTTATTCATTCTGCAGTGAAATCGCACAGCAGGGTTGTCACCCTGAAGGGGGGTAAAACCTTCTGGAGGTCAAGTGGTTAAAATGTTGTCACCAAGACAGGAAGTGAGGTGAAACCCCTTAAAGGGGTGCTGCTGGATAGCAGTAAAAGCATGACAGGGGTTCTAATACTTCCCCACTCCATCCGAAACTAAAAAAAAAGTTCCCACATGCTGTTAGTGCCCAGGATGACCCAGATGACACAGACATAGGACGATGTTCTATACAATGTTACATTATTGCCCCACTATTAGATTGTAAGCTCTTATGAGCAGGACCCTCCTAACCCTCTTGTATTTCAATGTACTGTAAATGTACGGTCTACCTTTAGATTCTAGAGCGCTGTGCTATATAAATCTTCTATAATTATAGTAATAATAGTAATTTCCAAAATGCTGTAATTGGTTGGAAGAGTCATTGCACAGCCTGATAACAGTAGCAGCCTTTATTAAAGAAGGGGTCTCCAAACTCCGGCACGGGGGGGGGGGGGGCACTATTTCTCCCACTGACACCAATGATAGGGCACTTTTTCCTCCCACTGACACCAATGATGGGGCACTATTCCTCCCACTGACAACAATGACAGGGCACTATTCCTTTCACTGACACCAATGATGGAGTACTATTCCTTTCACTAATACCAATGATGGGGCACTATTCCTTTCACTGACACCAATGATGGAGTACTATTCCTTTCACTAATACCAATGATGGGGCACTATTCCTTTCACTGACACCAATGATGGGGCACTATTCCTCCCACTGACACCAATGATGAGGCACTATTGATCTTTTATTGAAAAGAATCAAGCAACCAATTTTATACAAAAAACAAAACAAAAACCATAGTACAAATCTTCAACAGAAAGTATTCATATATCAAATGAATACACATCCATGTTCAGAATATATACAATATATACATAATCCATTACCAACACATGTTTAGAAAATGGTTTACATAAAGCAGCAGAGAGGGCCTACGAGGCACAACCCATCACCTATGTACGCAGCCATTTATCAAAAATTAATCAAAAAAAATAATAATCTAGGGTGATAAGAGACAGACAGCCACACCCGGGAAAGAGACTCCTGGCAGTCAGGGAGGCTTGAAACCCCTCCACGCCTTCAACCAAGCCCCCTGACTCCGCTTGTCTCTCTCAAGTAGGGATGAGCCGAACACCCCCCTGTTCGGTTCGCACCAGAACATGCGAACAGGAAAAAAGTTCATTCGAACACACGAACACCATTAAAGTCTATGGGACTCGAACATGAATAATCAAAAGTGCTAATTTTAAAGGCTTATATGCAAGTTATTGTCATAAAAAGTGTTTGGGGACCCGGGTCCTGCCCCAGGGGACATGGATCAATGCAAAAAAAAGTTTTAAAAACGGCCGTTTTTTCAGGAGCAGTGATTTTAATAATGCTTAAAGTGAAACAATAAAAGTGTAATATTCCTTTAAATTTCGTAGCTGGGGGGTGTCTATAGTATTCCTGTAAAGGGGCGCATGTTTCCCGTGTTTAGAACAGTCTGACAGCAAAATGACATTTTGAAGGAAAAAACCCATTTAAAACTACTCGCGGCTATTGCATTGCCGACAATACACATAGAAGTTCATTGATAAAAACGGCATGGGAATTGCCCACAGGGGTACCCCGAACCAAAATTTAAAAAAAAAATGACGTGGGGGGGTCCCCCTAAATTCCATACCAGGCCCTTCAGGTCTGGTATGGATTTTAAGGGGAACCCCGCACCAAAAAAAAAAAAAAAAAACGGCGTGGGGTCCCCCCCAAAATCCATTCCAGACCCTTATCCGAGCACACAACCTGGCAGGCCGCAGGAAAAGAGGGGGGGACGAGAGTGCGGCCCCCCCTCCTGAACCGCACCAGGCCACATGCCCTCAACATTGGGAGGGTGCTTTGGGGTAGCCCCCCAAAACACCTTGTCCCCATGTTGATGAGGACAAGGGCCTCATCCACACAACCCTGGCCGGTGGTTGTGGGGGTCTGCGGGCGGGGGGCTTATCGGAATCTGGAAGCCCCCTTTAACAAGGGGACCCCCAGATCCCGGCCCCCCCCCCCGTGTGAAATGGTAAGGGGGTACTTACCCCTACCATTTCACTAAAAAACTGTCAAAAATGTTAAAAATGACAAGAGACAGTTTTTGACAATTCCTTTATTTAAATGCTTCTTCTTTCTTCTATCTTCCTTCACCTTCTTCTTCTTCTTCTGGTTCTTCCTCCGGCGTTCTCGTCCAGCATCTCCTCCGCGGCGTCTTCTATCTTCTTCTCCTCAGGCCGCTCCGCATCCATGGCATGGGGGGAGGCTCCTGCTCTTCTCCATCTCTTCTTCTCTTCTTTTCTTCTTCATTTTCTTCTCCGGCCGCTCCGCACCCATGCTGGCATGGAGGGAGGCTCCCGCTGTGTGACGGCGTCTCCTCGTGTGATGGTTCTTAAATAACGGGGGCGGGGCCACCCGGTGACCCCGCCCCCTCTGACGCACGGTGACTTGACGGGACTTCCCTGTGACATCACGGGGAATGCCACAGGGAAGTCCCGTCATGTCCCGTGCGTCAGAGGGGTCACCGGGTGGCCCCGCCCCACGTTATTTAAGAACCGTCAGACGAGGAGACGCCGTCACACAGCGGAAGCCTCCCTCCATGCCAGCATGGATGCGGAGCGGCCCGGAGAAGAAAATGAAGAAGAGAAGAAGAGAAGAAGAGAATAAGAGAAGAAGAGAAGAAGAGAAGAAGAGAAGAAGAGAAGAAGAGAAGAAAAGAAGAAAAGAAGAAGAGATGAAGAAGATGAAGAGAAGAGCGTGAGCCTCCCCCCATGCCATGGGTGCGGAGCGGCCCGAGGAGAAGAAGATAGGAGATGCTGGACGAGAACGCCGGAGGAAGAACCAGAAGAAGAAGAAGATGAAGAAGATGAAGGAAGATAGAAGAAGCATTTAAATAAAGGAATTGTCAAAAACTGTCTCTTGTCATTTTTAACATTTTTGACAGTTTTTTAGTGAAATGGTAGGGGTAAGAACCCCCTACCATTTCACACAGGGGGGGGGGGGGCGGGATCTGGGGGGAGGTTTCCAGATTCCGATAAGCCCCCCCGCCCACAGACCCCCAACAACCACCGGCCAGGGTTGTGGGAATGAGGCCCTTGTCCTCATCAACATGGGGACAAGGTTTTTTGGGGGGCTACCCCAAACACCCTCCCAATGTTGAGGGCATGTGGCCTGGTACGGTTCAGGAGGGGGGGCGCTCTCTCGTCCCCCCCTCTTTTCCTGCGGCCTGCCAGGTTGTGTGCTCGGATAAGGGTCTGGTATGGATTTTTGGGGGGACCCCACGCCGTTTTTTTTTTTTTTTTTTTTGGCGCGGGGTTCCCCTTAAAATCCATACCAGACCTTCTGGTATGGAATTTAGGGGGAACCCCACGTCATTTTTTTAAAAAGTTTTGGCTGGGGTTCCCCTTAATATCCATACCAGACCTGAAGGGCCTGGTATGGAATTTAGGGGGACCCCCCACGTCATTTTTTTTTTAAATTTTGGTTCGGGGTTCCCCTGTGGGGAATTCCCATGCCGTTTTTATCAATGAACTTCTATGTGTATTGTCGGCAATGCAATAGCCGCGAGTAGTTTTAAATGGGTTTTTTCCTTCGAAATGTCATTTTGCTGTCAGACTGTTCTAAACACGGGAAACATGCGCCCCTTTACAGGCATACTATAGACACCCCCCAGCTACGAAATTTAAAGGATATTACACTTTTATTGTTTCACTTTAAGCATTATTAAAATCACTGCTCCTGAAAAAACGGCCGTTTTTAAAACTTTTTTTTGCATTGATCCATGTCCCCTGGGGCAGGACCCAGGCCCCCAAACACTTTTTATGACAATAACTTGCATATAAGCCTTTAAAATTAGCACTTTTGATTTCTCCCATAGACTTTTAAAGGGTGTTCCGTGGCATTCGAATTTGCCGCGAACACCCCAAATTGTTCGCTGTTCGGCGAACTCTCGAACAGCCAATGTTCGAGTCGAACATGAGTTCGACTCGAACTCGAAGCTCATCCCTACTCTCAAGCACCCGGATCTTCTCCACCTCATGCAAAATGTCATACACCACCACCTCAACAGGAAGGATTTTAGTGCAAAATAATAGTATATATATAAACAAATCGAGTAAACATACACTACAAACAGCGCTATTGTTGAGCAAAAACATAAAAGTAAAAATCATGCGGCCAACTACGCACAAAAGTAATTAAACAGAGAGGTATAAAGTCTGTGAAGTGACCAGGAAAATGTCCATAAGTGATAATATAGCTGAATCACAGTGTGCGCCTTCCACCGGTCAGTACGATTTCACCCTGTGTTGACACTCTCCCCCTAGGGGGTCAAACTCACCAAATCTGTAAGTTAAAAAAGCCTCCAAGAGAAAAAGATCTCCTTATCACATCACTCTCAGTACCACTCCAGGGGGTTCAGGGGGGGTCACAACTCCAAACAAATAGATAACAAAAAAGAGAAAGTGTGCACATAGCGTAATACTGTTTATTAAGATGAACCCCACAATCTTTCACAAAACACCCCTCAACCAATATACGTACAAAATAAAAGCAGTCAATCAAGCAAATAGAGGTATTGCGTATCACCGTTCCGAAGATCAGCCGGCTCGGTATCCAGGGGAACGAATCACTTCCTGGTTGTGGATCAGGCTGTGGTGGAGCGCATACCTCACTTCCGGCGTCGTGTAAGCCACGCCCTGACGCGTTTCGTCATATCCTGACTTCGACAGAGGGCGTGGCTACACGGCATATTGAGAGGTTTATATCGCCCGCCCCAATCCTAACCACCAATCACAGAGCATCCAGCCCGACGTCAGGCGCACGACGTCAGACAGGAAACTCAGCGGCGGCTCAGTACAAGGAAAAAAGGGGGGGCGTACTCAACCTCACTGCACATCTCAAATGACAATGACGATGTGCCAGGATCCATGAGCGATCGCTCATCTCATAAACCCACACAAAGCACATGCCTATAAAGTCACCAGCCGGCATACGAAATATTAAACAAATGGATGCCGCTGCAGTTGATTAAAATAGACATGGTTACATGCACTATAAAGAAAAAACAATAATAAACATAATAAGATCATAATGGTGTAATAGACGCTTGCAAACTATGATTGAATAGATATTTTCAAGCGTAAATCATTGGGCAGTATGTATTAAAAAACACATCCACATAACAGGGTATGTAGGTCAAGTTTAGACTGATTAAGACAAACTAAAAAGCATTTAAAATTATGCGTAAATAAAAATATATATATCATTCGAAAATGACAAAATATCACACACATAGAGATTAAGCATCATAATGGGGGTCATAGAAAATAATTGATATTATAAATACATTGACATTAGTTAAAAAACTCTATTTCAAGAGATAATCATTGCTCATATAATAGACACTGTCACCGTTAAGATTGCTACAGAAAAAAAAAAAAAAATCAAAAATGAATTTAAGAATCACTAATAAAACAATTGATGTCTAGGTCAACGTTTAACCCCTTTGGCGATAAAGTGTCCACCAAAAATATCCACTGGGTCTCTCTTTTTGAGAGATCACGGACCAGATTGGAACCCCTCCATTTCGGTTTAAGATGGAGAGACACGTTGTGGTCTTTAAAGCCCAGTTTGATATTGGCTATATGTTCTGCAATTCTTATTCTCAAAAGCCTTTTTGTGCGTCCAATATAAATCAGACCGCACGGACATTGCAAAGCATAGACCACATGCGAAGTATTGCATGTGATGAATTCACCAATAGTGAATTCCCTACCATTAGAAGTCGACATAAAATTTTCCACAGCCCTAAGAGGCCTGTTGACCTCTCTGCAAGCCCGACATCTTCTACAGCTAAAAAAGCCTTTTCTATCCCAGAAAGTGGGCAACCTAGACGGAGGGTCAAGTACTTTCTGCACTATTTTATCGGCAAAACTTAGCAACCTTCTATAAATAAATTTAGGTCTATGTGGCAAGACTGAATGAAGAACTTTATCCATCAGCAAGACATGCCAGTGGGCCGAAATGATGTCCTCCACCTCCCTATACTGGGAGTGGAATTCTGAAATAAAGCTCCATTCATGACTTTCTCTAGCCGTTGAAAGGATTTTATGCCGAGTGCTGACCTGACTCCGTGCGTTCCAGGTGAAATAACGGACTACTAGGCTAACTAAAAAAAGTCTATCCAAACAAAAAACCCCACCAGTATTGAATGCTCCGTACACCCACTCAGCATAACCCAGCCTGGAGAGGAAAGGAACACTGAGGGCCCGCCCCACCTGTTTGTACACCTCTATGTTAAAAGGGCAACGAAGCAGAAAATGGTCCATAGTCTCCTCCTCACCTGCACACTCCTCCCGAGGACAGCTACGATCCATCCCACTGCAGAATTTCAAATTGCCCCAAACATAGAGCCTCCCATGGAAGCACAACCAGGCCAGATCCCTGAATTTAAGGGGGACTCTATCCAAATTAATCAGTCTTAACCCTGCCCTCAAAAATGGGCCTGGGCAATCCCTTAAGGCCAGTGGGTCATGAAAGACTTCGCTCAAGACTCGACTCGTAAAGACTTTCCTTGAAACCGATCTGAGATCTTCGGCCGACAATTGCCACTGCCCCAGTAACTTCAGGCACGGAACGACATAGGCTGGTAGCTGACCACGATGACCCCTGAGATTCTTCACTTGGCCACCTTCTTCCCAAAGTCGTAGAAAAGGCCTAAACCAAGATCTAAATATGCCTACCGAACCAGGAGGTTCTACTGCAAGCATATTAACAATGTTAAACTTGAGAAATAGCAGCGAAAAGAAAAGAACTCGGTTGACCATACCTAAGCCACCCTCCCTCCTAGATAGATAGGTGACATTCCTCTCGATGGGGTTCGGTCTGTTCCCCCACAACATCTGGAAGAACACACTACTGACCATATCATAGAGAGACACTGGCAAGATGCAGACAAAGCTGACATACAAGAAGATCGGAATCAGGTATGTCTTAATCAGATCAACCCTTTCCCTCATAGATAACGTCCATCTTTTCCAGCTGACCACCTTAGTATTGGCAATTTCCAGTCTGCCTTCCCAGATTTTGAGGCCATAATCGCCGGGTCCAAATTCAATGCCTAGAATCTTAATTCTTTCTTGGGGCACTGGAAAGGTGTCCGCGAGATCAAACCACTCACTTTCCTTTCCCATCCAGAAAATTTCACTCTTTTCCTGATTCTTCAGAATACCGTGATGTCAGAGAGACCACCTCTTCCGCTTCACCGTCCCACTGACAATCAACCAACAACTGACACATCTTCCGCATAGGCTACAACCCTCAAAGGCGGCTCACCTGGGAGCCCCACTGGTACCCCACACAACATGCTGCTCTCTAGCCTCCTGATGAAGGGGTCGATTGCAGACACATAGAGCAGGGGACTCAGGGGACAACCCTGGCACACCACAGAGCCAACCCCAAAGGACTGCCTAACCCATCCATTAACAAGAGGAAAGCTTTCTGCCCCCTTATACAAGACTTTTAACCAATCGACAAAACCATCGGCAGACCGTACTTACTAAGGAGCAACCACAGGTACTCATGGTTAACACGACCAAAAGCTTTTGCCTGATCCAATGTCGGCAAATACTTCCCCAACCTGCAGCCCTGCATCGCTCCAAGGCCTCCCGCACAGCTAAAACCGCTGTGAAGGTGCACCTACCCTGGACCGAACAGTGCTGGTGGCGAGAAAGCAAAAACTATGCTACTGACGATAGGCGCCAGAAAAAAATCTTTGCCAGTATCTTTCTATGGACATTAAGAAGGCTGATGGAGCGCCAATTCTCAATCATCGAAGGATCTTTACCTTTTGAAAGAAGAATCACAGCCAAGTGCCTCATGGAAGGGGAAAGCATCCCCTCAGCAAGGCAACTGTTAAAAACCTCTACCAAATGTGGGGCCAGAATAGACTTAAAGGCTTTGTAAAACTCAGCCGTCAAGCCATCCGGTCCAGGTGACTTTTTGATGACAAGCTGTTCAATTGCCCTTATCACCTCTTCAACTGTGATCTCCTCTGCCAAATTCACCAATGGAACATCTCCACCATTTAGACCTGGAGTAGAATCTAAAAAGCTTTCCATCTTGTCACGGTCAAGTTCTTTCCTCCCAAGAAGGTCGGCATAAAAGGACCTCACGACCTCCAGAATCCCTGACCTGGACTTTGTCAAGGAACCTGTACTATCCTTAAGGCCAACGACCGTTTTAACAGCTACACCTTGTTTGCAGTTCTGGTAAGGGTCAGGCGAGTGGTACTTCCCATAGTCCCTCTCCAGAACCAAAGAGGCATGCCGGTCATATTGACACTTCCTGAGAAGGAGTTTCACTTCGGAGATTCCCGCAGGATCCAGGGCCATCTTAAGAGCATTATAGGCCCCCAGGCAATACAGTGCACTGGGGCCCTGTCAACACAATCACGCATGAGAATAAAAATGCAAATTATCAATAAGGCTATATTTATTGGTACTTCCAACAAAATCAGTGTTGAAACATTAACACAACGTTTGGACAATATAACACAAGCTTGATGGGAACAGTGGCTGCGTTTAATGGGCACAGTGGCAGCTTTTGATGGGCACAGCTTTTGATCGGCACAGTGGCTGTTTGATGGGCACAGTGGCAGCTTTGATGGGCACAGTGGCTGTGTTTGATGGGCACAGTGGCAGCTTTGATGGCACAGTGGCAGCTTTGATGGGCACAGTGGCTGTGTTTGAGGGGCACAGACAGCGGCTGTGTCTGATGCAGGACTTGAACTTACTTAAGTGTTAGACGTACTTGAGGCCGCCGGCCTGGTGCGGTACAGTGTGTCACTCACAGCAGAGCAAGGCAGCGCCAGCTATCAAGGGCTGTCTTTCCGCTCCGCTCCCTCTCCATGCTGTCTGAAGAACATGGCAGAGGTGGGCGGAGCTTGTTCACTAGCCGATGGGGCGGCCGCGGCATGCTAAGAATGCTGGGGCAGCCGCGGCCTCTGACTGACGTCACTGGTTGCTAGCTGGTGGCCGGCGATTCTAGCAAGTGAGCAACCAGTGCAGTCAGTCAACTTAAGCAGCAGATTGCAGCGCTGAGGGTCGGCCCAGGATGGGGCCCTCCAGGCAAGTGGGGCCCCTGGGCAACTGCCCAGCGTGCCCAGTGGAAAAAACGGCCCTGCCAGGATATCCTCCTCTCGAGAAAAGAATATCCAGCTTCCTCTGTAAATGTTGGTAGGTCATGTATATATTAAACTGCTTTCTATTGGCTAGGCCCCTGAAGAATCTAGCGATCCTCTTTTTGGTCAGCTCCCACCACTCAGCCTTGCTGCTACAAAAGTCCAGGATGGTCACCTGTGCCTGAAAGAATTCCTCAAAGGATTGTCTATCATGTTCTTCCTTGAGTAGTGTCGAATTCAATCTCCAGATGCCTTTACCCCTCTGAGGGGCGTCTGAAGCATTCAGGACCACAACATACAGTGGTTAGAGAACTCTACTGCCTGCCCCACGGGGGGTGAGAAAGCAGAGGTCTCCTTGAAAAAAAAAAAAACACCTATCTATCCTACTCTGACTACTACCTCGATGAAAGGTGAACCCAGTGTCATCTGGGAGGTGCTTAATGTGCACATCCACAAGACCAGCATCACTAATCATACTATTTAAAAAAACGCTATCATATCCCAGCCTGTCCTTGAAGTCCTTCCTGTCCTTGGGCCTAGTTACTGTATTAAAGTCACCTCCAAAGACCACTTGCCGGGATGTAAAAAGAAATGGCTTGATCCTTGTAAAAAGGCACTTCCTGTCCCACTTTGTGTGCGGCCCATAAACATGAATTAGGCGCAGGTCCTGCCCTCCCAAGAAGGACGTCTAAGACCATACATCTCCCAATCTCCACCTCAATAACCCGCCGGACAGTTACCATGCCGGTTTTAAACAATACCGCCACACCGCCGCAAGGCTCAGCAGCAAGAGACCAGTAACATTTCTGCATCTAATTGGCTGAACAATAAGAAGGCCGTAGAACGAGCTCTTACTGACTTAATGCTGGCGACATTTATTGTCACCACTTTTAACGGAGGGGGAACCGCCATTTGGGTTATTGGGTGGATTGCTTCTTAGCTCCCCTCTGCTGCTCATCACCAGAAGCCTCTCTCTTTCTTGAGGCCGCCTCAAACTCCATTTCGAAATCATAAGTTCGCTCCGAAGAAGCTCCAGATGAGGAAATATCCCACTTAGAGGACCTAGATGACGGTTGGAGACAGCCACCGGAGCTTCCCGTCCCCACCGCCTGCCTCTTCCGCCTCCCAACCTTCCATCTCTCCTCCAGGTACTGCAGGTCAGCTTCAGAGATGCCCTCATCTCTTACTTTTTTCTTTGAAGTCTTTCCACAAGACTTCTTTACAGAGGAAGAAGCAATCTTTTTAGTACTCGCTATTTGTCCTGGTGGGGGGGGGGGGGGTGTTCCCTTTGAGTCAGACTTAGGAGGGGTAGACTCCTGGGGGGTAACTGACTCGGGGAGCACAGACTTGGAAGGTTCTGACACAAGAGGAGAGGGTACAGTAGGCTGGGGGGACACAGAGACAGATACAGAAGGAATATTTACAGACACAGGAGGGGTGGCCACAGGAACTGGGGAGGGATCCTGAACAGGACCAGGGGAGTCAGTCACCGCAGAGGAGGATGATACACCAGGGGCCTCACCCTCTAACCTGTCCAGGCCTTGACAAGTCATCAATTACCTCCTTCTCCATATTGTGCCAGGCTTCAGGACATCTGCTGTAGGGGTGACCAAGGCGCAGGCACAGGTTACACCTGATCATCTGGGTGCAGTCCTTAGCCATATGACCCTGACCCCGACACACTGAACATATCAAGGCTGAAAAGGAGGAGCTCAAATGCCCCTTTTCTCCACAACGGTGACACAGCTTCGGCTGACCAGGGTAGAAAATAGTCATCCTATCCCTCCCTATGAAAGCTGAGGAGGGCAGGTGACAGACAACATTCCCATCCCTGGCCAACGCCAACTTGACTGTTACTGACCATCCCCCAGTTCAGATGTTATGCTCATCAAGGATTTTATTGGGCTTGGTCAAAACCTCCCCATAGTTCCTTAACCAAACCTCTAGATCCTGAGCAGGAACACTCTCATTAGTGAGGATAATTGTGATCTTTTTTACTGTTGACCTCTGAGAAACTGCAACTGGGGCCAGACCTTCCCATTCAGGTCTCAACCTGCACCGAGCCTTATATCGCTCCCAGAACAGATCAAGACCCTCTGGCCTGGTGAAGCTAACCGTATAATCCCGTGTCCCAGCTACATGTATAAAGGCATACAGGTCATTTGCCCCAAAACCCATCTCCAAAATCAAATCCACTACGGCACGTCGCGCTGTAGGGACTGCACCACCTTCCCATTTCAGAATGACTACATTACGTCTGGAACCCCCAGCAGAAGCCAGAGACCCAAGACCAGATCCCGGGGTGCTCAAAGTGGTAGGCTGCAGGGGAAAACGCTTGGGAGCGGAGCTACCAGGAGCAGAGCGTACCACCTGAGCAAACGTAGGCTTATCTGGACCAAGGGCCCACACTGATGTCACATTAGTCTGTACATTATTATTATGATTATCAACTGTTTGAACTGAATTGGCAGAATCTGTAGCAGGACGATTGTCCATCACACTGGTACTGGGGTGATTGTTATCTGTCACAGAAATATTCAATTTCCCATCAGGAATGGTCACAGTTACTGCTGCAATACCAGCTGTCTCCTGATGCTGCGCTGTAGAGTCTTCATCAGCAGTGGGGCAAACAGCTTTGGACTCAGCTAAAGAAGGGTTAATGGGCTGTGCTGACACCTGTAGTTCCTCTACAGAAATGAAATTTTTTAAATGTAACTCTTGCTGCACTGCAGCATCAGCAACTTCTCCTTGAAGGGCCCTTCTCTGCATTCCATCATGGTCACAATGGTCTCCTGATGGTCCACACGGACTTTGGCCAATTGGACCTCTGGATCCATGGATCTATGCTTCTGGCTGTGTAAGCCCTCACACTGCCTTCGCAGACGCTTCAGCTCCGCTCTGAGCTTGTAAAGCTTGTCCCTCTCCCTATTTAGGACCTTTATCCCGGCCACCACTCGCTCCCGAATGGCCTCCGAGCCTTCATCCTCACCAGGGGCAGAGAGATCGGCTTGTACAGAGGAAGGCATGTCACCCGACGGCCCAGGAGATGGCTGAGAGCTTCCAGTAGGAGAGGCCCTGCTGGCCTCCATGGCTTCCCCAGAAAGGAGCTGGGAGAGATTTCACCACCACTCCCCTCTCACACGGATCACCTGGAGGAGCTTCAGAGACACCTTCCTCCTGACACACCTGTGCTCCAATGATGATGGGGCACTATTCCCCCCACTGACACCAATGATGGGGCACTATTCCCCCCACTGACACCAATGATGGGGCATCATTCCTCCCACTGACACTAATGTTGGGGCACTATTCCTCCCACTGACACCAATAATGGGGCACTATTCCTTACACTGACATCAGTGATGGGGCACTATTCCTCAAACTGATACCAATAATGGGGCACTATTCCTTACACTGACATCAGTGATGGGGCACTATTCCTTACACTGACATCAGTGATGGGGCACTATTCCTCAAACTGACACCAATAATGGGGCACTATTCCTTTCACTAACACCAATGATGGGGAACTATTCCTCCCACTGACACCAATGATTGGGCACTATTCCTCCCAAGATGGGGCATTGTTTACCCCCACTAATGCCAGGACATTTTATACTCCCACTGGCCACACTCTGGCCCCCCTAAAGTCTAAAGAACAGTATTTTGGCCCTTTGTTTAAAAAGTTTAGAGACCCGTGCTTTAAAGCATAACATCTCCTGGGCAGGAAATCCACTTACCTTGGGTGTCGGAGAGGATCGCACACAAACGGCCACCCCGTTCCTCCTATACCACCATCTGTTCTATCTTTTCCTCATCCAGCACAGCGTCAGTCTGAGGAAGTCACATGACCGGGACACAGATGTGTCTGATGTTGGCTCAGATCCCACAATCCTCTCTTGGGTCGCTGTTCTCATTTTTGTGTGAGCCGAGAACATCCATCAGAGACAATTCTCATATTGTGTGGACCTCCAGCCCAGAACCGTCTTCCACCATCCCATCCACATTCTTCATCTGATGGTTGGATGGATGGAAAGCAGAGGAAGTCAGGATCCCCTCCCCCCTCCCAACCCCCCTAAAGGGGGAACTAAACCAAAGATCTGAACTTTTGCACAGATTGGACAATCTACAAGGACTGGCTGGCTCTGTGGTCAGCATTGTGCAAGATACAGAAGATAAGAGAGAACCCAAATACCAATTGTCCCAATTACTGTATGGGGGGGGGGTCCTTAACCTTTGACCACTATCTGGATCTATGAATGATTTTTGCAAACCAGTGTTATTTATTCAAAGCTGTGTTTTCATAAAATTTTATTTTTATTATAGTATAATAATTCTAATTAGTTTTATTTCAATTCATGTTATTGTATATAGCTGTGGTCTCCAAACTGCGACCCTGGGGCCAGATGTAGCCCTTTGCTTGCTTTTATCTGGCCCTTGGGGCAGTATTTCATCCACTGACACCAACAATGGGGCAAAATAACCCTCAATGACACCAACAATGGGGCCCAATGACATCAGTGATGGGGCACAATTTCTCCCAATGACACCACCGATGGGGGACAATACCTCACAAAGACATCACTGATGGGGGACAATTCCTCCCAATGACACCACCGATGGGGGACAATTACTCACAATGACACCAACAATGGGGGACAATTCCTCACAATGACACCAACGACGGGGCACAGTTTCTCTCAATAACACCAACAGTGGGACCCAATGACATTAGTGATGGGGCACGATTCCTGCCAATGACACCAATGATGGCGGGCAATTCCTCACAATAACATCAATGAGTGGGGACAATTCCTCACAATGGGCACAGATTCAATGACACCAACAATGGGGCCAATGACATCAGTGATCGGCACAATTCCTCTCAATGACACCAACAATGGGGGACAATTCCTCTCAATGACAGCAACAATGAGGGACAATTCCTCTCAATGACACCAACAATGAAGGACAATTCCTCACAGTGACACCAGCGATGGGGGACAATTCCTCACAATGGGGCACAGTTTCAATGACACCAACAATGACATCAGTGATCAGGCAAAATTCCTCTCAATGACACCAACAATGAGGGACAATTCCTCTCAATGACACCAACAATGAGGGACAATTCCTCTCAATGACACCAACAATGAGGGACAATTCCTCTCAATGACACCAACAATGAGGGACAATTCCTCCCAATTACACCAACAATGAAGGACAATTCCTCACAGTGACACCAGCGATGGGGGACAATTCCTCACAATGGGGCACAGTTTCAATGACACCAACAATGACATCAGTGATCAGGCAAAATTCCTCTCAATGACACCAACAATGAGGGACAATTCCTCACAAGGACAACAATGATGGGGCACAATTTTTCTTAATGACACCAACAATGGGGCCCAATGACACTAAGGACGGGGCACAATTCCTCCCAATGACACCAATGATGGAGCACAATTGCTCCCAATGACACTAATAATGGGGCACAATTTCTCTCAATGACACCAACCATGGGGCACAATGATGAAGCCCAATGACAACAACAATGGGGCATGATTTCTCTCAATGACACAAACAATGGGGCCCAGTAACATCAATGATGGGACACAATTATTTTTTCCCTAAAAATTGCGCTTGTGAGACCGATTGCGCCAATTCGATGTGACATAAAGAATTGCAACGTCCGCCATTTTATTCTGTAGGGCAGTGATTCTCAACCCCTCTAGTGCTGTAACCCCTTGATAAATTTTCCCAAGTTGTGGGGACCCCTAACAGTAAGATTATTTTCGTAGCGTGGGTTGTCGGCACCCAAGGCAAGACAAGTAATTTGCGCCCCTAACCCCCCGACATTTAGCGCACTTTGAGTCCCTTCCACTTGTACAGTATTAGAACCCCTCATGGTACATTTTAGGATGTCTCACTCTTTCTATTTGCTCTCCCTTCTTTCCTTTTTATCTCTCTTTATCCTAATTTCTTGCCCCCCCCCCCCCCCCCATCCCTCTCTCTAGCCATCTTTCTTATTCTTTCTCTCCCCTTTTCTTTGTTCCTCCCCCTCTTTTCCTCTCCCTTCCATGTATTCTTTATTTGTATTCCTTCTCTTACTCCTTGGTGGGGGGAATGGGATGAGTGGCAATGCTGGGGGGAGTTCGGATCAGCTATCTTAGGTGCTCTCAATCTGATCTGAGAACTGTAGTGGGGACTTTTAATGGCAACTCTAATCACAGGTAGTGTTACTCACTGTGTCTCTGACTTTGTGGTGTCTCGTAGCAGTGACACCTATGCGGAAATCAGGAGATGGGGTCTCCTCCAGCCCCTCCCACTTCACGTTTCTCACCAGTCAGCTGACCTCTAGTCCAGAGGAGTAACTAGAACCTTCAGGGCCCCGGTGCTAGAAACCATGATGGGCCCCCCTGCCCCCCTTCCATCCGAGCCCCGGGCTTCCAATTTTGGGGGGGTGTCCATGGACATCCTCCCAAAACTGTGCTTCCTGCATGACTCCTGGGACGTGCATCCAGCGCAATCACAGCGGCCCTTTACCATGTGATCAGCTGATCACATGTAAACAGACTTGCCGGTTATCTGCAGCCCTTTCCTCCCACGCTGTGTCTGTGAGAAAAGGACTGCCGTTAACTGTCAAGAATGTCAGTAAATTGTTTACACTGATAAACAGTGCCCCAATCATCAGTGCCATGTATCAGTGCCCATCAATGCCACCTATCAGTGCCCATCAATACTGCCTAACAGCATCCATCAGGGCCACCTATCAGTACTCTTCAATTCTGCCCATCAAAGCCCGACGATACTGCCTGAGTTCTGCCTATCAGTGTTCCTCAGTGCCCATCAGTACCACCTATCAGTGCCCATCAATACCACCTATCAGTGCAGCCTATCAGTGCACATCAGTGCCTCCTATCAGTGCTCATCAGTGCCTTCTATCAGTGCCCATCAGTGCTCATCAATGCCTTCTATCAGTGCTCATCAGTGTCTTCTATCAGTGCTCATCAGTGCCTTTTATCAGTGTCCATCAGTGCTTTCTATCAGTGACCATTAGTGCCTCCTATCAGTGACCATCAGTGCCTTCTATCAGCGCTCATCAGTGCTTTCTATCAGTGCCTTCTATCAGTGCTCATCAGTGCCTCCTATCAGTGCTCATCAGTGCCTCCTATCGGTGCTCATCAGTGTCTTCTATCAGTGCTCATCAGTGCCCATCATTGCCTCCTATCAGTGCCCATCAGTGCCTTCTATCACTGTCCATCAGTGCCTCCTATCAGTGACCATTAGTGCCTCCTATCAGTGCCCATCAGTGCCTTCTATCAGTGCTCATCAGTGCCTTCTATCAGTGCTCATCAGTGCCTTCTATTAGTGTCCACCAGTGCCTTCTATCAGTGACCATTAGTGCCTTCTATCAGTGCTCATCAGTGCCTTCTATCAGTGTCCATCAGTGCCTATTATCAGTGCCCATCAGTGCCTTCTATCAGTGCTCATCAGTGCCCATCAGTGCCTCCTATCAGTGTCCATCAGTGCCTTCTATCAGTGCTCATCAGTGCCTCCTATCAGTGCTCATCAATGCCTTCTATCAGTGCTTATCAGTGCCTTCTATAAGTGCTCATCAGTGCCTTCTATCAGTGCTCATCAGTGCCTTCTATCAGTGCCTTCTATCAGTGTCCATCAGTGCCTTCTATCAGTGTCCATCAGTGCCTTCTATCAGTGCTCATCAGTGCTTTCTATCAGTGCTCATTAGTGTCTTTTATCAGTGCTCATCAGTGCCCATCAGTGCCTCCTATCAGTGCTCATCAGTGCCTTCCATCAGTGCTCATCAGTGTCTTCTATCAGTGCTCATCAGTGCCTTTTATCAGTGCCCATCATTGCCTCCTATCAGTGCCTTCTATCAGTGTCCATCATTGCCTTCTATCAGTGACCATTAGTGCCTCCTATCAGTGCCCATCAGTGCCTTCTATCAGTGCTCATTAGTGCCCATCAGTGCCTTCTATCAGTGCTTATCAGTGCCTTCTATCAGTGCTCATCAGTGCCTTCTATCAGTGTCCATCAGTGCCTTCTACTAGTGCTCATCAATGCCTTCTATCAGTGTCCATCAGTGCCTTCTATCAGTGCTCATCAGTGCCTTCTATCAGTGCTCATCAGTGCCTTCTATCAGTGCTCATCAGTGCCTTCTATCAGTGTCCATCAGTGCCTTCTATCAGTGTCCATCAGTGCCTTCTACTAGTGCTCATCAATGCCTTCTATCAGTGCCCATCAGTGCCTTCTATCAGTGCCTTCTATCAGTGTCCATCAGTGCCTTCTATCAGTGTCCATCAGTACCTTCTACTAGTGCTCATCAATGCCTTCTATCTGTGTCCATCAGTGCCTTCTATCAGTGCTTATCAGTGCCTCCTATCAGTGCTCATCAATGCCTTCTATCAGTGCTTATCAGTGCCTCCTATCAGTGCTCATCAATGCCTTCTATCAGTGCTTATCAGTGCCTTCTATCAGTTTCCATCAGTGCCTTCTATCAGTGACCATTAGTGCCTCCTATTAGTGCTCATTAGTGCCCATCAGTGCCTTCTATCAGTGCTCATCAGTGCCTTCTATCAGTGCTCATCAGTGCCTTCTATCAGTGCTCATTAGTGCCCATCAGTGCCTTCTATCAGTGCTTATCAGTGCCTTCTATCAGTGCTTATCAGTGCCTTCTATCAGTGCTCATCAGTGCCTTCTATCAGTGCTCATCAGTGCCTTCTATCAGTGTCCATCAGTGCCTTCTATCAGTGTCCATCAGTACCTTCTACTAGTGCTCATCAATGCCTTCTATCTGTGTCCATCAGTGCCTTCTATCAGTGTCCATCAGTGCCTCCTATCAGTGCTCATCAGTGCCTTCTATCAGTGCCTTCTATTAGTGCTCATCAGTGTCCATCAGTGCCTTCTACCAGTGCTCATCAGTGCCCTCTATCAGTGCCCATCAGTCCCTACTATCAGTGCTCATCAGTGCCTTCTATCAGTGTCCATCAGTGCCTTCTACTAGTGCTCATCAATGCCTTCTATCAGTGTCCATCAGTGCTTATCAGTGCCTTCTGTCAGTGTCCATCAGTGCCTTCTATCAGTGTCCATCAGTGCCTCCCATCAGTGCTTTATCAGTGCCTTCTATCAGTGCCTCCTATCAGTGCTCATCAGTGCCTCTTATCAGTGCTCATCAGTGTCCATCAGTGCCTTCTATCAGTGTCCATCATTGCCTCCTATCAGTGCCCATCAGTGCCTTCTATCAGTGTCCATCAGTGCCGTCTATCAGTGCTCATCAGTGCCTTCTATCTGTGCTCATCAGTGCCTCCTATCAGTGCTCATCAGTGCCTCCTATCAGTGCTCATCAGTGCCTTCTATCAGTGCTTATCAATGCCTTCTATCAGTGCTTATCAGTGCCTTCTGTGTCCATCAGTGCCCCCTATCAGTGCTCATCAGTGCCTTCTATCATTGCCCATTAGTGCCTCCTATCAGTGCCTTCTATCAGTGCTCATCAGTGCTTTCTATCAGTGCTTATCAGTGCCTTCTATCAGTGCTCATCAATGCCTTCTATCAGTGCTCATCAGTGCCTTCTATCAGTGCTCATCAGTGTCTTCTATCAGTGCTCATCAGTGCCTTTTATCAGTGCCTTCTATCAGTGCTTATCAGTGCCTTCTATCAGTGCTTATCAGTGCCTTCTATCAGTGCTCATCAGTGCCTTCTATCAGTGCTCATCAGTGTCTTCTATCAGTGCTCATCAGTGCCTTTTATCAGTGCCTTCTATCAGTGCTTATCAGTGCCTTCTATCAGTGCTTATCAGTGCCTTCTATAAGAGCTCATCAGTGCCTTCTATCAGTGCTCATCAGTGCCTTTTATCAGTGCCTTTTATCAGTGCCTTTTATCAGTGCCTTCTATCAGTGCTCATCAGTGCCTTCTATCAGTGCTCATCAGTGCCTCCTATCAGTGCTCATCAGTGCCTTCTATCAGTGCTTATCAGTGCCTTCTATCAGTGCTTATCAGTGCCTTCTATCAGTGCTCATCAGTGCCTCCTATCAGTGCTCATCAGTGCCTTCTATCAGTGTCCATCAGTGCATGCTATTAATTTCCATCAGTGCCATCTGCCTTCTCAGGACAGCACGGCTCTGAGAAGAGATTGTGTCTGTCATGAAACAGTAGCACTGATAGAAGCACCGGCATTAACGTTCTATTTGCCCGTCCGTCCTCTCTGGCACGGGATGAGAGAGGACACACAGCTGATCTCACTGCTCTCCCTTCTCCCCCCTCCTCTCCTCTGTGCTCTGATGGAAATGTGAGCTCGTTAGCTTCACACTAGACAGCCTGCGGAGCACATAGGAGAGGAGGGGGGACAAGGGGGACAAGGGAGAGCAGTGAGATCAGCTGTGTGTCCTCTCTCATCCCGTGCCAGAGAGGACGTACGGGCAAATAGAACGTTAATGCTGGTGCTTCTATCAGTGCTACTGTTTCATGACAGACACGATCTCTGCTCAGAGTGGCGGAATGCCGGGCCCCATCACAAGTGCGACTGTTGCGACCCTGGTAATTCCGCCACTGCACTAGTCTCTGCCCCCCAGCCATGCCATGAACTGAATGGGCGCCTGCGAAGAGGCTGAGTGAAGGGCCACAGGCTCCAGGGACAGGCCTGCTGGTTGGCCGCGAAAAGCCTGGGAGAGTGGTGCGGGCTTCAGGAACAGCCCAGGATTCGTTGACCCCTGGCAAATCCTAATTCGACCCCCGAGGGGGTCCCGGCCACTTTAACAACTGATATTGTCCCATCATTGGTCATAGTTGGAGGAATAGTGTCCCATCATTGGTATCAGTGGGAGGAATAGTGCCCCATCATTGGTGTCAGTAGAAGGAATAGTGCCCCATCATTGGTGTCAGTGGGAGGAATAGTGCCCCATCATTGGTGTCAGTAGAAGGAATAGTGCCCCATCATTGGTGTCAGTAGAAGGAATAGTGCCCCATCATTGGTGTCAGTGGGAGGATTAGTGCCCCATCATTGGTGTCAGTGGGAGGAATAGTGCCCCATCATTGGTGTCAGTGAGAGGAATAGTGCCCCACCATTGGTATTAGTGGGAGGAATATTGCCCCATCATTGGTGTCAGTGGGAGGAATAGTGCCCCATCATTGGTGTCAGTGGGAGGAATAGTGCCCCATCATTGGTGTCAGTGGGAGGAATAGTGCCCCATCATTGGTGTCAGTGGGAGGAATAGTGCCCCATCATTGGTGTCAGTGGGAGGAATAGTGCCCCATCATTGGTGTCAGTGGGAATAATGGTGATGAAAAATAAGTTGTGATGTTTTTGAGCCAAAAAAAAATCTAAAGTAAAGTTTGGAAAATGTCGGCTGAACTGACGATAAATTGCACATGTGTCCCAGAAGCAAAAAACAAATAAGAAACTAATTTATTTATGTCCATTGAATGATTTATCAATTGAAATTTGGTCATTACCTGGTGGCACTATGATTTGCTCTCAGGACCGTGTGTTTGTTTTTTGTAAAACGTGTTTGAATGATTTTTGGACTGGTGTCTGGCCAGGATAAGATTGGAGAAGTGTTGGTGGTCAGTGATTATCACAGGTGAGGAGAGCTCTGGAGACCCTCCCCCGTCCTTCCTAATCAGGGAGAGAAAGCCAGACACACACCGCAAACACATGGTGGAAATAATGGGTCATTAAACAACTTCAACTTGGGTGAAAAGGGAATTTAGACAAAATCCTATTAACCACTTGCCCTCCGGAAGATTTACCCCCCCTTCATGACCAGGCCTTTTTTTGCGACACGGCACTGCGTTACTTTAACTGACAATTGCGCAGTCGTACAACGCTGTACCCAAATAAAATTGATATCATTTTTTTCCCACAAATAGAGCTTTCTTTTGGTGGCATTTGATCACCTCTGTTTTTTTTTTTTTTTTTTTTTGGCGCTATAAACAAAAAAAGAGCAACAATATTGGAAAAGAAAAAAAAACATTTTTTTACTTTCTGCTATCAAACATATCCAATAAAAAATTATAAAAAATTACATTTCTTCACAAATTTAGGCCAATATGTATTCTGACATATATTTTTGGTAAAAAAAAAAACAATAAGCGCATATATTGATTGGTTTGGACAAAAGTTATATCGTCTGCAAACTATGGGAAATTTTTATTTATTTATATATATAAATAATCTTACTAGTAATGGTGGCGATCAGCAACATATAGCAGGATTGCAACATTGTATACAATATTGCAGTCATATACATTGTATCTCAACAACAACTGTGTGAAGATAAATACATAATAATAATAAAAAATAAACCTAGATCGAGGTTTGATCTAGGTCTGTGCCAGGGATAGTGTTTTGGTCAAGGTCAATCATTTTTTGGCAGGATTTTTTTTAACCACTTGCTGACCAGCCAGTACATATACTGCGGCAGGTCGGCACTACTGCACGAAACGACACGCCTCTACGTCATTTTGTACAATAGACAGCGGGGGGGGGGGGGGGCACACACGCCGATTTGATAGAGGGGGAGCCAATCAGCGGGTCTGGTGGACGTGATGTCCGCCGGCCACCCGCAATCGCTCCTCAGAGAGGCAGAACAACGATCTGCCTATGTAAACAAGGCAGACCCCCTCCGTTCTGACAGGGGAGGACACAGAGATCTTGTGTTCCTGCCGAGCAGGAACATGGATCTGTGTGTTCCTCCAATCAGTCCACCCCCCCCACACAGTCAGCAAGCACCCCCCCTTCTCTGCCAGTGACAGTGCATGTTTTTTTAGCACTAATCACTGTAATAATCAATCTGAAAAAATCAGTCAGTGGTCCCCCAAAAAAAGTGTCAAAAATGTCAGTTAGGTGTCCGATTTGTCCGCCGCAATGTCGCAGTCCCTCTAAAAATCTCTGATCGCCGACATTACTATTAAAAAAATTAAAATGCCATAAAAATATCCCATAGTTCATATACGTGATAACTTTTGCGCAAACCAAGCAATAAACGCTAATTGGGTTTTTTTTTTTACCAAAAATATGTAGCATAATACATATTGGCCTAAATTGATGAATAAATTTGTTTTGTTTTTTTCATTTTTTTATTGCATATTTTTTTATAGTAGAAGGTAAAAAATATTGTTTTTTTCAAAATTGTCAGCCTTTTTTGTTTCTAGTGCAAAAAATAAAAAAAAAGAGGTGATCAAATACCACCAAAAGAAAGCTCTATTTGTGGGGAAAAAAAAGGACGTCAATTTAATTTGAGTACATGTGGTATAAGTGGTATCGCTACAATCGTCAGGAGCAGGAAAATTTATTTTGGGTTGTTCTTTGGTGGTAGGTTATGGTAGTTGCAAAATTTAATTTTTTTTTTTTTTACTATATTGGACCAGTTTTCCTTTGATAATGAAAAAAAAAATCACAGGAGATCCATAACCATTTTCCACCAAATTAAAGCATAATTTGTCCTGAAAAATCAAAATGCGGTATAGTCCACCTGGACACACAAAGTAGTTGGGATGATGTGTACGGTTTTTCTAACACATGTCAAAGTTGCAATTGTGCTTAGGCATTAGGGTTTATTTTACCCTTAGGTGGGAAAGGGTCAAGATGACAAGTATAAGTCCTCGTTATAAATACTCCCATACATTCACTTTTTCCCATCCGGAGAACCGGCCTTCTATATTTCCTCCACAAGATGGCGATAATACAAAAGTAGGTGCTGCCCAAGTGGTGGCCCTCTTGGAAAAAATATTATAAATAGATGGGCTGGGCAAGTGGGTTTTTTTTTTTTTTTTTTTTTATTCCTTTACCATGTGAGAATAGTTTATCCACCCTTTATTTTTCTTTCATTTTTAGTTCATCACCCCTGGTGAAGCCCTTCATGAAGTGATACGTGTAGGGTTTGCTTTTTGGGGGTTTCTCACACATGCTTTAATGGGGAGGGAAGTTGGGTTTTGGTGGTTGATGGTCAGCAGTTTGCAATTAGCAAGATTTACCAGTTTAGTTACTCCAGAGCAAAATCGGAACCTCAAACTAGCCTATTGGATAGAGAGAGTTTATTATCTAACGGGAAGGTAGTTTTGGAGACCATTACATGGGAGTTGAGGTACTCCAGAGAAATGTTTCTCAACAGTCCTCAAGGTGCCCCAACAGGTCATGTTTTCAGGATTTCCCTCAGATGAAACAGCTGTGGTAATTACCAAGGCAGTAAAACTGATCAAATCACCTGTGCAAAATAATGGGAAGCCTGAAAACATGACATGTTGGGCCGCCTTGAGGACAGGAGTTGAAAAACACTGCTCCAGAGTACTGTAGGCACCTATAGCCAGCCTACTGGAAGAAGAAGGTCTGGCTTGTAGGTGGGCAGCTTTGGAGACCAATATATAGGAATATTATTAAGATCTTGTATTTGTTGTGCCCCCTCCTGGCTCCTGCATAACCCCATTTCTCCTGATTCCTCAATAGTTGGGTAGATGTCCCCCCCAAAAATTCTCCTCCTTCACTCTTAGGGATGGGGGGTGTTTGACCTTCCTCTCCTGCCAGACTACTGGAAGGGGAGAGTTCACCTGGTAGATGAGCAGCTTTGGAGACCATTTTATAGGGATATTATTGAGCTCTTTTATTTGTTGTACCCCCTCCTGGCTCCTATATAACCCCATTTCTCTCAATTGTTGGGTAGATGTGCTCAAAAATTCTACCCATTCACTCTGGGGGGGTCTTGACCTGCCTACCCTATAGCCAGCCTACTGGAAAGCGTCTATCTGGTAGGTGGGCAGCTTTGGAGACTATTATATAGGAATATTATTGAGATCTATTATTTGTTGTGCCCCTCCTGGCTCCTGTGTAACCCAATTCCTCAATTGTTGGGTAGATGTCCCTAAAAAACAATTCTCCTCCTTCACTCTGGGGGGGGGGGGTCTTGACCTTTCTCTCCTGCCTACCCTATAGCCAGCCTACTTGGTAGAGAAAGTCTACCTGGTTGGTGGGAATATTTGGAGACCATTGTATTGGAATATTATTGAGATCTTTTAGTTGTGCCCCCTACTGGCTTCTGCATAACCCAATTTCTCCCGATTTCTCAATTGTTGGGTAGATGTCCCTAAACAAGTCTCCCCATTCACTCTGGGGGGGTCTTGAACTTCCTCTCCTGCGTACCTTATAGCCAGCCTACTGGAATGAGAATGTCTATCTGGTAGGTGGGCAGCTTTGGAGACCATTATATAGAAATATTGAGATCTTATTTGTTGCGCCCCCTCCTTGCTCCTGTATAACCCCATTTCTCCCGATTCCTGAATTGTTGGGTAGGTGTCCCAAAAAAAAAAAAAAAAAAAATCTCCCTCACTCTGGGTGGGGGGTGTTGACCTTCTTCTGTCAGACTACTGGCAGGAGAGAGTTGACCTGGTAGGTGGGCAGATTTGGAGACCATTATATAGGAATATTATTGAGATCTCCATTCTGGAAGATTGTTCTGGGGATTCCAGTTATTCATAGCCAATTCAGTCAGTGTGAGGAAACTGTTCAGGCAGAGATGATTGGGGCAATTTATCCAGCAACCTCTGAGATTTTAGTAGCCGGTCCTGCTGTCCATTGGTTGGATGGGGTGAAGCCGATCTGGTGGAGGAATGATTAATAACTTATTTAGGAATCCTGCAAAATCCTTTTTGGTACCTTTACTTCTCCATTATTATAGAGGTGATTGTGTGAGAAATAATTTTGTTCTTTTATTTCCACGGTTTATAGATTTAGGTAATTTTTGCACCTCTTAGTTCTAACTTTGTGCTTTGCAGGGAAGATCCCCCTCCTTTTCTTTAGCTGTAGAGTGAGGCCCCTGTGTAGGTTTCTTGTTCCCTCTGATTAGGAAGGACAGGTGTGAGTTGTCAGAGTAGAACTCTTCACCTGTAATAATTACCGACCACCAACACTTGTTCAATCTAAAGGTGGCCATACACTAGACGAAAAATCGTTCGAAAATCTGTCATTTGGACAGTTCGTTCGTTTATCGTCTAGTTAATAAGCACGGATCGAAAATCGGTTGTGATGTTTTTTTTGAGCCGAAAAAACTAAGGAGAAGTTGGGAAAACTTTGGCCGAACGGACGATAAATTGAAAGGTTTAATGTGTTTCTCACCCGAACAGTTTTCACTGGTCTTATGTGACAAAACCAATGAAAAATGGTTTAATTTATGCCAGTTGAATGATTCATCGATCAAATTTCGGTCGTTACATGATGGCAAAATCGGTTGCTCTCATGACCATGTGTTTTTTTTAAAACGCATGTGAACGATTTTTTGAGAGGTGTATGGCTAGCATAGGACCCCTTTCACACTGGGGCTGCACGCGCGATCAGGACTTTTTGGTTGCTAGCGGGGCGCTTTTAACCCCAAAAAAGGGGGTTAAAACCTCCCGTGTTGTGGCGCTTCCTATTCATTGCAACCGCCCCAAAGATGCTGCTTGTAGGACTTTTTGTAATGTCCCGCAAGCGCACCCCCCCCCCCCCCCCTGAGAAAGCACTCATTGTAATGAACGGGAGGCAGTATTCCTCCCACTGACACCAATGATGGGGCACTATTGATCTTTTATTGAAAAGAATCAAGCAACCAATTTTATACAAAAGTAAAAAACAAAACCATAGTACAAAACTTCAACAGAAATCCAAGGAATACACATCCATGTTCAGAATATATACAATATATACATGATCCACTACCAAAACTATTTACATAAAGCAGCAGAGAGGGCCTAAGAGGCACAACCCATCACCTTTGTACGCAGCCATTTATCAAAAATGTATCCAAAAAATAATCTAGGGTGATAAGAGACAGACAGCCACACCCGGGAAAGAGACTCCTGGCAGTCAGGGAGGCTTGAAACCCCTCCATGCCTTCAACCAAGCCCCCTGACTCCGCTTGTCTCTCTCGAGCACCCGAATCTTCTCCACCTCATGCAAAATGTGATACACCACCACCTGAACAGAAAGGATTTTACGCCGAATGCTGACCTGACACCGTGCGTTCCAAGTGAAATAACGGACTACTAGGCTAACTAGAAAAAGTGTATCTAAACAAAAAACCCCACCGGTATTGAATGCTCCATCCACCCACTCAGCATAACCCAGCCTGGAGAGGAAAGGAACACAGAGGGCCCGCCCCACTTGTTTGTACACCTCTATGTTAAAGGGGCAATGAAGCGGAAAATGGTCCATAGTCTCCTCCTCACCTGCACACTCCTCCCGAGGACAGCTACGATCCACCCCACTGCGGAATTTCAAATTGCCCCTAACATAGAGTCTCCCATGGAAGCACATCCAGGCCAGATCCCTGAATTTAGGGGGTACTCTGTCCAAATTAATAAGTCTTAACCCTGCCCTCAAAACTGGGCCTGGGCAATCCCTTAAGGACTTTCCTCAGGACCGATCTGAGATCTTCAGCCAACAATCGCCACTGCCGTAATAACTTCAGGCATGGAGCGACATAGGCTGGTAGCTGACCACGATGACCCCTGAGATTCTTCACTTGGCCACCTTCTTCCCAAAGTCGCAGAAAAGGCCTAAACCAAGATCTAAAAATGCCTACCCATCCAGGAGGTTCCACTGCAAGCATATTACCAATGTTAAACTTGAGAAAAAGCAGTGAAAAGAAAAGAACTGGGTTGACCATACCTAAGCCACCCTCCCTCCTGGATAGATAGGTGACATTCCTCTTGATGGGGTTCAGTCTGTTCCCCCACAACATCTGGAAGAACACACTACTGACCCTAGCATAGAGAGACACTGGCAAGATGCAGACAAAGCTGACATACAAGAAGATCGGAATCAGGTAAGTCTTAATCAGATCAACCCTTTCCCTCATAGATAACTTCCATCTCTTCCAGCTGACCACCTTAGTATTGGCAATTTCCAGTCTGCCTTCCCAGTTTTTGAGGCCATAATCGCCGGGTCCAAATTCAATGCCTAGAATCTTAATTCTTTCCTGGGGCACTGGAAAGGTGTCCGGGAGATCAAACCCCTCACCTTCCTTTCCCAGCCAGAAAACTTCACTCTTTTCCTGATTGATCTTGGAGCCCGATGCTTCAGAATACCGTGATGTCAGAGAGACCACCTTGTCTGCTTCATCCGCCCCGGTGAAAATCACCGACACATCGTCCGCATAGGCAACAACCCTCAAAGGCGGCTCACCCGGGAGCCCCACTGGCACCCCACACAACATGCCGCTCTCTAGCCTCCTGATGAAAGGGTCGATTGCAAACACATAGAGCAGGGGACTCAGGGGACAACCTTGACGCACTCCAGAGCCAACCTCAAAGGACTGCCCAACCCAACCATTAACAAGAGGTAAGCTTTCTGCCCCCTTATACATGACTTTCAACCAATCGACAAAACCACCCGGCAGACCGTACTTACTAAGGAGCAACCACAGGTACTCATGGTTGACACGATCAAAAGCCTTTGCCTGATCCAATGTCAGCAAATACTTTCCCCAGCCTGCAGTCCTGCACCGCTCCAAGGCCTCCCGGACAGCTAAAACCGCTGTGAAGGTGCACCTACCCTGGACCGAACAGTGCTGATGGCGAGAAAGCAAAGACTCTGCTACTGACGATAGGCGCCAGAAAAATATCTTTGCCAGTATCTTTCTATTGACATTAAGAAGGCTGATGGGGCGCCAATTCTCAATCATCGAAGGATCTTTACCCTTTGAAAGAAGAATCACAGCCGAGTGCCTCATGGAAGGGGGAAGTACCCCTTCTGCAAGGCAACTGTTAAAAACCTCTACCAAATGTGGAGCCAGAATAGGCTTAAAAGCTTTGTAAAACTCAGCCGTCAAGCCATCCGGTCCGGTGACTTTTTGATGGCAAGCTGTTCTATTGCCCTCATCACCTCTTCAACTGTGATCTCCTCTGTCAAATTCATCAATGGGACATCTTCATCATTTAGACCTGGAGTAGAGTCCAAAAAGCTTTCCATCTTGTCACGGTCAAGCTCTTTCCTCCCAAGAAGGTCAGCATAAAAGGACCTCACGACCTCCAGAATCCCAGACCTGGACTTTGTCAAGGAACCTGTACTGTCTTTAAGGCCAACGACCGTTTTAACTGCTACACCTTGTTTGCAGTTCTGGTAAGGGTCAGGCGAGTGGTACTTCCCAAAGTCCCTCTCCAGAACCAAAGAGGCATGCTGGTCATATTGACACTTCCTGAGAAGGAGTTTCACTTTGAAGATTGCCCCAGGATCTCCTCCTCTCGAGACAAGAATATCCAGCTTCCTCCGTAAAAAGTTGGTAGGTCATGTATTTATTAAACTGTTTTCTATTGGCTAGGCCCCTGAAGAATCCAGCAATCCTCTTTTTGGTCAGCTCCCACCACTCAGCCTTGCTGCTACAAAAGTCCAGGATGGTCACCTGTGCCTGAAAGAATTCCTCAAAGGATTGTCTAACATGTTCTTCCTTGAGTAGAGTCGAATTCAATCTCCAGATGCCCTTACCCCTCTGAGGGGTGTCTGAAGCATTCAGGACCACAGATAGCATACAGTGATCAGAGAACTCTACTGCCTGCACCACTGGGGGGCGAGAAAGCAGAGGTCTCCTTCAAAAAAACTTATCTATCCTACTCTGACTATTACCTTGATGAAAGGTGAACCCAGTGTCATCCAGGAGGTGCTTAATGTGCACATCCACAAGACCAGCATCCTTAACCATACTATTTAAAAAAACGCTATCATATCCCAGCCTGTCCTTGAAGTCCTTCCTGTTCTTGGGCCTAGTTACTGTATTAAAGTCACCTCCAAAGACCACTTGCTGGGATGTAAAAAGAAATGGCTTGATCCTTGTAAAAAGGCATTTCCTGTCCCACTTTGTGTGCGGCCCATAAACATTAATTAGGCGCAGGTCCTGCCCTCCCACAAGGACGTCTAGGACCATACATCTCCCAATCTCCACCTCAATAACCCGCCGGATAGTTACCATGCCAGTTTTAAACAAGACCGCCACACCGCCGTAAGGCTGGGCCGCAAGAGACCAGTAAGATGGACCATACCTCCACTCTCTCTTGGCCATATGAATATCTGCCAAGGAGGTGAGCCTAGTCTCTTGCAAAAATAACATTTCAGCGTCTAATTGGCTGAGCAAAAAGGCCGTAGAACGAGCTCTTACTGACTTAATGCTGGCGACATTTATTGTCACCACTTTTAACGGAGGGGGAACCGCCATTTGGGTTATTGGGTGGATTGCTTCTTAGCTCCCCTCTGCTGCTCCTCACCAGAAGCCTCTCTCTTTCTTGAAGCCGCCTCAAAGTCCATCTCAGAATCAGAACTTCGCTCCGAAGAAGCTCCAGATGAAGAAATATCCCAATTAGAGGACCTATGACGGTTGGAGACAGGCACTGGAGCCCGTTCCGTCCTCACCACCTGCTTCTTCCGCTTTCCAACCTTCCTTCTCTTCTCCAGGTACTGCAGGTCCGCTTCAGAGATGCCCTCATCTCCTGTTTTTTTCTTTGAAGTCTTTACAGAAGACTCCTTTAGAGAGGCAGAAGCGACCTTTTTAGTACCCACTACCACTCCTGGAGGGGGGGTGCTCCCTTTGAATCAGACTTAGGAGGGGTAGACTCCTGGGGGGTAACTGACTCGGGGGGCACAGACTTGGAAGGTTCTGACACATGAGGAGAGGGTACAGTAGGCTGGGGGGACACAGAGACAGATACAGAAGGAATACTTACAGACACAGGAGGGGTGGCCACAGGAACTGGGGAGGGACCCTGAACAGGACCAGGGGAGTCAGTCACCGCAGAGGAGGATGGTACACCAGGGGCCTCACCCTCCATCCTGTCCAGCCTTGACATGTCATCAATTACCTCCTTCTCCATATTGTGCCAGGCTTCAGGACATCTGCTGTAGGGGTGGCCAAGGCGCAGGCACAGGTTGCACCTGATCATCTCGGTGCAGTCCTTAGCCATATGACCCTGACCCCGACACACTGAACATATCAAGGCTGAACAGGAAGAGCTCAAATGCCCCTTTTTTCCACAGCGGTGACACAGCTTCGGCTGACAAGGGTAGAAAATAGTCATCCTATCCCTCCCTATAAAAGCTGAGGAGGGCAGGTGACGGACAACATTCCCATCCGTGGCCAACCTGACTGTTACTGACCAACCCCCAGTCCAGATGTTACGCTCATCAAGGATTTTGCTGGGCTTAGTCAAAACCTCACCATAGTTCCTTAACCAGAACCTCTAGGTCCCGAGCAGGAACACTCTCATTGGTGAGTATGATGGTTATCTTTTTCACCGTTGACCTTTGCGAAACCGCAACTGGGGCCAGACCTTCCCATTCAGGTCTTGACCTGCACCGAGCCTCATATCGCTCCCAGAACAGGTCAAGACCCTCTGGCCTGGTGAAGCTAATAATATATTCCCGTGTCCCAGCTACATGTATTAGAGCACACAGGTCGTTTGCCCCAAAACCCATCTCCAAAATCATGTCCACCACTGCACGCCGTGCTGGAGGGATTGCACCACCTTCCCATTTGAGAATTACCACATTTCTTCTTGGACCCCCAGCAGAAGCCAGAGACCCAAGACCAGATCCTGGGGTGCCCAAAGTGGTTGGCTGCAGGGGGAAAACTTGCTTGGGGGCGGAGCTACCAGGAGTAGAGCGTACCACCTGAGCAAATGTAGGTTTATCAGGGCCAAGGCCCCACACTGATGTCACTTTAGTCCTGTACATTACAATTATTATTTGCTTGGACTGAGCTGGGACGATTGTCCATCACACTTGTACAATTGCTATCAGTCACACACACATTCAATTTCCCATCAGGAATAGTCACAGTTGCTGCAATACCAGCTGTCTCCTGATGCTGCACTGTAGAGTCTCCAGCAGCCATGGGGCAAACATCTTTAGACTCAGCCAAAGGAGAGTTAATAGGCTCTGCTGACACCTGTAGTTCCTTTTCAGAAATGTCATTTTTTAAATGCAGCTCTTGCTGTGCTGCAGCATCAGAAGGTACAACATTGCTACACATAGCATTAGAAACTTGAGTGTCACTGGGCACACTTTCAACATTGCTCATGGTGTTAGATGGTACAAAAACAGATTCATCCCCTGCTTGGGGCTTGACATTATCAGACACATTATCAGTTATGTCCTTATCACCAAACGCCAGCTGATCCCCCCGCATAGGAGACTCCAGTACCTGGATGGCCCTGAGCATGCCTCCTGAGTCCTGGGAAGGCATGGGGCTGCTTACCTCTCCCTGAGGGGGCAGGGGGTCTGAACTGGGGGTCTCCTCCTCCACCTCCATCTTTGTCATCCTTGCAAACCTTTTATCATTGCAAAATTTTTCTTTAAAGGGCCCATCTCTGCCTTCCATCATGGCCACAATGGTTTCTTGGTGTTCCACCCGAACCTTGGCCAGTTGGATCTCCGGATCCATGGACCCACGTCTCTGGCTATGCAAGCCCTCACGCTGCCTTCTCAGGCGCTTCAGCTCCGCTCTGAGCTTGTACAGCTTGTCTCTCTCCTTATTCAGGACCTTAATCCCGGCCACCACTCCCTCCCGGATGGCCCCGGAACCTTCATCTTCACCAGGGGTAGAGAGATCCCCAGCCATGGTTTGTACAGGGGCAGGTATGTTACCTGATGGCCCAGGAGTTGGCTGAGAGCTTCCAGCAGGAGAGGCCCCGCTGGCCTCCATGGCTTCCCCAGAAAGGAGCCAGGAGAGCTGGGAGAGATTTCACCACCACTCCCCTCTCACACGGATCACCTGCAGCAGCTCCAGAGACACCTTCCTCCTGACACACCTGTGCTCCAATGATGGGTGGGGCACTATTTCTCCCACTGACACCAATGATGGGGAGCTATTTGTCCCACTGATGCCAATAATGGGGCACTATTGCTCCCACTGATGCCAACGATGGGGCACTATTGCTCCCACTGATGCCAACGATGGGGCACTATTGCTCCCACTGATGCCAACGATGGGGCACTATTGCTCCCACTGATGCCAACGATGGGGCACTATTGCTCCCACTGATGCCAACGATGGGGCACTATTGCTCCCACTGATGCCAACGATGGGGCACTATTGCTCCCACTGATGCCAACGATGGGGCACTATTGATCTTTTATTGAAAAGAATCAAGCAACCAATTTTATACAAAACAAAACTCCAAGGAATACACATCCATGTTCAGAATATATACAATATATACATAATCCACTACCAAAACATTTTTAGAAAACTATTTACATAAAGCAGCAGAGAGGGCCTAAGAGGCACAACCCATCACCTATGTACGCAGCCATTTATCAAAAATTAAGCCAAAAAAATAATAATCTAGGGTAATAAGAGACAGACAGCCACACCCGGGAAAGAGACTCCTGGCAGTCAGGGAGGCTTGAAACCCCTCCATGCCTTCAACCAAGCCCCCTGACTCCGCTTGTCTCTCTCGAGCACCCGAATCTTCCCCACCTCATGCAAAATGTCATACACCACCACCTGAACAGGAAGGATTTTATGCCGAATGCTGACCTGACACCGTGCGTTCCAGGTGAAATTAACGGACTACTAGGCTAACTAGAAAAAGTGTATCCAAACAAAAAACCCCACCGGTATTGAATGCTCCGTACACCCACTCAGCATAACTCAGCCTGGAGAGGAAGGGAACACTGAGGCCCGCCCCATCTGTTTGTACACGTCTATGTTAAAAGGGCAACGAAGCAGAAAATGGTCCATAGTCTCCTCCTTACCTGCACACTCCTCCCGAGGACAGCTACGATCCATCCCACTGCGGAATTTCAAATTGCCCCTAACATAGAGCCTCCCATGGAAGCACAACCAGATCCCTAAATTTAAGGGGGACTCTATCCAAATTAATCAGTCTTAACCCTGCCCTCAAAACTGGGCCTGGGCAATACCTTAAGGCCAGTGGGCCATGAAAGGCTTCGCTCAAGACTCGACTCGTAAGGACTTTCCTCTGAACCGATCTGAGATCTTCAGCCGACAATCGCCACTGCCATAGTAACTTCAGGCACAGAGCAACATAGGCTGGTAGCTGACCACGATGACCCCTGAGATTCTTCACTTGGCCACCTTCTTCCCAAAGTCGCAGAAAAGGCCTAAACCAAGATCTAAATATGCCTGCCCATCCAGGAGGTTCCACTGCAAGCATATTACCAATGTTAAACTTGAGAAAAAGCAGCGAAAAGAAAAGAACTCAGTTGACCATACCTAAGCCACTCTCCCTCCTGGATAGATAGGTGACATTCCTCTTGATGGGGTTCAGTCTGTTCCCCCACAGCATCTGGAAAAACACACTACAGACCCTAGCATAGAGAGACACTGGCAAGATGCAGACAAAGCTGACATACAAGAAGATCAGAATCAGGTAAGTCTTAATCAGATCAACCCTTTCCCTCATAGATAACTTCCATCTCTTCCAGCTGACCACCTTAGTATGGGCAATTTCCAGTCTGCCTTCCCAGTTTTTGAGGCCATAATCGCCGGGTCCGAATTCAATGCTTAGTATCTTAATTTTTTCCTGGGGCACTGGAAAGGTGTCCGGGAGATCAAACCCCTCACCTTCCTTTCCCAGCCAGAAAACTTCACTCTTTTCTTGATTGATCTAGGAGCCCGATGCTTCAGAATACCGTGATGCCAGAGATACCACCTCCTCTGCTTCATCGGTCCCAGTGACAATCACCGACCCATCGTCCGCATAGGCAACAACCCTCAAAGGCGGCTCACCCGGGAGCCCCACTGGTACCCCACACAACATGCTGCATTCTAGTCTCCTGATGAAGGGGTCGATTGCAAACACATAGAGCAGGGGACTCAGGGGACAAGCCTGGCGCACCCCGGAGCCAACCTCAAAGGACTGCCCAACCCAACCATTAACAAGAGGAAAGCTCTCTGCCCCCTTATACAAGACTTTCAACCAATCAACAAAACCACCCGGCAGACCGTACTTACTAAGGAGCAATCACCGGTACTCATGGTTAACACAATCAAAAGCCTTTGCCTGATCCAATGTCAGCAAATACTTTCCCCAGCCTGCAGCCCTGCATCGCTCCAAGGCCTCCCGGACAGCTAAAACCGCTGTGAAGGTGCTCCTACCCTGGACCGAACAGTGCTGATGGCGAGAAAGCAAAGACTCTGCTACTGACGATAGGCGCCAGAAAAATATCTTTGCCAGTATCTTTCTATCGACATTGAGAAGGCTGATGGGGTGCCAATTCTCAATCATGGAAGGATCTTTACCCTTTGAAAGAAGAATCACAGCCGAGTGCCTCATGGAAGAGGGAAGTACCCCCTCAGCAAGGCAGCTGTTAAAAACCTCTACCAAATGTGGGGCCAGAATAGGCTTAAAGCTTTGTAAAATTCAGCTGTCAAGCCATCCGGTCCAGGTGACTTTTTGATGACAAGTTGTTCAATTGCCCTCATCAACTCTTCAACTGTGATCTCCTCTGTCAAATTCATCAATGGGACATCTTCATCATTTAGACCTGGAGTAGAGTCCAAAAAACTTTCCATCCTGTCACGGTCAAGCTCTTTCCTCCCAAGAAGGTCAGCATAAAAGGACCTCATGACCTCAGTATCCCTGACCTGGACTTTGTCAAGGAACCTGTACTATCCTTAAGGCCAACGACCGTTTTAACAGCTACACCTTGTTTGCAGTTCTGCTAAGGGTCAGGCGAGTGGTACTTCCCATAGTCCCTCTCCAGAACCAAAGAGGCATGCCGGTCATATTGACACTTCCTGAGAAGGAGTTTCACATCGGAGATTGCCCCAGGATCTCTTCCTCTCGAGACAAGAATATCCAGCTTCCTCCGTAAACGTTGGTAGGTCATGTATTTATTAAACTGCTTTCTATTAGCTAGGCCCCTGAAGAATCCAGCGATCCTCTTTTTGGTCAGCTCCCACCACTCAGCCTTGCTGCTACAAAAGTCCAGAATGGTCACCTGTGCCTGAAGGAATTCCTCAAAGGATTGTCTAACATGTTCTTCCTTGAGTAGAGTCGAATTCAATCTCCAGATGCCCTTACCCCTCTGAGGGGCGTTTGAAGAATTCAGGACCACAGATAGCATACAGTGATCAGAGAACTCTACTGCCTGCACCACTGGGGGCAAAAAAGCAGAAGTCTCTTTAAAAAAAAAACCTATCTATCCTACTCTGACTATTACCTCGATGAAAGGTGAACCTGGTGTCATCCGGGAGGTGCTTAATGTGCACATCCACAAGACCAGCATCCCTAACCATACTATTTAAAAAAACGCTATCATATCCCAGCCTGTCCTTGAAGTCCTTCCTGTCCTTGGGCCTAGTTACTGTATTAAAGTCACCTCCAAAGACCACTTGCCGGGATGTAAAAAGAAATGGCTTGATCCTTGTAAAAAGGCATTTCCTGTCCCACTTTGTGTGCGGCCCATAGACATTAATTAGGCGCAGGTCCTGCCCTCCCACAAGGACGTCTAAGACCATACTGTCACGGAACGCCCCACACTCCGCTTGAGTGCTTCCGTCATATACCACTTCCTCCCATTCTGTATACAGATATCAGATATTCCAAATGCTTCCAAGCACAAAACAAGGCTACACTTGCTTAGATGCTAACATGAACTAACTCTCTATATGAACCAGAATACAGTCTTATTTACAGGAGAAGATGAGGTTCCCCCCTCCTGCTCATATTACTCTAACAATACAAATGTAACCTAATTAACCTAATTAACATGAGCTAGTTTACTAAATCATTTACCCAGACCAGATGACTCAGAGACATGACCTTTTGCCCAGACTTGTGGGCACCGAGCTTCACAAAGTAACAGAGTTAATTATAAGTACAACCACAGGACATTTTATCACAATAGCAGAAGCTCCAATAAGTGTCAGCCAGTCTCCTACATTGTATAGAGGACAATGTGATCAGCTCTCTCAATTAACATGTTGAGTTCAGAATCAATCAAACCGTGCTGGAGGGACTGCACCACCTTCCCATTTCAGAATGACTACATTACATTTGGGACGCCCAGCAGAAGCCAGAGACCCAAGACCAGATCCCGGGGTGCTCAAAGTGGTAGCCTGTAGGGGAAAACCCCGTTTGGGAGCGGAGCTACCAGGAGCAGAGCGTACCACCTGAGCAAACATAGGCTTGCCAAGGCCCCACACTGAAGTCACATTAGTCTGTACATTATTATCATCATTATTATTATTATTATTATTATCATCTGTTTTAACTGAATTGGCAGAATCTGTAGCAGGACGATTGTCCATCACACTGGTACCGGGGTGATTGTTATCAGTCACAGAAATATTCAATTTCCCATCAGGAATGGTCACAGGTACTGCTGCAATACCAGCTGTCTCCTGATGCTGCGCTGTAGAGTCTTCAGCAGCTCTGGGGCAAACAGCTTTGAACTCAGCTAAAGAAGAGTTAATGGGCTGTGCTGACACCTGTAGTTCCTCCACAGAAATGACATTTTTTAAAAGTAACTCTTGCTGTATTGCAGCATCAGAAGGTACAACATTGCTGCACACAGGATTAGCAGCCTGATTGTCATTTGGCACACGGTCAGCATCAGTGAAAGGCACAAAAACAGTCTTATCCACAACATGGGACTTGGTAGGTTTTACCTTATCAGCAGGGCTGGACTGGGACAAAAATTTGGCCCTGGACTTCACCCAGACTGGCCCACTTTGACAGGTCTCTCCCATGCCGGCTTGCCACCCAAGCCCCCCCCCCACTAGCTATTAGCCGTTCTACATTATTTCTCTTATAGGCAGTACCAGTGGGGAAGCTAGATATTATTTCACCTGGGGCAAAGAATCAGTTTGGTGCCCCCCCCCAATGGAACAAGATTAGGCAGGAAAGTGAGGCCGCCCTCCTTCCAGATCGTATGATGAGCTTCTAAGTGTTGACTCCTGAGCATCATGTCTGCATTCAGGTGCGCTGCATAACTAGCCAGGGAGAGGAGGTGAGCACTGCGGGGGGGACAGAGGACTGGAGGGAGGTAGCGGTCCACTGTCACTGAAATCGGCCCACTGAGCCATCGGCCCACCGGGAAACTCCCTGTAGTCCCAATGGCCAGTACATGCCTGCTTATCAGGTACATCATCAGTAATGTCCTCCTCATTAAACACTAAATGATCCCCCCGCATAGGAGACTCCATTACCTGGATTACCCTCATCATGCCTCCTGAGTCCTGGGAAGGCATGGGGCTGCTTACCTCTCCCTGGGGGGGCAGGGGGTCAGAACTGGGGGTCTCCTCCTCCACCTCCATCTTTGTCATCCTTCCAAACCTCCTGTCATTTCCAAACTTCTCCTTGAAGGGCCCATCTCTGCTTTCCATCATGGCCACAATGGTCTCCTGATGGTCCACACGGACCTTGGCCAATTGGATCTCCGGATCCATGGATCCACGCTTCTGGCTGTGTAAGACCTCACACTGCCTTCGCAGACGCTTCAGCTCCGCTCGTAGCTTATAAAGCTTATCCCTCTCCCTATTTAGGACCTTTATCCCGGCCACCACTCGCTCCCGAATGGCTTTGGAACCTTCATCCTCACCAGGGGTAGAGAGATCGGCATGTACAGAGGAAGGCATGTCACCCGACGGCCCAGGAGATGGCTGCGAGCTTCCAGCAGGAGAGGCCCCGCTGGCCTCCATGGCTTCCCCAGAAAGGGGCTGGGAGAGATTTCACCACCACTCCCCTCTCACACGGATCACCTGGAGGAGCTTCAGAGACTCCTTACTCCTGACACACCTGTGCTCCAATAATGATGGGGCACTATCCCCCCCCACTGACACCATTGATGGGGCATCATTCCTCCCACTGACACCATTGATGGGGCATCATTCCTCCCACTGACACCATTGATGGGGCATCATTCCTCCCACTGACACCATTGATGGGGCATCATTCCTCCCACTGACACCAATGATGGGGCATCATTCCTCCCACTGACACCAATGATGGGGCATCATTCCTCCCACTGACACCAATGATGGGGCATCATTCCTCCCACTGACACCAATGATGGGGCACTATTCCTCCCACTGACACCAATGATGGGGCACTATTCCTCCCACTGACACCAATGATGGGGCACTATTCCTCCCACTGACACCAATGATGGGGCACTATTCCTCCCACTGATACCAATAATGGGGCACTATTCCTCATACTGATAACAATGATGGCTGTATAAAATTTGCCTCAGAACCTGTGCAATTCATATGTGTTTGGGCTTAAAGGGATGAGCTGGCAACCCTAACTTAGGGTAGGGCAGTCACCTGTCCGGGATTCATCTGGACAGTCCGGTTTTGAATCATGTGTCCGGGTTTCAGTCTGCCCGACACATCATTCAGACAGGAATGTCTGAATGATGGGCCGCTAAAGTGTTCGGGTTTGGCTTGAAGAACAAGTGGCAACCCTACATCCATCCCTGTCTGTGACTGAAGTCTTCCCCGTTCTCTCTCCTGCCTCTGAATACACGAAGGTAAATCGGGGTTCTCCAATCACAGTCGGTCACATGGAAAGAAGGAAGTGCCGGTAATCGGCGCTCCTCGCTGACACTGACAGAGTGTGTGGAGAAGAGAGCCGATCAGCAGCATCTCCTCGCAGGGGACAGTTAGAGATGTAATCAGTGCTCTGATTACATTAGAGCGCCAGAGGTGCCAGCAATCAATGCCAGCTAGTGATGATAGTCAGTGCTGGCTTTCAGTGGCACCTATCAGTACTGCCCATCAGTGTCGCTGATCAGTGCCTGCTATCAGTGCTGCCCATCAGTGCCACCTATCCATGCCACTGATCAGTGCCGGCTATCAGTGCCACCTCATCAGCGCCCATCAGCGAAGGAGAGAAATTACTGATTTACAAAATTTACTGACTGAAACTAAGAAAAACCTATTTTTTAAAAAAAAATCTGTTTTTTTTTTGTTTGTTTTTTTATTGTAAAAAATAAAAATCACAGCAGTGATTAAATACCACCAGAATAAAGCTCTATTTGTGTGAAGAAAATGATAATTTTACATGGTTACAGTACAGGGGGGGGCAACGGGGCAATTGCCACCCCCGAGAAATTTGTTGTGGGCCGGGCGGGTGAGAGAGCGGGCGGATGAGAGAGCAGGCGTCTCCTCGAGCAGATGACGGAGTGGGCGGATGAGGGAGCGGGTGGCTCCCCGAGCAGATGACAGAGCGGGCGGATGAGGGAGCGGGCGGCTCCGTGGGAGCACCGGGCAGCTTGGTTTGTGGGCGGGCGTGTGGCTCAGTGTGTGGGCGGGTGAGAGCAGGCTAGGTGTGAGTGGGGGTGGCTGGCCAATAAGAGAGCCGGCATGCAGGGGAGCAGAGAGATGACATTGTCTCTCACTGCCCTGCATCCCTGCAGTAACTTCTGCCCTCACTGTTCAGGCAGCGTGGGCAGCAGAGAGATTACATTATCTCTCTGCTGCCTGATCTGGGTCAAAGATACAAGTGGCAAGCAAAACACCACCTTTTTCTTAGCAGCTACGTGACAATCCGCGAGGTGTGTCAGGTGACGTGGCAAGTGACAATCCTCAATGTGTGGCAAGTGACAATCCGCATCTGGTGGCAGGTGATGTGACAATCTGCAATGTGTGGCAGGTGACGTGGCAAGTGACAATCCTCATTGTGTGGCAAGTGACAATCCGCATCTGGTGGCAGGTGATGTGACAATCTGCAATGTGTGGCAGGTGATGTGGCAAGTGACAATCCTCAATGTGTGGCAAGTGACAATCCGCATCTGGTGGCAGGTGATGTGACAATCTGCAATGTGTGGCAGGTGACGTGGCAAGTGACAATGTGCAAGGTGTGGCAGGTGACGTGGCAATTGACAATCCGCATCTGGTGGCAGGTGACAATCCGCATCTGGTGGCAGGTGACGTGGCAAGTGACAATCCGCAACATGTGGCAGGTGACAATCTGCATCTGGTGGCAGGCAAGTGACAATCCGCAATGTGTGGCAGGTGACGTGGCAAGTGACAATGTGCAAGGTGTGGCAGGTGACGTGGCAATTGACAATCCGCATCTGGTGGCAGGTGACAATCCGCATCTGGTGGCAGGTGACGTGGCAAGTGACAATCCGCAACATGTGGCAGGTGACAATCTGCATCTGGTGGCAGGCAAGTGACAATCCGCAATGTGTGGCAGGTGACGTGGCAAGTGACAATCCGCATCTGGTGGCAGGTGACGTGGCAAGTGACAATCTGCAACGTGTGGCAGGTGACGTGGCAAGTGACAATCTGCAACGTGTGGCAGGTGACGTGGCAAGTGACAATCTGCAACGTGTGGCAGGTGACGTGGCAAGTGACAATCTGCAACGTGTGGCAGGTGACACTGCAAGTGACAATCCGCATCCCGGTGGCAGGTGACGTGGCAAGTGACAATCCGCAACATGTGGCAGGTGATAATCTGCATCTGGTGGCAGGCAAGTGACAATCTGCAACATGTGGCAGGTGACGTGGCAAGTGATAATCCACAATGTGTGGCAGGCGACGGTGGCAAGTGACACGCTCAGGGCTCCCACTGATTCTGCATTATGGTGAGTTGAACCATTAAATTTTATATTACAATATATTCATAGAAATAACAACCATGGTGCTGGGATAATTGAAGCGCCAACACCAGCCATTTCCTCGATAAATTGCCCACAAAAAAACTTATTTTCTGGCAGTGCCCCTCCCGAGACTAGACTCTGTATCCGCCCCTGAGTGTAGCATGAAAGCGCAATTGTCATTCAAAGGGTGACAGCGCTGAAAGCTGAAGATTGGCCTGGGCAGGAAGGGGGGTGAAAATGCCCGGTAGGTAAGTGGTTAAGGAATGTCGGTAGCACACCTCGAGGTGATGAGTGTAGTTGTGCCAAACTAGTTCACCTCTGTGCCGGGTAACGCAACCGTGGTGTGTGTCATTGTTTGCATGGAATATTCAATCGATGGACTTCAATCATGTCGATGTGCAGCCCATTTCTTCCTTCATTCTTCTATGGCAGGCGAGACGGGGGGCTTGTACCCATGTGAGGAGTCTTACACTATTCATTGTGCCTGGAGTCTCTCACCCGCTGTCTACATTACTGCAGCCTATCAGCGCCCATCACTGCTGCCTACCAGTGCTGCCTAATAGTGCCCATCGCTGCTGCCTACCAGTGCTGCCTAATAGTGCCCATCACTGCTGCCTACTAGTGCTGCCTAATAGTGCCCATCACTGCTGCCTACCAGTGCCACCTAATAGTGCCCATCGCTGCTGCCTACCAGTGCCACCTATCAGTGCCCATTACTGCTGCCTACCAGTGCCGCCTATCAGTGTCCATCGCTGCTGCCTACCGGTGCCACCTATCGGTGCCCATCAGAGAATGAGAAAAATTACTTATTTGCAGAATTTTATAACTGAAATTAACAAAAACATATATATTTTTTTTTTTCAAAATTTTCAGTCTTTTTTCGTTTGTTTAGCAAAAAATAAAAACTCAGCAGTGATTAAATACCACCAAAAGCTCTATCTGTGTGAAAAAAAAAATGATAAAAATGTCACATGGGTACAGTGTTACATGACCGAACAATTTATATAAAAAAAGTTGTGCTTGGTGAGTCCCATGTGAAAAAAAATATATAAAATAAGTGAAAAAGAAATGTGAAAAGAAGAATATATGTGAACAACAGCAGAACTCACAATATTGTACACAGCAATAAAACAAAATAAAAATGTGTTTCATCTTTATACCTAAATCATGAATGACTTCTTAAGCGACAACCTCAGTAATAAATACAAATTAATAAACCAAATTATTAGTAAGTGTCCATAGACTCCATAGAAGGTGATTCACAATCAAAGCGCAGATGTCCTCCAGTTCTCAACCACGTGCCGACCAGCGCACGACGGTATACGTCGGCACAATGGCACGGCTGGGCAAATGGGCATACAGATACTTTCCCTTTAAATGCGGCATTGTGGGCACACGCCCGCAGCGTACTCCGTGACCGTGCCTGCGGGTCAGACAGACTCGCTGTCCGCCGGTGGCCCGCGATTGTGTCACGGAGTGGAAGAATGGGGAGATGCCTATGTAAACAAGGCATTTCCCTGTTCTGCCTAGCGACATGACCGGGATCTACTGCTTCCTGTCATCGCCCCCTAGTGTTTAACCCCCTTCCCTGCCAGTGTCATTTACACAATAATCAGTGCATTTTTATAGCACCGATCGCTGTATAAATGGTCAAAAGTGTTCGATGTGTCCGCCATAATGTCGCAGTCACAATAAAAATCACAGTTCGCCGCCATTACTAATAAAAAAAAAATTGTGTAAAATGTATTGAGTCCCCAGGGGAGAAAGTGCTATACAAATTAACTGCTTCAGCCCCGGAAAATTTTACCCCCTTCCTGACCAGAGCATTTTTTGTGATTCGGCACTCTGTCGCTTTAACTGACAAGAATGAACATGCAGATAGTGTCCTGGTCAGGATTTGAACCAAGGACCCCAGTGATGCATGGCTAACCACTAAGCCTCTGTGCTGCCCATATACAGCCTCTGTTCTATAAGGCCCGCCCCCGCTGAGCAGGGTAAGTCAGTGAAGTCCAATAGAGCTCAGAGATGATGCCAAGAAAAAAGTAAGAGGGGTGGAGGGAGAGAGGGGAGGGAAATAAAGAAAGAAAAAAAAAAGGAAAGAATGAAAGAGGGGTGGAGGGAGAGAGAAGAAAAGAAAAAGAAAGAAAGACACTGCACTACAATAACACTGCACTACAATAACACTGCACTACAATAACACACTACAATAACACACTATAATAACAACACACTACAATAACACTGCACTACAATAACACACTATAATGGCACTGCAATATTTATAATATAACTAAATAACTGCGCCCGCGCAGTTTAACACACATCTCCGGTAAAGCCGAGATACCTGAACTCCCACGCCTGTGTGAGAGTGACTTCACGTTGGCCTGGCCAATTAAATTGGGTGGAGATTGGTACCTGGAAGCCACCTGGCCAAAGCTGGCAGTGGCTCCGGGACACCATAGCGCTGGAGCGCTATGAAAAGTATAGATCCGTTTTAAGACTCCTGGCAGTCCTCCTTGGTTGGCCTGCGCTTCTTCACTAGCTGGAATAATTTCCGTAACTGAAGACGGGTCTGATTACTATGAGTTTCGACAATGGGATCAACAGCCAGTGTTGCACTTAGTTGACCAATGGTGCATTGATTTCATTAGTCACTGGTGACATAAGGAAACTTGGTAATGAGAGGATACCACCATTCTGTGGGATGATGTTGCTGTGATCCCTAGGAGGCATGACACTAGGAATGGGAACTTCAGTCTTGTCCATAGCTCTGTTCACATTTTTCCTACAACGTGTGATGCTGGGATGGACAGTAAATGTACTCCATAGTGGCCTAAGGCCAGAACCCATTGCTGAGGTCATGTATTTGGTTGGAAGGATCTCATCACTCCATGGCCTAGTGTTATTCCTGGTAGGTGCAACGCTGGGAATGGGAAAGTCAGCCTCTTCCATGGTGCTCTCCACATTTTCACTTGATGGTGGAATGGTGTCTTCACTTACTGGTTGAATGACAGCACTTGATGGTGGTCGGAACAGTCAACAGAATGGTTTGAAATATATTAGGAGCAGTACCACCAACATGGTGATAAGCCCCAAAACGCATTCTGATCAGTGCTTAGTAGCAATATTTATAAGCAGGGGTGGGACTGTGTTCTCTAATGCCACACACCCCTTAGACCAGACTGACCAGAGCCCGGCGACCACCCATTGGTACCAATCGCCAGCATTTATAGGCAGGGATGGAATTATGTTCTCAAAGTCTGTCCCCCTGCTGTTCCAGATATCAATCAGTAGATAAATGAATCCACATAGCTCCAGGAACATCAAATAACGTCCTAATATTCTGGTCAGGTAATTTTGGAGCAGGATGTACTTCAGAATGAGAAAACTTATTAGGACTGTCAGCTAAACCAGAATGGAGGGCGGTTCAGGAATGAAAACCAGCTGATGGGTTCTGGAGGGTCATTTTCAATTTCTCTTACTATTTCCTCCACTGGCTGCTCCGTCCTCTTCATGTTCTCCTCCTCCATGTAGGTCTCTGGGGACCCTTTGAGGACATGTCTGGGTACAGCCCATGGGTATAGGAGTTTAAAAATCAGTGGAATCTCTGCTGGATGCTGTGTTGTTTCCACAATACCCTCCTCTGGGGACCCTCTGATGACATCTCTGGGGTCCATCTGAGGACATTTCTGGGGACACCCCATGGGTATAAGATTCTAAAAATCAGCGGAAGCTTCGCTGGCTTTTGGGTTGTTTTCACAATCCCCTCCTCTGGGGACCCTCTGACATCTCTGGCCTCCTCCTCCTGCATGCGGGTCCCCGGGGTGCGGGTCAGGAATGAAAACCAGCAGATGGGTTCTGGAGGGTCATTTTCAATTCCTCTTACTGTTTCCTCCACTGGCTGCTCCGTCTTCTTCATGTTTATCCTCCTCCATATGGGTCTCTGGGGACCCTCTGAGGACATCTCTGGGTACAGCCCATGGGTATAAGATTTTAAAAATCAGTGGAATCTCCACTGGCTGCTGAGTTGTTTCCACAATCCCCTCCTCCTGATCCATGTGGACCGCTGGGGATTGTATGATGGTATTTCTGTCTACTCCCCAAGGGAGCAACAGAACAAGAATCACGGCGAGGATTTCGTTCCTTATTTTTTTTAATAGAAAATAACTGACAGGAAATGCCAATTACTATTAATAGAAGATTAGACAATTAATGCCAATCAATAAATTGACTCTCAATTCCAATAACTGGAGATAATGTGACAAAATACAAATCAATCACTCAGAGAGATGCTTTCTGTGTGCAGACCAAGAGTCAACTCACAGATTCTCCCTCTGCACGGCTAGGTACCAGCTGCAGGTCATGTGACCACAATGACATCATAGTGCTTGTTTACTTGGTGTGCTATTTTTAGACCAGCACTGAGAAAACACAGTGCTTGTTTACTCTGTATGCTGCTATTTTTTGACTGCAGGTCACGTGACCACTATGACATCATATTAATGTAATCAATAATAGCACCTTGCTCCGAACTATAGCAACAGCTCCTCTTTTCAGGACAGAACAAGGCAAAATCACAATAACAGCCCAAATCCCCCAAATGATCTCCCCACTATGAAAATCACCTTTTGAAACGTGCAAGGGTCCAGGTCACCTATCAAGAGACTTAAAATTCTTCGCCACCTTAAGAGACTTAATACCAACATTGGGCAAGGAAGAACGAGGAAATCTGGAAGCCGCACACCGGTATGATAAGTGCTTTTATTAATGAAAAACTGGATCATGTAAGTATACAAAGCACTACAGCAGGAGTGTACAGAGATCAGCTAAGCACCTGGGACTCTCTCCCTTGAAGGATCTACACTGGTTTTTCTGTCCAACGATACAAACCTACCTGAGCGGTGGAACTTTTTCTGCTTAATTTGCATCTCTGGATTAAAACCAACATTGCCCTACTCCAGGAGACCCACCTATCGGCCCCCGATTTCCATTGTAGGCACTGTCCTAGTCTCCAATGCCATTGGACGCAAAGCAGGGGTTCTCATCTTGTCCGTAGACACTGACAGTCTGGGACACTTCCTCTCAGCACACATTCACTTAGGAAATAGAGATCTGGTAATATCAAACATATACCCTGGTAAACATTTCTTTGGAGAGATTTCCACCTGGCTACTACGCAACCCGCACATCCCACATATAGTTGGAGGAGACTTCAACACCACTCAACACCCGACAGATGACAGATCCACTCCCAAACGTCCCTGAGATGTAACTAAACCTTGCAATCCAAGGCACTTCGCATCCACTATAGACTCTCTCCACTTCCAAGACATTTTGTGTCTCCTACTCCCAGCTGGCACGGAATTCACTTTTTACTCTAATCCACACAACGTTTTCAGACTACCTCTTCTGTACTGATAGCCTCGTCCCAATGATCTCCGGTGCAGTTATCCATGACATAGCCATATCAGACTATGCAAACTATAAGACGGCTAGTACCAGACTCCGCCTGACACAGCACTCTCTATATACGGTAGACCAGGGCTTTTTTTTCTCAAACAAGAGGTGCTGGAACTCCAACCACGACCCCCCAAAACCCCTTCACCCAACCACACCCCTCCAAATCACATCAAATAGTGGGTGTGGTCAGTCAAATTTCACGAACAGTAGCAGGGTCTTAAAGGGGCATTAAACACCAGGATTGCATTACATACAGAGTGCAGAGTTCAGGGGGGTTACACACCGAGTGCAGAGCTGTCACTTGTAAACACAGAAACTTGACTTCTGTGTGTACAAGTGATTGTGGTGAGCAGCCCCCCCCCCAAGGGTCTGAGCCAGAGGTGGTGGAACTGAGTTCCACCACGTTCCCCCTGAAAAAAGCCCATAGACTCCTCTGAAAACAGAAAGGAATGACAGGCAGCAAAAAGTGCTTTTGACACTTGGGCAGATACACTCGAACTGACAAAAAGAGCCCATATGGACGCCACTCTTCACAAATTTGGCAACAAAGCGGACAAATTGCTAGCAAGGCTTTGCAAGGGCCCTTTCCGCCCAACATATATTACCTCCCTACGAGACACCTCAGGCACCATTAAATCCTCGCAACAGGGCATCAATAAAGTCATGCTACAATACTATTCATCATTATATGCTTCTGACCCCATAGACAAGACAATTGCAAAATCCTTCCTTGATAGAATATCTACACCCACCGTCACCCCCTTCCAACTTGAGGCCCTAAACACACCCATCTCTCTATCCGAAATATCTACAACCATTCACAATCTAGCTCCCTCTAAAGCACCGGGCCCTGATGGGTTTACACGGAAATTCTATAAAACCCAACAAAAAAGAAAACTGAACCCACCCTTCACAAGGTTTACTGTGGTATATGGTCAGGCACACCCTACTTCCATACGGGGAATCAGGCCATCGTCAAATTACTTTCAAAGAAGGGCAAAGGCCCCCAAGCTCCTACTGACCCATATCACTCCTAAACCTGGACGTTAAAATCCTCTCAAAAATTGTAGGTACCAGACTAGCCACTACTACTCCATGAAATTCTCAATAACCCACCCTTACTCCTTGGTAGCCCTTCTTCACTGCAAATGGAAATCTGTTCCCTCATCCTTACAACAAAATCTCCTCTTACGGGACACAGCCATAGCCTGGAAAGAAGTAGGAAAAAGCCTTAAACTCTCTCCCTTCATGTCCAGGCATCATCCAATCCAAGGAAACCCAAGCTTCCCTCCGGGAATGGAGCATGAACCTTTCTCCATCTGGCAACAAAAAGGCCTCACAAAATTCTCCACCCTATGCGATGTGGAAATAGGGCGCCCCAAAAACTTTTCAGTCACCCCTGAAACATTCTCCCTCCCCCAATCTCACGTTTTCCATTTTGGGCAATGTGTCAGCTTTATACGGAATTCATGCAGAGAGGAACGCAAGAGATTTAAAGTGACCATTACAGACCTACTGCTCCAAGATGACGCCTATGCAATATCAGACATCTACAAACCTCTCCTACAAAAAAACACTCCTACGATAGCATCCTCGTCAGCAGCAAGCTGGGGTAGAGACTTTCCTGACACAGAAATAGTAGATAAACTTCTACTAGGATACAACAAAATCCAACAACTGATCCCCAACGAATCATGGAGAGAAACCAAACTAAAGATTCTTCACTGCGCCTATATACCCTTCCTCTCAGACAAAAAGGACCAGGGCACTGCCAACTGCCCCCTATGCCACTAGCCGAGACCATCCCTAACTCACCGTTTCTGGACATGCACCTTCATCTTCACCTTCTGGGATCAAGTAATCTCCTACATATTTGATGTAACCCTGCTGAAACGACCTAAAGACCCCCTGCTCCTCATCTTCAGGTACTGGGACAATCAACTACTACCATGGTGCCCCAACACACACCCACCACACAAGGACTGGGCCTTAATCTGTCTCTTAGTTGCTAGAACATCTATCTTAAACGCCATGGAACGTCCCACACTCCGCTTGAGTGCTTTCATCATATACCACTTCCTCCCAGTCTGTATACAGATATCAGGTATTCCAAATGCTTCCAAGCACAAAACAAGGCGACACTTGCTTAGATGCTAACATGAACTAACTTTATTTAGAACCAGAATACAGTCTTATATACAGGAGAAGATGAGGTTCCCCTCTCCGGCTCATATTACTCTAACAATACAAACGTAACCTGATTAACCTAATTAACATGAGCTAGTTTACTAAATCATTTACCAAGACCAGATGACTCAGAGACATGACCTGTAGGACACAGACTTGTGGGCACCAAGCTTCACACAGTAACAGAGTTAATTATCATAACCAGAGGACATTTTCTCACAATAGCAGAAGCTCCAATAGGTGTCGGCCCGTCTCCAACATTGTATAGAGGACAATGTGATCAGCTAATTGACTATTCAACACACATTACCTTAAACATCAACACAGGGTTAATTAGAATGAACAACAATGAGTTGAATACCCTTAGAACCTGTGGTAAGCCAGACTAAACTCATTTACATTAAACACATTATAGCTGACATCAGACAGGTGAGTGGAGTTGATGACACCAGCATCTCCTCACAGTATGTGTCCCAACAGTATGAATCAGTCTTATCAGCAGGGGGCTGCTGGAGGAATCCCCCCTCCCTCTTCAGGGACACACATCCCAAATGACCACAGCAAGGAGTCCCCAACAGAATCAAACAACATACAATACATACATATATACACGACTGAGTCCGATTAGTACAGTTCAGACTGGATTTCTAATTCACCTCACATAGAGTATTGTTCCATTGAAAATCCAGGGCCCATAATCAAAAGGCAAGAGGCTTGCATTCAGTCCTCTCCAACAGCCTCTGTCCCGGCTAGGTCTGTCACATTAAAAAATTGGACTTCCACCCACTGTTCAAAGATTTCACAAATCAAAGGGAAACTTTTACACTTTTTGCACGAAGATAAACTCAACACCAGCCGCAAACACGAAGCATCCAATGCACAATTCTACTCCAGATGGCAGGCCTTCATGAAATTGACATTGTCTCAAGAGGAAGTCGAAAATTTTGAAAAAAATTCATTCTCATACTATGGGGCTCTCCCAACATCCCCAGGGAAAGTGGTCAATTCCAACAACCAACCCACACCAGGGCCGGATTAACATAGGGGCTGGTGGAGCTGCAGCTCCAGGCCCCTCCCTCAATATAGGCCCATGGCAGTGGCTTATGAATATCTGTGTGCTTTCCTGAAGGAAGAGGAGGCCTCTGTGCACACATGGAGGAGACAAGTGTTAGTGCAGCCGAGTCCTGTCTCTGTCGATGCCCGACTCCTATCACAGGATCTGTTCCACTCACACAGATCCTCCTCAGTGTCTGGGAGCTGTCTGGGGGAGGGGCGCTGATGTTCTCGTAACCAGCAGGAGCCCGGGAGGAAGGACATCTCCCATGCTGCTGTTGAGATAAGGTCAGTACATTTGTTAGGAAGGTGTTTTATTGTGCTAGGGGAAAGACTGCTGCTTCCCCCCATGTAATGTGCTCTCTTGTGCCCAGTGCCCCCATGTCATGTGCATTGCAGTGCCTCCATGTAATGTGCTGTGCCCACCATGCCATGTGCATTGCAGTGCCCCCATGTAATGTGCTGTGCCCACCATGTCATGTCATGTGCATTGCAGTGCCCCCATGTAATGTGCTGTGCCCACCATGTCATGTGCATTGCAGTGCCCCCATGTAATGTGCTGTGCCCACCATGTCATGTCGTGCATTGCAGTGCCCCCATGTAATGTGCTGTGCCCACCATGTCATGTCATGTGCATTGCAGTGCCCCCCATGCAATGTGCTGTGCCCACCATGTCATGTCATGTGCATTGCAGTGCCCCCATGTAATGTGCTGTGCCCACCATGTCATGTCATGTGCATTGCAGTGCCCCCATGCAATGTGCTGTGCCCACCATGTCATGTCATGTCATGTGCATTGCAGTGCCCCCCATGTAATGTGCTGTGCCCACCATGTCATGTCATGTGCATTGCAGTGCCCCCATGTAATGTGCTGTGCCCACCATGTCATGTGCATTGCAGTGCCCCCCCCATGTAATGTGCTGTGCCCACCATGTCATGTCATGTGCATTGCAGTGCCCCCCCATGTAATGTGCTGTGCCCACCATGTCATGTGCATTGCAGTGCCCCCATGTAATGTGCTGTGCTCACTATGTAATGTGCAGTGCCCACCATGTCATGTGCTGTACATTGCAGTGCCCACCATGTAATGTGCTGTGCCATGCAGTGATCCCACCAAGTAATGCACAGTGCCCACCATGTAATGTGATGTGCCATGCAGTGCCCACCATGTCATGTGCTGTGCCCACCCTGCCATGTGTTGTGCCCAGCATGTAGTGTGTTGTGCCTACTGTGCAATGTGCTGGGCTGTTCAGCAGTGCCCACCATGTCATTTGCAGTTCCTAACATATAATGTGCAGTTGCATTGCCCATCATGAAATGTGCTATGCCATGCAGTGCCCACCATGTAATGTGTTGTGCCATTCGGTGCCCACCATGTAATGCGCTGTGCCATGCAGTGCCCACCATGTAATGCGCTGTACCCACCATGTAATGTGCTGTGCCATGCAGTGCCAACCGTGTCATGTGCAGTGCCCACCATGTAAATTACTGTGCAGTGCCCACCCTGTCGTGCTGTGTTGTGCCCACCATGTCATGTGCTGCGCCATGCAGTGTTTATTATGTAATGTGCTGTACCCAGCATGTAATGTGCTGTACATTGTCCACCATGTCATGTGCTGCGCCATGCAGTGCTTATCATGTAATGTGCTGTACCCAGCATGTAATGTGCTGTACATTGTCCACCATGGCATGTACCGTGCAGTACCCACAATGGAATGCGCTATGCAGGGCTCACCATGTCATATGCGGTGTCCACCAATTAATGTGCTGTGCTCACAATGTAATGTGCTGTGCTGTGTCATGCAGTGCCCACCATATCATGTGGTGTCATGCAGTGCCCACCTTGTCATGTGCTGTGCAGTGCCCACCATGCCATGTGCAGTACCCAACATATAATATGCTGTGCCCACCATATAATGTGCTGTGCAGTGCCCACTTGTAATGTGCAGTGCCCACCATGTAATGTGCTCAGCTGTGCCCGCCATGTCATGTGCTGTGCCCACCATATAAAGTCCTGTGCCCACCGTGTGCATGTGCTGTGTTGTGCCCACCATGCAATGTGCTGTGTTGTGCAGTACCAACCATGTCATGTGCTGTGCCCACCATATAATGTACTGTGCCTACCTTGTAATGTGCTGTATTGGGCAGTGCCAACAGTGTAATGTGCTGTGCCCGCCATGTAATGTGCTGTGCTTCGCCCACCATAAAATATGCTGTATCCATGTATCCACCATGTAATGTGTAGTGCCAACCATGTAATGTACTGTGCTATTCCCCCCCCCCGTGTAATGTACTATGCTGTGCCCCCCACAGACTCACCCCCTCACTCTCACCCCCCCCCTCTCTCTCTCTCTCTCTTTCACCCCCTCACTCTCACCCCCCCTCTCTCACCCCCTCTCTCTCTTTCACCCCCCTCACTCCCACCCCCCCTCTCTCTTTCACCCCCTCTCTCTCTCTCATCCCCTCTCTTTCACCCTGTTCTCTCTCTCACCCCCTTCATCCCCCATTCTCTCTCTCTCTCGCCCCCTTCAACCCCCTCTTTCCTACCACCCTCTCTCTCTTTCACCCTCTCTCTATTCCCCTTTCTCTCACCCCCTCTCTCTTGTCCCCATCTCTCTCATTCACCCCCTTTCTCTCTCTTTTCCCCTCCCTCTCATCCCCTCTCTTTCAGCCCCCTATCTCGCTATCACCCCCCCTTCTCTCTCTCTCTCTCTCTCTCTCTCTCTCTCTCTCTCTCTCTCTCTCACACCCCTCTCTCTCACACCCCTCTCTCTCTTTAATTTAATTCAACAAAAAATTGTTTGCGTTTTCATTTTATTTATTTTCATAAAAAGGCCCACCAAAATCCTTAGCACCAGGCCCACGTTGCTCTTAATCTGGCCCTGCCCACAACCTGTGGGATTTGAAGTTCTAAAATCATCCTTCAGGACCTCCCTCCTTTCCTCGACAATGCCTCAATCACCAACACTCTGACCAAGAGCACCCAGCTCATAACTTCAGTCACAGCCCTAGTGTCATCCTCTCTCGCTTTTACAGTATAAACCTTGGTGTACACCCCCCCATCACCCCAACTTCCCCAACCATCACCCCAACTTCCCCAACCATCACCCCAACTTCGCCAACCATCACCCCAACTTCACCAACCATCACCCCAACTTCACCAACCATCACCCCAACTTCCCCACCCTCCCCCTCTTTTTGTTACACCCTGTAGTTTTTAGGGACCCTCTACAGCTGATCCATCCAGTTCTCTCTGCATGGTAGTTACTTCGCTGTCTTGTTGTATCTTACTCCTGTTTTATAATCCACCCATGTACACAACGCCTATGCTACATGGTTTGTTTCGATTGTTTTATGAAACTATATTACCATTATTGTTATAACCTGTATTGAAATTTCCTTCAATAAAATCTATTGAAAAAGAAAAAAAAAATCTATATAGAGGAATGGGGATCTCCTTCCTCCTGCTGGTGACCCCTCTAGTGATCTAAAGATCTACTGTATATAATATATATATATATATATATATATATATATATACACACACAATGCCTTGAAAAAGCATTCATGGTGTGTATGTGTGTATATATATATATATATATATATATATATATATATATATATATATATATATATATATATATATATATATATATATATAATTTATTTATATTATATATACACTCCTCACTGGCCACTTTATTAGGCCCACTTTGCTAGTAGCGGGTTGGACCCGCTTTGACCTTCATTCTTGGTAGCATAGATACAACAAGGTGTTGGTAACGTTCCTCAGAGATTTTCCTCCATAGTGACATGATGGCATCATGCAGTTGCTGCAGATTTGTTGGCTGCACATCCATGATGCCAATCTCCCGTTCCACCACATCCCAAAGATGCTCTATTGGAGGAGGTGTGGTGAGTGTGGAGGCCATTGGAGGACAGTGAACTCATTGTCCAGTGGTGAGATGATTGGAGCTTTGTGACATGGTGTATTATCCTGCTGGAAGGAGCCATCAGAAGATGGGGACACTGTAGTCATAAAGGGATGGACATGGTCACCAACAATATTCAGGTAGGCCGGAGCGGTTAAACCATACTCAGTTGGTACTAAGAGGCCCAAAGTGTGCCAAGAAAACATCCCCCACACCATTACACCCCCACCACCAGTCTGAACCTGTGATAAAATGCAGGATGGATCCATGCTCCAAAATTCTGACCCCACCATCTAAACGTTGCAGCTGAAATCCAGACTCAGAACTAAAGATCATACGTCGACTATTCGAGCCATATAGCGATTCAAGCTGCACTTGGACCAATAGTCATTCAATGGCTCAACGGACGGACTTGCCTACACACGACCGGACTTTCCAGCAGACTAGGTCCGCCAGTCTTCCCGACGGACTTTCGCCGGAGTTACGGCAGATTTTCAGAATGAACGGACTTGCCCACACACGGACAAGTCCGTTAATTTTGAACATGACTAAGGGTACAACGGGACTAGAAAATGAAGTCAATCTCGCCGCTTTTATTGGCGAGATTGGCACCTTGCGAGCCCCGTCGTGGGGCATACCAAGCCCTTAGGTCTGGTATGGATTTTAAGGGAAACCCCCTATGCAGAAAAATCGGCGTGGGGTCCCCCCAAAATCCATACCAGGCCTGATCCGAGCACACAGCCAGGCCGGTCAGGAAAGGGGGTGGGGATGAGCGAGCGCCCCCCCCCCTGAACCGTACCAGGCCGCATGCCCTCAACGTGAGGGGGTGGGTGCTTTGGGGGAGGGGGCGCCCTGTGGCCCCCCCACCCCAAAGCACCTTGTCCCCATGTTGAAGAGGACAAGGGCCTCTTCCCGACAACCCTGGCCATTGGTTGTCGGGGTCTGCGGGCGGGGGGCTTGTCGGAATCCGGGAGCCCCTTTTAATAAGAGGGCCCCCAGATCCCGGCCCCCCACCCTATGTGAATGAGTAATGGGGTACATGGTACCCCTACCCATTTACCTGAGGGAAAAAGTGTTAATAAAAAAACACACTACACAGGCACACGCAGCCTGACATCTAATAAGGAGCTGGCAAGGAGAGGATTAAGTTGCCAAGAGAAGGATAAATCTAATCCAGACAAAACATGTTCGATCCATGGGACTGCACCGCCATATCATTCTCTTGGCAATGTAATCCTCTCCTTGCCAGCTCCTTATTAGATGTCAGGCTGCCTTTCCTTTTCTTTATTGATGTTGCCTTACATGGCCTGTTTGTCCTGGGGTTGCCACATCTGTCATGAATGAAGCATGCGCCCAGTGAAGCTCCCATCCTCCATGTTTGTTACCGATCAGTGACCCCCGGCTGGGAATTGGATGATGTCTGTAATTACAATCAGGAATTGGAGCCGCTGATATCAGCCTGCCAGTGAAGGGCGTTTTACGATGAACTCAGACCTCAATGGGGGCATTGTTCCGGGGAGGAGAGGGGTCTGTGCCAGGGATAAGGGGCCCCTTTTCTTTGCCTGGGGGCCCCTCCAGAACACAGTAGAATGTGGGGTCAGCACAACGACCTCTTGTTCCAATGTGGTGATGGCACGTTTCATGGAAAACCATTCTGGGGAAACAAAAAAGGAAATTATTACGTAAGAGCAAAAAAAATCTCTGCTTGTTTATAAAATACATGTTACATTATATATATATATATATATATATATATATATATATATATATATATATATATATAACCATAAGTCGTGGTCCGATGACTGAGACAGTTATGGATCACATAAACACGCGATAAGACTTACAACATAAATAGACCTGAAGTGTGGCTTGGTGGTCTGGTCGGTATGCCCAGAAAAGGGGGCATACCTAAGAAAAGTAATGGGTAGTTTATGGAGAAGGAAGTGCTGAGAAGTGCCCTGAAAAAGGGAAGGGCATCGCGCACTGGAACCGACAAAGGGCATGGACGAGCGGGCTGCTTAAATACCCTCCGGGCTCCTCCCATAAATTCAGGCCACCATACAGGCCTTCTTATTTATGGTCGTGGCCCTATGACCGAGACAGATATGGATTACAAAAAACACGCGATGAGACTTACAACATATATAGACCTGAAACGTGGCTTGGTGGTCTGGTCGGTATGCCAAGAAAAGGGGGCAAAAGACTCAGATAGGGAAATAACTCTTTATTAATTCTTGTGGTTATTTAGCCAGTTTGGTGAAGCCATTTCCGCCTGAGGATTTGGGATGCATGCGACAAAGCAAGCGGACTTCCATCGGCCTAGTTTCTTGATTATGTGGTCTGGTACTCTATGCTGGGATGCGGCTGAAGCTGCTCCCATCTGGAAGGAATGTCCAGAGAACTGACTGGGGTTGAAGCCCAAGTTACTTAGGAGGATCCTGACATGCCTGATAAACTGACTGCCATTCAGGGGGCTGGACAGAAAGGGTAGCAACGGGCTACCATCAGATTGGCTGGGTAGATGGAACAGTAGCCAGGCATTGTTGGTCTGAAACGTATTATTGAATAGGAGAGCAGCTCAGGATCATTAAACAAAATGCAACAAAACCACAACAAAAAGATACAAAACATCAACAAAAAGAAAGATACAAATTTTTTTTTTTTTCAAATTGATTATTAAACAGGATGCAAAATAAAATAAACAAAAAAAAAAAAGCAAGAAAAAGATACAAAACAACAACAAAAAAAGATAAATCAACAACAAAAAAGATACAAAAACAACAACGACAAGTATTTCCAAAGTGATCAGTGGTGGTGTCTCTTTTTCAGATGACCGGAGGGGCAGGGAGGGAGGCCAACCTCATCCAGCAGACCTTTTGCTAAAAAAACAATAAAAAGATCCAAAAAAAGCAATAAACAGCAAAATAGATACAAACATAATATAAACATTTTTAAAAAAACAACAACAAGGAGTATTTCCAAAGTAATCGTTGGTGATGTCTGTTTTTCAGATGACCGGAGGGACAGGGAGGGAGGCCAACCTCGTTCAGCAGACATTTTCTTAAAAAAAAACAATAAAAAGATACATAAAACAACAAAAAAGTACAAAAGTGACAAAAAAGTTACAAAGACAACATCAAAGAGTAGTCTTGTCCAGCAGACCTTTGCTAAAAAAAAACAAACAATAAAAAATATACAAAAAACAACAAAAAAAGATACAATAAACAGCAAAAAAAGATACAAAAATGGGAAAAAAGTTACAAAAACAACAAGGAGTATTTCCAAAGTAATCAGTGCTGATGTCTGTTTTGTCTGTTTTTCAGATGGCTGGAGGGACAGGGAGGGAGGCCAGCCTCATCCAGCAGACCTATGCTAAAAAAAAAACAATAAAAAGATGTGAAAAACAACAAAAAAAAGATAGAATAGACAGCAAAAAAGATATAAAAACAACCATAAGGAATATTTCCAAAGTAATCAGTGCTGATGTCTGTTTTTCAGAAACAAGGCGGTCAAGTTCCCTCCGCAAATGCTGGTAGGTGATATACTTATCTTGCTGCTTCTTTCTTCCTATAGCCCCTTTCACACGATCGGACCGTTCAGGTCCGCCTGTCAGTTTTGACGGCGGACCTGAACGAGCGCTCCATGTTAGCCTATGGAGTGACGGATGTCAGTGGAGACATGTCCGCTGACATCGGACCCGGTCCGCAAAAAGCAGATGGATGGCCCTACGTCCGGATCCATTGCTATCGGATCGGGTGAGATCTGATGAAAATGGACATGCTGTCCGTTTTCATCCGATCCCTCCATAGGCAGCAGCGGCGCCTGACAAGCCCCTCCCCGCTCAGTGAGCAGAGAGGGACCTGTCATCCCGCGGCTCAGCGGAGGTCAACGGAGAGATCCCCCGCTGAGCCGGTGGACCGAGGCGGGCTCCGTGGAAGCGGAGTCCGCCTCGTGTGAATGAGGGCTATCACCTTGAAAAGCCCAGCAGTCTGCTGTTTTACAAGCTCCCACCATTCTGACTAATGCCGCGTACACACGAGCGGACTTTACAGCAGACTTGGTCCGGCGGACCAGAGTCCGTCAGACAATTCGATCGTGTGTGGGCTCCAGCGGACTTTTTTTCCCCAAAAGTTACACGGACCTAGAAATGAAACATGTTTCAAATCTTTCCGACGGACTCAAGTCCGGTCGAAAAGTCCGCTCGTCTGTATGCTAGTCAGACGGAAAAAACCAACGCTAGGGCAGCTATTGGCTACTGGCTATGAACTTCCTTGTTTTAGTCCGGTCGTACATCATCACGTACGAATCCGTTGGACTTTGGTTGATCGTGTATAGGCAAGTCCGTTCATTCGGAAAGTCCGTCAAAGTCCGCCGGACCAAGTCTGCCATAAAGTCCGCTCGTGTGTATGCGGCATTACTGTTGCAAAAGTCTAGGATCGTTACCTGTGCTTGAAAAAAATACTCAAAAGATTGTCTTCCAGGAGGGCCGAATTCAATCTCCAGATACCCCTAGGTGGCATGTCTGAGACATTCAGAGTCACAGAATACAGTGATCGGAAAACTCCACTGCCTGACACACAGGTGCCGAAAAAGCAGAGTCTCCCTTTAAAAAAAACCTATCCTACTCTGACTACTACCTTGCTGAAAAGTGAACCCCGTGCTGTCTGGGCAGCGCTTAATATGCGCATCTACCAGACCTGCTTCGCTAACTACCGCATTGAGAAAAATGGTGTCATAGCCCAGCTTATCTCTGAAACCTCTCCTGTCTTTAGACCTAGTAATGGTGTTGAAATCACCTCCGAAGATAACCTGCTGGGCCGTAAAAAGAAAAGGCTTAATCTTTGTAAAGAGGCATTTCCCCTCCAACTTTGTCTGGGGACCATAGATGTTAATCAGGCGCAAGTCCTGCCCCTTCACAAAGACGTCTAAAACCATGTATCTCCCTATCTCTACCTCAATTACCTGTCGGCATGTTACCATACCAGAAAAAAGGACCGCAACTCTGCTGCAAGGCTCGGCCTCAAGAGACCAAAATGAGGGACCACGTCTCCACTCCTTCTTTGCCAGATGTATATCGGCCAGACTACTCAAATGGGTCTCTTGCAAAAACAAAATATCAGCATCAAACTCGCTGAGCAAAAATAAGGCCATATGACGAGCACTTACTGATCTTAAGCCGGCAACATTAACGGTTGCCACTTTTAACGGAGTGGGAACTGCCATTAGGGTAAATGAGGCAGCCGTTTCTTATCCTGACTACTCCCTCTTCCTGGAGAACCAGCGCGCTTCATTGCACCCTGGCACTCATCATCCATAGAGGACGCTGACCTGAACGAGTCCCATTCATCGTCATCATCATCATCTGACAGGACCCCAAACTTATTTTCTAAAGGCAAAACTTTAGGATTTAAGGTAACTGACCCCCTTTTTTTCCTTCTTTTTGCCCCTCCTCCTCCTATCCTCCAACCACTCCATATCATCCTTAGACAAACCAGAATCAACAGCCTCCCCTTCACCCCTCTCCACCCCACTCTCCCTTCCCTTATCTACCACCAGGCCAGCCTCTCCACCATCCTCCCTACTCCTCTGCACCCCACGATCCTCAATAGAAACCCTGCAGCATCGAGGGAGGGGGACTGGCACTGCACTTGATTCACCTGCCTCAGCACCTCTTGCTGCCTCTGTAATTTTAGAAGACATAGACACAGAAGGATTGGACACATTCTCTGCAACTGATACCTTACCTACAGACTGGGAAGACACAGACATACTGGGTATTGTCACAGATTGGGGCACCACAGACTGGGAAGACACAGACACATTGGGTATTGGCACAGACTCGGATGGACTCACAGGCACTCCAGCTGCTGAGCATCCTCCATGTCCAGGAGGAAGAACTCTCTCATGAGCTCAGGCTTGTTGTGCATTGCCTCAGGACACTGACTGTAAGGATTTCCCACCGCATTGCACAGATTGCACCTGATAATATTACAGTCCATTGCCAAATGTCCTATACCCTGACACAGAGAGCACTTCATCACTGGACAGGAGGATACAAGATGCCCTTTATCACCACATTTGTTGCAGAGCTTCGGCTGGCCTGGGTAGAAGATGGTCCAATCATCCAAAATCTTTTTTAGGGGGCTCAGGACGTCTCCATACCTCCTCAACCATACAGATAAATCCCCTTGTGGTATGGATTCATTATGGACAAGACTTGTCACCATTTTAATGAGTGGCTGGCGTGATATAAGCTTGGGGATGAGCCCTTTCCAGTCCGGCAGGCCCCTACACACGTGTTCATACTTCTCCCAAAATATGTCCAAAGACTCCGGACGGATAAAGGACAAATCATACTCATAGGAACCTCCTGGACTGATCAGGGCGAAGATATCTGTGGGCCTAAACCCCATCTGCAGAATCTTATCCACCACTGCCCTCCTATGTGGAGGAAGTCCTCTACCCTCCCATTTTAATTGAACAACATTCCTCCTTTTAAACAGGGAGGAAGATAAAACATTCCCATATTCCTTCCCTTCTTGCTCCCCCTTCCCAGATCCTCTAGCAGCAACACCAGCATAAGTTTTTCTTACACCAGCAGCATTTGCAGTCTTGTCCTTAGACACAATCAAATCTGCTGGCAGAGAGCGTGAATCAGCTGTGATAGCAGTCTTCTGATTAGTAGAGGCAGGGCCCTCCCCCTTCCCCTCCTCTGAACACTCAGCTTCAATCCTGACCACTGCAGACTCCCAGCATCTCCTCCACCATTTACAGGAACAGCTGCTGTGCCTGGTCCAGGCAAAGTCACTGTATTGTCCATGGACCTCTCTGCATACTGAAGCTGACAGTTATTATCAGATGTTATTTTATGTTGGACATTGTCTATGGGTCTGGGCTGACTGCCTGTAGCACTACAACCCTCAGCAAGCCCATTGTCCTTTAAAGTTCCCAGATCTGTACACCTGCTGTGCCCATTATGAGGGGTTCCCACAATTCCTGTGCTGAGTTCCCGGGTCTGTACACCTGCTGTGCTCATTATGAGGGGTTCCCACCATCCCTGTGCTGAGTTTCAGGGTCTGTACACCTGCTGTGCCCATTATGAGGGGTTCCCACCATCCATGTGCTGAGTTCCCGGGTCTGTACACCTGCTGTGCCCATTACGAGGGGTTCCCACCATCCCTGTGCTGAGTTCCCGGGTCTGTACACCCGCTGTGCCCATTATGAGGGGTTCCCACCATCCCTGTGCTGAGTTCCCGGGTCTGTACACCTTCTGCGCCCATTATGAGGGGTTCCCATCATCCCTGTGCTGAGCTCCCATATGGTAAATTGGGACAGTGTGGGATTTGTCTTGTCTATGATCTTCTGTATCTTGCACAATGCTGAGCACAAAGCTAGCCAGTTCTTGTGCATTCTGTTCAAAAGTTCATAACTTTTGTTTTCCCTCTTGGGGGATGTTGGGGGGGATCCTGGATTCCTCTGCTCCCCATCCATCCAACCATCATCAGAAGAATGTGGATGAGATGTGCAAGACTGTTCTGGGCTGGAGGTCCTCATAACACAAACGCCAAATGAGAACAGCGACCCCAGCGAGGATTCTGGGAGCTGTGCCAACATGACAGACTCATCTGTGTCCCAGTCATGTGACCTCCCCAGACCGACGCTGTGCTGGGCGAGGAGACACAACAGATGGTGGCATAGGAGGATCGGGGTGGCCGTGTGTGTGATCCTCTCCGTCTCGCAAGGTAAGTGGATTTCCTGCCAAGGGGAGGTGACGCTTTAACCACTTCAACACCGGGCACTTTCACCCCCTTCCTGCCCAGGCCAATTTTCAGATTTCAGCGCCGTCACACTTTGAATGACAATTGCGTGGTCATTAAAATAAAAATGTGTTGCGCTTTCATATCCTTATTCATAAATCACTATGAATGACTTATTAAGTGACAACATGAGTAATAAAACCGCCTCACGGAAGAAGTCCATTCGGATGAAACGTTTGTCAGGCTAGGCAAGGGAGCAGCGGTGACGTCGTGCCGCCCGTGGAGGGTGTGAGACGGATGTTGTGTTTTCCTAATGCCTGTTTTAACCACTTCAACCCCGGAAGAATTTACCCCCTTCCTGACCAGAGCACTTTTTGTGATTCAGCACTGCGTCGCTTGTGCGACGTCGCACCTAAACAAAATTGACTTTTTTTCCCCACAAATAGAGATTTCTTTTGGTGGTATTTGATAATCTCTGCGCTTTTTACTTTTTATGCTATAAACAAAAAAAGACCGACAATTTTGAAAAAACAAAACAATATTTTTTTACTTTTTGCTATAATAAATATCCCCCAAAAATATATAAAAAAGCGAATTCCTTTCTCAGTTTAGGCCGATATGTATTCTTCTACATATTTTTGGTTAAAAAACCCTCCGAAATAAGCGTATATTGATTGATGGTTTGCACAAAAGTTATAGCGTCTACAAAATAGGGGATAGATTTATAGCATTTTTGTTATTATTTATTTCTTTTTATTAGAAATGGTGGCGATCTGCGATTTATATTGTGACTGCGACATTATGGCGGACACATCGGACACTTTTGACACTATTTTGGGACCATTGACAATTATGCAGCGATCGGTGCTCTAAAAATGCACTGATTACTGTGTAAATAACACTGGCAGGGAAGGGGTTAAACACTAGAGGGGGCGATCAAGGGGTTAAGTGTGTCCTAGGGAGTGATTCTAACTGTGGGGGGCGGGGGTGGGCTACCACTGACATGACAGCGATCACTGCTCCCGATCACAGAGAGCAGTAGATCTCTGTCATGTCACTAGGCAGAACGGGGAAATGCCTTGTTTACATAAGTAGCTCCCTGTTCTTCCGCTCCGTGACACGATTGCCGGCCCCCGGCGGACATCGAGTCCATGGGACCCTCGGGCACGGTCACGGAGTACGAGGCGCGTCCACATTTCCGCGTCTTAAAAGGGACTTATAGGTACGCCCATTTGCGCAGCTGTGCCATTGTGCCGATTTATATCGTGGAGTCTATGGACACTTACTAATAATTTGTTTTATTAATTTGTATTAATTACTGATGTCACTTAATAAGTCATTCATAATGATTTAGGTATAAAGATAAAACACATTTTAATTTTGTTTTATTGCTGTGTACAATATTGTGAGTTCTGCTGCTGTTCACATATATTTTTCTTTTCACATATTTTTTTCACATGGGACTCACCGAGCGCAACTTTTTTTTATATAAATTGCGCGGTCATGTAACACTGTACCCATGTGACATTTTTATCATTTTTTTTTCACACAGATAGAGCTTTCTTTTGGTGGTCTTTAATCACTGCTGAGTTTTTATTTTTTTTGCTAAACAAACGAAAAAAGGCTAAAAAATTAAAAAAAAAAAAATTTTTGTTAATTTCTGTTAAAAAAATTTAGCAAATAAGTAATTTTTCTCCTTCACTGATGGGCACTGATAGGTGGCAGTGGTAGACAGCAGTGATGGGTACCAGACTGCAGTTACATCTCCGCCTCCTCAGTTGTGCTCACGCCTCCTCCACTGTACTGACCTCATGCCCGGCGCTGCCCTAGCTGTGCCCACCTCCTCCGCCGACCTCATGCCCGACGCCTCCTCCACCTTTCCCACCTGTGCCCGCCTCCTCCGCTGACCTCAGACCCAGTGCCTCCTCCACCTTTCCCACCTCATCCACCGACCTCAGACCCAGTGCCTCCTCCGCCTCCCCAGCTGTGTCCACCTCCTCCGCCTTTCCCACCTGTGCCCGCCTTCTCCGCTGACCTCAGGCCCAGTGCCTCCTCCACCTTTCCCACCTCATCCACCGACCTCATGCCCAGTGCCTCCTCCGCCTCCCCAGCTGTGCCCGCCTCCTCCGCTGACCTCAGGCCCAGTGCCTCCTCCACCTTTCCCACCTGTTCCCGCCTCATCCACCGACCTCATGCCCAGTGCCTCCTCCGCCTCCCCAGCTGTGCCTACCTCCTCCGCTGACCTCATGCCCGGTGCCCCCGCCTCCTCCGCCTTGTGTTCACCAGCCAGGCTAACGGGGGGAAATCAGCGGGCCGTGGCTGCGCCCCCCTAGGCAGCAGTGCGCCCTAGATGGCTGCCTAGTTCGCCTAGTGTGAGCGCCGGCCCTGCATAGACTACCTCTTTGGCTCCAGGCACCCGATCACTGGTTATGGGTCCGTAGCTGATTAGCGATAATACTGTGCGGCTGCTGTGCAGTAGCATTATCGCTAATGAGCTACAGACCTATAATCAGTGATCGGGTGCCTGGAGCCAAAGAGGTAGTCTATGCCGTGATCCGCTGATGGGAGAAGGGATGTTGTGTGAACAATTGTCTAGTTGAAGGCACATTATCACCTGATGTCTGGTGAGTTTAATATCCGAAGGGAGCGATATTCCATGTTATGTGATCGGATTCATGGACTATCCAGGATCATCTCACCGTTCATAAGGTCTACATCTTCATTAGTCTTTATTTTAAGGACGCTGAGTATGAATGTTCTGTTTAAAAGACACTTTATGGGACATTTTTATTAGGATATTATACATTTTTTTTTCTGCTAATGCTTGGATGTCTATTTGGAAGTTTTAAGCACATTGGTTGTCTTTGTATGTTTGATAGCAGCTGCTAAAAAACTTTGACCTTTTTCCATTAACTGATTTTATTTATCTCTGGGGGGAAGTGGATTATTGCAATTTGTCGTGGCTGTTTTATTTCATTTCATTGTTGAAAAGGAAAAAAAACAAAAAAATGAGGTTATTAGAAAAAAGATTGCAGATTTGCAAATGAAGCTAGATCCGATTAAAGACACACAGCAAGCTTTACATTCTAATGGAGATATAAAAAAAGAAATTGGAAAAAATTGATAGAGAAACACACAAAAAAAAAAAGAAACTAAAAAAGTTCCATAGGGATATGGGGGGACTTTAAAAATAATTCTATTTACATATGGCAAAACACTAATGGTGAGTCGAGGGATGTGGATGAGAAGGTCGAACTAGCGCCACCACCATTGAGGAAGGTTCCAAATAATGGTGTGTAAGTCGGTTCGTTAGCACAAAGATGGACTCATACCCCCCCCCCCCCAAAACCCTTTGTACAAAGAGGTAGGGGAGGCCAAAGAGGAAGGAGAGGGAGAAAAAAACATGAACATAACACACACTCCAACCAGCAGTATCATCAGAATACCACTCCTGGTCCTTCATTTAGGAAATTATTTCTAGCTTGTAGTCATTATTTGTTGATTGTATGCATTATTTTTTAGGTTGTATCTATTATTTCTATGATGGTATCCATTATTTGTATTATTTCTAGATAGTGTTCATTTTTTCTAGATTGTATCCATTATTTCTAGATTGTGTCCAATTTTTCTAGCTTGTAGTCATTATTTCCAGACTCTATCTATTTTTTCTAGAATGTATCTTTTATTTCTAGAATGTATCCATTATTTCTGGGTTGTATCCATTTTTTCTAGGCCGTATTATTTATTTTTGGGATGTGTCCATTATTTCTATTATTTCTAGGTTGCGTCCATTATTTTTAGGTCAGATTTGTTTTTCACAAGGTTGGGATTTCACGGAGATGGAGTCCCCCTTTAACAGATGACCTCGGCCCTTTTTCTCGGAAGCGGAAAACATTCTAATAATTATAGGGCCAGTAAATAACTAATAACCATTACCAAAATATTGATGATAGGGACCAATATAGCCCACATCCAAATAATATTTGGGAACAACAGAATAGTTATTCACGGCCCAATCCACATCACGAGTATGATGATAGAGATCAATGGAGTCCATACGCCATACCCACCTCTAATCGATATGAAATGTTAAATGATTATAACACCCCAAAACCAGCAAGGTCTTTTTTAGAACGGGGGGGGGGGGGGGTGGGCAGAGGGCACGAGGAGGGAGCCATTGGAAAGGCCATCCTCCGAAAACGACCCAATAAACCCAGGGATCAAGGGTGGTGGAAACCACCTCAATGGAAAAGACCAACCCAGTCCCTTACCAGTAACAAGAACTAAGGACACAGAGGCTGTAGAGGTGGACGGAGAATCCAACAAAAAAAAGATGAAGGGAGACAGACTAGAGGGGATTTATAATTTAGAAATATTCAACTCAACGATAAAGAAATTCATATTTTGAATGTGGGACTCAAATGTGCAGATAATAAACCGATTAATACATTTTAAATTTGGATTTAAATTGTTTTATCAGTAATTACTGAATTTTGAGAGTTGCTTTTACAAAGAAATTTTATACATGTAATGTGCTTTTGACATTTTTTATTGTTTTTATATACATTTTATATGTAATGACGTCCTTTATGATATGTGTATGGGATGGGAGTTACTTTTAAAGTATGGAATTGGTGTATAAGTAGAAATAAGAAATGTTTAATACAGTGGCGGCCCGTCCATAGGGGGCGCATGGGCGCCGCCCCCCCCCCCCCTCCAGGCAGTCACAATAAAAAAAAAATATTTAATACTGGCCCTTTAAAAAAAAATACAAAAAATACAAAAAAAGGTCCTTAAGTGCACTGTGTTCGGACGCTGGACACAGTGTGACGCCGGCCACGGTGCACTTATGGGAAGCGCCACGTCTATGCAATCACGAGATTGCAGAGGCGACACTTCATTTGCGGGCGTTTATCCAGCCTTGCGGCGCTTTCCGAAGCGCCGAGTAGCTTCCGCCCGGCGATCATAGTATCTATTACTACGGCCGGGCGGTTTGATTGACATCTCAGTTTGATGTCACTTCCTGTTTTCTCTCTCCCATTGCACCCAGGACAGAGAAAACAGGAAATATGAGAGGAGAGGACTCCCCTAATGCCGCTGTGGAAGGAGACACCACAGGAGAGGACAACAGCAAGGTAAGTACAGCTGTGCTGCTCCCACAGAGAACGGGGGGAGGGGGGTTCGATGTGACACAGGCAAGGCTGCATTTGGTGGACACAGGCTGTATTTGGTGGGACATAGGCTGTATTTGGGGGACACAGGCTGCATGTAAGGACGGACTCCGCAGGGGACACCTGATGGCATCTGGTGGCAGGCGACGTGGCTAGTGACACGCTCAGGGCTCCCACTGATTCTGCACTATGGTGAGTTGAATGGTTTCATTTTATATTACAATGTAATAATAGAAATAATGCACTTCAATCATCCTGACACCATAACAACCATGGTGCCGGGATGATTGAAGTGCTAACACCAGGTGTTTGGAATATCTTTACCTGCTGTTTGTTAAACTTTCTAGAATACACATATTTCTATTGTTGGGTAGGATCTGGGCCTGCTGTCCCTCCATCCCTCTCTCCCTCCATCCTTCGTTTATCTCAGACGCTAACCACACCACCTTAGAGCCACGCCCACTATTTCACTGAAACCACGCCCATTTTCACCAAGTGGGAGGGGTCAAAAAAGAAGGGAGGGGTCTGGCGCCCCCCCATCTTAAAACTTCACCAGCCGCCACTGGTTTAATATAATTTTAACATATATTGGAAACATTAATAAAACATACTGTGTAATATAAGTAAAGATCTGAAATAACAATACTGTAAATGATGAGCGCAATATGGATAGCAGGATGAGCTGGGATATTTTATCTCAGCCCGTTTTTGCTTTAGCAGTTTGTGTCTCTTTGTGATTTATAATCGCCATATATGAAACGATCGGTTAAGAACGTGTGTGATCGTATCAATCAAATAGTAACGTGTACAGTAGTGGTCTGGCATGCCTACCCACAGATTATGGCAGAGGTATGTTGAGCTAGCCAAGGAGGGTGTTCGTTTTACAATATATTATTGGAGTGTTATGATATATTGGTGTTGTATGAATACACAAGTCCTCTGTAAGTGATGCGGTGGATGTTGCTGATCGGATGGAACGAGTGTGCTCAGGGTTAATACCCGGTGCTCGCAGGGTATTTAAGGATAGGAGCTGCTCTGTGTGGCCACGCCCTCTGACGAAAGTGATGACAAAATGCAGCATCCTACGCCGTCCGATCATCTGTCGCCTCAGCCCGGGAACACCGCTCCACGAGAGATCAGCTGAGCGGTGAGAGTCTGACAAGCGAGAGTGACGGGAGATATTGAGGTTCTATATGCCTTTTATTTGCCTGCTTTGAATTTTAAAAATTGTAAGTGCACATTTGTAAGGGGGTTATTTTTTACCAACAATAAATTTTATTGGATTACGCAATGTGCACATTTCTTTTGCTTGTCACAAAGAACACCTAGATGGAGAGACGCAGTGCCTGCTGACAGAAATTGTTTAAAACACAAGCGTAATACCCATGTTTATCTGATAAGTTCATTACCTTAGAGGAATTTTCACACGCGGTGTGGTGATGGGATTCAGCTGGATTTAACCCCACATTAACTTTTTTTGGACATATGATATATATATATATATCATATCGAAAAATTGGATACAATTATTACAGTTGTTTTCTGTGATTGTTTAGCGCCGCTAATGTTAGAGTGTTTACTGTAGCATATTTTGAGATCATTTATAGTGGCTGCTTATGCTGTTCTAATTAACATCATGGGGGGGGGGTACCATTCATTTATGTTTGATTATTTCTCATTGATTATATGTTTTCTTTCATGGTATAATAGTTGTCCATTATCACTGGTCAAAGCCAGTGGCGTCGCTAGGGGGTGGCTTTTGGGGCTATAACGAGTTTCTGCAGGGGTCCTCAAGGGGAGGCTCTCTGGGGACCCTGATGTAAGTGGAGGGCTCTCTGGGGACCCCGATGCAAGGGAGAGGCTCTCTGGGGACCCTGATTTTAAGGGAGAGGCTCTCTGGGAACCCTGATTTAAGGGGGGGCTCTCTGGGGATCCTGATGTAAGTGGGGGGCTCTCTGGGGATCCTGATGTAAGTGGAGGGCTCTCTGGGGACCCCGATGCAAGGGAGAGGCTCTCTGGGGACCCTGATTTTAAGGGAGAGGCTCTCTGGGGACCCTGATTTAAGGGGGAGGCTCTCTGGGGACCCTGATTTAAGGGGGAGGCTCTCTGGGGACCCTGATTTAAGGGGGAGGCTCTCTGGGGACCCTGATTTAAGGGGAAGGCTCTCTGGGGAACCCTGATGTAAGTGGGGGGTGCTCTCTGGGGACCCTGATGTAAGGGGGGGCTCTCTGGGAACCCTGATGTAAGGGGGGGCTCTCTGGGAACTTTGATGTAAAAGGGGGATCTCTGGGGACCCTGATGTAAGCGGGGTGGCTCTCTGGGGACCCTGATGTAAGGGGGGTGGCTCTCTGGGGACCCTGATGTAAGGGGGGTGGCTCTCTGGGGACCATGATGTAAGTTTGGGGCTCTCTGCGGATATATACACACACACACACATGTATATTACTGTATATACATGTGTATGCCCGCCCAAGTGTATGACTTTCTTTAAACGCTGCTATGGGCTCTAGCCCGAGATCTTTTGTAGACCTAGCAACGCCCCTGGTCAAAGCCATAGTCATAGTTACACTTCAAATGGCCAGTCCACTGACAGCGGCTCTCCCAATGTTTTGGTGGATGTCCGGTGATATCTTTTCCCTCTTAGGGGCGATGGTGGTGTTTCTCAGAGCTCTGCAATTATTGTTCCCTATTACATGGAATACATTGTTCTGGTTGCTGAGAGAAGTGCGGCGAGTAACATGGTTGGGACGCCTGCCTTTACACGCACATGTTCCAGTTCAGTCTGAGTGCTGACACTCTGCAGAGCAGACCTCTATCTAGCAGCTCCGTGAAGAGCTCGGCCTGTGGCCACCCCTTCCTCGGCTCTCCCCCCCTCCTCTAATCCACATCCCCTACATCCTATCCCCCTTCATCCTACCCCCCTTCCGACCTACTCCAGACGCCGTTCTTAGTCGGCCAGCCGCTCAGGACACTCCGCGGCTCCGGCCCAGCCCCCCCCCCCCGCATTACCACGCCAGCCCCTCTCCCCTCCGACTCCGGCGGCCACCTTCAGCAGCCGGTCGGCCGCTCAGGACACTCCGCGGCTCCGGCCGCCCTCGGCTGGCTAGCCCGCAGCTCTCCACTTCTCCCCCCTGCAGCATTCAGCCGGTCCCCCCTCTATCCATCCGGACGCCGCCTAGTCAGCTGGCCGGCCGCCCGGGACTCTTCGCGGCTCCTGGTCGGCAGATTACAGCACTTACCGTCCCCTCTACTGACCAGCCGCTCCGGCGGGTCCGCACCCCTCTTCCAACTGATCATCTCCACCGGACGGTGTGGGCAACAACGTTAGGACAGCCCGCGGCTCGGGCCTAGCCGGCGGCCATCTTGGTACTCCCTCTGCCGGCCAGCCACGGCTTAGCCCCAGCCGGCGGCCATATTGGCACACCCAGGAAAACGGTGTAGCATCCTAGGACTTCCTCCTGAGGCCATCAGCCCCCAGCCATCACCGCCCGATTGGACCCACTACCCCCTAGTCATCTATCCAGCCATACCCCCCTCCCCCCCTCTGTGGCCTCCACCGCAGCCGCGGTCTCAATCACCACGTTCTAGCCACTAGAGTCGGTGGGACGGACCACGGCTGCAGCCTAGCCCAGCCAGCTTGCCACCACAACCCCTCACTGTTGTCCAACAGAGCCCCGTGCCCTCTGCACCGAGAATCGCCCCTCCTGCTACTGGACCTCACTGCGGGGGCACTAGAGATTCACCGGGGGCCAGTCTACCTCAAATCGCCTGAGACGCAGCCACCGCACCACCCACCGCACCAGCTCCCCCTCCTTCACCTTCGGGACCTTCAGCACAGGTAAGCCACCGGGGGCACTCGAGAAGTTGATCCAGGGGCCCTTGTCCGATCGCCCCTCGGGGGGTCAGGAAGGAATTTTTTCCTCGACTGCACCATTGGCCTACGCAGCCAGGGGTTTTTTTTGCCTTCCTCTGGATCAACGAGAGGGAGGTAGGCAGCCTCCTCCCTCCAGTACTTCCGCTCCAACACTCAGCCGTCACTCTCACCACTCCAGAGCAGTGGTCAGCCATCCGATCCCTCCATCCCCCTGCAAGGCTAGCATCGCCACACCAGTGCCTTCGTCATACAAATTTCTTTTCTAGCAACGCCGCCTTCCGCATCATGTGCAACTTCAAGTACACAGCAGATACCCTCCACAGGCTAAGATACACGGCCGCAACTTTACCGACCACCACGCAAAAAAGACTAAAAAAAGAACAATTACTAAGGACCAACCCACAATCAACCATCAAAGGCAGGGAGACACCGATCCAACCACAACAACTAGCATGTGCCCTGATCAACACCAGATCTGCAGTCAAGCATAGGCTGGAAATCCGCGAGTTCATCACCGAAAACAACATAGACTGCCTCTTCATTACAGAAAGCTGGCTAACTTCCGACTGCAACACCATCCTAACTGAATTGGTGCCCAAGAACTACAGTATCCTATCTGAGCATAGAATAGGAAAAAAAGGAGGAGGTCTAGCAGTGATTTTCAAATCGCACCTGGGGCTCACCAAACCAAACTTACAGAACTCAGTGCCTTTCATGGAAACACTCTCACTGCACCTTCAAACAACACCTCAAGACACCATTCACATACTACTATGCTACAGACCACCTGGACCAAAGACCAATCTCCTCACACCGCTCACTGAATTCTTCTCAATGCACACCTTGAAAACCAAAAACCTTCTGGTACTTGGGGATTTCAATCTATGGGCAAACTCCGCCCAAGACCCTATGGCAACCGCCTGCGTTAACCAAATGGAAGAACTTGGCCTGCAACAACTGATAAATGCTCCTACGCATGGTTCAGGACACACTTTAGATCTCATCTTCAAACAGAATATGGACATCGACGTATTGAACATCACCCCACTACCATGGACGGACCACCATGCTATCAAATTTAAAATCACCACCAACACCACTCTCCAAAAACAGAAACGGGCAATAGCAACACACTGGAATAGATCTCAGAAGAAACTACACTCTGAACTCTTCAAAACTACATTGTCGAGCAAAATTCTTCCGCTAAACCCAAACCTCTCAACGGAACAAACACTCAACTCCCTAAACAATGCTTTACTACAAACAGCAGACTCCGTGGCGCCAAAACGCAGAACACCCGTCCGCACAAAAAACTCGAGTTGGTTTAATGGCACTCTCACCCTACTCAAGCAAGAACGCAGAAGAGCTGAGAGAACTTGGAGAAGAAATCCCACCAAGGAAAACCATGCTAACTACAAAGCACTCACGGTGAAATACCACAAGGCAATCTTCAAAGCCAAAAAAGAACATATTGCAGACACCATCTCATCCGCCTTAAACCGCCCACGGGAACTTTTCAAAATAGTTGCTCAATCAATGAACCCGGCCTGCCTAGAGCCCCCTGCAAACGATACTCAAGAATTCTGCAATGAGTTATCAGATTTCTTCATCAACAAAATCGACAACATTCGGAAAGCAATTCATCAGAAAATAACAACCAACCTCACCCAACCGATGCAAAAAGAGGATATCGACACGAACATCACTCAACCACCAAAGTTTTCTTTGTCCCCAATCACCACGGACACGACTAAAAACATCATCAGAAGCCTTCGCGACAGCACATCACCGAACGACATCATCCCCACCAAATTGTTCAAAGCATGTTCCGACATCCTGGCCCCCACCCTAACACATCTCATAAATCAATCATTCAAAGAAGGGACTGTGCCAACCTCCCTCAAGCAAGGCATCGTCAAACCCCTGCTAAAGAAACCTAATCTCGACCCTAAAGACCCTAACTGCCGCAGACCAATAACAAGCCTCAACACCATCTCCAAGATTATAGAGAAAGCAGTAGTACAGCAGCTACAACACCACCTGGAGACACACCACATCCTAGACCCTCTGCAATCAGGCTTCCGCCCAGGCCATGGCACAGAAACAGCACTTCTCAAAATATGGGACGACGCCCTTGAAGCAGCAGATGACGGGGAACCGAGTCTCCTGGTACTGTTAGACCTCAGCGCAGCATTCGATACAGTGGACCACAATACTTTACTTGTCCGCCTCGCAGAAGTTGCAGGAGCCACAGATTCTGCCCTAAAATGGTTTACATCCTTCTTAGAGAATCGCTCTCAGACAGTGAAACTGGGAACATTCACCTCGGAATCTCGGGCAGTCTCCTGTGGAGTCCCTCAGGGCTCACCCTTGTCACCAGTGCTATTTAACATCTACATCCGCCCGCTTCTCAATATCATCAGGAAAACGGACCTCTGCTTCCACTCATATGCAGACGACACCCAACTCTACTTTCGCATTAATGGACAGAAAGATCATCATCAGCAACTACAGAAATGCCTCACTTTAATCAATGACTGGATGACCGCTAGCTCCCTCAAACTTAACGAATCAAAAACAGAACTTCTTCTCCTGCAAGCCAACAAAAATTCCAAAATTGAGACTCCGTGGACACCACCCTCCATCCTCGGACAGACCATCTCCCCCAGCACCAAAGTCAAGAGTCTCGGAGTCATCTTTGACTCAGGAATGACAATGGATGCACAAATAGGATCGGTGGTGAGCGGATCTCACCACCTCCTCCGCCTGCTTCGCAGACTCATCCCCTTCATCCCAGAAGAGGACAAAGCGGCAGTTGTGGGAACGATCATCAATTCCCGACTCGACTACGCAAATTCCCTCTACGTAGGTCTACCCCAATACCAGCTTGCGCGCTTGCAACTCATGCAGAACACGGCGGCAAGGCTGTTAACAGGGAAAAAGCCCTGGGAATCCATCTCCCCATCCCTAAAAAGCCTACATTGGCTAACGGTGAAGAATCGGATCACATTCAAGACCCTCTGCCTCACCCATAAATGCATACAAGGAAACGCTCCGCAATATCTCCGGGAAAAAATAAAACACTACACACCGAATCGCAGTCTTCGATCAGCTAACCAAAACCTCCTCCTCATTCCCAAATACCGCTACAAAGCTAAAGGAGAACGTAGATTTGCAGTCCAAGGACCTCGACTATGGAATGCTCTCCCAACCAACCTCCGCATGGAAGAAAACCACCAGGCCTTCAGGAAAAAACTAAAGACCTTCCTTTTCTAGAAGCTGGCTACAGAGAATACATCTAGCGCCTTGAGGCGATTCAGTTCGCAATTTGTAGCGCTTTACAAATTATTCATTCATTCATTCATTCATCCGTGTGACATTCCCGGGAAGTTATCTGTTACATTTTCTGGAGAATGTTTTGTTTTTTGAAGTAAAATTCCTTGTGACATTGCAGTGTTATGTAATGTACAGAACTTATTATTGAATAGGAGAGCAGCTCAGGATCATTAAACGAAATGCAACAAAACATCAACAAAAAGATACAAAAACGATTTTTTTTTCAAATTGATCATTAAACAGAATACAAAATAAAACAAAACAAAAAAAAAAAAAACAAGAAAAAGATACAAAACATCAACAACAAAAAAGATACAAAAACAACAGGGAGTGTTTTCCAAAGTGATCGTTGGTGATGTCTGTTTTTCAAATGACTGGAGGGGCAGGGAGGGAGGCCAACCTCGTCCAGCAGAACTTTTCTAAAAAAAAAAAAAACAATAAAAAGATACAAATAAAAAAAAACAACAAAAAAATGCACTAAACAGCAAAATAGATACAAACCTAACAAAAACAACAACAGGGAGTATTTCCAAAGTAATCATTGGTGATGTCTGTTTTTCAGATGACCGGAAGGACAGGGAGGGAGGTCAGCCTCGTCCAGCAGACCTTTTTCTAAAAAAAAAAAACAATAATAAGATTTAAAAACAAAAAACAAAAAAAAAAAGATACAATAAACAACAAAAAAAGATACAAAAGTGACAAAGTTACAAAAACAACAACAAAGAGTATTTCCAAAGTGATCAGTGCTGATGTCTGTTTTTCAGATGTCCGGGGGGGCCGGGAGGGAGGCCAGTCTTGTCCATTAGACCTTTGCTAAATAAAAAAAAAAAAAACAATAAAAAGGTACAAAAAATTACAATAAATAAAGTTTAAATAAGTTTAAATAAAAATAAAATGAGAAAAAAGTTACAAAAACAAGCCAGTCATCCAGCAGACCTTTGCTAAAAGAAAACAAAACAAAAAAAACAATAAGAAGATTAAAAGAACACCAAAAAATACAAAACAACAAAATAGATACAAAAGTGACAAAAAAAGTTACAAAAACAACAAGGAGTCTTTCCAAAGTGATCAGTGGTGATGTCTGTTTTTCAGATTACTGGAGGGGGGACAACTTCATCCAAAAAAAACAACAAAAAAAAACAACAAAAAAACAAAAAGATACAATAAACAGCAAAAAAGATACAAAAATAGCAAAAAATGTACAGCAACAACAAGTATTTCCAAAGTGATCAGTGGTGATGTCTGTTTTTCAGATGATCGGAAGGACAGGGAGCCTCGTCCACCAGACCTTTGCTCTGCTGCGGAAGAATATTCTGGTACAATGGAGGCGCCTGGAATATGTAGTGATGGTAGGTAAACCGTGACTGGGGGCAATCCTGTGGGTGTTGGGGGGGGGGGGAACCCTATAAGGACAGAAAACTGTAAGTTGCTGACCTTTCCTGCCATACAATAAATTTGCAAGGAGATCTGTTATCCGATCATTAATTTTACTGACAAGGTCACTTTAACGGGCTTCTCCAATCAAAACTGTTTTTACTTCCAGTAGATCTGATAACATAAAGCTTCTGTCAAGTCATTTTTTTCCTGTCTATATCTATATTAGTGAGAGTTCCCTCTACTTCCTGTTTCAATGACAACAAAGCAAGAGATGATGGTGAGGGTGTCACCGGAACAGGAAGACACAACAAAGCCTGATAGATATTTTATCACTAGTTGCTGGATATCATTCTGGTCTCTGTCCCTCACCACTTCCCACCCATGTGACCCTCTTCACCAAACTACCCCCATCATTACACAGGACCCCCTTCACCATACTACTCCCATTATTACACAGGACTAGGGATGAGCTTCGTGTTCGAGTCGAACCCATGTTCGACTCGAACATCGGCTGTTCGATCGTTCGCAGAATTGCGAACGTTATGGGCCGTTCGCGCTAAATTCGTGTGGCGCGTCACGGCCCATAATTCACTGCGGCATCGCAGTGCATTGCTGGCTGATGATTGGCCAAGCATGCACTATGACCCGCATGCTTGGCCAATCACAGCGCCGTCAGTAGAGAGAGCTGTAAATGGCCAAAGCCAGGGTGGCTTTGGCCAATTATGGCTCAGGGGATTTAGTACACACCCCACACTATATAAGGCCGCCTGCACGGCGGCCCTGTGTAGTGTGTGTTCCGGTGTGCTGAGAGATAGAGAGAGAGAGAGACAGACAGTGTCATTTGATTTGAGTTAGATAGATTAGGCAGAACAGTCAGTCAGTTAGCTGCACTTACAGTGTATTGTGTATATATATGCATCCCAGGTGTTGCATATATATATATACACTGTATTCAGTTTAGCTAGATCCGTTCCTGTTATCTTCTATCTAGACTATTTACATTTAGTGCAGTGCGTCCTGCTCACAGTGTTCAGCTAGATCCGTTCCTGCTATTTACATTTAGTGCAGTGCGTCCTGCTCACAGTGTTCAGCTAGATCCGTTCCTGTTATCTTCTAGACTATTTACATTTAGTGCAGTGCGTCCTGCTCACAGTGTTCAGCTAGATCCGTTCCTGCAATTTACATTTAGTGCAGTGCGTCCTGCTCACAGTGTTCAGCTAGATCCGTTCCTGCTATTTACATTTAGTGCAGTGCGTCCTGCTCACAGTGTTCAGCTAGATCCGTTCCTGCTATTTACATTTAGTGCAGTGCGTCCTGCTCACAGTGTTCAGCTAGATCCGTTCCTGTTATTTACATTTAGTGCAGTGCGTCCTGCTCACAGTGTTCAGCTAGATCCGTTCCTGCTATTTACATTTAGTGCAGTGCGTCCTGCTCACAGTGTTCAGCTAGATCCGTTCCTGCTATTTACATTTAGTGCAGTGCGTCCTGCTCACAGTGTTCAGCTAGATCCGTTCCTGTTATCTTCTAGACTATTTACATTTAGTGCAGTGCGTCCTGCTCACAGTGTTCAGCTAGATCTGTTCCTGCTATTTACATTTAGTGCAGTGCGTCCTGCTCACAGTGTTCAGCTAGATCCGTTCCTGTTATCTTCTAGACTATTTACATTTAGTGCAGTGCGTCCTGCTCACAGTGTTCAGCTAGATCCGTTCCTGTTATCTTCTAGACTATTTACATTTAGTGCAGTGCGTCCTGCTCACAGTGTTCAGCTAGATCCGTTCCTGTTATCTTCTAGACTATTTACATTTAGTGCAGTGCGTCCTGCTCACAGTGTTCAGCTAGATCCGTTCCTGTTATCTTCTAGACTATTTACATTTAGTGCAGTGCGTCCTGCTCACAGTGTTCAGCTAGATCCGTTCCTGTTAAATTCCTACTGACAGGCAGGCTTGTCTGGTTACAGTATATAAAGCTACCTGAAGAAAATTAAAGGTGTTCTATTTGATCCTATTAGTACCACGGTCAGGCAGCTAGACTATTTACATTTAGTACAGTGCGTCCTGCTCACAGTGTTCAGCTAGATCCGTTCCTGTTATCTTCCTACTGACAGGCAGGCTTGTCTGGTTACAGTATATAAAGCTACTTGAAGAAAATTACAGGTGTTCTATCCCAGCTTAGTGCAGCTACAGGCCATTAGTATGTCTGGAAGGCCAAGAAGGAGAGGCAGACAGTCACAAGCCAATAAGAGAGGGCAAGCAGGCTCTGTGTCTAGTGCTGGTCGTGGAGACGGTGCATCCTCATCAGCACGTGGCCATGGGACACGCTTGGCCTTTTTTTCGGCAGCTGGCCGTGTTGAGCCGCAACATGCGGAAGACTTGGTCGAGTGGATGACCAAGCCGTCCTCATCCTCCTCATCCTCTCTCACCCATGCCCAGGGTGCTTTGTCTGGCAAAGCAGCGGCCTCTTCCCTCAGCTCAATGTCATCAGTGACTCCTTCCCTAGCTCCACCATGTCCTCATGAGGATTCCCTCGAACTGTTTGACCACAGTGTTGGGTACATGCTCCAGGAGGATGCCCAGCGTTTGGAAGGCTCTGATGACGATACTGAGCTCGATGAAGGCAGTAACATGAGCACGGACAGAGGGGGTGCCCAAGAAGGACAGCAATCTGGCAGTCATGCTCCCCCTGCTGCAGCATACTGCCAGGTTTGCTCCAGTGATGAGGAGGGAGGGGATGATGAGGTCACTGACTCAACGTGGGTGCCTGATAGGAGAGAGGAGGAGGAGGAGGAGGAGGAGGCGGCACATCACCAACGAGGCAGGATGCCCTCCAGGGGCCAGCCTAAGGGCAGCACATTGACTGCATCACACCCCAAAGCTCCACATGTGCAGGGCGCTGCAGTCTCTGCGCGTTATTCAAAAAGTTCTTTGGTGTGGGCCTTTTTTGAGATGAGTGCATCAGATCGCACCGCTGCTATTTGCAACATATGTCTCAAGCGTATCTCGCGTGGCCAAAACATCTCCCGCTTGGGTACCACATGCTTGACCAGACATATGTTGACCTGCCATGCAGTTCGTTGGCAAGCGTATCTAAAAGACCCACACCAAAGAACAAAGAGGATCTCTCCTTGCTCCTCATCAGCTGAGATTTCCAACCCCACTAGACCTTCAGTCCTCTCTGAGACCTGCAGTGAGAGGAATGAAGGTGTAGAATTAGGTGTGTCACAGCCAAGTACTTGTGGGCAATCTGCTTTTGGTACACCGACGTCAGATTGTACCAGGCAAATTTCCCTGCCCCAGCTGCTGCACCGCCGAAAGAAGTTTGCTCCCAGCCATCCACATGCCCAGCGGTTGAATGCTAGCTTGGCAAAATTGCTAGCACTTCAACTGCTGCCTTTTCAGTTGGTAGACTCTGCCCCCTTCCGTGAGTTTGTGGAATGTGCGGTTCCTCAGTGGCAGGTACCCAAACGCCACTTTTTCTCACGGAAGGCGATTCCGGCTCTCTACCGGCATGTGGAAGGCAATGTCCATGCCTCGCTGGACAGGGCGGTCAGCGGTAAGGTGCATATTACCGCTGACTCATGGTCCAGCAGGCATGGACAGGGACGTTACCTAAGTTTCACGGCGCATTGGGTGACTCTGCTGGCAGCTGGGAAGGATGCAGGACAAGGTGCAGTAGTGTTGGAGGTTGTTCCGCCACCACGCCTCCAAAATGCTGATTGTGACACACCTCTCTCCTCCACCCCCTCCTCTTCTTCTTCCTCCATGGCCTCTTCCTCGGAACCAGCGGTGCTCCGTAGGCGTTCAAGGGGCTACGCAAGTACGCAGGCCAAAAGATGCCATGCGGTGCTTGAGCTGGTGTGCTTGGGGGACAGGAGCCACACTGGGGCAGAGGTTCTGTCAGCTCTGCAGGGGCAGGTTCAGAGGTGGTTGACGCCACGCCAACTTAAGGCAGGAATGGTGGTTTGCGACAATGGCACCAACCTCCTCTCTGCCCTCCGACAGGGACAAATGACCCATGTGCCCTGTTTGGCTCACGTCCTTAACTTGGTGGTGCAGCGGTTCTTGGGCAGGTACCCGGGCTTACAGGATGTCCTGAGGCAGGCCAGGAAAGTCTGTGTGCATTTCCGCCGGTCATATAATGCCAGTGCTCGGCTGACGGACCTCCAAAAGGAGTTTAACCTGCCCAAGAACCGCCTAATCTGTGACATGCCCACCAGGTGGAACTCAACGTTGGCCATGCTGCAGCGGCTGCACACGCAGCAGAGGGCCATCAATGAGTACCTGTGCGACTATGGCACCAGGACAGGGTCAGGGGAGCTTGTTTTTTTTTCCCCACGCCAGTGGGCCATGATCAGGGATGCATGCACTGTCCTGTCACCATTCGAGGAGGCCACGAGGATGGTGAGCAGTGACAGTGCATGCATCAGTGACACTGTCCCCCTTGTCCACCTGTTGGAGCACACGCTGCGTGGAATAATGGACAGGGCACTTGAGGCAGAACAGAGGCAGGAAGAGGAGGACTTCCTTAGCTCTCAAGGCCCCCTTTATCCAGACAGTGTTCCTGCGTGCCCGCCGATCACATAGGAAGAGGACGAGGAGGAAGAGGAGGAGGAGGAAGATTGTGTCAGTATGGAGGTGGAGCCTGGCACTCAGCATCAGCAGCAGTCTTTAAGGGATCAGTCCCAAGAAACACATGGACTTGTACGTGGCTGGGAGGAGGTGGCTGCGGACCATGTTGTTCTTAGTGACCCAGAGGACTCCGGACCGAATGCCTCAGCAAACCTACGCTGCATGGCCTCCCTGATCCTGCAAAGCCTGCGTAAGGATCCTCGTATTCGTGGTATCAAGGAGAAGGACCAATACTGGCTGGCAACCCTCCTTGATCCACGTTACAAGGGTAAGGTTGCGGACCTTATCTTGCCATCGCAGAGGGAGCAGAGGATGAAACATCTTCGGGAGGCCTTGCAGAAAGGTCTGTGCAACGCGTTCCCAGAGACTGGGAGGTTACAAACTCCTGTTTCTGGACAACGTGTTGCTGAGGCTTCGGTCAGTCAAAGAAGGAGCGGTGGAGAAGGTGGCCGTCTGACCGATGCGTTCAGACAATTTTTTGGTCCGCAGCCCCAAGGTATGATCGGTTCCAGCAACCATCGCCAGCGTCTGTTTTACATGGTGCAGGAATACCTAGGGGCAAGATCAGACTTGGACACCTTTCCCACCGAAAATCCTCTGGGTTACTGGGTCTTGAGGATGGATCACTGGCCAGAGCTTGCACAGTATGCAATTGAGCTACTGGCCTGTCCTGCATCCAGCGTTCTTTCGGAACGCACATTCAGTGCTGCTGGAGGCGTGGTAACCGATCACAGGGTGCGTCTGTCCACCGACTCGGTCGATCGGCTGACCTTCATAAAAATGAATGAGTCTTGGATCACCACCAGCTACCAAGCACCTGATGCTGATGTAACCGAATAATTTTTTTTGAAATCTCAGATCCCTTCAAAGACTGCCTATGCTGATGCTGAGTGACTATCCCTGAGTAATTATCCTCTTCCTCCTCAATCATCACGCTGATAGCTTGTAAGAACATTTTTGGTTCTGGGCGCCACCACCAGTGCCTAAGGCACAATTTTTCAGCCCCTGTTTAACAGGGGCGTGTAATTACAATTTTTGATGTAATACTTTGCAGCAGGGCTCGTTCCTGCATTCCAACTAGAGTGTCTGTGAGGGGTTGCAGTGTTGTGGCACCAGCACCAGTGCCTAAGGCCCAATTTTTCTGCCCCTGTCTAACAGGGGCGTGTAATTACAATTTTTGATGCAATACTTTGCAGCAGGGCTCGTTCCTGCGTTCCAGCTAGAGTGTCTGTGAGGGGTTGCAGTGTTGTGGCACCAGCACCAGTGCCTAAGGCCCAATTTTTCTGCCCCTGTCTAACAGGGGCAGGTAATTACAATTTTTGATGCAATACTTTGCAGCAGGGCTCGTTCCTGCGTTCCAACTAGAGTGTCTGTGAGGGGTTGCAGTGTTGTGGCACCAGCACCAGTGCCTAAGGCCCAATTTTTCTGCCCCTGTCTAACAGGGGCGTGTAATTACAATTTTTGAAGCAATACTTTGCAGCAGGGCTCGTTCCTGCGTTCCAACTAGAGTGTCTGTGAGGGGTTGCAGTGTTGTGGCACCAGTGCCTAAGGCCTAATTTTTCAGCTCCTGTTCAACAGGGGCATGTAATTACAATTCTTGATCTAATATTTCACAGCAGGGCCCTGTGAGGGCTTACAGTGTTGTGGCCACAGCAACACCTAAGGCCCAAATTTCTGCTGAGTATATAGGGCAGGACCCTACTTTCAAACATCTAACTTACAAACGACTCCTACTTGCAAACGGAAGGAGACAACAGGAAGTGAGATGAAATCTACCCCTAGGAAGGGAAATTCTCTCCTGTAAGAGTTAATATGGGAAAACAATTTCTCCTTTCCACTGATGCTTTCCAATCCTTGTTCCACAAAAAAACCCAAATTTTCAAAAAACATTTTTCATTGGGACAAAAAAGTGAGGTGAAATCTTCTGAAGAGGAGGAAAGACAGCAAAACAAATGTCACAGGGGTGATAACCCTTCCCTATGTTTTCCAAAAAGCTTAGAAAAGATTTTTTGGCTGGAGCTAAACACGTTAAAAATGTTCAAAATTACAAACAGATTCTACTTAACAACAAACCTACAGTCCCTGTCTTGTTTGCACCGCCTGTATACTGCTGTTCAGAGTATATAGGGCCTGGTGGCCCCACACCTTTCCTTATTTTAATTTGGGTGCGGGGTTCCCCTTAATATCCATACAAGACCCAAAGGGCCTGGTAATGGACTGGGGGGTACCCATGCCGTTTGTCTCACTGATTTTCATCCATATTGCCAGGACCCGACATGACATTAAACCCGCAAGCAGTTTTAAATGAGATTTTTTCCTTTAAAAATGACATTTGGTGCAGGGACTGTTCTAAACATGGGAAACACGCGTCACTTTACAGGCATACTATAGACACCCCCCAGGTACGATATTTAAAGGAATATTTCACTTTTTTTTTTTTAAATTTAAGCATCATTAAAATCACTGCTCCCGAAAAAACGGCCGTTTTTAAAAGTTTTTTTTGCATTGATACATGTCCCCTGGGGTAGGACCCGGGTCCCCAAACCCTTTTTAGGACAATACCATGCAAATTAGCCTTTAAAATGAGCACTTTTGATTTCGAACGTTCGAGTCCCATAGACGTCAATGGGGTTCTAACGTTCGTGCGAACTTTCGGTCCGTTCGCGGGTTCTGGTGCGAACCGAACCGGGGGGTGTTCGGCTCATCCCTACACAGGACCCCCTTCACCATACTACCCCCATCATTACACAGGACCCCCTTCACCATACTACCCCCATCATTACACAGGACCCCCTTCACCATACTACCCCCATCATTACACAGGACCCCCTTCACCATACTACCCCCATCATTACACAGGACCTTCTTCACCATACTACCCCCATCATTACACAGGACCCCCTTCACCATACTACCCCCATCATTACACAGGACCCCCTTCACCATACTACCCCCATCATTACACAGGACCCCCTTCACCATACTACCCCCATCATTACACAGGACCCCCTTCACCATACTACCCCCATCATTACACAGGACCCCCTTCACCATACTACCCCCATCATTACACAGGACCCCCTTCACCATACTACCCCCATCATTACACAGGACCTTCTTCACCATACTACCCCCATCATTACACAGGACCCCCTTCACCATACTACCCCCATCATTACACAGGACCCCCTTCACCATACTACCCCCATCATTACACAGGACCCCCTTCACCATACTACCCCCATCATTACACAGGACCCCCTTCACCATACTACTCCCATCATTACACAGGACCCCCTTCACCATACTACCCCCATCATTACACAGGACCCCCTTCACCATACTACCCCCATCATTACACAGGACCTTCTTCACCATACTACCACCATCATTACACAGGACCCCCTTCACCATACTACCCCCATCATTACACAGGACCCCCTTCACCATACTACCCCCATCATTACACAGGACCTTCTTCACCATACTACCACCATCATTACACAGGACCCCCTTCACCATACTACCCCCATCATTACACAGGACCTTCTTCACCATACTACCCCCATCATTACACAGGACCCCCTTCACCATACTACCCCCATCATTACACAGGACCCCCTTCACCATACTACCCCCATCATTACACAGGACCCCCTTCACCATACTACCCCCATCATTACACAGGATCCCCTTCACCATACTACCCCCATCATTACACAGGACCCCCTTCACCATACTACCCCCATCATTACACAGGACCTTCTTCACCATACTACCACCATCATTACACAGGACCTTCTTCACCATACTACCCCCATCATTACACAGGACCCCCTTCACCATACTACCACCATCATTACACAGGACCCCCTTCACCATACTACCTCCATCATTACACAGGACCCCCTTCACCATACTACCCCCATCATTACACAGGACCTCCTTCACCATACTACCCCCATCATTACACAGGACCTCCTTCACCATACTACCCCCATCATTACACAGGATCCCATTCACCATACTACCCCCATCATTACACAGGACCTTCTTCACCATACTACCCCCATCATTACACAGAACCTTCTTCACCATCCTACCCCCATCATTACACAGGACCCCCTTCACCATCCTACCCCATCATTACACAGGACCCCCTTCACCATACTACCCCCATCATTACACAGGACCCCCTTCACCATACTACCCCCATCATTACACAGGACCCCCTTCACCATACTACCCCCATCATTACACAGGACCCCCTTCACCATACTACCCCCATCATTACACAGGACCCCCTTCACCATACTACCCCCATCATTACACAGGACCCCCTTCACCATACTACCCTCATCATTACACAGGACCCCCTTTACCATACCACCCCCATCATTACACAGGACCCCCTTCACCATACCACCCCCATCATTACACAGGACCTTCTCCACCATACTACCCCCATTACACAGGACCCTCTTCACCATACTACCCCCATCATTACACAGGACCTTCTTCACCATACTACCCCCATCATTACACAGGACCCTCTTCACCATACTACCCCCATCATTACACAAGACCCCCTTCACCATACTACTCCCATCATTACACAGGACCCCCTTCACCATACTACCCCCATCATTACACAGGACCCCCTTCACCATACTACCCCCATCATTACACAGGACCCCCTTCACCATACTACCCCCATCATTACACAGGACCCTCTTCACCATACTACCCCCATCATTACACAGGACCTAATTCACCATACTACCCCCATCATTACACAGGACCCAATTCACCATACTACCCCCATCATTACACAGGACCCCCTTTACCATATGTGACAGACCTAGCCGGGAGAGAGACTTTTGGAGGGGACTGTATGCTAGCCTCTTGCCAATCGATCGTGGGCCCTGGCATTTGGGGGAACGGTGCTCTTTGTGAGCTGTATGCCTGGGGACCCTTGAGGCGTTATTACTGTGGATTCGGGTCCTGGTCCCCCAGGACACACAGACTCTGGGGACCCTGGATTTGCCATATTAGAAATAGTGGCTGATTCATAATGCTGGGACAAATACTGTTAGAAGACACTGATGTCAATTCCAGACACCTGTTGCCTGCTAGAATGTGTATTGTAAATAAGTCTCTAGTATGGGATCTAAGAGTCATTAGATCCCCATTGTTTGTGTTAATTAACTCTGCTATTGTGATAATGTAGGATTGGGTTCTCTGAGATACAAGACGGCCACTCTGGCCTAAAGGTCACGTCTGAGTCATCTAGGCTGTCTAAAGGGATTAGTTAATTAGCTCATGTTAGGTTAATTAGGTTACAGCTGTATTGTTAGAGTAATATGAGCAGGAGGTCTGCACCTCCTCTTTTAGTGTATAAAAGAGCCTGTATTTTGCAATAAAGGAGAGTCCTGGTTGAACTTACATACAGCCTGCCTGGTGTTTTTTCTGAGCTATCACAACTGGGTTAGAACGGTACATAGCTGTAGTTCTAATCCCGGAGCTTCAGATGACCGAACCATCAGATGTTGAGGTCTGCAATCTGATTCTTTAGCTGCAGAGGAGTGTCGGGAGAGTGGAACCGAGCGAGCAAGGGGCTCGTTACATTGGTTGGCAGCCGTGGGATTTGCTCTCCAGTTACTGGGACACTACAAACCAGCCTGCAGGAGAGCCACGCTGAAAGACTTATTTGAGAGCTGTGGAGGGAATGGTGGGATCGTGCTTCCTTGCCTTGAATACATCCAAACCATCACCTGGATCCAAGGTCCAGGTAGCAGGAGAGGAGAGGTACAGATACCAGCCACCATGGAAGAGGAATTCAGAAGGAGGTTGCGAGAGATGCAGATACAGCACAGAGGACCAGTATCAGAGCAGGTCCTGCTAGGATGGTTTGATTCTATCCGCTGCGAACTCTGGAAGGAAGCGCTAGCCCGTGAGCAGCGAAACCCGGGAAAAGTTCTCCCCTCCATCCATGTAAGGTACTGGTCGCAGTATGAAGTGCGAATGCTGTTATTGGGGGAACAGCCGAACCAGGAGTGGACAGCCGAGTTAAGCAGGCTGATCCGGGCAGAAATGCCCTCCAGTGGTATATAGCCCAAGTGTGCCCGTGGACAGCGGATGACAGCCCCATGGAAGGCTTTGACTACGATGGCCTGGGATTGTTGTACTGGAGGCTGTCCAGGGACCCTGACTTTGGGAGTGATCGGGAGTGGCATTTGGAGAAAATAATGGAGCACAGAGAGCGAAGACTGAATGTCTCGGAAGTGCACTGGGCACAGGAAGATTTGGAGTTTCTGGCCGTTCAGGAATGGGAGCTTGAGATGGCCTAGAGACAGCTGCTAGACTCCGCTCAGCAGCAGTGTGGGGCTCCCTTTGCCTGGGACTATCAGGAAATACCAGTTGACAACTCTGAAATCCTGGCTGAAGAGTTGACAATGTGGCAGAGTAACAGTGTGCTTTGCCAACCTGCCCCCGCAGCTATGGAGGCGGAGGTCTTATGGTAGATGCAGCAAGTGCTGACTGACCTTGATGAACCTGTTTCTGCATTGGATGATCTTGGATGGAGGAATGTGCCTGTCCAGCAGAATGCCAGAGAATCGGCAGTGGAAAATCTGGAGATCGCTATCCCCAAAGCTGAAGTGCTGACAACGGGGCAGAGCTCTGCTAACCTCTGCCCAGCACTGATAGCATCTTCTGGGTTCCAGGGACAGGAGATGGTGAACCTTTATCCCAAGACACAGTTGCAGAGACAGGGGATTTGATAGACTTTTCTGCTGAGGAAGAACAACCTGGTGAGCCTCCAGCAGAAGAAGAGCTGTTATTAGGGCCAAACTTCACTATGCTCTGCCCAGCACTGATAGCATCTTCTAGGTTCCACGGAGAGGAGATGGGGAACCTTTATCCCCAGACACCAGTTGCAGAGACAGGGGATTTGATAGACTTTTCTGCTGAGGAAGAACAACCTGGTGAGCCTCCAGCAGAAGAAGAGCTGTTATTAGGGCCAAACTTCACTGTGCTCTGCCCAGCACCAACAGGAGTATCTGTGAAGTTACAAGGAACTTCCCCAGCTGAAGCGCTGGCAACCGGACAGAGGATCCAAGATCTCTGCCTTACCCCCATCATTACACAGGACCCCCTTCACCATACTACCCCCATCATTGCACAGGACCCCCTTCACCATACTACCCCCATCATTACACAGAACCCCCTTCACCATACTACCCCCATCATTACACAGGACTCCTTCACCATACTACCCCCATCATTACACAGAACCCCCTTCACCATACTACCCCCATCATTACACAGGACTCCTTCACCGTACTACACCATCATTACACAGGACCCCCTCCTCCATACTACCCCATCACCGTTTTTGAGCCTTGCAGGACCCCTTCATCAGGCATGTGACCAACGTTTCAGAGCTTCGCATGACCACTTCATCAGGTATATGACCAATGTTTTTGAGCCTTGCAGGACCCCTTCATCAGGCATGTGACCAACGTTTCGGAGCCTCGCAGGACCCCTTCATCAGGCATGTGACTCATGTTTTGGAGCCTATTAGGACCTCTTCATCAGGCATGTGACCAACATTTCAGAGCCTATTAGGATCCCTTCATCAGGCATGTGACCAACATTTCGGAGCCTCGCAGGACCCCTTCATCAGGCATGTGACTCATGTTTTGGAGCCTCATAGGACCTCTTCATCAGGCATGTGACCAATGTTTCGGAGCCTTGCAGGACCCCTTTATTAGGCATGTGACCAACATTTTGGAGCCTCTTAGGACCTCTTCATCAGGCATGTGACCAACGTTTGGGTGCCTTGCAGGACCCCTTTATCAGGCATGTGACCAATGTTTCGGTGCCTCGGAGGACCCCTTGTAGGCAGGTGCAGTCTACTTTCTCCACTGCAGGTGGCGCTCTTCTGCAGTGGCACAGTCCTTGGAAAGGAAGTCAGGAGGAACACAATTCCTCTATGGTTTCCTAGTCCACTGGGGAAACATTCAATTGGATGCTGCTGCTGCCTCTTGTGACTCTGGCAACCATCTTGGATCAGGCAGAGCCTATTTAAGGCTCTAGCTCTCAAGTTTGGAACGCATTTGCAAGTTGGTATCCCACCTACACCCTTAATCGGGCATGTGACCAATGATTCAGAGCCTCACAGGACTCCTTCGTCAGGCATGTGACCAACGTTTTCGGAACCTCGTCGGACATCTTCATTAGGCATGTGACGTCAGACCCACACCGGAACCAAAAGTGCCTGGGCGGCCATCTTGGAATTGGGGTTTGTATGGTTTTATGGCTTTACCTGCATATTTAAGCATATAGAGGTGAAAATAAATGTTTTATTGCTTGAGTTACTACACTTTGGTCCTTCTTTGAATCTCTTTACATGGTTACCACTGTATTTATATATGGGGGATACCAAAAAAAATTAGCAGCAGAGATTGGATTCGAAAAAGTGTGCTTATACAGTCCTTAATATCCGTGGGCTCTGGAGTCCGTTGGGGTCCACTATACTAACGGGAGTGTTTGCAGGCACTTCATGGATGGTCATCACATAGCAATGTTTTGCACCATGAGATACATTTATATTGTAAGAACATATTTATGGAATACTATTACTGCTTGAAGGAGAAAATACTATAGCAATTTTTTTTATTTTTTTCAAATCATCGGTGAGTGAGGAAGTTGGTGGAAAGTATTCGGTGGAGAATATATCATATGTGCAAGATTTTACCCTTATCGGTTGAGAGCGGATGGCAGGAGGAGGAATGGTTTGCTCTGAAGAGCACTGGGTTTGAGGTGCAGGTTTTTTTCACCTAAATGTGAACACAATACTTTATTTACTTTATAACTTTATTAGGTACACCTTTTCAATTGCTTGGTAACACAAATTGCTAATCAGCCAATTACATGGCAGCAACTCAACGCATTTCAGTATCTAGACATGGTAAAGACGACTTGCTGAAGTTTAAACTGAGCATCAGAATGGGGAAGAAAGGGGGATTGAAGTGACTGTGAACATGGCATGGTGGTTGGTGCCAGATGGGCCGGTCTGAGTATTTCTGGGATTTTCACACACAACCATCTCCCGGGATTACAGGGAATGGTGGGGAAAAAGAGAAAATATCCAGTGAGTGGCAGTTGTGTGGAGGAAAATGCCTTGTTGATGTCAGAGGAGAATGGGAAGACTGGTTCCAGATGATAGAAAGGCAACAGTAACTCAAAAAACCAACCAAGGTATGCAGAATACCATCTCAGAATGCACAACGCATTGAACTTTGAAGCAGATGGGCTACAGCAGCAGATGTCCACGCCGGGTGCCACTCCTGTCAGTCAGCTAAGAATAGGAAACTGAGGCTACAATTGGCACAGGATCACCAAAATTGGACAATAGAGGATTGGAGAAACGTTGCCTGGTCTGATGAGTCTGGATTTCAGCTGCAACATTCAGATGGTGGGGTCAGAATTTGGCGCATGGATCCATCCTGCCTTCTATCACCGGTTCAGGCTGGTGGTGGGGGTGTAATGGTGTGGGGGATGGGATATCACCGTTTCAGGCTGGTGGTGGAGGTGTAATGGTGTGGGGGATGGGGTATCACTGGTTCAGGCAGGTGGTGGGGGTGTAATGGTGTGGGGTATGGGATATCACTGGTTCAGGCAGGTGGTGGGGGTGTAATGGTGTGGGGGATGGGATATCACCGGTTCAGGCAGGTGGTGGGGGTGTAATGGTGTGGGGTATGGGATATCACTGGTTCAGGCAGGTGGTGGGGGTGTAATGGTGTGGGGTATGGGATATCACTGGTTCAGGCAGGTGGTGGGGGTGTAATGGTGTGGGGGATGGGATATCACCGGTTCAGGCAGGTGGTGGGGGTGTAATGGTGTGGGGTATGGGATATCACTGGTTCAGGCAGGTGGTGGGGGTGTAATGGTGTGGGGGATGGGATATCACTGGTTCAGGCTGGTGGTGGGGGTGTAATGGTGTGGGGGATGGGATATCACCGGTTCAGACTGGTGGTGGGGGTGTAATGGTGGGGGGGATGGGATATCACCGGTTCAGGCTGGTGGTGGGGGTGTAATGGTGTGGGGGATGGGGTATCACCGGTTCAGGCTGGTGGTGGGGGTGTAATGGTGGGGGGGATGGGATATCACTGGTTCAGGCTGGTGGTGGGGGTGTAATGGTGTGGGGGATGGGGTTTAATCACCACGGCCTACCTGAGTATTGTTGCTGACCATGTCCATCCCTTTATGACTACATCTTCTGATGGCTCCTTCCAGCAGGATAATGCACCATGTCACAAAGCTCCAATCATCTCACCACTGGACAATGAGGTCCCTGTACTCCAATGGCCTCCACACTCACCACATCTCATCCAATAGAGCTGAGATGTGGGAACATCTTTGGGATGTGGTGAAAAACGGGAGATTCCCATCATGGATGTGCAGCCGACAAATCTGCAGCAACTGTGTGATGTTATCATGTCACTATGGAGCAAAATCTATGAGGAACGTTTCCAACACCTTGTTGTATCTATGCCACCAAGAATGAAGGCCAAAGTGGGTCCAACCCGCTACTAGCAAGGGGGACCTAATAAAGTGGCTGGTGTGTGTGTGTGTGTGTATGTGTGTATATATATATATATATATATATCTTCTTCTTTCTTTTTTTCCACTGCTTTCTTGCTGGACAAAACTATGATTTGAGAAAGAGAAGAAAAAGATGGAGTAAAAAAAAGACCCACATTAAAGATAACCTCATTATATGGACTTTCATGATATCTTTGAACAGTCTTTGTAGTGCTGGTTTGATATTGTATATTTTGTTTCTGCCCGGCAGGGGGGGGGGGGTATTGTGTTGCCAGCTGCTGGGGAGTGTATGTACATTTATACATTTTATTTCCTATGCACTGATATTCAATTAGAAAAATAAATTATGGAAAGGGAAAACGCTGCAAGTAAACATTTACAGTACCTGGATTTTCTGTGCTTTTACCTGCAAGTTGGTGACAGGTTCTCTGTACAGCTGAGCTATAGGCAGATATGACAGAAATAAAGTAAAACATCTCTGTATTCATCAATATATTATTATTTTTTATTATTTTTTTCCTCCCTTTTCTAACCTGTAATTCCCTGTAGTAAAGGAGATCTCTAGCTCTGACCTGTCTGTGATAGCTGTGGGCGGGGTTTATGTAGGGTTTTGGAGAGGGGGGGGGGGCGTTCATGCCCCTAGAGGCTGTCAGAGGTATATGCCTAAACTCTTCTGCCAATCGCCAGAGAAAGAACTCGTGCACCGGACCCAGGCTCCTTCACTACCGAGGTCCTCCATCACCTATGCCAAGCCACCTCCGCTTCCCGACTGGCTGGCCGCTATACTGCACTTACGAAACTTGCACTGCAGTCTCTGGCAATGGCAACACAACCCTTCAAGGGTTGGCTTAACCACTTTTTAGGACACTACTGCGGGATCTTCTCTTTACAGTGTCTTGGCCCATGTTATGTGACATGCCATGCATGCATCCCTTTATATGTAACCTCAAAGGATTTCAGAGCAGGCAGAACTTTGTTGATGGCACTGCCATGTTATGTGAAGCTATAACGGATAAAGTGCCATGCCATGATGGCAATACCTTCATCATACTTCTGCCATGGCGTATCACACTCCATCAATTACAGCTTCACATCACTAGGCGGCCTCATCAATCTAGTTCAAAGTTCAATTCAATAGATCTCTCTAGCTTCTGGTGCCTCCTGTCACCCTTTGCTCCATGCTAGCTCCTACCTGTAAATGCAGAAAGTCCACAAAGTCCATAATGTCCATGTCCATGACCTTGGAACCCCAACTGGGTTCTCACCAAGAGGAGAAGGATTGGGAAAAATTTAGTAACATAGCAACATAATCTCCTGTCTAATCCCCATTCATGGAGCAAGCGCCAACCAACCCACAAAGCTGCTCTTCCCTTGTATTTATCTGCCACTAATAGGGGGCGGCACCATGAACACCCAGTAAAATGGGAGGTGTAATTAACTCACAGTAAAAAAAAAAAAAAAATTGAGACACCTGTCTACATAACGAAGTGTTCTCCAAATTGGTGATGGTGGTGACCACATCTTTGGTTTTCAGGAGTGGCTCCAGCATTTGGTGCTGATCTACTTGCTCCTTACAATGCTGGATGATAGACACGATCTAAGGCATAGTTCGTACGTGCCGACCGAGGTTCTGGGACGTCTGGATGGATTCAGCAGCAAAAGTTTTCCAGTTGGCTACATCCCTACAACCCCAGCCATCTGGGACATAATGCAGAGGGTCAGCAGAAGCCCCATCATCCCAGGTAAGATCAGCTGTAAGCTGAGCATGGTGGTCATCTCCGCTGAATTAGAAGTGTATGCGGGTCACCAGAGGGCCTGACTGCTTTATAAAACCTTTTAGTTCCCATTCAAGAGTTATATGTGTGTACAAAGCTGGGGTACCCCGAGAATTAACCCCCACCCCCATGAATGAATGGAAATGACAAAAGTAACGGTTCTTCCTTCCAGAAATATCGGTGCAAGAATTCCAAAATACTTCTGACCTCCTGGACGCAGTTAATGCTGAAAAGGTCATCGTTGGTGTGGAATTTGAGAACGAGTTTACGTATTTTATCAGATATCTTCACTACACCATACTGAGCCCCCACTTGGCTGATAGAGGTAAGAGAGCAGATAGACAGTTTTCAGCAGTACCATGGAGGTCTCGGTTTTTACGTCCTTTCAGGTTGGCAAAACATCTTCAAGCTGTAACCTTCATACTGCCACTTCTTTTTTTTTCTTTTTTGCATTTGCATGAAAGTTTACTTCAGTCTTTTTCAACCATTTTACCACAGAGGAACCCATAAAATACCTTTCAGGTCTCTGGTAACCCCTGCTATACCAATGAATTGGGGGTGAACAGGAAAAATGCTCCTTACATTGGTGATCAGTGGGAAGAATGCTCCTTACATTGGTGATCAGTGAGAAGAATGTTCCTTACATTGGTGATCAGTGAGAAGAATGTCCCTTACATTGGTGATCAGTGAGAAGAATGTTCCTTACATTGGTGATCAGTGGGAAGAATGTTCCTTACATTGGTGATCAGTGGGAAGAATGTCCCTTACATTGGTGATCAGTGAGAAGAATGCTCCTTACATTGGTGATCAGTGAGAAGAATGTTCCTTACATTGGTGATCAGTGGGAAGAATGTTCCTTACATTGGTGATCAGTGGGAAGAATGTTCCTTACATTGGTGATCAGTGAGAAGAATGCTCCTTACAATTGTGATCAGTGGGAAGAATGTTCCTTACATTGGTGATCAGTGGGAAGAATGTTCCTTACATTGGTGATCAGTGGGAAGAATGGCCCTTACATTGGTGATCAGTGAGAAGAATGTTCCTTACATTGGTGATCAGTGAGAAGAATGTTCCTTACATTGGTGATCAGTGAGAAGAACGTTCCTTACATTGGTGATCAGTGGGAAGAATGTTCCTTACATTGGTGATCAGTGGGAAGAATGGCCCTTACATTGGTGATCAGTGAGAAGAATGTTCCTTACATTGGTGATCAGTGAGAAGAATGTTCCTTACATTGGTGATCAGTGAGAAGAATGTTCCTTACATTGGTGATCAGTGAGAAGAACGTTCCTTACATTGGTGATCAGTGGGAAGAATGTTCCTTACATTGGTGATCAGTGAGAAGAATGTTCCTTACATTGGTGATCAGTGAGAAGAATGTCCCTTACATTGGTGATCAGTGAGAAGAATGTTCCTTACATTGGTGATCAGTGGGAAGAATGTTCCTTACATTGGTGATCAGTGAGAAGAATGTTCCTTACATTGGTGATCAGTGAGAAGAATGTTCCTTACATTGGTGATCAGTGGGAAGAATGTTCCTTACATTGGTGATCAGTGAGAAGAACGTTCCTTACATTGGTGATCAGTGAGAAGAATGTTCCTTACATTGGTGATCAGTGAGAAGAATGTCCCTTACATTGGTGATCAGTGGGAAGAATGCCACCCTTAGAGAAAGTAAACATTTTTCTTTGCCACTGACAGGAGTGCATAATAGAATCATACTATGTATATATTTTTTTTGTTTTTTTACTTACGGAAACATGCAGAAAAACAAAAATGTAAATAATGAGATGCAGTAAACTCAGGTTTTTGTCTTTGCTCTCTGTGTGTTCCTCCAGGGTTTTGTATAAGTTCAGTATACGGCTGCCACCACCTGGAGTACTGGGAAGTGGGGTTCATCTCTCTACAAGCCAGCATTGACTCTGCCATTGTTGAGGTGAGCAAATGCACATGCAATTTCACAGGGAGAATAGTTCTACCATTTCAAATTTTAAATACACTTCTACGCATCCTGAAGACCATTGTCACCGGGACAAAACTTCAAGGGAAATACTTTCAAATGAGGACTTCTGAGAGGTGGGCTTTCCCTTTTTGGGGAGTTTTCAATTTTCTAAAGAAATACCCAACACAAAGTTGCTATTTTATTGATCTCTTACTCCCTTTCCTACATTTCTTTAAATTCTTTTTTATTCACACTAAAAGTTTATTGAAAAGGAAAGGTTGAATACGTAAAAGAAAAGAAAATAAAGTAAAAAGCAATATAATTTAAATTGAAATGGATAGTAACAAAAATGTCTATACATATAACATTAAGAAAATGTCTTACAAAGAAACTTGTGTATTTTGTTTCGTTCCAATTTTTTTTTTTTAACGAATTTCAACAAATTTGTTAATTCGGAAATATCCAAATGAACGAAAACCCGTTAAACAAATTTTCAGAATACTCGTAAATTCGAATATACGAAAATTCGTATATTTCATAAAGTCAAAAATTCGGAAATTCTAAATTAGAAAATAGAAAATTCATAAACTGGAGCAGAGGAAACACAGATTACGATGCTCAGTCATGAATGGACAGTCAGTGATCACTGACTCTGTTCAGTCAGAAAAAGGAAGGAGTCGGTAAATGACTAATTTACCGGCTCCTTCCTCCACTCCCCATGCTGACAGTCCTGGGGCGGGGTGAAGGAGGACACGGAGGACCCGGGAGCACAGAGGGGGACCCGGTGAAGGACACGGTGGAGGACCCGGTGGAGGACACGGAGGAGGACATGGACGGGGACCAGAGGAAGACACGGAGGGGGACCGGAGAAAGACACAGAGGACTCGGGGAGCCGAAGGAGGATACAGGGGACAGTCGGGACAGGTTTTCGGGGCGGCGGTGGGGGCAGTTACAAGCACCGATCTCCCTGTGTGGCTTTCAATAAAAAAACATGAAAGCTGCGGGAAGGAGAGGAGGAGACGCAGCTGTCAGCTGCTTTATTGAAAGCCACAAAGGGAGATCGGTGCTTGTAACTACCCCCACCGCCGCCCCGATCATCTCTAAGGCGGATCGAAGCATTTGCACGAGTACAAGTACAGTGGAGGCTGGTGGGATCTTCTTTTTGGGGGGGCAAACAAACAACACCCCCCCCCCGTGGCGTGGCATGGCACTGAGACAGCCCCCTCCCCCGTGGGCCTTCCTGCACTTACCCGCTCATGTGGCAGGGCTATGGTGTCCTTTCTTCTTCTCCTGGAAAGCGGGCAGCGGCCGCAGCGGCCATGTGTCTCCTCTCTCGTCCGCCAAAGCGCTAGGCATCCAATAGGATCGCCTGACGCTTTTGCCAATCGGGAAACAGGTCTCAAAGACCTGCCTCCTGACTGGCAGGGAGGAAGTTTAGTGTGATAAATTAATTTGCTATGGTCACACAACTGGGTGGGCTCGGAGCGCAATGCTCTGCGGCTTTTTTGAAGCCTATTAGAGCCTCTGGCTCTAATCGGGTGCTTAAAAAAAAGCACCCACCTCGCCATTGGAATCCATTATCCGGCGCCACTGATATGTAGATCAGGGGGCCGGACGTATGGATAGGGGAGGCGACGCCCATGCGCCCTCTATGGATGGGCCGTCACTGCTCAAGTACCCCTAACAGGCCATGTTTGCAGGTGTCAGGGCTGGGCTCAGCCCTTCCTTCTCTGAGCTGGTTGTACCTGATGGGCCCTGGCTGGCTGCATGTCATGGGCACTGATAGGCTGTACCTGACGGGCACTGGCAGGCTGCATGTCATGGGCACTGATAGGCTGTACATGATGGGCACTGGCAGGCTGCATTTCATGGGCACTGATAGGCTGTACCTGATGATGGGCACTTTTGAAATTCACCAGTAGCTGCTGCATTTCCCACCTTAGGCTTATACTCGAGTCAATAAGTTTTCCCAGTTTTTTGTGGTAAAATTAGGTGCCTCGGCCTATATTCGGGTCGGCCTATACTCGAGTATATATGGTACATATTTGGTCAATTCTTATATATCTTTTATGAGGGTTACAGTAGAAAGTAAAATCTTTCTGTTGGGTGAATTGTTCTCTATGTTCTCCATGTTCTCAATGTCAGTAATTGTAATTGTAGAAGTGACTTTACTTTTTTGAGTATTTTATATGAGAAACGTGTTTTCTGTGATGATGTGTCTTTCAGAGGGTTGATAGGAATGTTAAAATCTCTTCCCATCATTACGCATCCACTTGCAAACCATTTTAATTCATCTGTAATGTGTTGGCAAAATGAGATGTGTGCTTTGTTTGGAAAGTAGACATCTGCTAGTGTTACTGGCTTGTCATTTTGTGTTCCTTTTGAGCAAAAATATATCTTCCTTCTGGGTCAGCAAGTTTTTGTATCATTTGTAAAGTTTGTGTTTTTTGCTGAGGAGGACGGAGACTCCTTTGGCTTTTGGCGATTGGGCTCGTTGCGTGATATGCTTTTGTAAAAAAATAGTTTGTAAGTCGAGGCATCTGTAAGGTTTTAAAATGAGTTTCTTGTAGGCAGGGTCGTCTTTAATATTGAGTGGACCCTGGGCAAACATATTTTTGGGCCTTCCCGGAATCCATTTTTCAACTGTTTGTGGGCTCAAGAGGCAGCTGCTTCGGGCCCCACAACAATGACTGGGCCCGGGAAAGCTGCCCCTTTTGCCCTTTGTTAAAGATGGCCCTGCCTTTAGGAAGACTATTTGTCTATATAAGTTCAGTTAGTATTTTAGATCTTTTTTTCTGGTATATTCAAACCATTGACATTATGTGAGAAAATGGTGGAGTATTTCCCCAGCTTAGAGTATGCAAAAAAAAAAAAAAGGTGGGGGTGGGGGGAGTGGGGTTGGGATTAAATTCTAACAGAAAAATATTATTAATAATATAATATATATATATATATATATATATATATATATATATATATATATAATAGTTAAAAAAGCAAACAATATTTTGCAGAGAAAGACAAAGCAGTCGCTATGGGATGATTTGGCGACCACTGAGGTGGTGAAGATGAAATCACTTAATTTAACAGAGATGGTGGTTTCGTACATGGGCACTGGCATGTATGTCATGAGCATGTGCTTCATCTCGCTGTCCTATCTCATGACGTTGAAAATTACCCGGGAGAGGAGGAAAACCAGAGAGATGATGAGGATGATGGGACTGAAAGATCTGGCGTTTTGGTGAGTGGTGTTGTTCAACCCCAATGAATATATACTGTATATTCTTGCTAGGGATCATTTTCAGGAGATAAAGAGCTCAAGATGGATGTCCCTAGTATAGGTAGTAAAGCAGTGGCTTACTATAGCACAGCAGGGGGTGGGGTGAGGAGTCACAGGTAGTTGACAGGTAAAACGTTCCTTATTGGTTGGAGTTTTCTGGTTTTAGAAGATCTCCAATACGTTGTCATCATCTTGTATTTCAGGTTGTCTTGGGGGTTGCTGTACACTATCAGTGCCATCATCATCGCCACCCTCATGGCTCTGGTTGCCACCACTTATGTGTTTGTGCAAAGTTCCTTTGGAGTTATTTTTCTTCTTTTCAGCCTTTACGGCATAGCAACAGTAAGTATGGATGATGTGTTATTCCCACTTCTACATTCAAGGTGTAAACCAAATCACTAAAACTTCATAGAAGCTTTAACATGTCTTTTCAAAAGCCATTTGAAAATCCTGCCAAGAAGGTATTTATTCAGGCACTTCCTGTTATGGGGTGACAACATTCTATCGTAGTCTCCCAGTCATGTTCCTGTGTTGTCACAAGGGCTTCCAAGGGAGGCTACAAGTGGCAATTTCAACACACATTTAAAGGCATAGTTAAGTGTTGTCACCATCAGGAAATTTGCCCTGAGAAATGGCATGCCGCCATGGCTGGAGCCCATGTAGGCAGGAAGTGACTGCAAAGCAGTTGTAGTAGACCCCCGGGCTGGGAAGCAACAAAGGATGAAAAATAGGATTTTTAAATACAGCTTACCTGTAAAATCCTTTTCTTTAGAGTACATCACGGGACACAGAGTATTCATTACATAGTGGGTTAGATAGGCACCATCGGTGATTGGACACTGGTTAACCCCAATTAAGGAGAATTCCTCCAATATATAACCCCTCCCATATGGGGAGGACCTCAGTTTTGTAGAAAAGCAATAGGTAACCACGTAAAACCCATAGAAGGGCGGGAGCTCTGTGTCCCGTGATGTACTCTCAAGAAAAGGATTTTACAGGTAAGCAGTATTTAAAAATCCTATTATCTTGATCATACATCACAGGACACAGAGTATTCATTACATAGTGGGATGTCCCAAAGCAATGCTCATTTGAGGGGAGGGAGACACAGATCAGAAAATATAGACCGCAAACAGACCAGAGGAACTAAACTGCAGCCTGCAGTACACTGCGCCCGAAGGCAGTATCCTCTTGCCCTCTTACATCCACCTGATAGAATCTGGTAAATGTATGGACTGAAGACCAAGTCACAGCCTTACAGATCTGAGCCATGGAGGCCTGGTGATGCACTGCCCAAGAAGCACTAACAGCCCTAGTTGAGTGCGCTTTCACATGAAAAGGAGGAGTCTTCCTCTTGATATCATAAGCCTGAAAAATAACTTGTCTAATCCATCTAGAAAGAGTGGATTTTGACGCTGCTTGGCCTTTCTTATGGCTATCTGGCAGAATAAACAAACAATCAGTTTTCCTTATCTGAGCGGTTGCCTGCAGATAGACACTGACTGCTCTAACCACATCAAGAGTGTGCAAAGATTCTTCCTCCGCGGACTGCGGATCTGGAAAAAAGCATGGTAGGATTACATCTTGATTCAAATGGAATCCTGAAACCACCTTAGGTAAGAAGGAACGATTAGGACGCATAACAATCCTGTCCTTGTGAATAATTAAATATGGCTCTTTACAAGAAAAAGCTGCCAATTCTGATACTCTCCTAGCAGAGGATATGGCTTTCAAGAAGACTAATTTTTTTGTCAAAAAGCGCTAAAGGAGCCAGGTGCAGTGGCTCAAAGGGTTGTCCCTGTAAAGCCGACAACACCAAATTCAAATCCCATGGGCATACTGGAGGTTTGACTGGTGGATTCAACCGCAGTGCCCCCTGAATAACGGCCCGGACAAGGGAATGTGAAGCAATTGGCTTCTGAAAAAATACAGACAAAGCCAAAATTTGGACTTTGATAGTGCTCAAAGCCAATCTCATTTCTAAGCCTGACTGAAGAAAGGTCAAGATTCTGCTAATCATATACCTTCTAGGATGCCATCCCCTGGGTTCACACCAGGAAACATATGCCTTCCAGATTTTGTAGTAAATAAGCCTGGAGGCCGGCTTTCTGGCATTTACCAGAGTGGAAAGGACTGACTCCGAGAGCCCACGGTCTTTTAAAATGTGGGTTTCAGCAGCCAAGCCGTCAAATTTAGACTTCGTACAGCAGGGTGGCAAATCGGACCCTGTGTGAGCAGATCTGGCCGGAATGGGAGGATCCAAGGCCTGCCCACTGCCATCTTTACGATCTCTGCATACCAAGGTCGTCTGGGCCAAGCCGGGGGTACTAAAAGGACCGACTTTGCTTCCCTTTTGACCCTTCCCAGGAACCGCGGAAGAAGTGGGTTCGGAGGGAAGGCATACATTAGATTGTACTGATCCCATGGGATTGTCAGAGCATCTGACCCCTGAGCAAGTACATCCCTTGTTCTGGACACAAATTTGCCCAGCTTCCTGTTGAATCTGGACTCGAATATATCCACATCTGGTGTTCCCCACCTTTGACATATGGTCTGGAATATGTCAGGGTGTAGGGACCATTCTCCTGGGCATAATTGCTGACGGCTTAAGAAATCCGCTTGCCAATTTTCCACTCCTGGGATGAATACCGCAGACAGACAGGGAACATGGCTTTCTGCCCATGCAAGAATGCGATTCACCTCCCTTTGGGCATCCAGACTTCTGGTGCCTCCTTGGTGATTGATGTAAGCCACAGCCGTGGCATTGTCGGATTGTATCCGAATAGGATGACTCTGTAGCCTGTAAGACCAGTCCATGAGGGCCAAGTAAATTGCCCTAATTTCTAGGATATTGATGGGCAAGCGTCTCTCGGTTGCAGACCATCTTCCCTGCGTGCATGTTTCTTCCAGAACTGCTCCCCAGCCTGTCAAACTGGCATCTGTGGTAACAATCTTCCATTGTAGTGGAAGAAAGGCTTTGCCTTTCAAAAGATTTTTGGTTCGTAACCACCAAATGAGGCTTTTGCGTATCCTTGGGGATAGGCACATCGGAAGATCCAAGGCATGAGTCTTTTTGTTCAAAGCTGCGAGAATGCTTTTCTGCAGGGGCCTTGAGTGAAACTGGGCAAATGGAACAGCCTTGAAAGTGGCAACCATCTTTCCTAACAGTCTCATACATAGCCGAATGGATGGACTCTTTTTGCTTAATACTAAGTGGACTAGAGCTCTTACGGCCTTGACCTTTGGCTCTGGTAGAAACACCCAGCCTTGAGCGGTGTCTATGATCATGCCTAGATACTCCAACCTTGTTGAAGGTTGCAAAGAAGACTTTTCTAGGTTGATTATCCAGCCTAGTCTTTCCAAATGTCTTACTGTCTTGAAGACAGCGCGGTTCAGGTATGCCACCGATTGCTGTATGAGTAGCAAATCGTCTAAATAAGCTACCACATTTATGCCCTGAGCTCTTAGATTTGCTAAGAGAGGGTCTAGAATTTTTTTAAAAATTTGAGGAGCTGCAGCGAGACCGAAAGGAAGGGCCACAAACTGGAAATGGCTCTGGTCTACCACGAACCTTAGATATCTTTGGTGAGCGGGAAAAATCGGCACATGAAGATATGCATCCTTGATATCTATTGATGCTGTGACAGACCTAGCCGGGACAGAGGCTGTTGGAGAGGACTGAATGCAAGCCTCTTGCCTTTTGATTATGGGCCCTGGATTTTCAATGTAACAATACTTTGTGAGGTGAATTAGAAATCCAGTCTGAACTGTACTAATCAGACTCAGTCGTGTATATATTGTATGTTGTTTGATTCATACTGTTGGGACACATACTGTGAGGAGATGCTGGTGTCATCAACTCCAACTACCTGTCTTGTTCTCTGCTATAATGTGTTTAATGTAAATGAGTTTAATCTGGCTTACCACAGGTTCTAAGTGTATTCCACACATTGTTGTTTGTTCTAATTATCCCTGTATTTATGTTAATTGAGTGAGCTGATCACATTGTCCTCTATACAATGTAGGAGACGGGACGACTCCTATTGGAGCTGTTGCTATTGTGAGAAAATGTCCTGTGGTTGTACTTATGATAATTAACTCTGTTACTGTGTGAAGCTTGGTGCCCACAAGTCTGTGTCCTACAGGTCATGTCTCTGAGTCATCTGGTCTGGTTTAAATGATTTAGTAAACTAGCTCATGTTAATTAGGTTACGTTTGTATTGTTAGAGTAATATGAGCAGGAGGGGGGAACCTCATCTTCTCCTGTATATAAGACTGTATTCTGGTTCTAAATAAAGTCAGTCCACGTTTGCAACAAACAAGTGTCGCCTTGTTTTGTGCTCAGAGCGGTTGGAATATCTGATTTCTGTATCCAGACTACAAGGAAGTGGTATACTGACGGAAGCACTCAAGCGGGGTGTGGGACGTTCCGTGACAGATGCCATAAATTCTCCTCCCATATATAACAAAACACAGACAAAGAATCTCTCTCCTGCGCTCGAGTGACTAAAACCTCAATGATGATGATGGGGCCAAAATGCTTCAGTGGTGTCTGCCGTCTTGCAGCCCTCTTCAGAACATTGGGTATTCATGGGCTACGAAAAATCTAAAAAGAAAAAGAGGGCGCACCGACCTAGTGCATTACCACAAATAGCGTTTATTAAAAAAATAGGACAACAAATGGATACTCACAAACGATCGTATAAGTTAAACGTGAATAAAAGCTGCAGGTGCGCAGTAGCGGACATCAAAGCGTAATCTGGACCAGACATCAGATTGGTGAGGCGATGGCTGACGCGTTTCTGGGGAGAACCCCTTTCCTCAGAGCCTAAGCGGGTGGTAACTCCTCGCAAGTGAGAGCTCCTTCATTTATGTGTGTAAGCGTATGACCATGTGTCAGCCAGCACCAGCCCATAAAAAGCCACTCCCACCCACCCAGACCCAACCCTCCAAGGTGTATGGTGTATGAGACACATGAGCATTGTCCAAGGGACAGGTCAGGTTTTTTTTCACACAAGAGACAGGATGGGACCTCCCACTTCTTGGTGAAGCTTTCCTCCAGAGGATATAGAAAACCTTTTAGGAGGAGTAAACAGTTTATCGGGATGTCCCCAGTCCTCATACAACAATTTATCCATTAAAGGATGAATTGGAAAGGAAAAGGCAGTCTGTGGGATCCTTCTGACCCCCAGGGAAGAAACAGAGGATGTAGCGGCCTCAGCAGAGGGCATTTTAAATGTGGAACGCAATAGTTCAGTATAATACTGGACCTGCTTCTTGAGTGCTTGAGAGGAAGAGGCTCTCTCCTCTTCCTCTGAATCCTCAGACTGCTCTTGATCCCTATCTCTGGATAGGGATCTCTCCTCATTGTCAGAACAATCATCTGAAAGAGAAAGTGCAGCAGAGGGAGGGAATCTACCCCTTTTTCTGCTATCTTTTAAGGAAGCTGAAATAAGATTCATAATTCTTCCCTCAAAACCCTCCAATGTAGCCCTAAGGGAATCCTCTGTGACATACGCTGGGGCTGTAACATTAGGAGAGGCTGCAAAACCTGACAGGGGCACTGACTCATCCTGTGAGGCTGGCTGCAGTCTTGCAGGGGGGCAGGTAATCTGCAGGCATCTTTAGGACCCCTAGACACAGGCGGTGACTTTCTTGTGCCTTTGTTACCTCCCCCCGAGACCCTCTTACGAGGAGACATAGTCCCAAACTACAAAGCAGAGGTACTAGTACATATGCAATCACTGTTGTGCTAAAAGTCTCACAATATACATATATGCTTAATGCTGCACAACCTGATGCCGAGTAGGTGTCTTAGAATTAGCCTGGATCCGACCACTTTAGGATGCTCACTGCCCACACTCTCTGTGTCCATCTGTTTACAGAGCTCTGAACGCTCTGGGCTTTTAAATTAGCCACCTGGCGTCTGCACACCTGCAGTGCAGGAAGTGAGCGATTGGACACCAGCTAATCACTGAGTGTGTCTGAAAAGCATGTAAGTTTGCTCCTTACTCCCTCTAGTGGTGGAAATCTGGTAAGACATGCAACTACTCATTGAAGAAAATCCATTTGTAATATAAATATATATATATATATATATATATATATATATATATATATATATATATATATATATATATATATATATATATATATATATAGGATTAACTTCTCTTACCTATCCCCGCCGCAGGAACTGCTGAGAACAGACAGTTTCCAGCCTTCACCCATCTCGGCGGGTAGCGTTGTGCCAACCTTCAGGGTTTTTTCGGTTCCTACTCAGAGAAACCTCTTACCTGGACCTGTAAAAGACTCTGCCAGAAACTTTCGTGCCACTGTTTTAATAGTACACCAAGCCTGGTTTTCTCAGAGCCCAGTCCTCCAAAGACAGACTTACAGGCAAAACCTTGCTTCTTCGGATGACGAGGCCCGGGTACCATACCATCTTGGGAGTCAAAATATCGGCCCGAGATATGGATCCGGTCAGCATAGCCCCTTAAGCCCCCGCAGGGACCAAACTGGAGCTTTCTTCACAGCACATGTTTTACAAGACCAACCACCTTAGACACTGGTGAAAAAACTGAGGTCCTCCCCGTATGGGAGGGGTTATATAGGGGAGGAATTCTCCTTAATTGGGGTTAACCAGTGTCCAATCACCGATGGTGCCCATCTAACCCACTATGTAATGAATACTCTGTGTCCCGTGATGTATGATCAAGAAAAGGGGATTTTAGAAATGACAGTTGTTTATGATACACAAGCTACAGAGTGAATTCCATGTCATCCTGTTAGAGTTTACCTCACAAGGGTTTCATAAGGGATCATTAACACACGAGGGACATTATAGAAAATTAGTTTTATGGAGGGAGTTTTCCTGTTTAGCTCCTTTTTATGAACACAACCTCCCTGATAAATATTTTACCTCCGCACCCCCAGGTCTGCTTTAACTGCATGCTGAGCGCCCTCTTCAGGAAGCACCGCCTGACAGCGATTCTGGGGTTATTGATCACTCTCTTCTTAGCTGCACTGGGCCTCCTGCCACTGATGATCGTCATGCCCAAATCTCTGGAAGTTTTTCTGAGCATTTTCCACCCCTTCTCCTTTGCCGTCGGGATCTTGGAGGTAACCATTTATTATTAGGAGCTGTATTTGGAGCTTACACAGGGCTTAGGAACATATCCCCGCCCCCTACATGTACCAGTCACCAAGCACCAGTGCAGTCATGTGACAGGAAGGGGAGTAAGTAATATGCTCATCTATTCCTGGTTGTCTTCTTCACTTGGCAGCTGAATGTAACAGTGGAGGAGTGAAGGAACGATTCTTCAGGGGAGGGTATTAATGTTAACCTGTTGTCCTGCCTTGCATGAACAAAGCACCGGTTTGGTTTAAATACACTTCAGAAAACGCCTGTGATGCTTTGCATGGACTTTCATATTGCTGGCATGAAATGCGCTCATTAATTATGGCTTCTGTGTTTTTAGAGCATGCACATGCAAAACAACTATCAAGGGACCTTCTTCTCAGACATCAGCGGTGACTCCTCCCACATACTCTTCAGCGCCATCTACCTATCTCTAGACTCACTGCTTTATATCATCCTCACTCTTTATTTTGATAAGATTATTCCAGGTGATGACAAACGGCTGCTACTTATTCTCATCATTTAATGGTGGATCAAGCTGTTCCAACAACAAAATGTTTCAGGTGGAGCCACAAGAATGCCAAATTTGAGAGGCAGCTTGTGCCTTGACTTGCCTTGGTCACTGTGATGTCACTCTTATGATGTCATTATATGCACACAGGTCTCAAAGCTTTTGCAAACAAACTCTATAGCTGGCTTTATTTTGTGATCATGGCCTTGATCAGACTTGTCTTCTTTTGATGCCAGATAAACACGGAGTGAGACACGAGCCGCTGTTCTTCCTGAGACCTTCATTCTGGTCAAAAAAGAATATGACCCCCGTACCGCTAGGAGAAGGAGAACGTGTAGAGGAGGACTTGGAGCACTATGTAGAAGAAGTTCCCAATGAGTTACTAGGAAAAGAAGCGATTAGGTACTACAGTCTCCATTTCTGTCCATTGTAGAAGACACACACGGTAGGCCCCTTAGATTACGGAAAGTTGAAAAGGGATCTGGGAGTACTAACTAACAGCTAAGCAGCACTCAAAGTCAAGAGGCAAATGCAAAAGCAAATTAAGTGCTTGTGTCAAATAACTGTTTCTCTGTTCATGAAAGTCAAGGGGAAGGCCAAAGCAGCTTGAAGCAAGGTGATAGCAGCTTAAAAGCAGGTCAAATGCAGGTCAGAGGGAGGTCAACTGTAGGTCCAAAGAACCATGAATGATATCTCAAAATGATGTCAAATGTAAGCAAGCAACATTTTCCCATTGAGACAGGTCCAAGGCCTGTTGACATGGGCCCTAAATATTTCAGGTAATAATGATCCAGGATGATGTCCCATTACAGGGGTGGTCAGAATGCCTCCCTTACAGTGGTGGTGTGAATGTCCCATTACAGTGGTGGTCAGAATGCCCCCCTTACAGCTGTGGTCAGAATGCCCTCCTTACAGTGATGTTGAGAATGTCCTCCCTAAAGTGGAGGTCAGAATGCCCCCTCACAGTGATGGTCAGAATGCCCCCCCCTGCACTGGTGGTCAGAATGCCTCCCTTACAGTGGTGGTCAGAATTTCCCACTTACAGTGGTGGTCAGAATGTCCTCCTTATAGTGGTGGTCAGAATACCCCCTTACAGTGGTGGTCAGTAAACTATGCTTACAATGAAGGTCAGAATCCCCACCACCTTGGTAGATAGATTGCCCCCCCTTACAGTGGAGGTCTTAATTCTCCCATTACAATGATGGATTTAATCCCTTACAAACAGCTAAAAAGACCTTTGGTGCCATGGTGTTGGCTCTGGAACTATGCAGGCACCATGAGTTGGGAGGTCAACCAGCCACAGCTCAAGGAACCCCTAGAACCCTCTGGAGGATCCCTGGTTAGGAATGGTTGATGTAAATTATGGATATTCTGGAACTATGCAGGCCCCATGAGTTGGGAGGTCAGCCAGGACCTGAATTTTCCAGAATGAATATTCTGGAACTATGCGGGCACCAAGAGTTGGGAGGTCAACCAGCCACAGCTTAAGGAACCCCCTAGAACCCTCTAGAGGAATCCTGGTTGAGGATGTAAATTATGGATATTAGTATCAGGTCACAGAACATGTCCTAAGTACGTTTTATGTAATTTCCTCTAAATCATAATCTTGTCCCTTTATACAGGATAAGTAATGTCAAGAAAATGTACAGCGGCAAGGACGAGAAGATAGAGGCGTTACGAGGTGATCTAATTATTAAAATGTTCTCTTGTCTGTAATACTTTCTATAGAATGGAAACAAATGAGGATCTTTGTTCCACAATCCTGGAAAGAAAATACACTGTTTAAAAAAATTAAAGGAACACTTGAAAAAACACATCAGATCTCAATGGGGAAAAATATCATGCTGGATATTTTATACTGGTATGGACTGGGTAATGTGTTAGGAATGAAAGGATGCCACATCGTTTGATGGAAATTAAAATGATCAACCTACAGAGGGCTAAATTCAAAGACATCCTGAAAATCAAAGTGAAAAAATTATGCAACAGTCTAGTCCATTTTGCTGAAATTTCATTGCAGCGACTCAAAATGGTCCTCAGTGGTTTGTATGGCCCTCATGTGTGTGTATGCATGCCTGACAATGTTGGGACATGTTCCTGATGAGACGTCGGATGGTGTCCTGGGGTATATCCTACCAGATCTGGACCGGGGCATCACTGAGCTTCTGAACAGACTACCAGTGCCCACCAGCGCCACCTACCAGTGCCCACAGTACCACCCATCAGTGCCCACAGTGTGAACTATCAGTGCCCACAGTGCCACCTATAGATGTCACCAATCAGTGCCTCGTCACCAATCAGTGCCTCATCACCAGTGTTGCCTATTAGTGCCACCTACCAGTGCCCATCAGTGCCACCTACCAGTGCCCACAGTACCACCCATCAGTGCCCACAGTGTCACCTATCAGTGCCCACAGTGCCACCTATAAATGTCACCAATCAGTGCCTCATCACCAGTGTTGCCCATCAATACCACCTACCAGTGCCCATCAATACCACCTTCCAGTGCCCATCAGTGCCACCTACCAGTGCCAATCAGTGACATCTATCAGTGCCACCCATCAATGCCACCCATCAGTGTCCATCAGTGCCTATCAGTGTCGCCTTATCAGTGCCCATCAGTGCATCTTCATCAGCAAATTTCAATGAAGGAGAAAAATTACCCATTTGCAAAATTTTATAACGAACTATGAAACATGTTTTTTTTTTTAAATTTCTGTCTTTTTTTTGTTTGTTTAGCAAAAAATAAAAACCCCAGTGGTGACTAAATGCCACCAAAAGAAAGCTCCATTTGTGTGAAAAAAAAATGATAAAAATTTGAATTCAGTGTGACATGACCACGCAATTGTCATTCAAAGAGTGACAGCGCTGAAAGCTGAAAATTGGCTTGGGCAGGAAGGGGGGTATAAGTGCCCAGTAAGCAAGAGATTAAGAGTAAGGAGACCCAAAAAGTTAAGAAATGATAAGTATACTTTCAGATAGAGCTCAGTCATCTTTTTTATGTAAAGAGTGTTGCATTTCACAGCTTTTATGTTTCTAATGGAAGTGTAATCCGAAATTGTGTAACCAATCATAGACCACTGAAGTGCTTTTGCCCCCCCCCCCCCCCCAGGTCTGAATCTGGATATCTATGAGGGACAGATCACAGCGTTACTCGGTCACAGTGGGGCTGGAAAAACAACATTACTGAATATACTGAGTGGGATGTGTGGAGCCACTGGTGGTGAGATGTTCCTCTCATTATAAGCTTTACCTGTCTATATAAAAATAAATAGGCGTGGCCTCATACACGGCTTATTTCATTTGAAGGCATGTCTAGTTGTTTTCTATATTAAATAAAATGCAAATCGATAATTCGTTTTCCCATATTAGGACTCTGGTGGGGCTCTGGGCTGCCTTTCATGGGTTCTTCAAGCTATTCTTATCTTCTCTGAGGTGGTTCTTTGACTAACACCCCAAGTCATTGTATGTGGAAGGCTGTCAGGAATTTTTCTAATGACTTTCTACCTAATTTTGTGCACTTGAAAAAACCTTTAGGAAATAGAATCTTGTAGAAATATAGAATATGTAGAAAATAGAAATATGTATGCCATGTAGACATGTGCAATTCGTTTAGTTCCAAATTAGTTTTTTAACTAATTTTGAAAAATTCGAAATGAGAAGTGGGCACCATACTGCGGCTGAGCAGAAAGAGCAATGGTGTTGTTATCTTACTGTGCATTATGGGTACATGATTTCTAATCTGCTGACAGGACTATAGTCAACCCCTGCAATACAGATTCAATACGGATTCTCAAATATAAGTTTTGGGTGGAGATGACCTTTAACTTCCTCCTTTTTCATTGTAGGATCTGCCAACATCTATGGCCATCCTTTATCAGACCTCAGTCTTCGTCAGGAGATCCGGAGAAAGATTGGCTTTTGTCCGCAGATCGACTTCAACTTTGAGCTTCTAACTTTGAAAGAGAACTTGGAGGTTTTTGCACAGATTAAAGGAGTTCCCAGAAGCAACATTAAATCTGAGGTACAAACCAATGTGGATGCGCAGATACAGTGCCTTGAAAAAGTATTCATACCCCTTGAAATGTTCCACATTTTGTCACGTTACAGCCAAAAACGTAAATGTGTTTTATTGGGATTTTATGTGATAGACCAACACAAAATGGCACATAATTGTGAAGTGTAAGGAAAATGATAAATGATACAAATAAATATGTGAAAAGTGTGTGTTTGTGTGTGTGTGTGTGTGTGTGGGGGGGGGGGGCATTTGTATTCAGCCCCCTTTACTCTGATACCCCTAACTAAAGTCTAGTGGAACCAATAGACTTCAGAAGTCACCTAAAGAGTCCACCTGTGTGTAATTTAATATCAGTATAAATACAGCTGTTCTGTGAAGCCCTCAGAGGTTTGTTAGAGAACCTTAGTGAACAAACAGCATCATGAAGGCCAAGGAGCACATCAGACAGGTCAGGGATAAAGTTGTGGAGAAGTTTAAAGCAGGGTTAAGTTATAAAAAAATCTCCCAAGCTTTGAACATCTCACGGAGCTCTGTTCAATCCATCATCGGAAAATGAAAAGAGTATGGCACAACTGCAAACCTACCAAGACATGGCCATCCACCTAAACTGACAGGCCGGGCAAGGAGAGCATTCATCAGAGAAGAGCCAAGAGGTCCATGGTAACTCTGGAGGAGCTGCAGAGATCCACAGCTCAGGTGGGAGAATCTGTCCACAGGACAACTATTAGTCGTGCTCTCCACAAGTCTGCCCTTTATGGAAGAGTGACAAGAAGAAAGCCATAAGAAGTCCCGTTTGCATGAAGCCATGTGGAGGACACAGAAAACATGTGGAAGAAAGTGCTCTGGTCAGATGAGACCAAAAATGAACTTTTTGGCCTAAAAGCAAAACGCTATATGTGGTGGAAAATTAACATTGCACATCACTCTGAACACACCATCCCCACCGTGAAACATGATGGTGTCAGCATCATATTGTGGGGATGATTTTCTTCATCAGAGACAGGGAAGCTGGTCAGAGTTGATGGGAAGATGGATGGAGCCAAATACAGGACAATCTTAGAAGAAAACCTGCAAACTCTGCAAAAGACTTGAGACTGGGGTGGAGATTCACCTTCCAGCAGGACAACGACCCGAAACATACAGCCAGAGCTACAATGGAATGGTTTAGATCAAAGCATATTCATGTGTTAGAATGGCCCAGCCACAGTCCAGACCTAAATCACATTGAGAATCTGTGGCAAGAAAATTGCTGTTCACAGACGCTCTCCATCCAATCTGACAGAGCTTGAGATATTATGCAAAGAAGAATCTGCAAAAATGTCCCTCTCTAGATGTGCAAAGCTGGTAGAGACAGCCCCAAAGGACTTGCAGCTGTAATTGCAGAGAAGGGGGGTTCTACAAAGTATTGACTCCGGGGGGCGCCATACAAATGCCCCTCCACACTTTTCACATATTTATTTGTAAAATATGTTGATAACCATTTATCATTTTCTTTCCACTTCACAAATATGTGCCACTTTGTGTTGGTCTAACTACAGGGATCTCCAAACTACGGCCTTCCAGCTGTTTCGGAACTAAACGTTCCATGAGGCATTGTAAAACTCTGACATTCTTAGACATGACTAGGCATGATGGCAATTGTAGTTCTTGAACAACTGGAGGGCCATAGTTTGGAGACCCCTGGTCAATTAGGCATGTGCATTTCGTTTCGTTCCGAATCGAAATTCGGACAAATTTTTCATTATTCAGAAATTCGGATGCATCCGAATTTCCGAATGACAAAAGTAAAGAATTTAAACGAATCCGAAAAAAAAACTAACGAATTCGAAAACATATTCGAATCGAATTCGAAGACAAATTCGAATCCAAAAACAAATTCGAATCGAATTCGAAAAAAATAGAAAACGCTTTTCTAAAAAAAACAATAAGATAGAATATAAAATAATAAAGCAATAGAATATACCGTATATATATATATATATATATATATATATATATATATATATATATATATATATATATATAATTTTTTTTATTATTCTCTTCTATTGTTTTTTTATGCTTTTCTTTTCTATTATTTTATATTCTATAATAGTCTTTTCAATTCAAATTCATTCTATATGAAATTCGAATTTCGGAACATGGCTGTCACAAACACGTACTTACCGAGGCCGAGATGCCGAGAGCGGCTCGCCCTTACGACCACGCGCACCCAGACCCCCGAAATGGGTACAGGAGGCTGGGGGCACGCGGAGGCACGGGCTTCCGGGTGAATAGCAGGTTCAGAGGCTGGAAGCGGGTGCCCCGAGATCCAGGGGGGAGCAAGGCTGCAAACACAAGCAGAGGTTAGGGAATAGGCAGGTATGATCAGGGTAGTCCAGCAGAGAGGTGGTTAAACAGGCCAGGGGTTCGGTACACAGGTCAGGCAGAGTGCTTAGGGACAATCCAGGAGAGTAGTGGTTAATCAGGCAGAGGTTCGGTACACAGAGCAGGCAGAGTGCTTAGGGACAATCCAGGAGAGTAGTGGTTAATCAGGCAGAGGTTCGGTACACAGAGCAGGCAAGCACTAGGGACAATCCAGGAGAGTAGTGGTTAATCAGGCAGAGGTTCGGTACACAGATCAGACTATAAGGCTTAGGGAACACAGGCACAAGGAAGCAGGGGAGAGCTGACGACAAACCAGCAACCCGACAGGGTGCTGGAGCCGTCAGATATAGCCCCCGTGCCCGGCGAGCGCGTCAGCGTGACGCGCTACCGGGCACCCGCACGGGCTACGGCGCGCACACGGGGACCGCCGTGCACCCGCGCGCGCCGCACCATCAGGCCGCGGACGGGTGTGCGGCGAAGCGCTCGTCCCGTGCGCATGCGCACCGGAGCCCGGCGAGCGGAGACGCTCCCTGGCTCCTGACAGTGCCCCCCTCCTAAGGGCGGACACTGGACGCCAAGGCTGGCCATTAGTTCTGGATGATCTTGATGGAATGCTCGAATTAACTGTGGAGCGTGTAGGTTCCTGGCGGGTTCCCAAGAATTATCTTCGGGAGGGTACCCCTTCCATTGAATCAGGTACTGTAACTGCCTGCCCCTCTTCCTGCAACCAAGAATGGATTCCACTTCAAATTCATTCTCGCCATCAATTCTGACTGGCGGAGGAGGAGGTTCTTTTCTTCCTGGAAAAGGGCTGGGCACCACAGGCTTCAATAGTGACACATGAAAAACGGGGTGAATCCGGTATGTTTTGGGAAGTGTCAATTCCACCGCCACAGGGTTGATAATCCTCTTGATTTGAAAAGGCCCAATGAACTTAGGCCCGAGCTTTCGAGAAGGCAGAGGTAATTTCAGATTGATGGTGGACAGCCAGACCTCGTCTCCTACGTCAAATTTTGGACTTGCCTTTCTGCCCCGGTCGTACTGTTTCTTATAGTCCCCCTGGGTCTTGTGTAATGTATCTTGAATCCTTTGAAAATTGGACTGTAGTGAGATTATCCTATCCTGGACTGCAGGAACTGCCGTTTCTGGAATGTTGTTAGCAAAGGATGTGGGATGGAACCCACAATTGGTCCAGAAAGGAGTCTGGTTGGTGGAGGCATGGATAGAATTATTGTACGCAAATTCCGCGTAAGAGAGAAGGCTCGCCCAATCATCCTGAGAACCCGAACAAAAGCATCGGAGGTACTGCTCCAGCGTCTGGTTGGTCCTCTCTGTCTGACCATTGCTCTGAGGGTGATAAGCTGAAGAAAGGCAAATGTTGATCCCCAAAGCCTTGCACAGTTCTCTCCAGAATTTGGACGTGAACTGAACGCCTCTGTCTGACACGATACTCCTTGGTATCCCATGGAGCCTAACGATCTCCTTTAGAAAAATGTTGGCCGTCTCCACGGCAGAGGGAGTACCCCTCATGGGCAGAAAGTGGGCCATTTTGGAAAGGCGGTCGACCACAACTAGGATGGTGGAGAAATTCTCTGAGCTGGGTAGGTCAACGATGAAGTCCATGGAGACGTCAGCCCAAGGTCGTTCCGGAATGGGCAAAGGTCTGAGCAAACCCCAGGGTTTGATGTTCTGGCCCTTGCTTCTCTGGCATAGGAGACAGGACGCCACATATTCCCTACAGTCCCTTCTCCATCCTGGCCACCAAAAGGAACGAGAAAGGAGCTCAGCCGTCTTCTTGTTCCCGAAGTGTCCTGCCATCTTGTGATCATGACACATTTGAAGGGCTAGGGGCCGAGTCACCGGTGGTACAAATATTTTTCCTTTGATCCAGAAAAGGTCTTCATATTTTTTCAGGGAATGCACAGCTGGTTCCGTACATGTGTCTGATGAAGATTTGATGGAGGATATTAAGTCTGCTTGGGTTAATCCAAGAAAATTTTGAGGAGAGAGGATCGTGCATGGTGTTGGTATTTGGGAGTCTGCGGAAAACATTCTTGAAAGGGCATCAGCCTTCCCGTTCTTTGCCCCAGGTCTGTATGCAATGTGGAAATTAAAACGAGAGAAGAACAGGGCCCATCGGGCTTGGCGGGGTTTTAATCGTCTTGCTGTTCTGAGGTACTCAAGGTTTTTGTGATCCGTAAAGATCATCACCGGATGGACTGCCCCCTCCAGCAGATACCTCCATTCCTCCAAAGCAAACTTTATAGCCAGCAGCTCTCTGTCACCCACGTCGTAATTAAGTTCCGGTGGACTGAGTTTCCGGGAGGCGAAAGCTACTGGATGCAGGATGGCCTTTGGTCCCTGTCTCTGGGAAAGGATTGCTCCGGTTGCGATTTCTGATGCATCGACCTCCAATACGAAGGGTTGAGTCGGGTCAGGATGGCAAAGGATTGGAGCAGAACTGAATAGTTCTTTTAACTTAAGAAAAGCCTCTTGAGCGGCTGCGGACCACTGGAACGAATGATGCTGCCGAGTTAGTTGAGTAATAGGTGCCACAATGGCAGAGAATCCCACGATGAATTTCCGATAGAAATTAGCAAATCCGATAAACCTCTGTACTGCTTTCTTATTTGATGGAGCTGGCCACTCCTGAATTGCCTGAATCTTCTGAGGGTCCATTGCAACCCCATTGGTGGAGAGTATGAATCCCAAGAATTGTATGGTTGATCTCTCAAACTCACACTTTTCGGCTTTTAGGTATAGCTTGTGTTGCAAGAGAATAGCGAGAACTGTTTTAACGTGTCTCCTGTGCATCTCTAGCGTAGGGGAGAAGATGAGGATGTCGTCCAGATACACCACCAGGAAGTCATCTAGATATTGTCGGAAGATGTCATTCACTAGATGTTGGAAGGTGGCTGGAGCATTGCAGAGGCCGAATGGCATCACCAAATATTCAAAGTGGCCGAATCTGGATCTAAAGGCCGTTTTCCATTCGTCTCCAGCCCTGATCCTGACGAGGTTGTAGGCCCCCCGGAGGTCAAGTTTGGAGAACACCTTGGCCGATCGAAACCTTTGGAATAGCTCAGGAATGAGTGGCAGCGGGTACCGATTCTTGATTGTGATGTTGTTGAGTTGTCGATAGTCTACGCAGGGTCTAAGAGTACCGTCTTTTTTTCCCACGAAAAAGATACCTGCTCCAGCGGGTGAAGATGAAGGGCGGATGAAACCTTTCTCAAGATTTTCATCTATGTACTGTTTTAGAGCCTCCAGCTCGGTTTCAGAAAGGGGGAATATCCGGCCAAATGGAATCTCAGAGCCAGGAAGAAGATCAATTGGACAGTCGTAGGCCCTGTGAGGTGGTAGGCGGTCAGCCATTTGTTTACTGAAGACCTCCTGAAACTCGAGATATTCAGAGGGGACGTGTTGGAGGTTGTTTGGCGGTACCGCCATTGTGGCACAAACTTTGGAATCCGGAAGCAGGCAGTGTTGGGAGCAATACTGAGAAGGGAATGATACTGACTTGGTGCTCCATTTGATTAGCGGATCGTGGGCTTGCAACCATGGTAGGCCGAGTATGATGGGGAAGATTGGTGAGCGAATTAGGTCAAGCCGTAAGAACTCCCGGTGGCCGGAGTCCGTGACGACTGAAATAGGTTGGGTCTCCTGGGTGATGGGGCCTGAGCAAGGAAGGGATCCGTCGGCCAGGTGTATTTGTAGATCCTGCTCTTTGGTCTGTAGAGGGATCTTCAATCTGTGTGCCAAGGCGGAATCTATAAAACAGCTGCAGGCCCCGGAATCAACGATGGCCTGCAGGCGAGTCTCCTTTTCCGGAAGCTGCAGAGAAACAAACAACATCACATAAGCCTTGGGGATGTTATGGTTAGGAAAGTTCAATATGTTTGACTGAGGGAACTTACTGGGCCTGATCGGACAGCTGCGCAGGAAGTGCCCGGTTCCTCCGCAGTAGAGGCAAAGGTTAGACTGCCGTCTGCGCTGTTTCTCCTCGGAGGTCAAGGGACCTCGGACCAAACCGAGCTGCATTGGTTCGACCTCAGGGACCGATGCGGTAGTAACTGAAGGTGAAGTTTGGGATACTGTGGAGTGAGGTCGCGGTGATGCCCAGGCAGGGCGAGGCTGCTGAAACCGTTCTGAGCGCCGCTCCCTAAGGCGCCGATCAAGTTTTGTAGCTGCTTGAATAAGTTCCTCTAAGGAAGCAGGGGTCTCCATCCTGGCTAACTCGTCTTTGAGTAATTCAGATAGGCCTTGGCGGTACTGGTAACGTAAGGCCGGCTCATTCCAGTTGGTGTCGGCCGCCCACTTACGGAATTCTACTGTATAGTCCTCAATAGGTCTTCTTCCTTGGGACAAATGGTGCAAGATAGCTTCGGCGGTGGCCATACGTTGCGGATCATCGTAGAGCTGGGTCATGCTCTCAAAGAACGCTTCGATAGTGTTCAGGGCAGGGCTGCGCTGTTCCATCAGGCTGTGGGCCCAAGCCTGGGGTTCCTCGGACAGCAGGGAAATGGCAAACCCCACCTTGACGATCTCTGAAGAGAAGGTTCTTGGCTGTAGAGCGAAGTATAGGGAACATGCGTTTTTGAAAGCCCTAAACTTCTTGCGATCTCCCGAGAACCGTTCAGGTGTAGGGACCCTGGGCTCAGGAAGGGCCATAACCACAGTGGGGTTGGCCGGAGCTTGAGGAAGCGGACCCCCACTGCTGGGTGCAGGAGCTGCGGCTGCGGAGGGTAGTAACCCGGAGATCTGCTGCAGGCGGTTATCAACTTGTGTGTAGCCTTCTTGCAGCTTTTGTACGGAGTCCGCCAGGGTAGATACTTGCTGACATAAGATCTCCAAAGGAGAGCGCGCTCTGTCGGCCTCAGACATCTGGCTGGTTTGTACTGTCACAAACACGTACTTACCGAGGCCGAGATGCCGAGAGCGGCTCGCCCTTACGACCATGCGCACCCAGACCCCCGAAATGGGTACAGGAGGCTGGGGGCACGCGGAGGCACGGGCTTCCGGGTGAATAGCAGGTTCAGAGGCTGGAAGCGGGTGCCCCGAGATCCAGGGGGGAGCAAGGCTGCAAACACAAGCAGAGGTTAGGGAATAGGCAGGTATGATCAGGGTAGTCCAGCAGAGAGGTGGTTAAACAGGCCAGGGGTTCGGTACACAGGTCAGGCAGAGTGCTTAGGGACAATCCAGGAGAGTAGTGGTTAATCAGGCAGAGGTTCGGTACACAGAGCAGGCAGAGTGCTTAGGGACAATCCAGGAGAGTAGTGGTTAATCAGGCAGAGGTTCGGTACACAGAGCAGGCAAGCACTAGGGACAATCCAGGAGAGTAGTGGTTAATCAGGCAGAGGTTCGGTACACAGATCAGACTATAAGGCTTAGGGAACACAGGCACAAGGAAGCAGGGGAGAGCTGACGACAAACCAGCAACCCGACAGGGTGCTGGAGCCGTCAGATATAGCCCCCGTGCCCGGCGAGCGCGTCAGCGTGACGCGCTACCGGGCACCCGCACGGGCTACGGCGCGCACACGGGGACCGCCGTGCACCCGCGCGCGCCGCACCATCAGGCCGCGGACGGGTGTGCGGCGAAGCGCTCGTCCCGTGCGCATGCGCACCGGAGCCCGGCGAGCGGAGACGCTCCCTGGCTCCTGACAATGGCTTCTGAAGTTTAAATTTCGTATAGAATGAATTTGAATTTGAATAGAAAAGATTAGAACAGAAAATAATAGAAAAGAATAGACTAGAAAAACAATAGAACAGAATATTCTATTCTATTCTGTTCTATTGTTTTTCTAGTCTTTTCTCTTCTACTCTATTCTAATCTTTTCTATTCAAATTCGAATTCATTTTATAAGAAATTCAAATTTCGGAAGATGGTTTTATATATTTTTTTTCTATTGTTTTCTATTATTTTCTATTTTATTCTAATGTTTTTTATTTGAATGCGAAATCATTCTATACGAAATTTGAATTTCTGAAAATGGTCATACAGAAACAGAATGAAATAGAATGAAATAGAATTCTAATAGAAAAGACTAGAACAGAAAAACAATAGAACAGAATAGAAATATATATATATATATATATATATATATATATATATATATATATATATATATATATATATATATATATATATATATATATATACATACATATGTATGAATGTAAATATATAATATTTCCTTCTATTCGGTTCTACTGTTTTTCTATTCTATTCTTTTCTATTTAAATTTGATTTCATTCTATTTCTATATAACCATTTTCCGTAATTCGAATTTTGTATAGATCGAATTTGAATTCAAATAGAAAAGATCAGAATATAATAGAAAAACAATAGAACAGAATAGAAAAAATATAATATAGAAATATATATATATATATATATATATATATATATATATATATATATATATAAAACCATCTTCCGAAATTCGAATTTCGTATAAAATGAATTTGAATAGAAAAGATTAAAATAGAGTAGAAAGAATAGACTAGAAAAACAATAGAACAGAATAGAATAAGATATAATATATATATCATATTTTATTCTGTTCTGTTCTATTGTTTTTCTAGTCTATTCTTTTCTATTATTTTCTATTCAAATTCGAATTCATTCTATACGAAATTCAAATTTTAGAAGCCATCTTCCAAAATTCGAATTTCGTATAGAATGAATTCAAATTCGAATAGAAAAGTTTAGAATAGAAAATAATAGAAATAGAATAGACTAGAAAAACAATGAAACAGAATAGAAAAAAATATAATATATATATCATATTTTATTCTCTTCTCTTCTATTGTTTTTCTAGTCTATTCTATTTCTATTATTTTCTATTCTAATCTTTTCTATTCAAATTCGAATTCATTCTATACGAAATTCTAATTTTAGAAGCCATCTTCCAAAATTTGAATTTCGCATAGAATTAATTCAAATTCGAATAGAAAAGTTTAGAATAGAATAGAAAAAAATAGCATAGAAAAACAATGGAACAGAATAGAAAAAAAATATTATATATATATATATATATATATATATATATATATATATATATATATATATAACCATCTTCCAAAATTGGAATTAGGTACAGAATGAATTTGAATAGAAAAGATTAGAATACAATATATTATATTTTTTTCTATTCTGTTCTATTGTTTTTCTATGCTATTCTTTTATACTTTCTATTCTATCCTAATCTTTTCTATTGGAATTCGATTTCATTCTATACGAATTTTAAATTTCGCAAAATGGTTATATATAGTTTACTTTTTCAAATTCAGTTAATGTTTTTTTCGAATGCGGTAGAATTTTTTCGAATTTGACAGTTTTTTTCGAATGTGGTAGAATTTTTTCGAATTTGACAGTTTTTTTTGAATGTGGTAGAATTTTTTCGAATTTGATAGTTTTTTTCGAATGTGGTAGAATTTTTTTCGAATTTGATAGTTTTTTTCGAATACGGTCTAATTTTTTCGAATGCGGTCGAATTTTTTCATCCTGCACATGTCTATGGTCAATCACATAAAATTCCAATAAAATACATGACAAAATGTGGAAAATTTCAAGGGGTATGAATATTTTTCAAGGCACTGTATACATCAACAATAGACATTCTGAAATAGAAGGTTTGAGTTTTTGCTGATTAGATTAATTTTATAGGTAGAAAAGGTCCTCTGTGACCTGGACATAGAGAACATTCATGACCTGAGAGCAAATAATCTGAGTGGAGGTCAGAGGAGGAAGCTGACCCTGGCGATTGCACTATTAGGAGACCCTGAGGTAATCTTCTCAGGATTCATTTTTCATCTTCCTCAAAAAAAAAAAACACTTAGGGGTGAATTTGGGAACAAAAACTTGCCCCTCCTTTCAGATTCTGTTGCTGGATGAACCGACGGCTGGCCTTGACCCATTCTCCAGGCACCGTGTATGGTCTGTTCTCAAAGAGCGCAAAGTTGGCCACGTCACCTTATTCAGCACACAGTTCATGGACGAAGCCGACATCCTTGCAGGTTCGTTGTTATATGATTTTGGTGTTCATATTTCTGTTGTAACAAACTCTAGCTTGTTGAAAATTCTTATCCATGTCTGACCATTATCTTCTAATTTCGGTTCCAGATCGTAAGGCTGTGCTCTCCAATGGGAGGCTGAAATGTGTTGGTAGCTCTTTTTTCCTAAAGCGGAAATGGGGCATCGGCTATCACTTGAGGTGAGCATGGAGGCCCAAACCTGCATGTAATGCTTTGAGACTTGCAGAAGATGCAGTTGGTGCACCAAGTATAGGATTCATCAAACAACTCCTCCATCATCTAAACCAACCTTTCTCAACCCTTTCAACGCAGAGGAAGCCCTAAAATAAGTTTCCGATCTTAAGGAACCCCTACGACAACTCATGATACAGTAGTGTAATGGTCAGTGGGAAGAATGCTCCTTACACTTGTGGTCATTGGGAAGAATTAGCCCCTTACAGATAGATAAAAAGATCAATGGTGTCAGTGGGAAGTTATCTGAGAGGCAGAAATTGCTCATTGCTCAAGGAACGCCTAACAACCTCTGGAGGAACCCTAGTTGAGAAACCCTGATCTAGCCCATGGTGCAAACACAAAGGCCTCATACGAGAACCTTCAAGCAAGGGTTAGAATTCAGCAAACAACTCTTCTAACATCTAGACCCTCGTGAAAAGACAAAAGGCCTTATACTGGAAACTTCAATGACATGTTACCTGCAGCCACCAGGTCCCATACTACACTACAAGCATAGAAGACAAAGCCTGGTTGGGTTTATGAAAATGCCTAAACTGTGATCCTGTGGGGCAATGTGGCTCACACAGAGTAAAAATAGTCAACTTATGTGAAGGATTGAGCCTTTGGTCCCTTGGCCATTTGGACTACCAAACCACCAACCTTTGTCTCTTCTATAGCAGGTGGCCCTTTTTAATAATAACATATGCAGTTTAAAAGGATTATTGGCCCAGATGATGGGTCCATGTCCCTTAGCAGTGTGAAGAGTATTTTAGTGATAAATTTTGCATGATAACACCATATTTATTTTGTCTTTTTTTTGGGTAACCAGGATCCAGGTGACTCCATCATGCGACACAGAGGCCATCACATCCCTCATAAAGCAGCACGTCTCCAGTGCCAAACTCAGCACAGAGAATGTCGAGGATTTGATGTTCACCCTGCCATTCCAGAACACGGATGCTTTCCCAGGTAGGGCCACATATTATGGTGTGGAGGGGATAAAATGGATGTCTGTTGGGAAGGGAAAAGAAGCAGGGAGTGCACAGACCAGGAGCATTGAGCTAACGATAACACAAAGCTCCTATCAGATTTTTTAAGAAGAAAAGATGGCATGGAGGTAAATTAACACATTACACCAGCATTTCTCAACCTTTTTTCAGTGGTGGCACAGTTTAAAAGGATGCAAAATCTTAAAGCACCCAAGTCTAAAATATAAAAAATGTATTTATCGATGAGAAACCTAAGCCTAGGATGATACACACAACCCCATAATGAAATAACTTCATATCAAAAGTCCCGCCTTCCCATTAGAGATGCTCCAATCAGAGTCCTCCTTTTACGTTAGAGGCTCCCATAATTTCAGAGGTCCCCCCATCACATCAAAGTCCACCCTATACATGAGAGGCCAGGCCCCTCTATCAACACATAGTCAGAGTTTCCCCTATATATGACAGCCCCACATCACATTAGAGTACCTCCAGAACAGAATACCCCTATCACGTGAGAGTTCTCCCCACATCACAAAGTCCCCTCATCCATCTCTGATTCAAGTCAAACTCAAAATGGCACCCTGGTTGAGAAACATTGCATTACGCTAACCTCCCTCTGTCCTTTCCATTTATATTCCCTGAAGTTCTCTTTTTACTTTGAACTGTTGTTTTACAGCTCTCTTCTCTGATCTGGAAGGATGTGTGGGACGGGACATTGTGAGTTATGGTGTCTCTGTCACCACCCTGGATGATGTATTCCGGAAACTTGAAGGAGAGGCAGAGATCGAAAGAGAAGGTGGGCATCATTTTTATGTTTCGACCATCCAGCAGCTCTAAGGTCTGAAATTTTTAAATGTGCTGGCTGTATCCAATTTCCTTTTTTAGGATTTTTTTCCCCTTTATTTTCACCTGGTGATTCTGCCAGTAACATATTAAGGTGTCTTTATATGGAAAAAAAAAATAATAATTTGCATCCGCATGTCTCAGCATTCTCACAGCTGTCGTGAATAATCCCCATAATGATATGTCTATTTCCTATGATTGTCGGCTCCATCTAGTTGTCATAATGCTGTGTTTTTCTCATTGAGGTATTTCAGGAGAATACAGCATTATGGCCACTAGATGGCACCGGCGATCATAGGAAATAAACTTATTAGACAGGTTACGGGAATTATTCATAAAGCCTGTGCGAATTCTGAAACATTGTAAATAGACCCCAATCTGTCCTGGGGGGACAATGCTTATTTACTGTATCTATGAAGGAGAGGTACAATACAAACAGTGCAGCTTTAAAATTGAGAATATAGAACACATAATGAACATATAATCCAGGAAACAGTGTAGGAAAAAAGTATTTGACCCCCCTGCTGATTTTGTACATTCGCCCACTGACAAAGAAATGATCAGTCTATAATTTTAATGGTTGGTTTATTTTAGCAGTGAGAGACAGAATAACAACAAAAATATCTAGAAAAACGCATTTCAAAAAAGTTATGAATTGATTTGCATTTTAATGAGTGAAATACGCATTTGATCCCCTATCAATCAGCAAGATTTCTGGCTCTCAGGTGTCTTCTATACAGGTAACAAGCTGAGATTAGGAGCACTGTCTTAAAGGGAGTGCTCCTAATCTCAGCTTGTTACCTGTATAAAAGAAACCTGTCCACAGAAGCAAATCGATCAGATTCCAATCTCTCCACCATGGCCAAGACCAAAGAGCTGTCCAAGGATTTCAGGGACAAGATTGTAGACCTACACAAGGCTGGAATGGGCTACAAGACCATCGCCAAGCAGCTTGGTGAGAGGGTGACAACAGTTGGTGCGATTATTCACAAATGGAAGAAACATAAAATAACTGTAAATCTCCCTCGGTCTGGAGCTCCATACAAGATCTCACCTCGTGGAGTTTTAATGATCATGAGAACGGTGAGGAATCAGCCCAGAACTACACGGGAGAATCTTGTCAATGATCTCAGCTGGGACCATAGTCACCAAGAAAACAATTGGTAACACACTACACCGTGAAAGACGGAAATTCTACAGCACCCGCAAGGTCCCCCTGCTCAGGAAAGCACATGTACAGGTCGGTCTGAAGTTTGCTAATGAACATCTGAATGATTCAGAGGAGAACTGGGGGAAAGTGTTGTGGTCAGATGAGACCAAAATCGAGATCTTTGGCATCAACTCAACTTGCCATGTTTGGAGGAGGAGGAATGCTGCCTATGACCCCAAGAACACCATCCCCCACCATTATACATGGAGGTGGAAACATTATGCTTTAGGGGTGTTTTTCTGCTAAGGGGACAGGACAACTTCACTGCATCAAAGGGACGATGGTAGGGGCCATGTACCGTCAAATCTTGGTTGAGAACCTCCTTCCCTCAGCCAGGGCATTGAAAATGGGTCGTGGATGGGTATTCCAGCATGACAATGACCCAAAACACACTGCCAAGTCAACTAAGGAGTGGCTCAAGAAGAAGCACATTAAAGTGGTTACGTTACACTTTTTGCTACAGGTAAGCCTATAATAAGGCTTACCTGTAGCTACCCCGGATATCTCCTAAACCTGCACGGTTTAGGAGATATCCCCTCAATCTGCATGTGCCAACGTCATCCGCACATGCGCACTGAAGCAATGGCACATACATGAAATGTAGAAATGTTGTCGGCAGGTGCTGTGTATGGGCACCGCAGTGGGGGCTTCGATCTCAGGTGAGTATTACATAATGAGCTAATATGAGCTAGTATGCAGTCCTCAGTATTCAACTCCCTCGCAGGGATTAATCCATGTCATAAGGCATAAAACAAAAGGTAACCAATATAGTGTAATATAGCTTTAAAACTATTAATTAAAAAGAGTAACACTTTCATAAGCAGAGATATCAAGAGCGTGTAAACGCCGAAAGATAATTTCCACCAGGAAGCAAGATAGCCGACTGTCAAATGGGCATGAGTGGTAGCATGTGTGCTTGGCTCCGTCTTACGCGTTTCGTCATATATGACGTCACCAGGGGCACGCACACACGCAATTACCACGTTAATATATACAGCAATAGATCATTGCGATTGGGCCCTCATTGAGAAGAAGAGACGGCCCAACAACCTAACATGTGAACATTGTTAACCGCTTCCAGACCACCCGCCAGCAAAATGGCTGTACCGTAGCTGTACGGTGGCCGCTTTAAGGGGATTAAGGGACGCATGCGCCCCGCCGTGTCACTGAGGAGCCCATGCACGTGCCCAGCAGCTGCGATGTCCGCGATCACTCCTGACAGAGCGGGAACGGGAATGTGTGTGTGTGTAAACACACACATCCAAGCCCTGTAAGGGGAGAGGAGACAGATTGTGTGTTCCTAGTATATAGGAACACCGATCAGTCTCCTCCCCTAGTCAGTCCCATCCCCCCTACAATTAGAACACACACAGGGAACACAGTTAACCCCTTGATCGCCCCCTAGTGTTAACCTCTTCTCTGCCAGTGACATTTATACAGTAATCAGTGGCTATTTTTAGCCCTTATCGCTGTATAAATGTCAATAGTCCCAAAAAAAGTGTCAAAAGTGTCCGATCTGGCCGCTGCAATGTCGCAGTCCTGATCCTTTTTTTCAAAATTGTCGCTCTTTTTTTGTTTATAGCGCAAAAAATAAAAACCGCAGAAGTGATAAAATACCACCCAAAGAAAGCTCTATTTGTTCGAAAAAAGGGACGTCAATTTTGTTTGGGTACAACGTCGCACGACCGCGCAATTGGCTGTTAAAGCGACACAGTGCTGTATCGCAAAAAAGTCCCGGTCGGGAAGGGGGTAAATTCTTCCGTGAATTACCTGATCTACCCCCAGTGCCATCTTGTGGACAACTATCAGTAAGCGCTCTAAAGAGATTTAAAATAAAACCACATTAAAACGAATGGAGGATTCTAATGGCCAATGCATCCAGGACTTCCTTATACAGGCCAATGTCCAAATGTGGTTTTCCCACATATTATAGCCAATATATAAACCATCCTCCCAGGGTAATATTACTATATATATTATAATATAAAAATAGCAAAGGATAAATAAAACATATATAAAAATTCCTCCTAATCACAAAAAACTAGTTCATTAAATTCCCCCAAATAATGTCAATCCAATTTGCTATTTTGTCATATTCTCAACTATTATTGATATAGCAATTTATGTCCCACTCTATGGTCAAACCAATCGGGGGATAGGTCTTCAGCAGATAAATACAACTGGTTTTATTCCTGGATATATAACTCTTAACATCCCCCCTCCCCCCCCCCCCCCCTCCAGTGGGGAATGTACTTCTCCAGAGCAATGAAAACAGTACCTGTTGTGTTTCAGGGCATTGTGTTTAAGACTCTATGTCCTGGAAAACCCTTGATGATATTAAAAATATGTTCCCCCAACCTGACGCTTAAAGCCCAAGTGGTAAAGTATGTTACAAGGACACCATATTAAATAGACCACAGTAATAAAAGACTGTCATATGACTTTCCTGTTTGTGCATTAATCTGACATGCCCTGCATTTCCTACAAACCATTCATTAGACATGTGCACTGACAAAAAATTTGTTAGTTTTTAGTTTTTTTGCTTTTTTTCGGAAATCCGAAAATTCTGATTTTTGAATTTCTGAATTTCCAAATTTTCAAATTCCGAATTTCGAATTGTGGAAATTTTGAAAATTCGGACATCCAGAAATTTGAAAAACTGAAAAAATTTGATAATCTGAAAAAAAGAAAGAAAATCAGTAAAATTCGAAATAATAACTAACTAATAAATTATAGGTATTGGAATTTCTTTCAAATTTGGCTGTTTGTGAACGCATGCCGCATTTGAATTTCCGAATTTCTGAATTTCCGAATTCCAAATTTCTGAATTTTCAAATTTCCGAATTTCAAATTTCTGAATTTCCAATTTCTGAAATTTCGAATGACTGAAATTTCGAATGACTGAAATTTCGAATGACTGAAATTTTGAATTTCTGAAATGTAGAATTTTCCAATTTCTGAAGTTTCTAATTTTCGAATTTCCGATATTTCGAATTTCTGAAATTTAGAATTTTCCAATTTTTGGAAATTTCGAATTTCACACATTCGAAATTGAAAAATTCGGAAATTAACAAATTTGTCAAAATTCGTTAAAAAAAATAATTCGTAACTAAACGAATTGCACATGTCTACCGCTCATTTCTGTAAAACAAATTAGCCTTTGAGGTGGATCGGCCACATTGGGTGCCACACAATTTCTTAAATTATTGGCTCCTCTAAATACGAGGGGGAGGCCAATAAGTTCTTACCCTCACCAAGATCCAGATGTGCTAGAGATCTGAAATTGAGTCCACTGACTCTCTCTTCTCTACATATCCACCTCCTATGGTTACGCACTTCTCACATCTGTGGAACAGACCTTTAATACCATATGCATAGAAGTATACAGATTTGGAGGAAAACCGGCTATCAACTTCAGTAATGACTGTCTCATCATTGTGGAAACGTCTTCCCCGTAAATGTTTCTTCAGATTTGGAAAACATTAAAAAGTCTGAAGGTGTCAGGTCAGGTGAGTAAGGTGGATGGGGCAGAAATTCAAAGCCACAATAACGAACAAAAGTGACATTTGGTACAGGTCCAAAATGCTTTGTGCACGTTCCACTCGTTGCTGTTTTTGGAAAGGTGTCAGTAACCTGGGAACCCAACGTGCAGTCACTTTGCTCATATGTAGGATGTTATGAAATATGTTGTAAACTGCCTCCTACTAATGTTCACCTCCTTAGCTAAGAAATTAATAGTCACACGTCTATCTTCAAGCATAGCTGCTCAACTTTCGCCACCACACTTGGTTCTGTGGCAGTTGATGGACAACCTTCCCTTGGGTCATCCTAAATATTTATGCGACCAAGCTTGAATTCTCTCTTCTTCCATCGTTTGAAAGTCTCATATAATGGACAATCCTCTCCGTACACAGCTGACATCTCTTCATGGATTATTTGGGCAGATCTCCCTTTGAAGATGGATCATGGCTCAGTATTCAACTTTGTCCGGCATGACACCTACACCAAGTTCTCTTGGTTCTAACTATAATTCACCACGACCTACAAAAACAAAAATTGGCATGCATATTACTAAGATTTCCACCTATAAAACTGCAAAAAATTTTCAGATCCCTAGCACATCTAGATCATGCAGAGGGTAAGAACTTATTGGCCTCCCCTCGTATAACTGTAGGGAAATCCGGCAATATAGGGCCCAAGTTTCGATCACTATGGAGGACTGGAGCAGTGTTGTCACCCTAGGACAGCACTACAGATAAACTCCCTCACCTTCTCTTGTGTGTTAGGAGGGAGGTGTTCTGCAGTTAACAGAAAGAACTAGGCTGGTAAAACACAGAGCTTGAGATTTCAGTGCCGCACAAGCAGAGGCAACAGGAAGTTAACAGCTCACTGCATTTATGGCGGGATCAACAGGTATTTTTTTGTGAACTTATCAAATAAAAATAATGTGCAGAACAAAAGGAGAGAAAATAAGAGAAGTTCATTGTTAGGGTTTTCATATGGTTTAACCAGGTCAGGTCAAGGAATACATCATATTAAAACTAACATTATTGATCCCATCAGACTGACAAAAAAATGCAGCAAAATAATATCTTTACAATCGGTGTTGTGCTGCACTCTAATTTTTTTTTTTTCATTTTGAATGACCAGATCACAGTGTTTTTGCCAGCGAGCAAAATGAACATGAGGACCAGGATCACTTCTCCTCAGAGCCGGAGGATTCGACTTCCCTGATGTCGGACTCCAGTACGCCCACCATCAGTGGAATGGCTCTATGGAGACGGCAGGTGTTGGCTGTGGCGAGGATCCGATACTTGAAGCTTATCCATGACATGAAAAGCTTTCGATATATGTAGGTGATGTCCTCTGTTTTAGCCATATATGGTGCGGCTGGACCGAGGTATGGTATAGAGAGCTAATCCATGTGTAAAATTCTACATGTTGAGAAAAAGTGACATCAGATGGTGTTAGAAGATGTATTCACTGTGTATGCCCCATCAATCTAGTTATAGCTTGATACACTTATGTTTCTCAACATAAAACTGGTCCAATCATATTTTATGGCTGGATTTGTATGCAGAAGACCTGGCTTGCAATTCATCTCAAAGGTGTTCAGTAGAGTTGAGGTCAGGGATCTGAGTAGGCCTTCTAGGTTCTCCACACCAAACTGGTCAGACCATGTCTTCATGGAGCCAGTTTTGTACACAGAAGACCTCGCTTACAATCAGTGTTCCAGTTCATCTCGTAGGTGTTCAGTTGGGTTGATGTTAGGGCTCTGTGCAGGACACTCGAGTTCCTCTACACCAAACTGGACAAACCATATCATTATGGAGCTGGCTCCACTCTTCTGCAAAGGCTTCCCACAATTTGTGCCCATTTGGTGTTGGCCCCATCAGGCCCCATGTTGGGCACCAAAATAAAAGGCCTGTCTTACAACTGGCATTCAATTAGTCCTAAAGGTGTTCTTCCACACCAAACTGGTCAAACCATGGGGTTGGTTTACTCAAATTGGAGAGTGCAAAATCTAGTGTAGCTCTGCATGGAAACCAATCAGTTCTAGGTTTTATTGTCAAAGCTTGAACAAGCCGAAGTTAGAAGCTGATTGGCTTGTATGAACAGAACAGCTGCACCAGATTTTGCAATGAGTTTTGGTAAATTAACCCCCATGCTTTGTACACAGGGGCACAGTCATGCTGGAACAGAAAAGGGTCTTCACCAAACTGTTACCACAAGGTTGGAAGTGCACGATTTTCTACAATGTCTTTTTATGATGGAGGATAACCAGGACCCTTCGCTGGAGACATTTAGGCTCCATTGTTTGTAGATTGAATGGGGGGGGTCCATAAACTTGGGTCTTCAAGTGGCAGGTTACTGCCAACCATACCTATGATCAAAAATTTGTTTCAAATGCGATGTGAGAATGAAAATAAGAGGTTCTGTGTGGTTGTCTTTAGTTTAATATGCATGTAACACGCCATCTTGAATTTCAGACTTCTTCTGCTGGTATTGTTCATCCTTCCCCTGGTTACCCACACCATACTGGTGGCGGTGAACAGTTTCCACTCCACAAACACCTGGGAGCTGACTCCACAGCTTTACTTCCGAAGACCCGGAGATTGGGACCACAAATATTACTCCAATCTTTTGCTCATCAACTCCACCGGTACAAAACCAAAAGGGGCCGTAATTTTTTGTTATTAACAATCTAAGCAAAAAAGAAAATCAAATTGGGCAAATCAAAAACATTCTCGGTACTAAAACATAACTGAAGCAGCAGTTTCCAAGCTTCCACAGAGTTTAATATTATGTGCAAGTAGGTTGCAGATTATAGAGAGTTAGATTGGCCTCCTACAGGCATGTGTGGCCCTTACCCCACTATGCCCCTCCATAGGCCACCCCTGCCATCTACTGGTTTGACTTCTTTATTTTCCACCACTAATGGGCCAATGAAAATGCATCTCCAACATGCATGCTGTAGTTACATGGTCCCATCTAGACATGTGCACTGACAAAAAAATTGTTTGTTTTCGTTTCATTCGTTCTTTTTGCTTTTTTCGGAATTTTCAAAATTTTGAAGTTTCAAATTTTCGAATTCCGAATTATCGAAATTCTGAATTTCCGAAATCTGAAATTTCTAATTCTGAATTTCTGAAATTCGAAAATTCGGAAATTCAAAAATTTGGAGATCCGAAAAGAAAATCAGTAAAATTCGAAATAATAACTACAGGCATACCCCACTTTTAAGTACACAATGGGGTTTATTTACTAAAGCTGGAAAGTGCAAAATCAGGCTCACTTCTGCATAGAAACCAATGAGCTTCTAAGCACAGGTTGTTCAATTAAGTTTTGGTAATAAAACCTGGAAGCTCATTGGTTTCTATGCAGAAGTGAGCCTGATTTTGCACTTTCCAGCTTTAGTAAATAAACCCCATTGTGTACTTAAAAGTGGGGTATGCCTGTAACTAATAATAACTAACTATTAAATCATAGGTATTGGAATTTTCTTTCAAATTGTTTGTGAACATAACGAATACAAATTTATCTGAAGTTACGAATTATCCGAAATAACGAATGCCGCATCTAAACAAATGGAATGGAACAAATTAATAATGGATAATAATAATACAAAGGTTTTATTATTATTGTTATTTATCATTATTAGATCATTACGTGCCATTCTTTTAGATACGGCATTCGTTATTTCAGATGATTCGTAACTTTGGATAAATTTTGTATTTGTTACGTTCACTAACAGCCAAATTGTAAAGGAAATTCCAATGCCTATAATTTAATAGATATTATTAGTTATTTCAGATTTTCGAGTTTTCAAATTTTCGGATTTTAATTCTTTTGAATTTTCAGTTTTTCATTCTTATTTTCGGATTTTCAAATTTCCGAAATTCCGAAACTTCTAATTTCCGAAACTTCTAATTTCCGAACTTCCGAATTTCCGAACTTCCGAATTTCCGAACTTCCGAATTTCCAAATTTCCGAACTTCCAAATTTCCGAACTTCCAAATTTCCGAACTTCCAAATTTCCGAGCTTCCAAATTTCCGAGCTTCCAAATTTCCGAGCTTCCAAATTTCCGAGCTTCCAAATTTCCGAGCTTCCAAATTTCCGAGCTTCCAAATTTCCGAGCTTCCAAATATCCGAACTTTCAAATATCCGAACTTTCAAATATCCGAACTTTCAAATATCCGAACTTTCAAATATCCGAACTTTCAAATATCCGAACTTTCAAATATCCGAACTTTCAAATATCCGAACTTTCAAATATCCGAACTTTCAAATATCCGAACTTTCAAATATCCGAACTTTCAAATATCCGAACTTTCAAATATCTGAACTTTCAAATATCCGAACTTCCAAATATCCGAACTTCCGAAATTTCGAACTTCCGAATTCAAATTTTCCAATTTCCAAAATTTCGAATTTCCTAATTCCGAATTTCCGAAATTTTTAATTTTTGGAAATGTAAAATTTGGAAATTCTGAAATTTTGAGAATTGAAAAATTCGGACCCCACTACCCACCCCTGACCATTCTGAGTACTCCCCATTTATCACCACCCTCTGAACTCGCCCTTGTAGCCAGTTTTCAATCCATGTACTCACCCTATGCTCCATGCCAACGGACCTTATTTTGTACAGTAAACGTTTATGGGGAACTGTGTCAAATGCTTTTGCAAAATCCAGATACACCACGTCTACGGGCCTTCCTTTATCTAGACGGCAACTCACCTCCTCATAGAAGGTTAATAGATTGGTTTGGCAAGAACGATTCTTCATGAATCCATGCTGATTACTGCTAATGATACCGTTCTTATTACTAAAATCTTGTATATAGTCCCTTATCATCCCCTCCAAGAGTTTACAATACTATTGATGTTAGGCTAACTGGTCTGTAATTCCCAGGGATGTATTTTGGGCCCTTTTTAAATATTGGTGCTACATTGGCTTTTCTCCAATCAGCTGGTACCATTCCAGTCAGTAAACTGTTCACAAAAATTAGGAACAACGGTCTGGCAATTACTTGACCGAGTTCTTTAACCACTTCAGCTCTGGAAGGTTTACCTCCCTCCCTCCTCCTTCATGACCAGGCCATTTTTTGCATTACTTTAACTGAAAATTACGCAGTTGTGCGACGTCGTACCCAAAAAAAGTATGTCCTTTTTTTCCCACAAATAGAGCTTTCTTTTGGTTGTATTTGATCACCTCTGCAGGTTTTTTTTTTTTGCGCTATAAAAAAAAATAAATACATTTTGAAAAAGAAAAAAAACAATATTTTTTACTTTCTGCTATAAAACATATCCAATAAAAAAAATAAATAAATATCCAATTTCTTCATCAATTTAGGCCAATATGTATTCTGCTACAAATTTTTGGTAAAACAAATCCCAATACGTGTATATTGATCAGGTTTGTGCAAAAGTTATAGTGTCTACGAATTATGGGATAATTGTGTGTGTGTGTGTGTGTATGTATATATATATATATATATATATATATATATATATATATATATATATATATGTATATATGTGTATATATATATATATATATATATATATTATGTATTTATTTTATTTATTTTTTAAATGTTTTCTTTTTTACTAGTAATGGTGGCGATCATCGATTTTTAGCGGGACTGCGATATTGCGGCGGACAAATCAGACAGCTAACTGACACTTTTTGGGGGACCAGTGACACTAATACAGTAATCAGTGCTGAAAAATATGCACTGTCACTGTAGTAATGACACTGACAGGGAAGGGGTTAACATAAGGGGCAATCAAAGGGTCAAATGTATTCTTAGGGAGTGCTTTCTAACTGTGGGGGGGAGGGGCGCTTTGACTGGGGGAATGTAAAGATCCGTGTTCCTGCTTAGCAGAAACACAGGATCAGCACATTCCCCTCTCACAGAACGGCGATCTGCCTTGTTTACAAAGGCAGACCATCATTCTGCCTTCCTCCTGAACGATCGGTGGGTCCCGGCGGATGTCGGGCTGATAGGCTCCTGCTGTGTCCAATCACAGGGGGAATGGGTCACCAGCGGCGCACGCCCCAGACCCGGGACTGTCAGATCACGTACCAGGTAGGTGATCTGGCACAGAGCGGCTGCCCTGCCGCAGTAAATCTACAGTGGCCGGTCGCTAAGCGATTAAGGACCCTCGGGTGTAAGTCATCTGGTCCTGGTGACTTATTTATGTTAAGTTTTTTAAGTCTATTTCTGATTCTCTCTTCTGTTAGCCATGAGGGAACATCACAGTCTTTGTTACTATATCCCACTTTTTCCTTCATGAAAACTGAGGAGAAGAATGCATTTAAAACTTTTGCCTTCTCTTTGTCTTCCCTTCATCATTCTTTATGGGGCCGATATGTTCTGCCCTCACTTTCTTACTGTATATACAGTATCTGACAAAAGTAAGTACACCCCTCACATTTGTGTAAATCTTTTCTTGTATCTTTTCATGTGACAACACTGAAGAAATGACACTTTGCTACAATGTAAAGTAGTGAGTGTACAGCTTGTATAACAGTGTAAATTTGCTGTCCCCTCAAAATAACTCAACACACCGCCATTAATGTCTAAACCGCTGGAAGCAAAAGTCAGTACACCCCTAAGTGAAAATGTCCAACTTGGGCCCAATTAGCCATTTTCCCTCCCCGGTGTCATGTGACTTGTTAGTGTTACAAGGTCTCGGGTGTGTTAAATTTGGTGTTATCGCTCTCACTCTCTCATGCTGGCCACTGGAAGTTCAACATGGCACCTCATGGAAAAGAACTCTCTGAGGATCTGAAAAAAAGAATTGTTGCTCTACATAAAGATGGCCTAGGCTATAAGATTGCCAAGACCCTGAAACTGAGCTGCAGCATGGTGGCCAAGACCATACAGCGGTATAACAGGACAGGTTCCACTCAGAACAGGCCTCGCCATGGTCCGCCAAAGAAGTTGAGGTCACGTGCTCAGCGTCATATCCAGAGGTTGTCTTTGGGAAATAGACATATGAGTGCTGTCAGCATTGCTGGAGATGGTTGAAGGGGTGGGGGTGGGGTCAGCCTGTCAGTGCTCAGACCATACGCCGCACACTGCATCAAATTGGTCTGCATGGCTGTCGTCCCAGAAGGAAGCCTCTTCTAAAGATGATGCACAAGAAAGCCTACAAACAGTTTGCTGAAGACAATCAGACTAAGGACATGGATTACTGGAACCATGTCCTGTGGTCTGATGAGACCAAGATAAACTTATTTGGTTCAGATGGTGACAAGCGTGTGTGGCGGCAACCAGGTGAGGAGGACAAAGACAAGTGTGTCTTGTCTACAGTCAAGCATGGTGGTGGGAGTGTCATGGTCTGGGGCTGCATGATTGCTGCCGGCACTGGGGGGCTACAGATCATTGAGGGAACCATGAATGCCAACATGTACTGTGACATACTGAAGCAGAGCATGATCCCCCCCTTCAGAGACTGGGCCGTAGGGCGGTATTCCAACATAACGACCCCAAACACACCTCCAAGACGACCACTGCCTTGCTAAAGGAGCTGAGGGTAAAGGTGATGGACTGGCTAAGCATGTCTCCAGACCTAAACCCTATTGATCATCTGTGGGACATCCTCAAACGGAAGGTGGAGGAGCGCAAGGTCTCTAACATCCACCAGCTCTGTGATGTCATCATGAAGGAGGGGAAGAGGACTCCAGTGACAACCTGTGAAGCTCTGGTGACCTCCATGCCCAAGAGGGTTAAGGCAGTGCTGGAAAATAATGGCGGCCACACAAAATATTGACACTTTGGGCCCAATTTGGAGATTTTCACTTAGGGGTGTACTGACTTTTGTTGCCAGCGGTTTAGACATTAATGGCTGTGTGTTGAGTTATTTTGAGGGGACAGCAAATTTACACTGTTATACAAGCTGTACACTCACTACTTTACATTGTAGACAAGTGTCATTTCTTCAGTGTTGTCACATGAAAAGATAGAAGAAAACATTTACAAAAATGTGACTGAGGGGTGTACTCACTTTTATGAGATACCGTACATTTAAAGAATTTCTTGTTTTTTTTTTTTTTTGTTTTTTTTTTTTTTTTGTTTGTTTTGTTTTTACTCTCCCCTACTATGTGCCTTTCATGGTCCATTTTAGCTGCCCTCAAATAAATGAAAACTCATATTACAGCGAATATTAATAATCTTTTTAAATGGACCCATTTAAGTTTAGTTTGCCAAAATTAGATTTAAAGTATTTTTTAAGAAATTAGTTACAAAATACTCATTATCTATTGTTGGGGCACAAGCCAAATTTCAAACCAGCAATCCTACAAAACCCTAAAAAAATCCCCATTGGTCTGTCCATCAGTTAACATTACGCTCACTATTAATTTACAATTAGTAATAATGAATAACTTACTATTAGTCAACTGTCATTTGTTACTGTACAAGCAGCTCACAGAAGTCTATGCATGTGCCTTGTACAGTACTGATGTGATCTACTGTATAGGCATAAAAAAATCAGCAACAATGTTACTAATGGATAAAACTAATTCCCAGCTATCTGAATCTAGGACCGTCTGAGAATGTTTTTACTATTAACCTATGCTATTAAGATTCCTTTTACCTAAACCAGGGGTCTCCAAACTGTCTAAGCAAAGGGCCAGTTTACTGTCCTTTAGGCTTTAAGGGGGTGCAGGCTGTGACCAGTGGGAGTAGAAAATGCCCCAACATTTTCTGGTATTAATGGGAGAAATATGGCCCCATTGTTGGTATAAATGGAAGAAAAGGGCCCCGTTGTTGGTATAAATGGAAGAATAGGGCCCCGTTGTTGGTATAAATGGAAGAATAGGGCCCCATTGTTGGTATAAATGGAAGAATAGGGCCCCGTTGTTGGTATAAATGGAAGAATAGGGTCCCGTTGTTGGTATAAATGGAAGAATAGGGCCCCGTTGTTGGTATAAATGGAAGAATAGGGCCCCGTTGTTGGTATAAATGGAAGAATAGGGTCCCGTTGTTGGTATAAATGGAAGAATAGGGCCCCGTTGTTGGTATAAATGGAAGAATAGGGCCCCGTTGTTGGTATAAATGGAAGAATAGGGTCCCGTTGTTGGTATAAATGGAAGAATAGGGCCCCGTTGTTGGTATGAATGGAAGAATAGGGCCCCGTTGTTGGTATAAATGGAAGAATAGGGCCCCGTTGTTGGTATAAATGGAAGAATAGGGCCCCGTTGTTGGTATAAATGGAAGAATAGTGCCCCATTGATGGTATGAATGGAAGAATAGGGCCCCATTGTTGGTATAAATGGAAGAATAGTGCCCAATTGTTGGTATAAATGGAAGAATAGGACCCCGTTGTTGGTATAAATGGCAGAATAATGCCCCATTGATGGTGTCAGTAGGGGGACTGGTGCCCCATTGATGGTGTCAGTAGGGGGACTGGTGCCCCATTGATGGTGTCAGTAGGGGGACTGGTGCCCCATTGATGGTGTCTGTAGGGGGACCGGTGCCCAAATGATGGCGCAAGTAGGGGGACTAGTGCCCCGTTCAAGGTGTCAGTAGGGGGACTGGTGCCCCATTAAAGGTGTCAGTAGGGGGACTGGTGCTCCATCATTGGTGTCAATTGCAGCAGTGGCCCGTTCATACGGGGCACAGGGGTGCCGCCCCCCTAATACATGCGCTGGCCCCTAATTTACATGCAGGGTGCCGGAACCATGGATTCCAATGGGAGTTTTTTTTTTTTAAGAAGGACATGATTAGAGACGTAGGCTTTAATTGGCTTAAAAAAAGGGTGGACTCACGGCGCAGAGCACTCCTCCCCGAGCCCACCCACTTGTGTGACAACAGCGAATACTAATTGTCTTCGTGCTTCTCCTCCCGGCCAATCCAGCTCAGGAAGTGGGTCCTGAGACCCGATTGGCCAAGAGGAGAAGCGATCCTATTGGCCGCTGAGGAGGAGGAGGAGGAGGAGGAGGGAGGAGACGCAGGGGAAGCCACACCGCCGTGAAGCTGAGGAAGGAGGAGATGCAGAGGCCCGCTGCCTGGAGGCAAGCAAAGGGCCACAGTTTGGAGACCACTGACCTAAACCCTAACCTTTCGAAAAATGGTGACTTCCATTATGTCTCCACATAGGTCTCCCCATTGAGAATCTTGTTCATGGTATCACAGCTCAAAATATTGCCGTGGATGTTGTGGATGGTCCGTACGATGAAAACACTACGGCCTACCACGGCGCTATAGAGATCACACGAGGCAACAACGCGGTAATGAAACTTTTTTACAAAATAACATTTCTCAGGATACTGAAAATAACCCAACAAGACCGTTCTCTTGCCACACTCTTCATGTGTACATCACTGTGCTGACAATACTGATAACATCACTAATCTATGATCCAGAGGAGCTTACACTCTATTCTACAGACAGACAGATTTACACCATACATTTATATATTCATGTGAATGAAAATTTTTGATAACTGTATTGGGTAAACACACAGCTAATATCTATATATATATATATATATATATATATATATATATATATATATATATATATATATATATATATATATATATATATATCCCCCCAAAAAAGAAGGGAGCCTATGCCCTGAAACGTGTTGGCTATATACATTAGGGTGATTTAAGTGGACAAATGTAATCTCTTGATACTGAGAAGTTTAACTCTTTCACGCCTAAGCCTATTTCTGACATTTGTTGCTTACAATTTAAAGTCCGTATGGCGATCATTGCAATATTTTATGTCACATGGTATTTGCGCAGCAGTCTTTCAAACGCAAATTTTTGGGGGCAAAAAGACACCCCAATTTTTTTGTCTAATGTGAAGGATGACGTTACGCCGAGTGAATAGATACCTAACATGTCACGCTTTGAAATTGCGCACACTCGTGGAATGGCGGTACCTAAAAATCTCCATAGGCGATGCTTTAATAAAAATGTAACGGTTATCAGAGTTACAGAGGAGGTCTGGTGCTAGTATATTTGCTCTCGCTCTGACGATCGCGGCGATACCTCACATGTGTGATTTAAACGCCATTTAAATTTGCGGGCGCGACTTACGTATGCATTTTCTTTGCTGCGCGAGCTTTAAAATTTTTTTTTTTCCTTATTTTTATTTATTTCTTTTTTTACATTGTCCCTTTAAAAAAAAAAATTCTGATCATTTTTATTGCTGTCACAAGGAATGTAAACATCCCTTGTGACAGTTATAGATGGTGACAGGTACTCTTTATGGAGGGATTGGGGTCTGAAACACTCCAAATCCCTCCTTTGCACTTAAAAGTATTCAGATCGGCATAAATTGGTGATTCTAAATACTGTAATTTTTTTTTTAAATCGGCGCCATTGGCAAGTAAACCGGAAGTGACGACGTGATGTCGCTCCTGGGAGTTTATACATCAGAGCCGAATCTGGCTTTATACGGGTCTCAGCCTAGCCGGCAGGGACGCGCCGTCTGGTGGCTCTGGTCTCCTGGTGGGACAGGAGGCCCGGGAAGAGCGGTGGAAGGTGGTGGGAGGGGGGAGGGATGTCTCCTCCTGCTCCTTTAGGATAACAGCCTGAGCGGCTTTTAGCCGCAATGGTTGTTATCACTAACGAGCCGACCGCCCGCTATAAAAAACGGTACCGGGGTGATGCTTATAACCCCGCCAAGCCATGAACGCAAATTTGCATAGGTCGGCGTGAAGGGGTTAGAAAGGAGCTCCAGGCCCAACCCCCCCCCATAAAAAAATAAATAAAAGTCAGCAGCTACAAATGCTGTAGCTGCTGACATTCAATATAAGGGCACTTACCTGTTCAGGAATCCACACCCGAGCCAAATCTTCAGGTGTAGGCACCAGCATCGTAAGTATGGGAAGCCAGTTTCCTACTGCGCAAGTCATGCTGTGCATTGTGAATGGTCCCATAGTCTTCTGGGACCTGTGAATTGGGTTCCAGAAGGCTGCAGGGGGGGCCGAACTTCTGGCTCAGTTGGCCGTGGCCCATCTAATCGAAAGTAGGAGCGGTTACCTGTCAAAACCAGATACCCGCTCCCCCCTTCCCCCAAAAATGTGGCAGTGGGGGGAGGATGCAAACAATCGTAACTTCCTCTTTTGGGTGAAGTTCCACTTTAACCACCTACCGGCATGACCTCACTAGAGCTACAGGCGATTGTTGGATTCTTGTAGCTCAGGTGTAGTTGTTGGTCAGCAGGTGGGACCAATAAATCCCTTTAGCAACCTTGCTCAAACTTTTTTTTTTCCCCCCAGAAGAACCCTTGAAATAATTTTCAGGTCATGGGGAACCTCTTGCTAAAGCCAACTAATTAGTTCCGTAGGATGGTCCCTTTACAGTGGTGGTCAGAATGACCCCTTACAGACAGTGGATTGTTTGCCAACCCCCCCCCCCCAAAAAAAAAATACCACCAACCGCTACTGGTCCCAGGACTATACAGGCACCATCAGATGGGAGGTCAATCAGTCACAGATCAAGGAACCCCCGAGGAAACATGGATGAGAATGGCTGCCCTATAGCAAAATATACACAATCGGCTCATGGTAGAGATCAGTCTTGTATGATTGCAAAGTGCTCCAATCATGTGCTACTCCTACTGAATAATCCCTAGCAATTTAAGTAGCTACTAACAATCTGCTGTTTAGCTGAATGAGATAAATGCCAGGAAGTGGTTGAAGTAGCAACAGATTCCAATTTTACCCCCAAAAACTGAAATAAAATCCTCCCAACAGAGAGCAATAAAAGACTGGAATCGTTTTGGATCCTATTGGGAAGGGTTAGACCCTCTTTATAGCTCAATGGCTAAAGATTTTGTATCCAATGTTGTAGAACTTATATCCCAGAGGAAACACGGAATTTAAAAAGTTACATTGTCTTAAATTACATTCAATTGTGCTTTGTTAATATGTATCAAAATCAAACACTCAACTTAAAAAAAATTGGAAGCAGGGCCGCACAATTCCAAAAAAAGGTCATACTATGCATACACCATACAATATATGGCCATAGTCTGTGGACATCTGACCATCATGTGCTTGTTGGAAATCCCATTCCAAAACCATGGCCATTAATGTGAAGTTGCCCATCCCCGAATGGCCCTTAATATAAAGTTGGTCACCTCCCTATATGGCCATTTATATGGCGTTGCCCCATCTCCTTGTGGGCATTACCCTGGAGTTGCTCCTTCCACCCTTCCTCCATGTTACTTAGTATAGAGTTTCTCATCTCCCTCCATGGCCATAAAAATTGAGTTGCCCCCTCTCCTAATGGCCATTACCCTGGAGATGCTCTTTCCCCCGTTCTCCTCCCATGGTCATTAATATTGAGTTGCCTCCCAACCCCTACGGCCATTTATTATGGAGTTGCCCCCCCTATACCCATTAATATGGAGTTTCCCTCTCCTCCCACGGCCATTATCTTGGAGTCCCCCCTCCCCCATGGCTATTAATATTGAGTTTCCTCCAGACCCCTATGGCCATTTAATATAGAGTCACCCCTCCAAATCCATTAATATGCAGTTGTTTCCTACTCATATGGCTGTTATTAGAGGTTCCCCCCCTTTCCCCATGGCCATTAATATAGAGTTGCCGCACGGTCATTTGGATTTGTCTTGACCAGGCTTTCTCAACCTTTTAACCCTAGAGGAACTCAAAAATAATTTTCTTGTCTCGAGGAACCCTTCCTAAAACCAAATCATCAGGGCTCAATAGGAACAATGCTCCTTATATTGGTGGTCAATAGGAAGAATGCTCCCCCTTAAAGTGCTGTTCAGAATGCCACCCTTAAAGACAGCTAAAAATATATTTGGTGTCATGCTGCTGGCTTTGCTAAGTGATGCTGAACCTTAAACTTTGTAGGCATCATCAAAAAGGTGGTTTCATCAGCCACAGCTCAAGGAACCCCTAGCAGCCTCTGGAGGAACCCTTAGGGTTCCACGGAACCCTGGATGAGAATGGCTGGTCTTCACCAATACATTTCACCAGACTTGAGTTGACTTGAACCAATGTTCTTTTTTTATTTTTTAGGGTTACGGGTACAGAATAATCGGAAACCCCCAATCACACAATAGTCTCCCGGTATTGGTCAATATTATCAGTAACGCCTTTATGAAGGTCTATAACTCCACGGAGAGGATCAGGGTGTGGAACGACCCCATCATGCCTGTGAGTATCCACCCCCCCCGGATAATCCTGTCTGTTCCAGGTTTACTGTTGTGTTAGGTCATGAAGCTATTTTTTTATTTTTTAAAGATATATTTATTGGATTTTAAAACAGACATACAAAGAAGAGAAAAAAAACAAAAAAGACCGACAACAGAGAACATTGTACAATGTACAGAAAGAACAAACGATAAACAATATTTGCAAAGTTGTCACACACGTTTCTTGTGAACATTGATTGTGCAGATTATATATAATCCCGTTGATAATTTTATTTTATTTTGAGTATATCATTTGTCAGAGTGTGGTGTATAGCCAGCAAAATCATGTAGAGACCTACCTAACATAGTGACACAGGGATTAGAGTCAAAGGGCTAACCAATAGACGTGCACTGCCAAAAAAAATTAATTGTTTTTCGTTTCATTTTTTTTTTAGCATTTTTCGGGTCATTCGTTATAAACGAGAATAAATTCGGAAACATTTGAATTTGTTACATTCCATTTGTTTTAGATGAAGTATTCATTATTTCGATAATTCGAAAATGTGTGTATATATATATATATATATATATATATATATATATATATATATATATATATATATATATTTTTAGCAGAGACCCTAGGGAATAAAATGGCGGTCATTGCAATTTTTTTATGTTACACAGTATTTGCGCAGCAATTTTTCAAACACGATTTTTTTTTGGGGGGGGGAGCCCCTTTATGAATAAAAAAACCCCACAAAACAGTAAAGTTAGCCCAATTTTGTTTGTATAATGTGAAAGATGATGTTACGCCAAGTAAATAGATACCTAACATGTCACGCTTAAAATTGCGCACAGTCGTGGAATATAGCGCCAAACTTTGGTACTTAAAAATCTCCATAGTCAACAATTTAAAATGTTTTACAGGTTACCTGTCTAGCGTTACAGAGATGGTCAAGTGCTAGAATTATTGCTCTCGCTCTAACGATCGCTGCAATACATCACACGTGTGGTTTGAACGTCGTTTACGTATGTGGACCCGACTTATGTATGCGCTCGCTTTTGCGTGCGAGCACGTGGGAGCTTTAATTTGTTTTTTTTATTGTTTATTCTACTTACATTTTTTTATTTTTACGCTTTCCCTTTAAAAAAATGTTTTTGATCACTTTTATTCCTATTACAAGGAATGTAAACATCCCTTGTAATAGGAATGGTGCGTGACAGGTCCTCTTTATGGAGAGATGTGGGATCTATAACCCCCCCACATCTCTCCTCCAGGCTGGAAATACCGAGATCAAAAAAAAAAAAGACAATCTCAGGCTTTCCAGCCGAGTCCCTGGGATTGTTTACCTCCGCTGGCCCGGATGTGACGTCATAACGTCGCACACTGCCTTCGAGAGTCATAGAGACTGCCAGGAACCTTCAGTTTTCTCTATGGCTAACTTCCGGCACTGGTGGATTCATTCTCTGGCTTGCCGATCGCAGGGGCGAGCCGGAGGGCAGCGGGAGGGGACATCCCCATCCCGCCGCCTGTAAGAACGATCAAGCGGCTGAACAGCCGCTATGATTGTTCTTATGGTGCAGGGAATCTCCGGCCTAGAAAAATGTATCTGAATGATGCCTGTAGCTGCACCCACCATTCAGATATCCCCACTCAAAGTCCATGACGTCATATGAGGTACCTTGGGCGGGAAGTGGTTAAAATATTTAGCATTGCATGAAATTGAACTGCAATTTACTTAAAAGGCTGGCCGTTGGAAATACCAACACCGCTGCAGATTATCTTACCAGTCAGATGCTGCTAGACACATTGCTGCACCCCCTTCTTGGTTTATTGTAAAATGACATCATAACCATAAAGAGGCAACATCAGGCTTTAAACAAACATTATACTATCACCTAGTGGCAGGACTGCTAACTGCAGTATAGTATATTTAAATAGTAGTCTTCGATTGACATGTGCACTGACAAAAAATGTGTTCATTTTCATTTCATTCTTTTTTTGCTTTTTTTGGAAACTCGAAAATTTCGAAAATTTGGAAATGTGAAAATTTGGAAATCGGAGATCCGAAAATTCGGATTTTTGAATTTCCGAATTTTGAATTTTTGGATTTCCGAATTTCCCAAATTTCGGATTTCCGAATTTCCAAATCTTTGAATTTCGAATTTCGAATTTTCGAATTACAAATTTTCAAATTTCCGAATTTCGAATTTTCAAATTTCCGAATTTCGAATTTTCAAATTTCTGAATTTTGAATTTTCAAATTTCCGAATTTCGAATTTTGGAATTCTGACTTTTCAGAATTCGGAAATTCTAAAATTCTAAAATCTGAAAATTAGAAAATCTGAAAAAAAGAAAGAAAGTCAGTAAAATTTGAAATAATAACTAATAATAACTAACTAATAAATTATAGGTATTGGAATTTCCTTTCAAATTTGGCTGTTTGTGAACGTAACAAATACAAATTTATCTGAAGTTACGAATTATCTGAAATAACCAATGCCGCATCTAAACAAATTGAATGGAACAAATTAATAATAAATAATAACAATAAAAAGGTGGTATTATTATTATTATTATTATTGTTATTTATTATTATTAGATCGTTGCGTTCCATTCTTTTAGATACGGCATTCATTATTTCAGATAATTCGTAACTTCGGATAAATTCGTACTCGTTACGTTCACTAGCAGCCAAATTTGAAAAGGAAATTTCAATATCTATCATTTAATAGTTATTATTAGTTAGTTATTTCAAATTTTCGGGTTTTCGAATTTTTAGATTTTAATTCTTATTTTCGGATTTTCAAATTTTCACATTTCTGAAATTCCGAAATTTCCTCATTCCGAATTTCTGAAATTTCGAACTTCCGAATTTCCAATTTCCGAATTCGAATTTTCCAATTTTCCAATTTCCAAAATTTTCCAAATTCCGAAATTTCCAATTTTTGAATTCCGAATTTACAATTTCTGAATTTCCGTAATTCGGAATTCGGAAATTTCGAAATTCCGAAATTTCGGAAAATGAAAAATTTGAAATTCGACATTTGGAAATTCTGTAATTTCGGAAATTGAAAAATTCGGGAATTTCGGAATTAACGAATTTGTCAACATTCGTTAAAAAAATATTAGGAACTAAACGAATTGCACATGTCTAATCTTCTGCCTGTGGAATCAGAATTCTAACATGCTTGCGCCTACATCAGTGTTTCTATTAGTGCCTCCAGCACCATAACAACCAATGACGCTCTAGCGCCATTTGCTGTCTGTCTGCACCCTAGCAATGCATGGCACTGGTCCAGGGCAGGTAACACGTAGACCTGTCCCCAGCATTCCCTCATCTCAGGGATGAGTGGGGCCCCCTGTACGCAGTAGGAAGTAGGTACCAGGATGTTTTTGTTGCCCAGGGTGTGCGGCACAAGGCGGGGGCCACACATTGAAGAATGCAGGAACAGAAAGTAAGGTAAGTATTTAACCTATAGCCATTCTTCATTCTTTCTTATTTGCTTTCTAATAAAGAACAAATATGTAATTGTAACAATGTTTCTGTCACCAGAACTACAGGAATTCCAAGGATTACAGGGAATCCAGGCATTACATGCTCATCGTGGCACTGATGTGTATGATCTTCGCGACCGGACTTGCCCCCTACTTTGCAATGACCAGCAAGCAGGATATGAAGGTTAGTGAAGGTTGAAGGTTTTTAATTATCGCTACTAAACTGAAAGCACTAAAGTAATGTACCATCGTCCTATCAACTTGAAAAACAGGAGGCAGAAGATTTGAGGCAACTATGGACTCTCATGGTACGGCAAGGACTCACATACACAATCATATAAAAAAGTATAAATTTATTTAAGACAAACACATCATTAAAAAGGTCCTATGAAGAGAGAATATGTAGTACACAATATTAGGTCTCTGAAGAGGACCTAAACAATTAGACGTGTATCCATCCAGAAAGGAGGACCATAGGTCCCGTCCTATGTCAGTTTACCTCGACGTGTTTCGCAGTATGTCCGCTTCTTCAGGAGTATGCTTCAGAAGGTAATGTGTGTAGATATCTCTACAAGGAATAAACAGTATATAATCAAATTTCAGAAACAAAAAACATATAAATAATGAAGATAGCATGGATTGGAACATACAGGGGCCCCACTCAAATCTCCTATAGAGGGGGGCCAGTTCGAGATCCAGCATTCAAATGAGGTAATATATGACATAATATTCCCCATGCATACGTATTCCCATGTAGAGTGAATACAAGGAGCTTACCAAGGCTGGACCAGACCGGACCAATAGGACATCTGCAGGCCCCTAAGGGCAATTTCCTTGGCGAGTGTGGGAGCCAGGTCACAATATGCAAATTGGACAGTGAACTGTCAAGGATAGATCTATCCTTCTGGATCTCGAACTGGCCCGCCTCTATGGCAGATTTGAGTTGGGCCCCTGTATGTTCCAATCCATGCTATCTTCATTATTTATATTTTTTTTGTTTCTGAAATTTGATTACATACTGTTTATTCCTTGTAGAGATATCTACACACATTACCTTCTGAAGCATACTCCTGAAGAAGCGGTCATACCGCCAAACATGTCGAGGTTGAACTGACAGAGGACGGGACCTATGGTCCTCCTTTCTGGATGGATACACGTCTAATTGTCTAGTTCCTCTTCAGAGACCTAATATTTTGTACTACATATTCTCTCTTCATAGGACCTTTTTAATGATGTGTTTTCTTAAATAAATGTATACTTTTTTATATGATTGTGTATGTGAGTCCTTGCCGTACCATGAGAGTCCATAGTTGCCTCAAATCTTCTGCCTCCTGTTTTTCAAGGTTGAAGGTTATATGAAGGTTAGTATAGGGCTATGGAACAACGTTATTACTATCATATTATCTGATTTCAATTTAAAGTGGATCTCTAATTGGAAAACTGTGCCCAAAAAAAAAGGAAGCGGAGGGAAAAGGTTTAGTCACCAGTTCTGCCTGTGGGCTCCCTGCAGTTGATCTATTCCCCATTAAGGACTCTTTGTCTTGTTCTGTACTGTGTGGTGGCGGCCATGTTGGTAGAGGCAGCACTTTGTTTCCTCTGTCAGAGCCGGGGCTTTTTTTCAGCGGGGGAACGCAGTTCCGGCACCTCTAGCACTGAATGTAGGTAATGGAAAGACGTGCTGGGGGTATGCTGAAGGGTCTATTGATGCCGGATCCTGGGGGGATCTATTTTCGCTGGTGGGGTTCTTTTTTTGTGTGTGTGGGGGGGTCTATTGTTGCTAGGTGGTGTCACGTACCTGATCCAAGGCCAAGGTGCTGAGAGGGCTCCCTGTGTGGCTAATTGCGATAAACCACTGAAGGTGGTACAGGAGGTTATAGTGCCGAAAGAAGGACAGGTTGCCAGCAAGGAACTGGAGAGAGCTGGTCCGGTGGTCACCTGAAGAATACTGGAGATGGCAGCGTACACAGCCAGGTAGATGTCTCTCAGGGAACTCCAGATGTACTTGTCAATCAGTGCACACAGGCAGCAGAAATACCAGCCAGGCCGAGGGTCAAACACGGGTGATCAGTCAGGAGGCAGAGGTAGGTAGCAGAAACAGGAACTTTGGCTGAGGTCATACACAGGAAGGCAAGCAGATGAGAAGTAGCAAAGTCCGTAAGGCAAGCTGGGGTCATACACAGGTGATCAGGAACAGAAGAAAAGTCGGTAGAACAAGCCAAGGCTCAATGCCAAGGAGAGGAGATCAGGCAGGTCTGGAACAAGCCGGGTCACAACGGGAAATCCAAGTAATATACACGAAAGCTCAGGACACCAGGAAGGCTGACGACAATCCAGTATTCTTCTGGGTTTAGCAGCAGTCTTTTATAGGCCAGCAATTGGCCACATTTGTCACGTATTGTGTGAGTTGCGCACACGCATTCGCCTATGTGCAACATTGCGCATGCATGTACGCATATTGCGTGTGCCTGTTCCCGGGAAAGCTCCTGTTGCGCCCATTAACAGTATTGGTTACATTGCCAATTCTTCTTTGGTTACTTCCCTGACAGGTGAGTTTATTGTTTCTGGTGGGGGGGATCTTATGTTGCTGTGAGGGATCTACTGTTGAGGGGAGAGGTCTATTGATGCTGGCTACTGGGAGTCTATTGCTGCCAGGGTGTAATTTTGTTGCGGGTGTCCATTGTTGCTGGGGGGGGAGTCAATTGTTGTGTGAAGGATCTATTGCAGCTGGAGGAGGGGTGTATTGCTCATGAGGTGGGGTCTATTGTTGCTTACTGTTTTACTGTATTTCTTGTTATCATTAACACATTCCATACAAATTATTTAGTAGCACAAAATTATATTTGGTCCTGTATTCTCTAAAAGGGGTGGTACTGGGAGGTGTATAGTGGGTGGAACCAAGGGATGGTGCTCAGAGGTAGGTAGGGGGCAGAGACGAGGGGTGACTCAAAAGAGGGGAGTTTTTGCACATATTCTCTGAGAAAAAAAAGTCCTGGTCGGAGCTGTTCCTAGATGACTAGTGATTGGATAACTGCACAGATCCACAGAATAGATGGAACAGGAGCAGTGAGACCAATACACTGCAAGTCCTTAGGTCCTGCCTCGTACATAGCGAGCAGCATAGTAATGACATCACCAAATCTCACTCCAAACCTCCTGATATAACCAGGCTTGGAAGCAGGGAGATCCTAGTACTGCAGGTCCTCAGGTACAGATTCCTCTCCAGCAAAGAAAACAGTGATCAGAATTGTCACCAAATCTCACTTTAAAGCACTGAGGGTCCTCAGGAACAGCTTCTTCTTCCTGTCAGTAGTGACATCACCAAATCCTACTCCACGTCTCCTGAGATAACCAAACTTGGAAGCAGATTCTTGCAGGTTCTTGCACTGCAGGTCCTCCGGTACAGATTTCTCTCCAGCAAGGAGGACAGTGAGCAACATAGTAGTGTAGTAGTGACGTCACCATATCTCACTCCAAATCTCCTGAGGTTACCAAGTTTGGAAGTAATCCTTGCACTGCAGGTCCTCGGGTACAGATTTCTCTCCAGCAAGGACGACAGTGAACAACATAGTAGTGATGTCACCATATCTCACTCCAAATCTCCTGAGGTTACCAAGTTTGGAAGTAATCCTTGCACGGCAGGTCCTCAGGTACAGATTTCTCTCCAGCAAGGAGGACAGTGAGCAACATAGTAGTGTAGTAGTGAAGTCACCATATCTCACTCCAAATCTCCTGAGGTTACCAAGTTTGGAAGTAATCCTTGCACTGTAGGTGCTCAGGTACAGATTTCTCTCCAGCAAGGAGGACGGTGAGCAACATAGTAGTGTAGTAGTGATGTCCCCATATCTCACTCCAAATCTCCTGAGGTTACCAAATTTGGAAGTAATCCTTGCACTGCAGGTCCTCAGGTACAGATTTCTGTCCAGCAAGGAGGACAGTGAGCAACATAGTAGTGTAGTAGTGACGTCACCATATCTCACTCCAAATCTCCTGAGGTTACCAAGTTTGGAAGTAATCCTTGCACTGCAGGTCCTCAGGTACAGATTCAGCAAGGAGAACAGTGAGACGCGCTGTAGTGACATCACCAAGCGTCACTCCAAATCTCCAGAGATTACCAATCTTGGAAGCAGAGAGATCCTTGCACTGCAGGTCCTCAGGTACAGATTTCTCTCCAGCAGGGAGAACTGTGAGCAGCACAGTAGTGACCTTATCAAATCTCACTCCACCTGCCTTAGATGATCTCACACTGCAGATTTACAGCTAGAAGGTTACAGGAAATGCACTGCTGGTTTTCTACTCCAAAGACATGCTGGTAGGTTGATTGGATCCTGTGTAAATTGTCCCTAGTATGTATGAATGTGAGTTAGGGACCTTAGATTGTAAGCTCCTTGAGGGTAGGGACTGATGTGAATGTACAATGTATATGTAAAGCGCTGCGTAAATTAACGGCGCTATATAAGTACTTGAAATAAATAAAATAAATAAAGGAATAACAAACAATGGGTAGATCTTTCAGGGCACTGCTTAGGCATGGTAATCATTTCTTGAAAATTCCTATAAAATAGCAAATCTTCATTTTTTTTAATGGAGCATGCTATGAGTTATGTCCATGCTGGTGAATGGAGCTCGGCTGTTTATGAAGCCTACAGAGTAAGGTCCAGCTAGGTGATTGTTTAATATCTGTTGGTGAAGATCACAACCAGCGATTCTTTCTTCTTCCAGATCAAAGCTCGCTCCCAGCTGCTTATTTCTGGCCTTTTCCCATCCGCGTACTGGTTTGGACAAGCGCTGGTGGACATCGCCCTCTATTGGTTCCTCCTTTTCCTGATGGTCGGCATCCTGTTTGCGTTCAACCATTCCGTCCATCTGTCGTTCTTAAACGCGGTGCTGCTTGTGAGTATCATCGCTCAGCTTTTCACAGCCATGCATTTAGCTGAACCGCTAAAAATTTTAATTATTTAACCACTGCAGCTCCGGTAGGTTTTACCCTCTTCCTGACCAGGTCATTTTTTTTGGTGATACGGCACTGCGCTGCGTTACTTTAACTGACAATTGTGTGGTTGTGTGACGCTGTACCTCCTGCGGTTTTTATTTTTTTGCGCTATAAACAAAGACCAATAATTTTGAAAAAAAAAAAATATTTTTTTTTTTACTTTCTGCTGTAAAACACATCCAAAAAAAAAAAAATTTAAAAATCTAATTTCTTCATCAGTTTAGGCCAATATGTATTCTGCTACATATTTCTGATAAAAAAAATCCCAATAATTGTATATTGATTGGTTTGTGCAAAAGTTATAGCATCTACAAACTATGGGATAGATTTATGGCACGCACGCGCCCCAGGTCCGATGGAGAAAATCACATACGGGTATGTGATATTGCGCTAAAGGGCCGTCCTGATGCAGTATAAAAATGTGGGCCGGTCCTTAACCACTTCCGGACTGCCGCACGCCAATATACGTCCTCACTTTGAAGAGGAATATCGTTGTTATGGCAGCAGCTAGCTACCATAACCCCGGTATCCTCTTCTTCGGCCGGCTGTCCGAGTGGTCTCTTATCGGAAAGTGGCCGCGAGGTCACTTTTATTGGCGGCTGGAGAGGGCCCTCCCGCCGCGCTCAGGCGCCCTCCGCCGCTTACCGGAGCCATCAGCAGTGGTGGAGGCGATCGGATATTACCCCTTGCAAGGTATGGAGATGAGTGAGGGGAAGATGTCCCCCACCCGTCTCCATAACATTGCAGGGCTGAAGCGACGTCAAAACGTCACTTCCGCCCATAGCTCCTAAAAGGCCATTTTTTTTTTAATTATTTTTTTTAAATGACATTTTTTTTTTGCATTTTAATGTAAATATGAGATGTGAGGTCTTTTTGACCCCCAGATCTCATATTTAAGAGGACCTGTCATGCTTTTTTCTATTACAAGGGATGTTTACATCCCTTGTAATAGGAATAAAAGTGACACCATTTAAAAAAAAAACAAAAAACAGTGTAAGAATTAAAAATAAAAGGTAAAATAAATAAGAAATGCGCCCCATCCCGCAGAGCTTGCGTGCCGAAGCGGACGCATATGTGAGTAGCGCCCGCATATGAAAACAGTGTTCAAACCACACATGTGAGGTATCGCTGCGATCGGTAGAGTGAGAGCAATAATTCTAGCCCTAGACCTCCTCTGTAACTCAAAACATGCAACCTGTAGAATTTTTTAAGGGGAAAAGTTTGTCGCCATTCCATGAGCGGGCGCAATTTTGAAGCGTGACATGTTGGGTATCCAATTAGTCGGCGTAACATTATCTTTCACGATATAAAAAAAAATAAATTGGGCTAATTTTACTGTTGTCTTATTTTTTAATTCAAAAAAGTGTATATTTTCCAAAAAAAAGTGCGCTTGTAAGACCGCTGCGCAAATACGGTGTGACAGAAAATATTGCAATGATCGCCATTTTATTCTCTAGGGTGTTAGAAAAAAATGTATAGTGTTTGGAGGTTGTAAGTAATTTTCTTGCAAAAAAAAAACCTGTTTTTAACTTGTAAACAACAAATCTCAAAAAGATGCTCGGTCCTTAAGTGGTTAAGCATGTAAAGCCCAACTGGACTTTTAATTTTAAATCATCTGAAGACCTTCCAGGTGAATCAAAACAAAAGGTGAGCCAAATCTTACAGTTGGTTTTCTTTAGAAAGCCCCAGTAGAGAAGTCGGTCCCCTGCCAGCAGCTTTAGAGGAGGGCCGATGCTCTCTGTGTGAAAGCAGTGGTCTTTCTGCAGAGGTCCATCACGCCCACCTGCTGAGTCAGAACCAGAGCTCCTCCAATCAGCAAGAAGTATGAGCTTTTCTGATTGCACAGCTATAGGTCTGCCACAGCAGGGGGGGCGTTGGTCCTTCCCACACATTGTTCAGGTCTGGTCCATCGTTGTCACCAACAGGAAGCCGGTCCAAGGCAATGATGTCATCACTGGGCCTCTGTGCTTGCCTCAGTGCCAGCAGATCATGGCTGGTGGGAGGAACCGACAGAGTGCTATACAGAGCTTCCTGAAAACATCACCACACCCGGCCTCAGTACTCAACTCAAGAGCCCTCAGTCCTGATGCAAGCAGTGGGCTGGTTCTTGGGAGGAGTTATGCAAATATCAACCTCTACAACTGTGCAAGACTGAAGGGAAGGTCAGGTTTGGGGTGGCCCCAGATTATAATAACCTTATGAAAATTCTACATGTGTCCAATGTGTGTGGGTCAGGAATATATATGTGCTACATCAAAGTTATCTTTTGATTTGCAGATTGTGGAAATTTTGGGTTACGGCATGGCCATGGTCCTCTATGTCTACATCATCACGTTGGTGTTTGAGAAGAGGGAGATTCCTAATGGCTGGTGGTCCCTCTTCTTTATGTGGGTAAGTAGGTAACATTGTTTTTCGTGGGTCACTTTGGCTTTTTCATGCCTAAAAAGGGATACAGATTGGAGAACATTTTCCTGTGGGCCTCTTTCTAAGCCATATATTTTTCATGGATCTGCAGACAGCAATAAAAACTCTCCGGGATTTGGGTGGTGGGGCTCTTGGTGGAGGATGGAAACAAATTGAAATATTGTTATAGTGTGGCAACTCACTACTGCCCATTGGAGCCCCAACTGGGCCCCAGGAAGAGTAATGCCCTGTACACACGATCAGACATTCCGACAACAAAACCGTGTTTTTTTTTCCGACACATGTTGGCTCAAACTTGTCTTGCATACACACGGTTGCACAAATCTTGTAGGAAATTCCGAACGTCAAGAACGCGGTGACGTACAACATGCACGACAAGCCGAGAAAAATTAAGGTCAATAGCCAGTGCGACTCTTCTGCTTGATTCCTAGCATGCGTGGAATTTTGTGCGTCGGAATTGTGTACACACGATCGGAATTTCCGACAACGGATTTTGTTGTCGGAAAATTTGAGATCCAGCTCTCAAATTTTTGTTGGGAATTCTGACAGCAAATGTCCGATGGAGCCTGCACACGGTCGGAATTTCCAACAACAAGCTCACATCGAACATTTGTTGTCGGAAATTCTGACCGTGTGTACACGGCATTACACTTGAGTGCAAGGATGAGAGCACCAAGCTGTCTAGACAGGAATGTTTTGTCTATCATATCATAACATCAACGCATTTCGGACTACTAATTCCCCTTCATCAGGGCTGAGATGTATTGCGCAAGGGTGGTGAATGCTGTATCTCTTTATAAGCTGTATTTAGAAGCTCAGTTAAAGTTGAACCACCTTCCACCGGTCTTCTTCTGGCTTCTTCTTCTTCTTCTTTGGCTGTCTTGATTGGCTGGGCCAGAATGAGGTAGGTGATGTGCACGTGCATGGGAGGTAATTCATCTCTGCACCAAGACATGCCAAGAATGCAGGCACACTTAGGAGAAACCTTGTTGGAAGAGGAGCTTTTATTGCAGAAGAGGCATACAAGGGGTGATTCAATAAGCAGATGGGCAGTTGGGGGCGGAGTTAAAAGCAGGCAGCCATTTTCAGATGGGGTGGCAGTGAACGACCCATAAGGCATTCCTGGCACTGGTGGTGTGGATGCAGTTGTAAGGCCAGACAAGAAATACATGAAGGCAATGGGAATATTCAAGAAATTCATAGTAGTGACAATTGTGTTGTGTGTTGGTATTGCTGAGACAGATTCATCAAGGCATACCGCCATATTGGATCCAAGAAATGTGGAGCATAGTAAGACCTCTATGTTGGTGATTATTGTGTGGACTGTAATGAAATAATATGCTATAATAAATAATAGTATATAACTAAAATATATTGCTATAACTCTAATATGGAATATTACATTGATATTTAGATCAATGTGTATATATATACAGAATATGTATATATATATATAAAATCTCATGTCACTATGGAGCAAAATCTCTGAGGAACGTTTCCAACACCTTGTTGTATCTATGCCACCAAGAATGAAGGCAAAGGGGGGTCCAACCCGCTACTAGTGAGGGGGACCTAATAAAGGGTGTCCAACCAGCTACTAGCAAGGGGGACCTAAGTGGCCGGTGAGTGTGTGTGTATATATATAATATATATATTGTACAGGACACCGGGAAACAGTAGATAGCGGAGTAGAGGTTCCGTGTGGACTGTAACACAGGCAGGTGCAGGCAGGCCGGGTCATACACAGGTGGGCAGATCAGGAACAGACACGGAGGCTGGAGCAGGGTCGAGATGCAGGACGGGTAGGTAACAGGCAGATGCAGCGTCAGGAATAAGCCGAGTCAAAAACTGAAACAGGTAGCAGGAATCACAGGGAATTCTGTAGACAAGACAGCACTGATTCTGGGTACTGACCGGGTTTGAATAGTCCACTTGGTGCCAAGAACTGTCACAGGGTGCGCGCGCACACATTCATTAGCATCCCGGTCTTCACTGGTGTGCATTGGCGCACCCAAGCATGCCCGCGCCTGTGTAGTCCTACGTGGTTAGTGTTTGGCTGAAGCCATTTATTATCAATCAACTGTATTTACTCTTTTTAAAATCATAATGACAACAGAAACTATCCAAATGACCCTGATCAAAAGTTTACATACCCCAGTCCTTAATACCATGTATTGCCCCCTTTAACATCAATGACAGCTTGAAGTCTTTTGTGGTATTTGTGGGTGAGGCTCTTAATCTTCTCAGATGGTAAAGCTGCCCATTCCTCTTGGCAAAAATCCTCCAGCTCCTGTAAATTCTTGGGCAGTTTTGCATGACTGGCACGTTTGAGATCTCCCCAGAGTGGCTCAATGACATTGAGGTCCGGAGACTGAGATGGCCACTCCAGAACCTTCACTTTATTCTGCTGTAGCCAATGACAGGTGGACTTGGCCTTGTGTTTTGGATCATTGTCATGTTGGAATCTCCAAGTACATCCCATGCGCAGCTTCCTGGCTGATGAATGCAAATGTTCCTCCAGTATTTTTTGATAACATACGGCATTCATCTTGCCATCAGTTTTGACCAAATTTCCTGTGCCTTTGTAGCCCACACATCCCCAAAACATCAGCGATCCACTTCCGTGTTTCACAGTAGGGATGGTGGACCTTTCATCATAGGCTTTGTTGACTCCTCTCAAAATGTAGTGTTTATGGTTGTGGCCAAAAAGCTCAATTTTGGTCTCATCACACCAAATGACTTTGTGGCAGAAGGTTTGAGGCTTGTCTCTGTGCTGTTTGGCGTATTGTAAGAGGGATACTTTGTGGCATTTGCATAGTAATGGCTTTCTTCTGGCGACTCGACCATGCAGCCCATCTGTCTTCAAGTGCCTCCTTATTGTGCATCTTGAAAGAGCCACACCACATGTTTTCAGAGAGTCCTGTATTTCACTTGAAGTTATTTGTGGGTTTTTCTTTGGATCCCGAACAATTTTCCTGGCAGTTGTGGCTGAAATTTTAGTTGGTCTACCTGACCGTGGTTTGGTTTCAACAGAACTCCTCATTTTCCACTTCTTGATTGGAGTTTGAACACTGCTGATTGGCATTCTCAATTCCTTGGATATCTTTTTATATCCCTTTCCTGTTTTATACAGTTCAACTACCTTTTCCCGCAGATCCTTTGACAATTCTTTTTCTTTCCCCATGACTCAGAATCCAGAAACGTCAGTGCAGCACTGGATGAAAGATGCAAGGGTCTGTCAGGAGTCCAGAAACTCATTGACCTTTTATACACACACTCTAATTACAAGCAAACAGATCACAGGTGAGGGTGGCTACCTTTAACCACTTGCCGACCGCCTCACGCATATATACGTGAGCAGAGCGGCACGGGCAGGCAAAATCACGTACCTGGTACGTGATTGCCTTCCCGCGGGCGGGGGTCCGATCGGACCCCCCCCGGTGCCATCGGCGGTCGGCGTTTGGTTGGAAGCGATCAGAGATGAGGGGGAGACCATCCGATCGTGGCCCCCCCCTCGCGATCGCTCCCAGCCAATGAGAAACATCCCCTGCCTCTGTATAGTACACAGAGGCAGAGGATGTGATGTCATCTCTCCTCGGCTGGCCAGTTTCCGTTCCAGCGCCGAGGAGAGAAGACATGTAAGTGCACAAAACACTACACACACACAGTAGAACATGCCAGGCACACTAAACACCCCCTATCCCCCCCCCCATCACCCCCCCCCTGTCACAAACTGACATCAAGCAGTTTTTTTGTTTTGTTTTGTTTTTTTCCTGATTACTGCATAGTGTCAGTTTGTGACAGTTAGCAGTGGTAGGGCAGTTAGTATTAGCCCCCTGTAGGTCTAGGGTACCCCCCTAACCCCCCCTAATAAAGTTTTAACCCCTTGATCACCCCCTGTCACCAGTGTCGCTAAGCGATCATTTTTCTGATCGCTGTATTAGTGTCGCTGGTGACGCTAGTTAGGGACGTAAATATTTAGGTTCGCTGTCAGCGTTTTATAGCGACAGGGACCCCCATATACTACCTAATAAATGTTTTAACCCCTTGATTGCCCCCTAGTTAACCCTTTCACCACTGATCACTGTATAACCGTTACGGGTGACGCTGGTTAGTTTGTTTATTTTATATAGTGTCAGGGCACCCGCCGTTTATTACCGAATAAAGGTTTAGCCCCCTGATCGCCCGGCGGTGATATGCGTCACCCCAGGCAGCGTCAGATTAGCGCCAGTACCGCGAACACCCACGCACGCACCGTACACCTCCCTTAGTGGTATAGTATCTGAACGCATCAATATCTGATCCGATCAGATCTATACTAGCGTCCCCAGCAGTTTAGGGTTCCCAAAAACGCAGTGTTAGCGGGATCAGCCCAGATACCTGCTAGCACCTGCGTTTTGCCCCTCCGCCCGGCCCAGCCCACCCAAGTGCAGTATCGATCGATCACTGTCACTTACAAAACACTAAACGCATAACTGCAGCGTTCACAGAGTCAGGCCTGATCCCTGCGATCGCTAACAGTTTTTTTGGTAGCATTTTGGTGAACTGGCAAGCGCCAGCCCCAGGCAGCGTCAGGTTAGCGCCAGTACCGCTAACACCCACGCACGCACCGTACACCTCCCTTAGTGGTATAGTATCTGAACGGATCAATATCTGATCCGATCAGATCTATACTGGCGTCCCCAGCAGTTTAGGGTTCCCAAAAACGCAGTGTTAGTGGGATCAGCCCAGATACCTGCTAGCACCTGCGTTTTGCCCCTCCGCCCGGCCCAGCCCAGCCCACCCAAGTGCAGTATCGATCGATCACTGTCACTTTTTTTTGTAGCGTTTTGGTGAACTGGCAAGCGCCAGCGGCCTAGTACACCCCGGTCGTAGTCAAACCAGCACTGCAGTAACACTTGGTGACGTGGCGAGTCCCATAAGTGCAGTTCAAGCTGGTGAGGTGGCAAGCACAAGTAGTGTCCCGCTGCCACCAAGAAGACAAACACAGGCCCGTCGTGCCCATAGTGCCCTTCCTGCTGCATTCGCCAATCCTAATTTGTGAACCCACCGCTTCTGCAGCGCCCGTACTTCCCCCATTCACATCCCCAACCAAATGCAGTCGGCTGCATGAGAGGCATTTTCTTTATGTCCTCCCGAGTACCCCTACCCAACGAACTCCCCCAAAAAGATGTTGTGTCTGCAGCAAACGCGGATATAGGCGTGACACCCGCTATTATTGTCCCTCCTGTCCTGACAATCCTGGTCTTTGCATTGGTGAATGTTTTGAACGCTACCATTCACTAGTTGAGTATTAGCGTAGGGTACAGCATTGCACAGACTAGGCACACTTTCACAGGGTCTCCCAAGATGCCATCGCATTTTGAGAGACCCGAACCTGGAACCGGTTACAGTTATAAAAGTTAGTTACAAAAAAAAGTGTAAAAAAAAAAAAAAAAAAACACAAACAAAAATAAAAAAAAATAGTTGTCGTTTTATTGTTCTCTCTCTCTCTATTCTCTCTCTATTGTTCTGCTCTTTTTTACTGTATTCTATTCTGCAATGTTTTATTGTTATTATGTTTTATCATGTTTGCTTTTCAGGTATGCAATTTTTTATACTTTACCGTTTACTGTGCTTTATTGTTAACCATTTTTTTGTCTTCAGGTACGCCATTCACGACTTTGAGTGGTTATACCAGAATGATGCCTGCAGGTTTAGGTATCATCTTGGTATCATTCTTTTTAGCCAGCGGTCGGCTTTCATGTAAAAGCAATCCTAGCGGCTAATTAGCCCCTAGACTGCTTTTACAAGCAGTGGGAGGGAATGCCCCCCCCCCCCCACCGTCTTCCGTGTTTTTCTCTGGCTCTCCTGTCTCAACAGGGAACCTGAGAATGCAGCCGGTGATTCAGCCAGCTGACCATAGAGCTGATCAGAGACCAGAGTGGCTCCAAACATCTCTATGGCCTAAGAAACCGGAAGCTACAAGCATTTTATGACTTAGATTTCGCCGGATGTAAACAGCGCCATTGGGAAATTGGGGGAGCATTTTATCACACCGATCTTGGTGTGATCAGATGCTTTGAGGGCAGAGGAGAGATCTAGGGTCTAATAGACCCCAATTTTTTCAAAAAAGAGTACCTGTCACTACCTATTGCTATCATAGGGGATATTTACATTCCCTGAGATAACAATAAAAATGATTTAAAAAAAAAAAATGAAAGGAACAGTTTAAAAATAAGATAAAAAAGCAAAAAAATAATAAAGGAAAAAAAAAAAAAAAAAAAAAAAAAAAAAGCACCCCTGTCCCCCCTGCTCTCGCGCTAAGGCGAACGCAAGTGTCGGTCTGGCGTCAAATGTAAACAGCAATTGCACCATGCATGTGAGGTATCACCGCGAATGTCAGATCGAGGGCAGTAATTTTAGCAGTAGACCTCCTCTGTAAATCTAAAGTGGTAACCTGTAAAGGCTTTTAAAGGCTTTTAAAAATGTATTAATTTTGTTGCCACTGCACGTTTGTGCGCAATTTTAAAGCATGTCATGTTTGGTATCCATGTACTCGGCCTAAGATCATCTTTTTTATTTCATCAAACATTTGGGCAATATAGTGTGTTTTAGTGCATTAAAATTTAAAAAAGTGTGTTTTTTCCACAAAAAATGCGTTTGAAAAATCGCTGCGCAATTACTGTGTGAAAAAAAAAAATGAAACACCCACCATTTTAATCTGTAGGGCATTTGCTTTAAAATAATATATAATGATTGGGGGTTCAAAGTAATTTTCTTGCAAAAAAAAATAATTTTTTCATGTAATCAAAAAGTGTCAGAAAGGGCTTTGTCTTCAAGTGGTTAGAAGAGTGGGTGATGTGTGACATAAGCTTCTAAATGTTGTGCATAAAATGCCAGGACAGTTCAAAACCCCCCCAAATGACCCCATTTTGGAAAGTAGACACCCCAAGCTATTTGCTGAGAGGCATGTCGAGTCCATGGAATATTTTATATTGTGACACAAGTTGCGGGAAAGAGACAAATTTTTTTTTTTTTTTTTGCACAAAGTTGTCACTAAATGTTATATTGCTCAAACATGCCATAGGGATTTGTGAAATTACACCCCAAAATAAATTCTGCTGCTTCTCCTGAGTACGGGGATACCACATGTGTGAGACTTTTTGGGAGCCTAGCCGCGTACGGGACCCCGAAAACCAAGCACCGCCTTCAGGCTTTCTAAGGCCGTAAATTTTTGATTTCACTCTTCACTGCCTATCACAGTCTCGGAGGCCATGGAATGCCCAGGTGGCACAAACCCCCCCCCAAATGACCCCATTTTGGAAAGTAGACACCCCAAGCTATTTGCTGAGAGGTATAGTGAGTATTTTGCAGACCTCACTTTTTGTCACAAGGTTTTGAAAATTGAAAAAAGAAAAAAAAAAAAAAAAATTTCTGGTCTTTCTTCATTTTCAAAAACAAATGAGAGCTGCAAAATACTCACCATGCCTCTCAGCAAATAGCTTGGGGTGTCTACTTTCCAAAATGGGGTCATTTGGGGGGGTTTTGTGCCATCTTGGCATTTTATGGCCTTCAAAACTGTGATAGGTAGTGAGGAGTGAAATCAAAAATGTGTGCCCTTAGAAATCCTGAAGGCGGTGATTGGTTTTCGGGGTCCCGTACGCGGCTAGGCTCCCAAAAAGTCCCACACATGTGGTATCCCCATACTCAGGAGAAGCAGCTGAATGTATTTTGGGGTGCAATTCCACATATGCCCATGGCCTATGTGAGCAATATATCATTTAGTGACAACTTTTTGTAAATTTTTTTTTTTTTTTTGTCATTATTCAATCACTTGGGACAAAAAAAATAAATATTCAATGGGCTCAACATGCCTCTCAGCAATTTCCTTGGGGTGTCTACTTTCCAAAATGGGGTCATTTGGGGGGGGGTTTGTACTGCCCTGCCGTTTTAGCACCTCAAGAAATGACATAGGCAGTCATAAACTAAAAGCTGTGTAAATTCCAGAAAATGTACCCTAGTTTGTAGACGCTATAACTTTTGCGCAAACCAATAAATATACGTTTATTGACATTTTTTTTACCAAAGACATGTGGCCGAATACATTTTGGTCTAAATGTATGACTAAAATTTAGTTTATTCGATTTTTTTTATAACAAAAAGTAGAAAATATCATTTTTTTTCAAAATTTTCGGTCTTTTTCCGTTTATAGCGCAAAAAATAAAAACGGCAGAGGTGATCAAATACCATCAAAAGAAAGCTCTATTTGTGGGAAGAAAAGGACGCAAATTTCGTTTGGGTAGAGCATTGCGACCGCGCAATTAGCAGTTAAAGCGACGCAGTGCCAAATTGTAAAAAGTGCTCTGGTCAGGAAGGGGGTAAATCCTTCTGGGGCTGAAGTGGTTAATAGCCATTCAAACCCCTTTGTGTCAACTTGTGTGCATGTTATCAGGCCAAAATCACCAGGGGTATGTAAACTTTAGATCAGGGTCATTTGGGTAGTTTCTGTTGTCATTATGATTTAGAAAGAGTAAACACAGTTGTTTGATAATAAATGGCTTCAGCCAAACACTAATCATCAGTGAAAGAAAAGTTTTTGTGTTACCATTCATATTCTCTGAAAAATGGCCAAGAAATCATAAATTCTATGTAAACTTATGAGCACAACTGTATATATATATATATATATATATATATATATATATATATATATATATATATATATATATAATATGTATATAGTAGTTTATTGTACAAAGTAATACTACTTGTTTCTTTTTTATCCTTTTATCTCTTTCCAAAAACGAAAAACAAAAAGTTTTACTTTAAATTGGGAGTGTTACTTCATGAATCACGTGGATTTATCATCTCTTGCAGTCCTCCCTCATCCCGATAGCGATCTTCCCATTGCAAAACCACAGTTCCTTGGCACGAGGATTTTATATCGCCTGCCTGATCTTGCTGCCATCCAGCAATCTGATAGGGTTTATGATCGGACTGGTGAGTGTCAATTTGTAGTTTTTTTAATCTCAAACGTTATTATAGTAAGTCACGTCGTACTATCGATATGCCGGCAAAAAGAAAAAATAATAAAATGCGTTCTTCACGTGTAGAAGATAAAATAAATTTGAGGGCTGATGTTCCGAGGGAACTATTTGTTATTACCCATAGCAACCAATTATCTACCAGAAGTCCAGTTTTAAGCTAAAAGGGGTAAAAAAAAATGCATTGCTGTTCCTCCATAGAAGTTGCATATACAGTAAATTTACTCTGGGCAAATGGGGAAAAATCAATTGCTTCCATGTTTTATTCTTTGCAGATCGAATGTGTGAATCAGGAAATAAAGGCATTTTGGCCAGTAGATGGCACTGAGGAGCATACTTCTTTTCTTGGGATAGTCTCCATAGCCAGCACCATCTCTGGCCACAAGCGAGCATGATGACTTCTCTGTTAAGGCTCTGCTTGACGTGTTTCGTCACAACCAACTTTGTCCAGGGGCACAGGCATACCCAGGGCTGGTGCTTGACTATTTTGAACCCTAGGCAAGACTAGGGTGTTGCTAGTCTCGCCCAGGATGTGAGTGACTACAGCAGGAAACAGGGTCAGACAGAGCAGACTCACCAGGCAGGATGGATAGGTTTGCCCCTACGTCCGTGCCCACCTCGACCGGGTCCCCACTGGCCTCCTCCAACTCTTCTGCTGTGCCCACCTTGTCTGGCTTCCCACTGGCCTCTTCCGCCTGCTCAGCTGTGCCCACCCCTTGCCGACCGCCTAAGGTATATTTACTGCGAGGCGGCGGCGGCTCTTCTGTGCAAAATCACGTACTGGTACATGATTCTGCACTTCCGGATCTGCGGCGCGCTGTGGTTGGACACAGCGGGAGCCAATCAGCGGGGTCCGGCTGACCCGATCTCTGCTGGGACCTGCCAATCATTTCCGACAGAGGCAGAACGTTGGTCTGTGTATGTAAACAAGGCAGGTCGCCGTTCTGTTAGGGAAGACAGAGTTCCTGTGTTTCTGCTAAGCAGGAACACGGATCTCGGTCTTCCCACCATACAAACACCTCCCCCACACAGTAAGCACTCTCAAGAAATACATTTAACCCTTTGATCGCCTGATGTTAACCCCTTCCCTGCAGTGTCATTAGTACAGTGACAGTGCATATTTTTTTTAGCACTGATCACTGTATTAGTGTCACTGGTCCCCAAAAAAAGTATCAAAAGTGTCAGTTAGTGTCTGATTTGTTCGCCACAATGTCAAAGTCCCGCTATAAGTTGCTGATCGCCACCATTACTAGTAAAGATATATAAACTCCATAAAAACATCCCATAGTTTGTAGACGCGATAACTTTTGCGCAAACCGATCAGTATACGCTTATTGGCCTAAATTGATGAAGAAATTTTGATTTTTTACATTTTTTTTTAATGGTTGTTTTATAGCAGAAAGTAAAAAACATAGGTTGTTTTTCAAAATTTTGGTCTTTTTTTTGTTTATAGCGCAAAAAATAAAAAAACGCAGAGGTGATCAAATACCACCAAAAGAAAGCTCTATTTGTGGGGAAAAAAGGACATCAGTTTCATTTGGGTACAGCACGACCGTGCAATTGTCAGTTAGAGCCCTTTCACACTGGGGCGGTTTGCAGGTTCTATTGCGCTAAAAATAGCGCTTGCAAACCGACCCGAAAGTGCCGCTGCTGTGTATCCAGTGTGAAAGCCCCGAGGGCTTGCACACTGGAGCGATGCGCTGGCAGGACGGTAAAAAAAAGTCCTGCCAGCAGCATCTTCAGAGTGGTGAAGGAGCAGAGTGTATACTGTTCCTTTACCGCTCCTGCCCATTGAAATCAAAGGGACGGCGCGGCTATACCGCCGGCAAAGCGCCTCTGCAGAGGCGCTTTGTGGTGGTATTTAACCCCTTCTCGGCCGCTAGCGGGGGGTAAAACCGCCCCGCTAGCGGCCGCATACCGACGGTAAAACGCCGCTAATAATAGCGGCGTTTTACCGCTGACGCCGCCCCCCGCCCCAGTGTGAAAGGGCTCTTAAAGTAATGCAGTGCCATATCGCAAAAAATGACCTGCTCATTATGAGGGGTAAATCTTCCGGAGCTGAAACGATTAACTGAGGATTCTGATTGGTGGACTTTAGTAGACATGTGCAATTCGTTCCGTTTCCGAATTCGCCTTTACACTAAATTCGACAAATTCGTTAATTGGGAAATATTCGAAACCCGTTTTAACAAATTTTTCCCCGAAGATTCAAAAATTGAAAATTTGTAAATTCGAAAATAAAGAACGAAAATCTGAAAATTCAAAAGAACAAAAATCTGGAAAATAAGAAAGAAAATCCGAAAATTTGAAAACCCAAAAATTAGAAAATCTGAAATAATAACTAACTAATAATAACTATTGCTAACTATTAAATTATAGGTATTGGAATTTCCTTTCAAATTTGGCTGTTAGTGAGCGTAACGAATACGAATTTATCCGAAGTTACGAATTATCCGAAATAACGAATGCCGCATCTAAACGAATGGAACGTAACGAATTAACAATAATAGATATTGATAAAAAAAGTTTTATTATTATTTATTTGTTATGTACCGTTCGTTTAGATGCGGTATTCGTTAGTTCGGATAATCCGTAACTTTGGATAAATTCGCGTTCGTTACGCTCACTAACAGCCAAATTTGAAAGGAAATTCCAATACCTATAATTTAATAGTTCATTATTATTAGCTATTAGTTATTAGTTTGAATTTTCGTTCTTTCGAATTTTCGGATTTTCTTTTGTAGCGGTGTGTGGGGTCGCTGCGTGTAATAGTTCCACACCTCACCCTGATTGGCCGGGCATTCACTTCAGACACACTTTGCCAGTCAATGAACGGTTCTTTAGCTTGTTTTTGTTATGTTATTTAGGGGATTAAACGTGGATGGGGATTAAGGGACATGGGATGCCCAAATAATGAACCTTTCTTGTTTGAACAAAGATGATTGAATCTATATTGACAGTCTCTAAAGCTTCACATCTTCTCCAGCACGCTACTTGAAATCACTTTGCTTTCTCTACTGCGCAAACCTAGATTCCGGTCACCGTTAGCACATGGTGAGGCCCCACTGGCTCCTTTGGTGTAGCAACCAATAGCGTTGAAAAAGGACATTTGTGCTAACTGAAACTTGGTGGACTACTGATCCCAGAAAGTCCACTGCAAATCCTGCCAACCCTCTTGGCTGCAGCAACTTGACTTCCCAACCCCTACAGTCTCTCCTTCTGGCTTCACATCCAATCCTGGCATGTCTCTCCCAGGGCTTCTCACTGTGCTTCCTACTCACCGACCCCGGCATGGATCCCTCCTGAATGACTTGCCCGACGGTGCTCCCGCTGTCTTCCTCCAGCTCCTGTTCCAGGACACCTCTCAATGACCGTGTAGAGAGAGGCTCTCTCCAAGCTCCCGAGCTCCTGGCCCAAGGTCACCCCCCCCATAAAGGGGGCTCCCTCAAGGGCCACAACAGCCTAACACTCCATCACTCAGTTCTTCCACCCGCCAACTCCTCCTACAACAGGTAGCAACCTACCCAAGGTAGAGGGTGCCACACTTTTCTTATTTTTGAATTTTCGAATTTCCGTATTGTCGACGTTTCCGATTAAGATTTTCTGAATTTTCGAATTTACAGATTTATTCGAAATAACGAATTTCGATCATAACGAATGACCCGAAAAACAAGAAAAAAATAAAACGAATGAAACGAAAACTAACACCTTTTTTGGCAGTGCACATGTCACTTTAGCATAGTGAAGGGATTGGAAATCTTTGTATAAGACAATAATATGATATTCTCTTCCTAGATTCACATCATGGCTTCTGACGCTATTATTCCGATTGTGTGCGCCTACATGGTGATTGTAAGTAAACGAACACTCCGCTCAAAATAAAACAAACCTTGTGATATCTTCGGGGACCCAGTGCTTCAGCCACCCCCCCAGCTCTTTCTGTCTATAGTTTGGGAACCCCTTGCTGGAGATGCAGGAGAGGAATTCAAAAAAGCTAAGGTGCCTTGGAAGTTTGAATTTGATTGGTGAAGCAGCGAGCACAGAGAGATAGCGGAAGTGAGGATGTCTTTGGAGTCTGGCTGCAGTCAGTGACCGAGCTCACAGAAGTTACAATTAATAACTTTTCTGTCTTTAGCTGCATTTGCAGCACCTACACCAACCCTTTCCTGGTTATTTCCTGGGGTACCAGCCCATCCCCCATATTAATCAAGGTGCAGAGAGACTATAGCATCCATTAAACACTTGGGGGGGGGGGGGGTCTGTTTATTAATAATAATTGCTCTACGATTGCCCTAAGCATTTGCACAGTGGTCATGAATAATAACCATAATATGTTTAATATGATCGCCAGCTCTATCTTGTGGCCCTAATGCAGTAACCTCCTAAATGAGGGTTTTAAATAAATAAATACCCCATTATGGCCACTAAATGGAGCTGATGATCATTGGATATACAGTATCTCACAAAAGTAAGTACACCCCTCACATTTGTGTCAATCTTTTCTTCTATCTTTTAATGTGACAACACTGAAGAAATGACACTTGTCTACAATGTAAAGTAGTGAGTGTACAGCTTGTATAACAGTGTAAATTTGTTGTCCCCTCAAAATAACTCAACACACAGCCATTAATGTCTAAACCGCTGGCAACAAAAGTCAGTACACCCCTACGTGAAAATTTCCAAATTGGGCCCAAAGTGTCAAAATTTTGTGTGGCCACCATTATTTTCCAGCACTGTCTTAACCGTCTTGGGCATGGAGATCACCAGAGCTTCACAGGTTGTCACTGGAGTCCTCTTCCCCTCCTCCATGATGACATCACAGAGCTGGGGGATGTTGGAGACCTTGCGCTCCTCCACCTTCCGTTTGAGGATGTCCCACAGATGATCAATAGGGTTTAGGTCTGGAGACATGCTTGGCCAGTCCATCACCTTTACCCTCAGCTTCTTTAGCAAGGCAGTGGTGGTCTTGGAGGTGTGTTTGGGGTCGTTATCATGTTGGAATACTGCCCTGCGGCCCAGTCTCTGAAGGGAGGGGATCATGCTCTGCTTCAGTATGTCACAGTACATGTTGGCATTCATGGTTCCCTCAATGAACTCTAGCTATCCAGTGCCGGCAGCACTCATGCAGCCCCAGACCATGTCACTCCTACCACCATGACACAGTTTGTAGACGCTATAACTTTTGGGCAAACCAATCAATATACGCTTATTGCGATTTTTTTTTTTTTACCAAAAATATGTAGAAGAATATATATTGGCCTAAACTGATGAAGAAATTTTGTTTTTTAAAAACATTTTTGGGGATATTTATTATAGCAAAAGTAAAAAATATTGTATTTTGTTTTTCAAAATTGTCGTTTTTTTATAGCGCAAAAAAAAAAAAGAACGCAGAGGTGATCAAATACCACCAAAAGAAAGCTCTACTTGTGGGGAAAAAAGAACGCAAATTTTGTTTGGGTACAGCGTCGCTCGACTGCGCAATTGCCAGTTAAAGTGACGCAGTGCCAAATTGTAAAAAGTGCTCTGGTCAGGAAGGGGGTAAAATGTTCCGCGGTGGAATCGGTTAATGGCTGTGTGTTGAGTTATTTTGAGGGGACAACACATTTACACTGTTATACAAGCTGTACACTCACTACTTTACATTGTAGCAAAGTGTCATTTCTTCAGTGTTGTCACATGACCCGAATAACGAACCCCATTAAAGACAATGAGACCCGAATGTCAAAAATCAAAAGTGCCCGATTTGAAGGCTTATATGCAAGTAATTGGGTATAAAATGGTTATAGGGGCCCGGGTCCTGCTGGGGGACATGTATCAATAACAAAAAAGTTTGTAAAAAACGTAATTTTTAAATGAGCAGTGATTTTTTTATTTTTAAAGTTTAAAAGCATAAAAATAAAAAATTCCTTCCAAGATAGTGCCTGGGGGGTCCCCTTAGTCTACCTGTAAAGTGGCAGATCTGTACCATGTCTAGAATCTGCTACAGCAATTATTGCATTTATAAAGACAAAAAAATGAAATAATGAAAGTAACAGGTGCGTAAAAATTGATCTTTGGGTGTCGGGGGCGCCTTCCCACCGTAACCCTATAGAGATACTCTTGATGAAAGCAAAAATTGACCTTGCAGTAAAAAATTGCAATGATATGCATCTGTCAAACAGGTGCAGAAAAATTGGTCTTTGGGTGTTAATTTTGCCCATGAAACCTATACCAAAAACATTCTTCCAGATTAAATGATTGAACACACTCAAAGCTAGGCAGCCTCAAAGTCCTGCAGAGATTCCACATCCCAAAAAGACTTAATCAGTGACATCGGCTTCAGGGGCTTCATAGCTGGTAATCCAGGACTGATTCATTTTTATAAAAGTCAGACGGTCCACGGTGTCTGTGGACAGACGCGTTCTATGATCAGTAACGGAACCTCCTGCATGACTGAATGCCCGTTCTGAAAGCACACTGGATGCAGGGCAGCCCAAAAACTCAATAGCATACTGGGCAAGTTCTGGCCAGTGGTCTATTCTCATGACCCAGTAAGTCAGTGGATTGTCAGCTGGAAAGCTCTCCGTCTCTGTTTTGGCCCCCGAAGTAATCGTCCACCATGTGATGCAGACGCTGCCGATGGGATGTGGAAGCTGACAGCCCTGGGCGGCGAGGCTTTCACTGCTTCAGCCAATCAGGGCTTGCAATGCACTGTTCAGCACCGCAATGCATTGTGGTCGGTTCGGGGGGGCGAACAAACGGTCGAACGACCCGTTTGTTCGGCTGTTTGTCGAACAACTGAACAGCGAAAGTTTGGCTCAAACTTATGCTCGGGACGAACCGTTCGCCCATCCCCTATTGTGGGAATAAGGGGTGGAGTGATAATGGGGATTAGGGATGGGGGGGTGATGAGGGAGGTTTATGTTCCCTCAATACAGGATTAGTGATATGAGTTGTGGTATAACCCTTTGCTGATATGGATTATACATTGGAACAATGATTTGATTAGACAATTATCGTAATTGGGGAGTAGGGGTGTAGCTTGTAACTATAGGGTTTCCACATTATCACTCCACCCCTTATTCCCACAATGCCCACTAAATTAACCCAATGTGCTTCAATACGTGCAGTATGACTATGCACGTTTCCACTATAGATGGTATCATGATCTATTTATGATACATTTTCAGATGTCTAGTTCTAACCACATAGGAACTAACGACTATCTTGGAAAACGAGGAGGACCGTCCTTTGGCACCATATGGGTGACAATGACCGTTTGTAGGAGGACAATTAAATGTGTTTCGATTTTCATGTTTTTGACTATCAACCACGAGGGATGTAATAACAGTTGATTACCCAGTATATCCATTGTTTAAATAAGAAGCTGTAACTGATATATGTACCATTCCATTTTTTTGTGTTCTTGCTGAAACTTTTCCTGAAGAAGCGGGTTATCTCCTGCGAAATGCAAACTGCGTCGAAATTACAGCAACTCACTATGCTCTACTGTGGTGGAGCTATCAAGAACCTGTACTTAAGGAGTATTAATGATCTTGGTTATATTTTATGTGCAGCTTTTGTGTGTTTTGTATGTCTTTGATATGTATATATGTGTATTTTTTTAATCATGTAATAATAAATATCTTTTGATACTCTTTATAAAATTTGGGTACCGTTATATTTAGTTTGCTAAGGTCCATTATTTTGTATAAAAAAATTCAAGTTTCTAGGATGTGTCTCCTAAGCTTAGCTCCGTTTCATTCCCTTTCCTGCCACAACTCTGCCACCACTATTACAGGCAAATAACGTCTGTCAAAATGACAGTCAGGCATTGCGACCTATTACGTTATTCTGCCCCCCTAATCTCCATGTTCCATCTCCTAATTACCATGTGGAGAGCCGGACACATGGATTTCTAGCAGGTTTTTTTTAAAACACATGATTAGAGCCTGAGGCTCTAATTGGCTTCAAAAAGGTTGGGCTCGGGGCATTGCGCCCTGAGCCCACCCACTTGTGACATTAGCGAATCAAAAATCGCTACTGTCTTCCTGCTTCTCCTCCCAGCCAATCGGGACAGGAAGCGGGTCCTAAAACTGGATTGGCCAGGCCAAACACTAGAACTGTTGTATGACAATTTCCATCTTGCCCGTTTTCTGACTCGCTCTGCTTCCTCTTCAGCCGTACGCACAAGTCTTCATATTCTGGGGCCTCCTGTGGTTTCTGGAATGGCGGAGGGGAACAAGTTTCAAACGAGATCCGGTATTCAGGTGGGTCAGTGAACACATTGGCAATCATTTAAGTATTTACATAGATATTATTGTGGATGTGGCCACCTAGTTGAACATATATAAAGAAAAGTCACAGCAAGCATTCCAAGAGTGGGTGCTGATCTCACTGTGGACTCATCTTTGGCATTGGCTTCGAATAAGGCAGATATTTCCTCCCCTGGGCCAGGACTGGTAATATACACTGCTAAAAAAATAATTAAAGGAACACTTTGAAACCACATCAGATCTCAATGGGAAAAATATCATGCTGGATATCTATACTGGTATATACTGAGTAATGTGTTACAATCTATACTGGTATGGACTGGGTAATGTGTTAGGCTCTATACTGGTATGGACTGGGTAATGTGTTAGGCTCTATACTGGTATGGACTGGGTAATGTGTTAGGCTCTATACTGGTATGGACTGGGTAATGTGTTGGGATCTATACTGGTATGGACTGGGTAATGTGTTAGGGTTTATACTGGTATGGACTGGGTAATGTGTTAGGATCTATACTGGTATGGACTGGGTAATGTGTTAGGATCTATACTGGTATGGACTGGGTAATGTGTTAGGAAGGAAAGGATGCCACATCGTTTGATGGAAATGAAAATTATCAACCTACAGAGGGCTGAATTCAAAGAGACCCCAAAAATCAAAGGGAAAAAATTATGCAGCAGGCTAGTCCAGGCGAGTGTGGGGGCCATTCATTGGTATCAATTCCTTCATCCTCCAGGAACTGGTTGCATACTCTCGTCCCATGAGGCCGGGCATTGTCGTGCACCAGGAGGAATCCAGGGCCCATTTCATCCCGATACCTAATGGCAGTCAGGGTGCCATTGTCTAACCTGTAGAGGTCTGTGCATGCCTCCCCAGACCATCACTGACCCACAACCAAACCGGTCATGCTGAACGATGTTATAGGCAGCATAATGTTCTCCGCGGCTTCTCCAGACCCTTTCATGTCTGTCACGTGCTCAGGGTGAACCTGCTCTCATCTGTGAAAAGCGCAGGGCGCCAGTGGCAGACTTTCCAGTTCTGGTGTTCACTGGCAAATGACAATCGGGCTCCACGTGTCGGGCAGTGAGCACAGGGCCCACTGGAGGACGTCGTGCCCTCAGGCTACCCTCGGAAGTCTGTTTCTGATTAATTGGTCAGAGGCATTCACACCAGTGGCCTGCTGGAGGTCATTTTGTAGGGCTCTGGTAGTGCTCATCCTGTTCCTCCTTGCACAAAGGAGCAGATACCGGTCCTGCTGATGGGTTAAGAACCTTGTATGGCTCTGTCCAGCTCTCCTAGAGTAACTGTCTGTCTCCTGGAATCTCCTCCATGCTCTTGAGACTGTGCTGGGAAACACAGCAAATCTTCTGGCAATGGTACGTATTTGATTTGCCATCCTGGAGGAGTTGGACTGCCTGTGCCACCTCTATAGGGTCCAGGTATGGCCTCATGCTACCAGTACCAGTACCAGTGACACTGACCCCGGCCAAATGCAAAACTAGTGAAAAACTGTCAAAAAAGATGAGTATGGGGGAAAAAATGTCAGTGGTCTCCACCTGTAAAACCATTCCTAATTTGGAGGTCACCTCATTGTTACCCATCTAGTGCACCTGTTGTTAATTTCATTCAACACCAATGCAGCTGAAACTGATTAACAACCCCCTCTGCTACTTACCTGACCAGATAAATGTCCCAGGAGTTTCATTGACTTGATGCTATACTCTGATTAAAAACTGTTCCTTAAATTTCTTTGAGCAGTGTATGTTGGGCTGGTGGCCCTAAGTGGATAAGCTTCAAGATTCAGGTATCGGGACTAGCAGTCAGTGACACATGCTGGGCATTGGAGATGAGCAAACGTCTAAAAAATGTAATGAATTGTGGTTCAGCCAAACTATTTAATAAATCACACATCTCCAAAATTTGTAGATTCCAAACCAAAAGTCCTTTAGAAGCTGAAGGTAATCAGAGCCAGGCTAAATTAATAATTTGGGCTGAATGGTTTGGGAAGCTGACCTGGTCGCAGTCAAGCTAAGGGTTGACATAGCAGAAGCAGACATATGATGGGAGCAGCATTTGGCCTCTTTTTCCCCAGATGCCTTTTGGGAATTCAAACCCCTAAAAATAATTCAGATTTGACTCTGGACCTCCAAATTTATAAAACCTGATATGAATCTAAGTCCATCCAAATTTCGGAGTCCGCTCTGCTGGGCTTTATATAGCTACCTGCTCCCCATTCAAGCCTGGCATTGCAGCTCCTGGCAGAGGAAGGTCTTTCCATTTATGAGGCCGGATGCTGATGATTACAATGGAGGCCAATACTGGAACATGTGAAAAAGAGTGTCACAGCAAACCACATCCCTCAGAAACACCCACCTCTCTCCATGCCCACCAATCACTGTGCCACCATGGCACTCTTTGCATGGTATACACATTATTTAGCCTACATAAATCCAACCCCACCAATAAAGGGCCACTATATTGCATTTTCCCTCCAGGCTAATGGTGCCCAGTCCTCTGCTAGATGAAGACATTAGTCCGGGCTCCACGTGTTAAGTATTCTTCATGTTGTAGTACTTGGTCTGTGTGCCTTCTGTAGACTCTTGTACTCTTTGTACTCCACCATTTGTTAAACATAACCATCCACATGTAAACTATATTTTACCAACTCATTGTAACATTGTAAGTGATGTCCTCTACCTAGCATCTGCTTTTGTCTATTTCTGAGACAATTCTAATATATTTTGTATATACTTCATATGCCGATTACAATATAACATTATTAGGTAGTGTATTGTGTTTCTTTTCATTTCTATATGTGGGAATAGATGATTTACTGTTAGAATAGCCCACTCTAAGGGTCTGACACTTTCCACCTTTCTATGCAGGTTTACCAAGAGAAAACCTCCTTTTTTCGAAAATCCTGAGCAGCTGGATGATGCTGATGAGGATGTCCTTGCTGAGAAGGAAAGGGTTAACACCTTGAAAACAACAGATCAGGATGAGGAGGTAATATTTTCATACTGCTAAATGCAAGTCCACCATGTAAATATACACACTCAATGGCGGCTGGTGCTCAAAATTTTTTTTGGGGGGGTGGGCGTAAAGAAACTGAAAAATTCGGAGGAAAAAACATCAATTGCAGCCACTGTGCCCATCAAGCACTGCCACTGTGCCCATCGAACGCTGCCACTGTGCCCATCGAACGCTGCCACTGTGCCCATCAAACACTGCCACTGTGCCTATTAAACTGTGCCCATCAAGCGCAGCCATTGTGCCTATCAAACTGTGCCCATCAAACGCTGCCACTGTGCCCATCAAACGCAGCCACTGTGCCCATCAAACCCTGCCACTGTAACCATTAAATAGTGCCACTGTGACCCCCCTCCACCACCCGCTCAGCGTCTGCCCGGCACTTACCCTGTCTCGGTCAGGCAGCGGGGGAAGGCGGCAAGCGGTGAGACCTTCTGTGTCCTCCGTGCGTCTCCTCCCGATAGGCGCCCAATTGTAGCGCTTTTCCTTTCAGCCAATCAGGTGATGGGTAACAGACCCACGCACCTGATTGGCTGAGAGGCGGTTCAGCGTTAGGAAAGTGAATATTCATTCTCTTTTTCTAAGACACCTGGGTGAACTGCGAGCGCAATGCTTTGCGCTTGCAGGTCACCTTTTTTGAAGCCTATTAGAGCCTATGGCTCTAATCAGGTGCTTCAAAAACACCCCCCCTGCCGCTGGAATTCAGGTGCCTGGTGTCCAAAAAGGGGCCGGATGACTGAATAGGGGGTGGTGACAGTGGCCACGGATAGATTCATGCAGTGCATGAATCTATCTATTACACATAGAGGGGGTGGCTGGAGAGAGGCGGTGGCGCCCAAGCACCCCTAATGGACGCACCGCCACTGATCACACTCCTGTATATTAGTTTCACTTCATGCCCTCCACACTATCTGAATCAGGCTGGCAGTGGGAGTGACTGCTCTGCTGGATGACCATAGAGGAGGTGGTGAGCAGGAGTGAATGGTCATAGTCATTCTTCTTTGTCAGATTATTAAGAGTACCCCATCTATCAGCCAAAGGGCGCTATATAGACCAGTTTTTACACCCCAGAGAAACCCCTTAAATCTCTTTTCAGGTCTCAGGGATCAGTGGGAAGAATACCCCCCCACCCTCCAACCTTGCTTGGTGTTGGTCCTGGAATTATGCCGGCACTATCAAATAGAAGGTCAATCAGTCACAGCTTATGGAACCTCTGGAGGTTCCCTGGTTGAGAATGGCTAGTCCAGCCTGACCTAGAAGTATAATAAAAATATCAATAGAAGTTACAGATTTTTGTAACTTTGTAGCAGTCACATGTGACTCTTCTTGTATTGGCCCATTTTTGAAATTTTGTATCAATTTACAAATGTCACAACAATCAGATGTCCTTCAGAATCAAAGCACACATTGAATTTGTGTTATTACCCTTCCAGAGACCAATCATCCTTGTGGACAGTTTACGGAAAGAGTTTGAAGAGAAGTCAGGCATGTGTGGATGCTTCAGGAAGAAGAAGAAGAGAATGGCCATCAGTCACAGCTCATTCTGCGTCAAGAAAGGTCAGTTCCTGTTCATTTCTGTTCCTTTTAATGACTTTTGCCAAAGCACCCATATGTGGTTGGAAATGTGCGGCCAAAAGACCCATGTGTGGTTGGAAATCTGCGGCCAAAAGACCCATGTGTGGTTGGAAATCTGCAGCCAAAACACCCATGTGTGGTTGGAAATGTGCAGCCAAAACACCCATGTGTGGTTAGAAATGCGCAGCTAAAACACCCATGTTTGGTTGGAAATCTGCGGCCAAAACACCCATGTGTGGTTGGAAATGTGAAGCCAAAACACCCATGTGTGGTTTGAAATGTGCGGCCAAGACACCCATGTGTGGTTGGAAATGTGCAGCCAAAACGCCCATGTTTTGTTGGAAATGTGCAGCCAAAACACCCATGTGTGGTTGGAAATATGCACAACGACCTCTATGGCCCAATTTTATTTTCCTGAATGCAGAAGTGAGCCCACATGACAGTGCATGTCTGTTTGTCCCACATAAATGATATGTTCTCTTTTTCCATAATTTAACATCACAACACATTTCAGATTTATTATAACAGAAATACTTTAACCTTTAAACACCCAGATCATTTATTTCCTGTGCAGAAAGAATTTGCTTTGTGGCTAGGAGGAAAGATGACAATTTTACTTTCAGAGATTTATAAATATCACTATCAGTTTTTGTCTGTTTTTATCTTTTGAAGGTGAAGTCTTGGGACTTCTTGGCCCCAACAGAGCCGGCAAGACCACATCTCTGCTGATTCTGGCGGGTGAGATGAAGCCAACAGCTGGACAGGTGAGGCATGAAAAAGGCGTAGGAGTAGAGGACTTCAGGTCTCATGGTTGGAGGTGCTACAGGAACTTCTCACCCACTGTGGTTATGGGGGGATCAAAGCAAAAGGTTTCCTGGAAAATACTGCACCACCAAAATGCAATCAATAGAATGTTACTGAATATCACAAATGCATCTACAATCAAGAAAATTATTAAAACATCTACAACCCCAGTGATTTGTTACTCCTTCTAAAAAAAAAAGGTTAATGTCCGTACATGGATGGCTGGTTGAACATATGAGATTCACCTATCCAAATTTCCTTACAAGTTTTATAATGGGCTCCATTACTAGTAGACCTGGAGAAAATGTCCAGCTTGGCATTATTTTAATCCACCTTTCTGGATGCCCTCTGCAGGTGGTGCTAGGCAAAGCAGGAGACCCCCTTAGGACTGAAGATTCTGCAGCACTGGGCTTCTGTCCTCAACACAACCCCTTGTGGCCCAACCTTACTGTGAAGGAACATCTGGAGATCTACGCCGCTGTGAAGGGCATGAATAAAGAGGACACAGACCGTGCTATCAAACGGTAAGTTAACGTCTGCACCAAATCATCATGATGCCCCTCGGGAGTTGTCTGACTCCATTCCTCTGGTCTCCTCAATAATGTTTGGCCCTGGCAGTCTCATCCACAAAAATGTTGATTCCATCGTTATGCTTTTAGATTGCTGGAGAAAACAGGGCCTAATGGAAACTCACACAAATACATACAAGTCCCTATGAACCTCTATCTCTACACCTTAACCTCACAGGTTAATAAATCCTAACTAGATTGTTCTTCTCATTATGTCTCCATATTTTCGTCTGCAGGGTGAGTGAAGCTCTGGAGATGAAGGACCATCTTGATAAACCAGCAAAGAAGTTATCAGCTGGGGTCTCCAGAAAGGTGTGTTCTCAATTAAGTAGATGGTGTTGAGAAATTCTGGATAACAGAAGAGGATCTGCAGAGCTGGCCAAGGCCATACTCTCACAGGCCACATCCTCAACGTGAACCTCTCAGAGCTGCAGGGTCTTTCCCATCTCCACACATTCTGCTTCTGAAAACCATTACATTTATCTGGAGCCATAAAGGCCAGATTGTTTTTTGTCCTTCTTTGAGTCCAGGAGCCTAACAATAATTAATGATAGTTGTTAATGTAGGTGTCCAAAATGTATATAATAGTAAATACTCCCAGAATATGTTGGAAGGCTTATGAATCATCAGTCATCATCCAGCTTGTCCACAAGTCTATTCATTTTCTATTCATTTTCTATTCATTTTATCCGCTTTACTAATATCTGTAATTATTCTGCACATGTAATGTAACTGATATTGGCTATCCTCTGTGCTGGATTAAGACTTTAGAACACAGAGGAGCCATGGTTAGAATGGTCAGGTTCCAAAGAATTGCAAATCATTCCCTGGCATGGAATTCGCCATGTATTTCCTCAAAAATTCATACAGTTATCAAAAACATTAAGTATCAATAATGTTGCCAATTTTTGTGTTGTTTAACATAGTAGAAGCGAGAATTGGCCTTTTAGATCTCAGTTGTTCCTTAGGTGTGTTTTGCCATCGGCATGTTGGGTAATCCCACCATCGTTCTCCTGGACGAACCTTCAACTGGTCGGGATCCAGAAGGACAACAAAGGCTTTGGTGAGTCTTGTCACAAGTTGGTAATACCTTAAAGAGTTGTTTTTACCTTTTTATTGCAACACATGGCAAGAGATTAAAAGAGAAGCATGGCGATATTTATTTATTTTAATCATACTTACCTAGGTGGATGCAGCATCGCTCCGATGCTGCATTTTTTCCCCACTGGCTCTAACACTGAGAACCGAGTGATCAAACAAAGCTGAACGCTCCATTCTCAGAGCTCCCTAAGCAGAGAGCTGCTGACTGCCTCTGCTCTGCCCCCTCCTCGTTCACTGGAGTGATGGGCTATGGAGGGGGTGGGGGGCAGCTGGCTCAGGCTCTCAGCAACTCACTGAGAGGCTGAGCCAGGTGCCAGTCCAGGCATGTGGAAGGATCCCGACAATATGGTCGCGATCTTGCCCAAGCCTGGACCGACTCTGTGACATCAGCAGACAGCGGGCTTCAGCTGAAAAAGGGTCACAGGAGTGCAGAATGAACTGCGCTCCAGTGATCCACAGGAGAGGTACAGCCAAACGAGCTTTCCCCGTACTTATGCTTTAATTGTTCCTGCAATCTTCCCTGGACACAGCAAGACTTCTTCCCTGGACACAGCAAAACTAGGCTTCATCCATGTTGATGTATTTGCTCTCTCATACACACAAGTGTATTAATTGGTGTTCCTTGCTGCCACATGACCTTCTGACATCAGACTGAGCAGTAGAAATGAGATTAAAGAGAGTCCCGGAGCTAAGGACAGAAGAGAAATGGGCGCAGGGAGGGCATGACAGTGCTGGACAGCACAGTTGCCGTTTTAAGAGCGGTGTTTCCCCTTCTAGAAAAGGGGAAGGGTCTGGGAGAAGGCGGTGCTCAGAGCCGAAGAGAGGAAAGGTGAGGGGGAAGTGACGTCAGTTGAAAAGCAGAGGAGGAAGCGATTCCCATCCACCCGCCCTGAGTTGGTTAAAAAGGGGGTAAGGGACAGGTCAGGATGACCCGACAGTGTTGGGTCACTGGAGAAGGAGAAGATAGAGGTTACACGTATGGAACATGTGGTACTCATCCATGGGATGGGGGTTGTTTCTGGTACCCATCCATGGGATGGGGGTTGTTTCTGGTATCCATCCATGAAAGGATGGGGGTTGTTTCTTGTACCCATCCATGAAGGGATGGGTTTTTTTTCTGGTACCCATCCATGAAAGGATGGGGGTTGTTTCTGGTACCCATCCATGAAAGGATGGGGGTTGTTTCTGATACCCATCCATGAAAGGATGGGGGTTGTTCAGGTACCCATCCATGAAAGGATGGGGGTTGTTTCTGGTACTTTCAGGTTATGAGGGGTTAACCTGGAAGGGTTAAAAAGGGTAGGTCACTGTGAAGGTTGGGTACCGCCTCCGAGTCAGGGGTTTCCGACTCCAAAACCTGGTCAAGTCATTTTGTGAAGGATTTGGAGGGGGGAAGTTTTGGGGATAAAAGGTGTGATCAAGATACTGGGCTTAAGTCCTACAAATGCCATGGTCCTTCGGGCCTTATGAGTGTGTAGGTGTAGTACTAGTGCCCATCATCGTGATCATGTAGCCACATCTGTCTCCTCCATTTATAAAAGTGATTGAAAGTGATACTAAACACACATTGTTTAATTTACATTGTCCCTTCTATTTCTGTTTGTGGATGATGGCACTGTCTATTTTAGGGAAAAAAAAAAAACTCTAATGCCGCGTACACACGAGCGGAAATTCCGCCAGAAAAAGACCGATGAGAGCTTTTGGTCTGAAAATGTGTGTACGCTCCATCGGACTTTTGCTGGCGGAATTCCAGCCAGCAAAAGATTGAGAGCAGGTTCTCAATTTTTCGATCTGAAATTCCGATCGTCTGTACCAATTCCGACCCGCAAAATTCCTACGCATGCTTGGACACAATTCGACGCATGCTCGGAAGCATTGAACTTCATTTTCTCAGCTCCTCGTAGTGTTGTACGTCACCGCGTCGAAAGTTCAGCGAACTTTTATGTGACCGTGTGTATGCAAGGCAAGCTTGAGCGGAATTTCCGTCGGAAAAATCTTGGATGGTTTTTCCGACGGAAATTCCGCTCATGTGTATGCGGCATTGTACATTTTTCCTAATTGATATCCAGCTGTCACATGACCCAGCTCTCTCCCAGCCTGTCTGCGGGGAAACATAAGCAGGAGGAGCTTCTAGTCCTCTGCTGCTGGTCACATGTTCAAAATTTTAAAAAAAGCAGCCCTTGCAATACAGAGTAAAAATAAATAATTAATATCAATAAACTGTAATTAAATTATCATACAAACATACACTATATTACCAAAAGTATTGGGACACCTGCCTTTACACGCACATGAACTTTAATGGCATCCCAGTCTTAGTCCGTAGGGTTCAATATTGAGTTGGCCCACTCTTTGCAGCTATAACAGCTTCAACTCTTCTGGGAAGGCCGTCCACAAGGTTTAGGAGGGTGTCTATGGGAATGTTTGACCATTCTTCCAGAAGCAAATTTGTGAGGTCAGGCACTGATGTTGGACGAGAAGGCCTGGCTCGCAGTCTCCATTCTAATTCATCCCAAAGGCGTTTTCTGTCAGGTCAGGACTCTGTGCAGGCCAGTCAGTTTGCTTCATCCATGTCTTTTATGGACCTTGGAGGTTTAAATACAAAAGTATGACACCTTAGACCAGGGGTCTTCAAACTATGGCCCTCCAGTTGTTTAGGAACTACAATTAGTATCATGCTTAGTCATGTCTGTGAATGTCAGAGTTTTACAATTCCTCATGGGATGTGTAGTTCCACAACAGCTGGAGGGCCGTAGTTTGAAGATCCCTGCCTTAGACTTTTCTTGTGTATTCAAGGAGAGCCATCCGAGCGGACTTCAAGAACAGGGAAAGGGGTGCCATCCTGACCACCCACTATGTGGAGGAGGCCGAGGCTGTGTGCGACCGCGTGGCAATAATGGTGTCCGGAAAACTCAGGTGAGAAGGAACGATGCCAGGACTGAGTCAGGGGAGACTTTTTATGAAGCCAGGAATGCATTGAGGGAGTAGAGGTGTCTTACATGTTTGATTTCTGGAACATTGATCCAACCTACCTGTGTTATGGGGATGCAACTCAAACGTCATAGTAGAGACACGAGGAAGGATAATGTAATCCAGGATGACTTAGCTCTGAAATCACAGAGGTTGGAGATGGAGACCTCACTGCAGATATGTTAAACCAAATTCCCCCCTACTGTGGCCGAATCATATTTTTCCATCAAGAAGATTTTTTGAATGTGTTTAATAAAGGAAGCACAAATAATATAGAAAAGGTAACAGCAGAATATAACAATTTTCTGGTCTACTTGTCCTTCAGAATCCTTATTTTTAATGTAAAAGTTAAGAAAACCATTTGCACCACTCACTATTTTTTTAATGGAAAGTTATAACCGGGTTACTGGGTCAAAGTCCAGCCCTCCTAGAGTCTAAAAGGACAATAAACTGGCCCTTTGTTTAGAAAGTTTGGAGACCCCGATCTAGAATATAAAAAAGTTTTGCTGTTATTGGTTGAACTGGGTATCTTTTTCACCAGACTATCTACTGTATGTAACATGCACTTTAATAAGTCACAGCATTTCTCCCCCAGGTGTATCGGATCCATCCAGCATCTGAAGAGCAAATTCAGTAAAGGTTACCTCCTGGAGATCAGACTGGAGGACACGCAGCAGGTTGATGTGATCCACCAGGAGGTCCTCCATCTCTTCCCACAAGCTGCCAGGCAGGACAGGTAAATCAGCGCATACTCTGCAAGATTACAAGACCTCCAGTAACGACTGAGCCTTCTACCTCCATTATGGATCGATTCATGGTTCCCCTATGATGATTGATCCTTAGTTGTAACCTCTAGGTGCTGATGGTACGCAAATATGTGGCCTCTTGGTGGGTGGGCCTTAGCGCCAAGAGGCCACATATCTGCGTACTAATTTGCGGAAAGCTAACTTAACTTCTTGCCATTGGGAGCTTTCCGATCATGTGACTGCCGTGACAGCCAATCACAACGGTCGCATGATCACAAACCCCACCCTGCCTTCCAGCATCTGAAACCCCTTAAAGGGCTCCAAGGGGTATTAACATATCACTTAGATGACAGTTTCTTAGATCCCTGGTGGTAAGGGACCCTTAGATCCCAGCAACAACAGGCTACAAGTGATAACAGATCGGTGAAATTCTAGAAAATCTTCCAGATCCCTTTAATAATAGGTGACCAGGATCCATGTACAAGAGGGATCCATAAGTAAAGAAGATAAGTTCTGTCTGATTCTTAAACCAAATTGTTCGGTTTCAAATGCTGCTTTATATATTGACAAATGACAAACCTCTTTAGACTGTGCAGGCAGTATGGTCACCTGCTGACTTCCACAGACAGCTTAACTCTTCAATATGACACAGATGTTGAATCCAATGCAATTTTACTTCAGCTAATTGCAGTACATCGGAACCTTTTCTAATCTTTTAAAGTGTAAAAAGGCAACCACTTTCTCAAGTTCTCCCTTTGTACTAACACTGACTGGGGAAACATGGAAGAAATGGGTAAGGTCTAACTGGGACCTAACTAACTAGCGCTAAACAGGAGGGGAGAACCGAGGGAGAAATTAAATCACATAGTAAACAAGTTGTAGTGGCCCAAAACCACCACTAGATGTCAGTATAATACAATATTAAACAATGTAGAAAAAATGAAAGTGGGGTTGAGTACAAATACTGCAAGGTTGTGATGGATGACAGGTGACCGTTGCTTTATAGACTTGTTGGGTTTAGTGATTGGATGTTTCCATTGATTGTCAGTCTTTACCCAGCAGGTTCTCCTTGGATGACCTTTACTTCATAGACTTGTTGGGTTTAGTGATTGGCTGTTTCCATTGAATGTCGGTCTTTACCCAGCAGGTTCTCCTTGGATGACCTTTACTTCATAGACTTGTTGGGTTTAGTGATTGGCTGTTTCCATTGAATGTCGGTCTTTACCCAGCAGGTTCTCCTTGGATGACCTTTACTTCATAGACTTGTTGGGTTTAGTGATTGGATGTTTCCATTGAATGTCGGTCTTCACCCCCCAGGTTCTCCTTGGATGACCTTTACTTCATAGACTTGTTGGGTTTAGTGATTGGCTGTTTCCATTGAATGTCGGTCTTTACCCAGCAGGTTCTCCTTGGATGACCTTTACTTTATAGACTTGTTGGGTTTAGTGATTGGATGTCTGCATTGAATGTCGGTCTTTACCCCGCAGGTTCTCCTCCTTGTTGGTCTATAAGATCCCAATGGATAACGTCCAGTCTCTGTCCCAGGCCTTCCTACACTTGGAGAATGGTAAGAATATACAGTTGGTAATGGAGTTGAAGATGAATGTGAATGACCCCACAGGACGATACGAAGGTCACTGACATTTGTGTATTTTCTTTACACAGCTAAACAAACGTATAACATCGAGGAGTACAGCTTCTCCCAGTCCACCCTGGAGCAGGTAATGGCACTGATATCCAATGAACACTGAGAAATATGGTGATAAAATCCCTACTTCCTTGATGTGATTTATTTTGTTATGTAGGCTTGCAGATGGTTAGGAAATCTAATACGGGTCTCAGGGGACAGCAGAAGTAGGGAAAAAATGGAAGATTTATCTTTTCTAACTTGCTTTATTTTCCTGGCCATGTTTATGAATGTAAGGTGTGGTAAGAAGGAGCTTATTTTTTGTTGCTTGATTACTGACAGGTCTTCCTTGAGTTGGCCAAAGAACAGGAGAAAGAAGACTTCCACTTGGATTCACCATTCCGATGGATGCAACGGGGGGGTGAAGAGATATAACATTGTCTGTAATATTATTATTATTATTATTATGTGCCTTGTGTGTGCGGCTGAACCCTCTGCCTTAGAAGTTGCACTGAGATGGATATTGTGGTGGAAGCCGAAATCAAGTCACCTGACCAGCGAGGAAAGCATGACAAGTGTTGGAGACTTCCAGATTATGAAGCCTTTTGAGCCGTGTTTTCAGGGATCTATAGATTAACAATTACATGTAGATTCATTCTGTGCAAAGTGGGCAAAAAAAAAATGTTCTTTAGGCTATTTTCTTAATTGGACAAATGTTCTTTTATTATGGGCAGTAAAATACCACATGATGGCCACTATATGGAGTTAAGGAGCATAGGAAATACATAGGTCTTTGAAACAAGGGATATAATGTAATAATCTTAGACAGCACAAAGGGAAATAACAAATACATGTAAACAATGGTTACATTTACCTATCACCATTACCAATGGTTACATTTACCTATCACCATTACCCAATGGTTACATTTACCTATCACCATTACCCAATGGTTACATTTACCAATCACCATTACCCAATGGTTACGTTTACCAATCACCATTACCCAATGGCTACATTTACCTATCACCATTACCCAATGGTTACATTTACCTATTACATTAACCAATGTTACATTTACCAATCACCATTACCACTTGCTTACTGGGACACAGAATTGTTGACATTTTTGCAGATTTATTAAAAAAGAAAAACTGAAATATCACATGGTCCTAAGTATTCAGACCCTTTGCTGTGACACTCATATATATAACTCAGGTGCTGTCCATTTCTTCTGATCATCCTTGAGATGGTTCTACACCTTCATTTGAGTCCAGCTGTGTTTGATTATACTGATTGGACTTGATTAGGAAAGCCACACACCTGTCTATATAAGACCTTACAGCTCACAGTGCATGTCAGAGCAAATGAGAATCATGAGGTCAAAGGAACTGCCTGAAGAGCTCAGAGACAGAATTGTGGCAAGGCAAAGATCTGGCCAAGGTTACAAAAAAGTTTCTGCTGCATGTAAGGTTCCTAAGAGCACAGTGGCCTCCATAATCCTTAAATGGAAGACGTTTGGGACGACCAGAACCCTTCCTAGAGCTGGCTGTCCGGCCAAACTGAACTATCGGGGGAGAAGAGCCTTGGTGAGAGAGGTAAAGAAGAACCCAAAGATCACTGTGGCTGAGCTCCAGAGATGCAGTTGGGAGATGGGAGAAAGTTCTAGAAAGTCAACCATCACTGTAGCCCTCCACCAGTCGGGGCTTTATGGCAGAGTGGCCCGACGGAAGCCTCTCCTCAGTGCAAGACACATGAAAGGCCGCATGAAGTTTGATAAAAAACACCTGAAGGACTCCAAGATGGTGAGAAATAAGATTCTCTGGTCTGATGAGACCAAGATAGAACTTTTTGGCCTTAATTCTAAGCGGTATGTGTGGAGAAAACCAGGCACTGCTCATCACCTGTCCAATACAGTCCCAACAGTGAAGCATGGTGGTGGCAGCAATCATGCTGTGGGGGTGTTTTTCAGCTGCAGGGACAGGACGTCTGGTTGCAATTGAGGGAAAGATAAATGCGGCCAAGTACAGGGATATCCTAGATGAAAACCTTCTCCAGAGTGCTCAGGACCTCAGACTGGGCCAAAGGTTTACCTTCCAGCAAGACAATGACCCTAAGCACACAGCTAAAATAATGAAGGAGTGGCTTCACAACAACTCCGTGACTGTTCTTGAATGGCCCAGCCAGAGCCCTGACTTAAACCCAATTGAGCATCTCTGGAGAGACCTAAAAATGGCCGTCCACCAACGTTTACCATCCAACCTGAACTGGAGAGGATCTGCAAGGAGGAATGGCAGAGGATCCCCAAATCCAGGTGTGAAAAACTTGTTGCATCTTTCCCAAAAAGACTCATGGCTTTATTAGATCAAAAGGGGGCTTCTACTAAATACTGAGCAAAGGGTCTGAATACTTAGGACCATGTGATATTTCAGTTCTTCTTTTTAATAAATCTGCAAAAACCTGCTCTCCTCAGGAGGCTCAATGAAAACTATCAAAGCGTGCGTAAACTGGGAAAGAGACCTACAAACAGAATTAACAGAGGCACAATGGGAACACATTTCTATGATAGCACATAAAGGCTCCCTTAATGTCTCGATTCAAGAGAATAATTATAAAATTCTAATGCGTTGGTACAGAACCCCCGTAATTATCCACAAATACTATCCTACCCTATCTGACAAATGCTGGAGATGTACCATTGAAGTGGGTACACTAGAACACATATGGTGGTCCTGTCCCTTAATCCAGCCCTTTTGGACCCAAGTCAGGGAACTGACCTCACAAATATCCACATATACTCTAGAGCACACCTCAGCACAATGCCGCCTTCATCACTCGGACATTCCGGTACATCAATATCGCAAAACGCTAATACCACCCTTACTAAATGCAGCCAAGTTGTGTATCCCTCTCCACTGGGGAACAACAAATGCGCCCACTATCCCGGAATGGCTCAAACGAGTAGAAAAAATTGCGGAAATGGAGGAATTGATCGCCATAGCCAAAGATTGCCCAACCAAATTCTCATACACATGGGCATGCTGGTCCCACTTCTGTACCACTGATCAATATAAACAGTTGACCAACCAAACCCACACAGATCGCGATCCCTAAGACGCTGGCAACTATTATTAACTTCTTTATATCATTCAGAAGCTAAATCTATTAAAGTATGTGGTGGCCGACCTCCCCCACCTAAACAAGGGATGAATGGGGGAGGTCGCCTGACACGTTTTACACGTTCCCACCTAAGGACCCACCAGTTGGGCAATCCTCCCTGCGGGAATGCAAACCCTTAAATATGGTGGCGGAGACTGCAAGATACTACTGACTCTATCCTCTCCCCCCCACTGCCTCCTCCCTCCCCCCCCTCCACTCGCCGTCTTCTCTTCCCCCCTCGCTCCCTACCCCTCTTTATCTTTCTTTTCCTATAAATCTAGGTTTACACCATAAGCTAGGTCCCCTTCAGACAGAATCCTTTCTTTGTATACACTGATGTTCAATCATCCTTAGCTGATCAAATATTGAACGGAAATAGACACTTAACATTAGCCACTGTATTAAAGCAAAGTTTCGATTTTATTGAGGAAATACACCCAAACATCCGTAAACACCAGACAGAACTAATAGCAGTGGAACATATGCATATACATAAGTGACCTTTCACAACTATATCTCATTGTTTTTTATAAGGGTACACCTTACCAAAGTCAGCGAAAGAAAAGTCCCCTTTTCATTTATGTTTCTATCTTTATTACAAGAGTTATTGTCTGTTAACTTTGAATGTCAGTGTTGCCGAATACTGTGTTTTGACTCACTTTCTGTAACCAAAGGCAATGTAAACCTTATTTTTATTCTACCAATAAAATATTATGGAATAAAAAAAAAAAAAAATCTGCAAAAATGTCAACAATTCTGTGTTTTTCTGTCAATATGGGGTGCTGTGTGTACAATATGGGGTGCTGTGTGTACATTAATGAGGAAAAAATGAACTTAAATTATTTTAGCAAATGGCTGCAATATAACAAAGAGTGAAAAATTTAAGGGGGTCTGAATACTTTCCACCCCCACTGTATATGGGAGTTTTTTCGTTTTTGATTTTTAATACATTTGCAAAGATTTCGAACAAACTTCTTTCATGTTGTCATTATGGGGGATTGTTGGTAGAATTTTTAGGAAAATAATGAATTTAATCCATTTTGGAATAAGGCCGTAACATAACAAAATGTGTAAAAAGTGAAGCGCTGTGAATACTTTCCGGATGCTCTGTATACAGCAGGGGTAGGCAACCCCTGTACTGGTGCCGCAAGCGGCAATCAAAGCCTCTTTTTCTAGCACTCGACTCCCTCCCCAACAGCAGAGCAGTGCAGGGAAGTGTTGGTGAGACACTAATACATTCCAATTTCAGAATTCCCCACACCCGCACTGAGGGGGGGGGGGGGGCACTGCACCCCCCACACATTGTAAAAGATGGGAAACATTGTTTGGTTCTCCAACTTTGCTGTAGCTTCGATCGTCAGCTTTTGTGATGGGGAAAAGATTGGGTGCAGTTCTGCTGGGGGAGGGTGGTCCCTGTTTGATGAGAAGGTGATTCAGTAGTGAGACAGAAGAGCATGGGGATGCATCGGTGGAGCAGATATGCAGGGTGGTGCATTGATGGGGCAGATGAGCAGCGGGCTTACAGTGGTGGGACAGAAAAGCAAGGGGGTACAGTGATGGGACAGAAGAGCAAGGGGGTACAGTGATGGGACAGAAGAGCAAGGGGGTACAGTGATGGGACAGAAGAGAGCAAGGGGGTACAGTGATGGGGCAGAAGAGCAAGGGGGTACAGTGATGGGGCAGAAGAGCAAGGGGGTACAGTGATGGGGCAGAAGAGCAAGGGGGTACAGTGATGGGACAGAAGAGCAAGGGGATACAGTGATGGGGCAGAAGAGCAAGGGGGTACAGTGATGGGGCAGAAGAGAAAGGGGGTACAGCTATGGGGCAAATGTGCAGGAGGTACCGTGGTGGGAGGGATGAGAAGAGGGTTCAGCGGTGGGACAGAAAAGCAGGTGGGTACAGTGATGGGGCAGATGAGCAGGGGATTAAAGTTAAACACCTCTCTCCAACCTCAGGAAGTTTTCCATTACCGAACGGATCTTAACCAGCGTCAGTCTGCCCTAGTCAGCTCTTTAGAGCGGGTTGCTGGAGAACTAACACTGAGAGACACTATGATAATACATATTAAAATACATTTTCATAAAATTTCCACAACAGGGGTACATTGGTGGGCAGATGCGCAGGGGGTTACAGTGGTGGGACAGATGAGCAGGGGGTACAGTGGTGGGACAGATGAGCAGGGGGTACAGTGGTGGGACAGATGAGCAGGGGGTACAGTGGTGGGACAGATGAGCAGGGGGGTACAATGGTGGGACAGATGTGCAGGGGGTACAGTGGTGGGACAGATGTGCAGGGGGTACAGTGGTGGGACAGATGAGCAGGGGGGTACAATGGTGGGACAGATGTGCAGGGGGTACAGTGGTGGGACAGATGTGCAGGGGGTACAGTGGTGGGACAGATGTGCAGGGGGGGTACAGTGGTGGGACAGATGAGCAGGGGGTACAGTGGTGGGACAGATGTGCAGGGGGTACAATGGTGGGACAGATGTGCAGGGGGTACAGTGGTGGGACAGATGTGTAGGGGGGTACATGTGTAGGGGGGGTACAGTGGTGGGACAGATGTGCAGGGGGTACAGTGGTGGGACAGATGAGCAGGGGGGTACAATGGTGGGACAGATGTGCAGGGGGTACAGTGGTGGGACAGATGTGCAGGGGGGGTACAGTGGTGGGACAGATGTGCAGGGGGTACAGTGGTGGGACAGATGTGCAGGGGGTACAGTGGTGGGACAGATGTGCAGGGGGGGTACAGTGGTGGGACAGATGAGCAGGGGGTACAGTGGTGGGACAGATGTGCAGGGGGTACAATGGTGGGACAGATGTGCAGGGGGTACAGTGGTGGGACAGATGTGTAGGGGGGTACATGTGTAGGGGGGGTACAGTGGTGGGACAGATGTGCAGGGGGTACAGTGGTGGGACAGATGTGCAGGGGGTACAGTGGTGGGACAGATGAGCAGGGGGGACAGTAATCTGAGGCATGAGTGTAGGATGTTAATTTCTCACTACTCTAGTAGTTTACATCATTTACTTTATTAAAAAAATCCTTTTCATGATTGAGAGTATGAAGTTGACATTTTTTTGTTATAAAATCGGCACTCTCAATTTCTTTGAAAATATTTTTCGGCACACTGTGCTCAAAAAGTTGCCCACCCCTGGTATACAGTATCTCCACGAGCTCCCAGCCCAAGAGTCCCATCATGCATTGCTCTTCCAGGCCGCTAACCCCTTACTTTTCCTCTCCTGTCTCTTTATAATCATGTATTCTGCATTAATGCCGATCATCAGTTAGGTCTGTTTTTATTATAATTAACATTGTAACAAATTGTAAAACATTTTTGTGTTTGTTTCACAAATCCTTTCCTGAGTTATAAAGCTTCTATTTTCTTGCTTTACTGTTTTTATATCGTCTTTTTCTTTTGTTGAGAAATCATTAGAAGAAAAATAATCTTTCGAACAGCTAAATGGAATAATAGATCAATTGAATATGATACTTGGAATCTTTCCTCCCTTCATATGTATGCACAATTGCAGTTGTTGATGGAGAGAATGAGAAGGTCTTCATCCGGCAGATGGAGTGGATTGGCCTCCCGGGGTCAGAAAGGAATTTTTTTCCCCTTTCGATGAATAGGAGGGGGATGGGAATAGGGGACGGCGGTTGTTTTCCTGTCTGTACAGTAAAACTACTAGAGATTAATATCGGCCACTGAGCTCGATAAGGAATTTTCGGGCTTGCGTTGTCCTCCTCGACTTGCAAGGTAAGTTGTAATCACCCAACTGAATTTGATAGTTAGGAGTATCTTGTCACTTTGACATCTCCCAAGGTTTTTGAGGACCTACTTTTCCAAGTCGAGCAGCAGCAGTGAAATAAATGGATGGGTGTACAAGGATTTATCCACTGTGGCCGATATATAAGAAAGAGAACAATATTCTATGGGAATAAAAGTGTATTCCCACAGCTGCACACCTATCATGGTGTCAGGAAAGAAGAAATATGCCCAGGCACATAGTTAAGTGTCAGTGGAGAATTTCTGTTAGCCAAATCCACAGATGGCAAAATCTTATTAGCCAAACCCATGGTCAGAGAATCCCTGTTAGCCTGACCTGCACGCATGCGCAGACATGTGTGTACCGGCGTGCACGCCTGCCACTAGAGTGGCGCCAAGTGGGCTATATAAACACCTCTGCTGCACTAGGACCTTACTTATGGTTTACAGATTTACAGCTTTCTGCTACCTGCTTCTTGTGTTTAATCTCCTGTTGGCGTTCTGATCCACCTGACCACGCTTTTACTTTACCTGAACCGACCCCTGGCTCGCTCTTCGACCATGTCTGTGCTTGATCCCTCTGCCTGTCTGCTTGCCATTTCCAACTCCAGCCTGAACCTGACTACTCTGCTGCCTACTGCTGTGTTCCTGACATGCTCCTGACTGACCCGGCTTGCCTGACCCTGCTCTGCCCTCCTTATACCTGCTGCCTGTGACCTGCCAGCCTGCTAAGTACCTGTGTCTGCTACCTGCCAAGTACCTGCTGTCTGCTACCTTCCAGCCTGCCAACTACCTGCTGCCCTGCGTCACAATCCAGCCTGCATCGAAGTAAGCACCAACCCCTCATCTGCAGCCTTTACAATTTGAACTTCTAGGCACTCATGCCACTCCAGGCTTCCTGTTTACTTTAGCACCAGGCCGGAGGTGTAAGAGATCGCTTTCCTCTCAACGTCAAGCACCATCTCCAGGTACGTGATGCTGGCCATGTCATTATGAAGTAAAAGCAGCCTCCACTCACTCCATCAGAAACCATGCCCCCAACATGTTTTGCCCCATTCCCAGGGCTTAAGGTACCTCCATGATTAAGCCCCAAGGGCAGGGCGAAATGCGTTGGGCATGGCTTCTGATGGAGCGAGCTGTGGCTGCTTTTACTTCATAATGACATGGTCAGATAGGTGTGCGGATGTGAAAATACCCTTTTTATCTCCATAGTGTATCCTGAGTCTAGATGATCTCACTCCAGCCTGCACCCATCTAGCAGCTTCCACCTCACTGCATTTTGGGCGACTGAGCGGGAGCCCCTAAGCTGCATTCAAAGTCATAGAGAGAAGAGGAATGTCTGATTGGTTTTCCTGGGTCAGCGGTGAAGAGATTGCCCATTAGTCTAGCTAGGCATTACTTAGGAAATCAAATAATTGTATTTGTAGATACATCCTGAGTATTTCTTGAAGGCTAACTCCAGCCAGTGTAGACCGGGGATGAGTGAACACTTTGGCCAGGTATTTATTGCTGTCTTTGACCCCACTATGGAGATTTTTCCTGACTTCATGTCTTTGTGACACTTGTGCAAGAAATGGAAGGTTGTGAGCATCAAGGAGACAGAGATAAGAATAAAGTTTGCAGTTTATGTTTAAATTATATTGCTGTAACCCCTCTGCACAGCTGTATCCATTTTATCCATTTCCCAAAATGGATCAAAGTAATTATTTTCCTCAAAATTCTACAAACAATCCCCATAATGACAACGTGAAAGAAGTTTGAAATCTTTGCAAATGAATTAAAAAAAAAAAATGAAAAAAAAAAAAAATGAAAAATACTGTACATAAGTATCACAGGCTCCTCCCATGTACATAAGTATCACAGGCTCCTCCCATGTACATAAGTATCACAGGCTCCTCCCATGTACATAAGTATCACAGGCTCCTCCCATGTACATAAGTATCACAGGCTCCTCCCATGTACATAAGTCTCCCAGTTCCTACCGCTGAAAAACATCCCCACAGCATGATTCTGCCACCACCATGCTTCACTGTAGGGATGGTATTGGACAGGTGAGGAGCGGTGCCTGGTTTCCTCCAGACATGATGCTTGCAATTCAGGTCAAAGTTCAATCTTTGCTTATTAAGACCAGAGAATTTTGTTTCTCATGGTCTAAGAGTCCTTCAGGTGCCTTTTGGCAAACTCCAGGCAGGCTTTCATGTGCCTTTTACTGAGGATTGATTTCCTAAGTAATGCCGTCTGGCCACTCTACTATACAGGCCTGATTGGTGGAGTGCTGCAAAGATAATTGTTCTTCTGGAAGATTCTCCTCTCTTCACAGAGAAACGCTGGAGCTCTGTCAGAATGACCATCGGGTTCTTGGTCACCTCCCTGACTAAGGGCTTTCTCCCCCGATCACTCAGATTGGCCGGGTGGACCGCTCTAGGAAGAGTCCTGGTGGTTCCAAACTTCTTCCATTTACAGATGATGGAGACCACTGTGCTCACTGGGACCTTCAATGCTGCAGAAATGTTTCTGTACCCTTCCCCCGATCTGGGCCTCCATACAATCCTGTCTCAGAGATCTACAGACGTTTTCTTGGACTTCATGGCTTGGTTTGTGCTCTGACATGCACTGTTAACTGTGGGACCTTCTATAGACAGGTGTGTGCTTTTCCAAATCATGTCCAATCAACTGAATTTACCACAGGTGGACTCCAATCAAGTTGTAGAAACATCTCAAGTATTATTAGTGGAAACAGGAGGCACCTGAGCTCAATTCTGAGTGTCATAGCAAGGGGGCTGTGATACTTCTGTACATGGGAGGAGCCTGTGATACTTATGTACATGGGAGGAGCCCGTGATACTTATGTACATGGGAGGAGCCCGTGATACTTATGTACATGGGAGGAGCCTGTGATACTTCTGTACATGGGTGGAGCCTATGATACCTCTGTATATGGGAGGAGCCTGTGATACTTATGTACATGGGAGGAGCCCGTGATACTTATGTACATGGGAGGAGTCTTTGATACTTCTGTACATGGGAGGAGCCTGTGATACATATGTACATGGGAGGAGTCTGTGATACTTCTGTATATGGGAGGAGTCTGTGATACTTATGTACATGGGAGGAGTCTGTGATACTTTTGTACATGGGAGGAGCCTGTGATACTTATGTATATGGGAGTTTTTTCTTTTTTTTCTTTTTAATAAATTTGCAAAGATTTCAAACAAACTTCTTTCACGTTGTCATTATGGGGGATTGTTTGTATAATTCTGAAGAAAATAATGAATTTAATCCATTTTGGAATAAAGCATACAAAAGAAAAATCCCGGTAATACTACCAGGATCAAAAAGCGGCTACTTCCGCAACAGAAAGTCTTGGTCAAGATTTTGATTCTATAGAAATGCAAAAATGTATTAATCCCAATGTGGGCGCAATCTACATAATCTACATAAATCTACATAAATTTAAAATGCGACTGTAAATGTTGAGACAGCTTCATACATGGTGCTTTTCAGGGTTTTTTCCTCAAGGAAATCCCCCAAAAAGGATAATCTTGTTAAAACATTCAGGGAAACATGAAAACACATACACACAACAATACACACAAACAATCAAAAAACACTGAAAGTCCGGACACCAGCATACCATTGACAGGGAAACTGACATGCAATGAATTTGCATCAATACAACAAATTGCATGTACAAAAGAAAGAAATGGAGAAAAGTTCTCTAGTTCAGATGAAAAAGAAGGATATAATGCAGTTTCACTGTGAATGGCCCCCCCAGGGGATCACAAAAGTGATAAAGTAACCCTTGGGTCAGACACTTGCAAAACAAATAGAAGAAAACATACAGAATTGTCTTTGCTGGATGATGTGTGGTCAAAATCTGTCGCTGAGTTATTGGGATACTATGTCATTGAGTTGTGGATCATTATACTTTTGGGTGATTGCCTTAGCATTATTCCCTTAGACATAATGTGAACCCATCTGGAATTTTAATAGTCATTTGAAGATGCACTCCAATGTGTTAATCGGATTGTCCCTGATGTCTACAATAATGTCCCAGCTGGTTGACATGTGGCTTATAAAGGGTACATGAGGCAATGTTTAGTGTCCAAAAACATAATAAGTAGCCCAACAGAGGTACAGCGATCATCCAATTGCGGCTTCACTGATTGGCCGACTTTGCTTGAGAATGAATGGTTCACACCGCCTTCACATTTAGCAATCAGAGAGCTCTTTCAGCTCACAGTTTTTTCCATCAAGCACTATCTTGATCTACTGATTTCGACTGAGGAGGGGAGATTATGTACACGTACCTTCCGTAAGAAGACAGCGGCCAATACCTTTTTAAGGGCTGATAGCCACCATCCCCCCTGGCTTAAAAATGGGATCCCGGTAGGTCAATTTCTAAGAATAAAAAGGAATTGCACCAGAAGAAGTGACCTTAAAAAGGTTAAATCCTGACCTTTATACCAGATTTCGAGAGCGGGGGTACTCCCATGGACAAATCCGTAGGGCCAGGGTCAAAGCAGCATGCCGAAATAGAGAAAGTCTTCTCTCTTTGGAACCAAAGTTGAAGACTAAAAAACTATCTGACCTGGACCAGTAAGAGTAATTACATCTTACGGAGCACAGTGGGAGTCGGTCTGTGGAATATTGGGAAAACATTGGGGCATTCTGTTGCATGGCCCTGGCCTTTCAGATATAGTGGGAACTTTGCCAAATTTGGTGGCCAGGAGGGCCAGAAAGTTGGGTGATATTCTGATACGCTCAGAATTCACAAAAGAACCCAGTCCCAACTGGCTATCCGAATACCCCAGGAGCAAAGGAATGTACCCTTGTAATAGATGCCAAATCTGCCCATTTGTAGACAGAACAGCTACTTTCAAGGATGCACAAGGACAGCAATCTTTTGAGATTCGAGACCTTATCAATTGCTTCACAAGTAGAGTAATCTATATGCTCATCTGTCCCTGTCCAAAAATTTTTTATTGGCAAGACCAAAAGATCCCTCAAAATTCGGATTGGTGAGCATTAACGAAAGATTAAGGGAGAAAAGGAGAAAGATCCAGAAAGGGGTCAAGAAAAACCGTTGGCTAAACATTTTGCCTTATGTCATCAAGGGACACCTGATGGCCTGAAGGTTAAAGGCATTTATGTACTCAAACTACCATCAAGGAGAGGCGACTTCAACCGCATCCTTCTCCAGAAGGAGAAAAGGTGGATTTATCGGTTGGGGTCCCGTGCCCCCCTTGGACTTAACACTGAACTGGATCTCCAGGTCTTCCTCAAATCCTGAACTCCCTTCATCAAGATCCTTTTATCACTCTCTCTCCCTCCCGCTTTCTTTCCTCTTTCCCTCTTTTTCCTTTCCCCCCTCCTCCCCCTCCCCCCCCCTCCCTCTCCCCCCCCCTCTCCTCCCCCTCCCCCCCAATTTCCCTCCTCCCCTTCCCCTTCTCTCTCCCCCTTACTTTCCTTAACCCTCCCCTTTTTCCCTATTTTCCCCTCCCCCTCCCCCTTCCCCTTCCCTCCCCCTTGCCTCCCCCTTCCCCTTCCCTCCCCCTTCCCTCTCCCTTCTGGTCTTCCTATCCTCCATCAATTTTTGTAAATAATTCCAATTTAAATCCTCTTCTCCTAAGTTAACATCTCCCTTGTATTATTTATTTATCTATCACTATTGTTATACGTAGGGCCCATGTCCTATTGGTCTTGCCCTACTTTTCCATAGGTCATCCTGCTATTAGTTTTATGTCCTTCTGTCATCTTTGATCCTCCCTTTCCTTGTGTTTACTCCACACTTGTGTATGCTTTATGCGCTTGGATCAATACGGTCCCACAAAGTATGGTGGTTAACGCATTGATAGAAATATGTGAGTCATTGCACTCAGCTAATTTACTGTGTCATTATTGGCCTAAATCATAGGGGGGTGTTTGGTGGAAGTCTTAGGAAAAGATGAAGTGATGACGTAATAAATTGGAAATTAATGGTAGGTCTTGGCAATGATAACTCTGTTCAGACTATGTATGGATCACCTCATTCAGGAAACCAGAAAATGACATGTGTGTACCCCTTTTAGAAAACTTGGGTGGCACTGTTGGAACGGATTCATCGGTAAAAGAGACTGACAGCCCCTAGCCCCCCCTAGTCCAGACGAAGCTCCGCTAACGCTTTAGTGAAACGCGTTGATGTCACAGCAGTCACATGACGCCAGCCTACGACATGCCCCATTAAAACAAAACTGCGGAATTGGAGACGTCTGCTTCACACCGACCTGAAACATCTCGCTTTGCGAGTACCGCAATTATTGTGGACCCAGCGGCCTTACTTTGAAGGACAGGCTTGTCCCATTGCGGAGCTCTTCTGAGCCCAAAGAGACACAGAGGAGACACCAATTTGGCAGGATCCCAGTCCATGCAAGGACCGAACGGGACACAACGATCACTAAATCCAATAGGGTGGTAATGTATTGACATACTCTTTCTCCCTTGAATCATCAGATAGTGCTTGATGGAAAAAACTGTGTGCTGAAAGAGCTCTCTTATTGCTAAATGTGAAGGCGGTGTGAACCATTCATTCTCAAGCAAAGTCGGCCAATCAGTGTACTGAAGCCGCAATTGGATGATCGCTGTACCTTTGTTGGGCTACTTATTATGTTTTTGGACACTGAACATTGCCTCATGTACCCTTTATAAGCCACATGTCAACCAGCTGGGACATTATTATAGACAACATCAGGGACAATCCGATTAACACATTGGAGTGTATCTTCAAATGACTATTACCATTCCAGATGGGTTCACATTATGGCTAAGGGAATAACGCTAAGGCAATCACCAAAAAGTATAATGATCCACAACTCAATGACATAGTATCCCAATAACTCAGTGACAGATTTTGACCACACGTCATCCAGAGATGACAATTCTATGTGCTTTTTTCTATTTGTTTTGCAAGTGTCTGCCCAAGGGTTAATTTATCACTTTTGAGATCCCCCGGGGGGTCCATTCCAATTGGACCACCTGATATTATTGACAAATTTGTCTCATATTGTAATAACAATATGTTTGGTATCCAATTTACCCATGTACTAGACGCTCATTCTCTGGTATTCTTGGACCTTGAACTGGGTAGTGATGGAGATGGCAACATCACATCCAAAACCTACTTCAAAGAAACTGCTGGCAACTCCTATTTGCATCAGAGGAGTTGCCACCACCCTAAATGGAAAGATAACATACCCTACTATCAGTTCTGTAGGCTACGCATGAATTGTAGTAGCACCAAAGATTATGATGATCTGTCAACCATATTGTCAAAAAAGTTTTTGGAAAAAGGATATGCAGATCATCACCTTCAAAAGGTGAGAGACCAATATAGAGAAGGCATCCAGAACAAGATTATGACTACATCTGCAAAAGAACAACATGACATTCTTTTTATTACAACATTCAACGATCAGCACTGGGCTATAAAAAGAGCTGTCCAAAAGCACTGGCCAACTTTGGGGCAGGACAATACACTTGGAAAAATCCTCCCCCTCGGGTAGTATTCCCACGTGCGAAAAATGTGAAAAGTTTAATTGCCCCCAGTCACCTTATAGACAAACAAAGCTTGAAAATGCAAAACATCCCTCAATTCTTTAACATTATTGGATGTTATAGATGTAAAGGCATTAAATGCAAAGCGTGTAAATTTATCTCTCATGGCCAGAAGTCATTTAGTTGTAAAGATGGCCGTACCTTCTACATTAAACAATTTATATGTTGCAATATCCAGTTTGTTATCTATGGGTTGAGGTGCCCATGCAGGTACCTCTATGTAGGTAGAATGGTACGTGCGATAAGGACCCGCTTTGGTGAACACCATAGGTTCATAGAAAAAAAGGTTGAGAAGCATAGTGTGCCACGTCACTTTAAGCATAAACATGATGGCAGCACTACAGGGTTGGAACTTTTTGGTATAGAATCCATACCTATGTCTATCCCGGAAGGTGAACGTTTTGCTCATTTATGCAAACGTGAATCCTATTGGATTTTCACTCTAAACAGTATGGCACCAGAAGGGTTAAACAAAGAACTTGAACTAGGTACTCTCATATGAAATTACCCAATGTATAAGATATTCTATTTGGCCTTTCATTCAGGTGGTGTTGTGGATGGGAATTGAACCGGTGACCCTTTATGCTGCCGGTTGAGAGTGCTACCCATTACACCACTGTGCTGCCCTGAATACCTATTCAATTTATAAATCCTCCATATTCGTTATTTTAGTTTTAGACTTTCGTTTTGTATGAATCAGATTATAATTTTATCAGATAGGGGTCCATTTTAGTATGGGACCCCACCATATACTTTATAGCTTAATATAACTTTATTTCTTCACCACCTAAAAACCATATAATATAATACAATTCATTTCTACATTGGATATGCCATGACGTCTTGAATCTTTATCAATATGATGTTGTATTATGTATATATTATATATCATTTATTCATGTATTTTGATTTGTATGATTATCCCCTCGCAGCGTAATTTTCTGTTGATGATATTAACTAATACATATAGTGTATATTTTATAGTACTGTTCACATAAGTACTTTTTAAATAAGTTTTAATTACATATGACAAGAATTCTTTTTATTTAGATTTACAATAAAGATAGTGCTAATTCTCTAGATGAGTCAGCTGTATCACTGTGCATCCCCTCCCCGGCCACCAGTGACGTCAGGCAGCGGGGACTGGTCCGTGCGAGTGCTTTGGGTGGTGTGTGTTATAAGGAAGCAGGCAGTCTGTGCTTACTGGAATACTTTATCATGCTGCTAGTTGCTGTGAGCTAATTGATCCCTACAGACCAGGAGAGGAGGCTATTATGGAGCTGTTTATGCCATTTAACGCCGGGTGTTTGTGAGTGCAACCCTCATTTTTTATACACTTATCTTCATCTATTAAACGATAACACACTGCATGAGAAGGGGGTTCAGTGGTGGGACAGAAAAGCAGGAGGGTAGAGCATAAATGAATGAATGAATGAAAGATTTGTATAGCGCTGCAAATGCGAACTGAATCGCCTCAAGGCGCTTGATCCGTCCTGTTAGTCCTGTTTCTTAGAAGAGGTAGGTCTTGAGTTTTTTTCTGAAGGCCCAATGATTTTCTTCCATGCAGATGTTGGCGGGTAGAGCGTGGTCCTTGGACTGCGAATCTTCGTTCTCCCTTTGATTAGTAGCGGGACTTGGGAATGAGGAGGAGGTTTTGGTTAGCTGATCAAAGACTGCGATTAGGTGTGTAGTGTTTTATTTTCTCACATAGGTATTGTGGAGCGTTTCCTTGAGTGCATTTATGGGTGAGGCAGAGGGTCTTGAATGTAACCTGGTCCTTCATGGCTAGCCAATGGAGGGTCCTCAGGGACAGGGTGATTGATTCCCAGGGTTTTTTTTCCTGTTACCAGTCTTGCTGCAGTGTTTTGGATGACTTGTAGATGTGTCATCTGGTATTTAGGTAGTCCTATGTAGAGGGAGTTTGCGTAGTCGCAGTGGGGCAGATGTGAAAGGAGGTGTATTGGTGGGACAGATGATCAGGGGGAACAGAGGTGGGGCAGAAGAGCAGGGGATACAAAGGTGAGACAGATGTGCAGGAAGTACATTGGTGGGGCAGATGGGTTCAGTGTTAGGACAGATGAGAAGGTGATTCGGTAGTGAAACAGAAGAGCATGGGGATGCGTCGGTGAAGCAGATGTGCAGGGTGGTACATTGATGGGACAGATGAGCAGCAGGGTTACATTGGTGGGACAGAAGAGCAAGGGGGTACAGTGGTGGGAGGGATGGGGCAGATGAGAAGGGGGTTCAGCGGTGGGACAGAAGAGCAGAGGGGTACAGTGATGGGGCAGATGAGAAAGGAGATGCATTGGTGAGACAGATGAGCAGGGGGTTACAGTGGTTGGGCAGAGGAGAAAGGAGGTACATTGGTGGGTCAGATGAGAAAGGGGATTACAATGATGGGGCAGATGAGCAGATAAGTTCAGTGTTAGGACAGATGAGAAGATGGTTTAGTGGTGAGACAGAAGAGCATGGGGGTACGGCGGTGGAGCAGATGTGCAGGGAGGTACAGAGGTGGGGCAGATGAGAAAGGGGGTACAGTGGTGGGGCAGATGTGCAGGGGGTTAGAGTGGTGGGGCAGATGTGCAGGGTGGTACAGTGGTGGGGCAGATGTGCAGGGGGTTACAGTGGTGGGGCAGATGTGCAGGGGGTTACAGTGGTGGGACAGATGTGCAGGGTGGTACAGTGGTGGGACAGATGTGCAGGGGGTACAGTGGTGAGACAGATGTGGAGGGGGGTACAGTGGTGGGACAGATGTGGAGGGGGGTACAGTGGTGGGACAAATGTGCAGGGTGGTACAGTGGTGGGACAGATGTGCAGGGGGGTACAGTGGTGGGACAGATGTGCAGGGTGGTACAGTGGTGGGACAAATGTGCAGGGTGGTACAGTGGTGGGACAAATGTGAAATGTGCAGGGTGGTACAGTGGTGGGGCAGATGCAGTGGCGGAATTACCAGGGTCACAACAGTCGCACTTGCGACGGGGCCCGGCATTCCGCCACTGTGGGGGGGCCCAGCGGGTTGCTCTTCACAGCGCTCTGAGCGTGTCTCTCATCTAACAGTAGCAGAGACACCGGCATTGTTTGTTTTATTTCCCTCTCCGTGTGTCCTCTCTCGCACGGGAGGACAGAGGACACACAGCTGATCTTCTCCCCCCTCCCCTCTCTGTGCTCCGCGGGAAATGTGAGCTCCTTAGCTTCACACTTGACTGCCCGCGGAGCACGGAGAGGGGAGAAGATCAGCTGTGTGTCCTCTGTCATCCCGTGCGAGAGAGGACACACGGAGAGGGAAATAAAACAAACAATGCCGGTGTCTCTGTGCTGTTAGATGAGAGACACACAGGCGTACAGCGGAGCGGACCGAAGCCACCTCCCCCTCCTCTCTGTTCACGCAGGGGGAGGAGGGGGAGTCCGAGGGACACATGCTGCTGTGCCTATCCCGTGCTGTTCTGAGGTCTGTAAAGTTTTTATCCAAATAGACATTTGCTGGGGGAACACTATGGGAGGAGGGTCTGCACTGATGGAGGGATGGTGGTCTGCACTGAGGTGGGTCTGCATTGATGGGGTGGGGGTCTGCACTGAGGGGGTCTGCATTGATGGGGTGGGGGTCTGCACTGAGGGGGGTCTGCATTGATGGGTTGGGGGTCTGCACTGAGTGGGGTCTGCATTAATGGGGGGGTCTGCACTGAGGGGGGGTGTGCTGATGGAGGGGGATGGTCTGCAATGAGGGGGGTCTGCAATGATGGAGGGGGGGTGGTCTGCATTGTGGGGGGGCCTGCACTGATGGAGGGGGGTCTGTACTGAGGGGGGTGTGAACTCATGGAGGGGGGTCTGCAATGAGGGAGGGGAGGTCTGCACTGATGGAGGGGGGGTCTGAAATGATGGAGGGGAGGTCTGCACTGATGGAGGGGGGTCTACACTGGGGTCTATAGTGATAGAGGGGGGTCTATACTGATAGATGAGGGTCTGCACTGAGGGGGGTCTATACTGATAGATGGGGTCTGCACTAAGGGGGTCTACACTGATAGATGGGAGTCTATGCTGATAGAGGGGGGCTATACTGATAGATGGGGGGTCTGCAATGAGGGAGGCTATACTGATGGATGGGGTCTATACTTAGTGAGGAGGATCTATACTGCGAGAGGGGGGGACTGTACTTAGTGCGGGGGGTCTGTACTTAGTGAGGAGGATCTATACTGCGGGAGGGGGGTCTGTACTCAGTGGGGGGTCTATACCGAGAGGGGGGTCTGCAGTTAGTGGAGGGGTGTCTGTACTGAAGGGGGCTATAGTTGGTGGAGGGGGGTGACACCAATTTTTTCCTCACCGGGTGACACCAACCCTAGTGATGCCACTGGAGAGACACGCTCTCTGCTCAGAGCCGTGCTGTCCTGAGAAGACAGAAGACTCTGATAGAGGACTCTGATGGGCACTGATAGGGGGCACTGATAAGATTTACTGATGAGCACTGAAGGGGAGGCACTGATAGGGGACACCAATGGGAGGCACTGACAGGGGACACTGATGGGAGGCACTGATAGGGGACATTGATGGGAGGTACAAGAGAATAAGAAAACACTGCGCTCTAATAGCAAAAATAAAATATATGTGAGCCAGCAGCTGCATACATTGTGACAAACAATAACTGGTAAATGGGAAAAAAATGCAGCGCTAAGAAGTAATAGGAAGTTAGGGTGTAGTGAAACAATTAAGTAAGAGATGCTGTACTGAACAGTAAAGCATATGTGCAAAAACCATAAGTGAAATGAAATGAACAAACACAGTATAAAGTGTCCACATATGGTAAATGGATGATTCCAAACTCAAATTATTAAGAGGAACTGGTATGGACCAAAAAATGATGTGAAACTAGAAAATAAAGTCAATGGTGCACGGTGTGGATCTGTGACTGATTCAACAACGGGGTACAGAACTTCCGTAGCTGTAAACCAACATCTCGATATGGGGCATCAGAATGAAAACATCAGGAAGTAAGATAAGATGGGTACTCTTACCAGATGACGTGGACTCCACTGTCATATGACATGGAGTCAATGGTGCATGGAGCCAAACCTAGGCTGGAAAACGATATCCGGAACGGTGGAACCTCTGTCTCCCTTCTTGACTTCTCTGGTGGGGTGAAGAAACATCAGGAAGGGCCGCCAACTGGATATCAGCCAATAGACCTCAAGGATGTGTTCCAAGAAGAAGCCGGGGACAGATTTGATCCAGACCCCGTGATGGAAGTAGGGCTACTGGAAGGCAGTTTCTTGCATCGGGATAATATGCAAATAAAAAATAAAAAGCTTCTGCATAGTGCAGGTAAACCAGGGATTTTTATTTCTAAAAATACCATACAAAAAATGGATAAAAGTGATCACAATTAAAATAAAATCTAAAAATCTAAAATCTAAGCAGCGTAAGGAAGGGCGATCTCCCCTTCCTTACGCTGCTTAGATTTTATTTTAATTGTGATCACTTTTATCCATTTTTTGTATGGTATTTTTAGAAATAAAAATCCCTGGTTTACCTGCACTATGCAGAAGCTTTTTATTTTTTATTTGCATATTATCCCGATGCAAGAAACTGCCTTCCAGTAGCCCTACTTCCATCACGGGGTCTGGATCAAATCTGTCCCCGGCTTCTCCTTGGAACACATCCTTGAGGTCTATTGGCTGATATCCAGTTGGCGGCCCTTCCTGATGTTTCTTCACCCCACCAGAGAAGTCAAGAAGGGAGACAGAGGTTCCACCGTTCCGGATATCGTTTTCCAGCCTAGGTTTGGCTCCATGCACCATTGACTCCATGTCATATGACAGTGGAGTCCACGTCATCTGGTAAGAGTACCCATCTTATCTTACTTCCTGATGTTTTCATTCTGATGCCCCATATCGAGATGTTGGTTTACAGCTACGGAAGTTCTGTACCCCGTTGTTGACTCAGTCACAGATCCACACCGTGCACCATTGACTTTATTTTCTAGTTTCACATCATTTTTTGGTCCATACCAGTTCCTCTTAATAATTTGAGTTTGGAATCATCCATTTACCATATGTGGACACTTTATACTGTGTTTGTTCATTTCATTTCACTTATGGTTTTTGCACATATGCTTTACTGTTCAGTACAGCATCTCTTACTTAATTGTTTCACTACACCCTAACTTCCTATTACTTCTTAGCGCTGCATTTTTTTCCCATTTACCATTGATGGGAGGCACTGATAGGATTTACTGATGGGCACTGATAGGGGGCACTGATGGGAGGCACTGGTGAGCAATGATAGGAGGCACTGATGGGGGGCACTGAGAAGGCACTAGGGGGCACTGATAGGGGGCACCGATGGGAGGCACTGATAGGATTTACTGATGAGCACTGATAGGGGGCACCGATGGGAGGCCCCAATGGGATTTACTGATGAGCACTGAAGGGAGGCACTGATAGGGGGCACTGAGAAGGCACTAGGGGGCACTAAGAAGGCACTGATAGGGGCACTGATAGGAGGCACTGATGAGCACTGAAAGGGGGCACTGAAAGGGGGCACTGATAGGCTGCACTGATAGGAGGCATTGATGGGCATTGATAGGCAGAACTCATAGGCTGCACGGATGGGCACTGAGGAACACTGATAGGCAGAACTAAGGCAGTATTGATGGGCACTTATGGGCAGTATTGAAGAGTACCAATAGGTGGCACGGATGGACGCTGCAATAATGAGCAGATAGGTGGTGCTGATAGGCAGATTTGATGGGCACTAATAGGCAGAATTAATGAGCGCTGATAGGTAACACTTGTAGGCAGCATTGATGGGCACTGATAGGCGGCATTGATGGGCACTGATACATGGCACTGATGATTGGGGCACTGATTATCAGTGTAAACAATTTGCTGACATTCTTGACAGTTAATGGCAGTCCTTTCCTCACACAGACACAGCGCTGGAGGAAAGGGCTGCGGATAACCGGCAAGTCTGTTTACATGTGATCAGCTGACATCACATGGTAAAGGGCCACTGTGATTGCGCTGGATGCACGTCCCAGGGGGCATGCGGGAAGCACAGTTTTGGGAGGATGTCCATGGATACCCTCCCAACATTGGAAGCCTGGAGCTCGGATGGAAGGGGGGGGGCATCATTGTTTCTTGCACCGGGGCCCTGAAGGTTCTAGTTACGCCTCTGGGCAGATGTGCAGGGGGTACAGTGGTGGGACAGATATGCAGGGTGGTACTGTGGTGGGACAGATGTAAAGGGGGGTACAGTGGTGGGGCAGATGAGCAGGGGGGTACAGTGGTGGGGCAGATGAGCAGGGGGGTACAGTGGTGGGGCAGATGAGCAGGGGGGTACAGTGGTGGGGCAGATGTGCAGGGGGTTACAGTGGTGGGACAGATGTGCAGGTGGTACAGTGGTGGGACAGATGTGTAGGGGGTACAGTGGTGGGACAGATGTGCAGGGGGTACAGTGGTGGGACAGATGTGCAGGGGGTACAGTGGTGGGACAGATGTGCAGGGGGTACAGTGGTGGGACAGATGTGCAGGGGGTACAGTGGTGGGACAGATGTGCAGGGGGTACAGTGGTGGGACAGATGTGCAGGGTGGTACAGTGGTGGGACAGATGTGCAGGGGGGTACAGTGGTGGGGCAGATGAGCAGGGGAGACAGTGATCTGAGGCATGAGTGTAGGATGTTAATTTCTCACTACTCAAGTAGTTTACATCATTTACTTTATAAAAAATGCTTTTCATGATTGAGAGTGTGAAGTTGACTTTTTTTGTTATAAAATCGGCACTCTCAATTTCTTTGAAAATATTTTTCGGCACACTGTGCTCAAAAGGTTGCCCACCTCTGGTATTCAGTATCTCCAAGAGCTCCCAGCCAGAGTCCCATCATGCATTGCTCTTCCAGACCTCTAACCTCTTACTTTTCCTCTCCTGTCTCTTTATAATCATGTATTCTGCATTAATGCCGATCATCAGTTAGGTCTGTTTTTGTTATAATTAACATTGTAACAAATTGTAAAAGGCCAAAATGAAACATTTTTGTATTTGTTTCACAAATCCTTTCCTGAGTTATAAAGCTTCAAATTTCTTGCTTTACTGTTTTTATATCGACTTTTACTTTCGCTGAGAAATCCTTAGAAGAAAAATAATCTTTCGAACAGCTAAATGGAATAATAGATAAATTGAATATGATGCTTGGAATCTTTCCTCCCTTCGTATGTATACACAATTGCAGTTGTTGATGGAGAGATTAAGAAGGTCTCTTCATCCGGCAGAAGGAGTGGATTGGCCTCCCGGAGCCAGAAAGGAATTTTTTCCACTTTCGATGAATAGGAGGGGGATGGGAATAGGGGACGGCGGTTGTTTTCTTGTCTGTACAGCAAAACTACTAGAGACTGTCTAAGGATGAACATGATAAAAATGTAGTCTTTTCTTTGTAGACCTTTAAAATAATTGACTGAGTAAGTGAATGTTCCACTTTCTTATTCCCTCAGGGGCTTTGTGATTGCTGGTGAGCTGCGTTCATGAAAAACGGATTAGACGTCTGCAAGAATTGTTGATGATTGGACAGCTCCACACAAGGGCTATCCTCAGATGAGAATCACGACACTGTTGGGGACCCCAGAAGCCCACATTCATATCGGCCACTGAGCTTGATAAGGAATTTTTGGGCTTGCGTTGCCCTCCTCGACTTACAGGGTAAGTTGTAATCACCCAACTGAATTTAATAGTTAGGAGTAGGGATGAGCTTCGCGTTCGAGTCGAACCCATGTTCGACTTGAACATCGGCTGTTCGATCGTTCGCCGAATTGCGAACGTTATGGGCCGTTCAAGCCACATTCGTGTGGCGCGTCACGGCCGATAATTCACTGCGGCATCGCAGTGTATTTCTGGCTGATGATTGGCCAAGCATGCACTATGACCCGTATGCTTGGCCAATCACAGCGCCGTCGGTAGAGAGAGCTGTAATTGGCCAAGGCCAGGGTGGCTTTG